>NW_028277098.1:75282500-76482500 GCF_059951505.1 Python bivittatus | reverse complement strand
GTCGAGTATAGTTCCTTTATTTGCGTACACCTCAAAGACAGAATCTTGCCAAACTAAATCTATACTACAGCAACTAGGGGATATACCCTGGGAGATTCTAGGGAGTGGCTACCCTGAACCTCTTACTCTTCCCACACTCCCCCTGCAGACTGTGTTGTCTTTTGTCTCCTTTCCCCTGCTGGAAGGCACCCCCTCCTTCCTGATAGCCTTGATCTCCCACATCACTCTTCTCCTCATAGATACATTCCCTCACAATTCAAGAGAACCACACAGAGTCAAGTCTGAGGTGCTTTCTGAAATTACATTCCTGCTTTGGAATAGGATTTCTCTTATCTGACAATTTCCTTGGTTGCAGCTCTTCTTCCTGTTCCTCAAGGTTATTCTCACAACCCATTACATTTAATGAAGACTGGTCTGCTGTTTCTTTTTTTATTTTGGGGAGCATTGTACTTGGTGTCAGGGGTGGCCTTTATGAGGTTTTACTGCATGAGTGATGATATGGGCAATTTAAAAATACTATTAATAAATAAATATTAACACTATTAGGCCATATGTTTTTATATCAGGAATGCAATGAGAAGCATAATAAGATATAATTGCACAACTACTAAACTTACTGCACTTGTTACCGGTAGGGTTCTGGGCCAACTCAAAATCCTGATAATGACCTACAAAGCCCTATGTGGTACAGCAGTGGGTTACATCAGGCACTGCCTTGCCAAGGTGGAATTTGCTTGTCTGGTCAGAACATTGCAAGAAAGCCTGTTTAAGAATCCCTGCTCTGTGTAAGGTGAGGGGAACATGGTGTCAGCCCTTTGAAGAAACAGACACTGCAGGGATTCTACGAGTGCTACTTTATGGTTGTACTGTATAATAATAGAATCTTGAAAGCTTTTTAAAGTTCTCTCTCTCCTCTCTTATAACTAACAAAAACAAAGAAGGTTATTCTGAGTTTCTTTCTCATGCTTGCCTCAGTCTGTGGACTATGTAATGGCTTCTTAAAGTTCCTCTTGGTTCTTTCATATCAAGGTCATCTCCTTTACATATGGATAACATATTAACAACTTTTCTGTAGTTATGCATATTGCTGTGTCTGCATGAGAGTACAAGATCCTTCATACAAAGACTTTACAGCAGTTTGCTTATGAAGGCCAAAGGCAGGACATACCTATTTCTAAGTTTAACAGAAGTGGAAAGGTACATCAGTAGGGCTGGCTAGAACCATATACTCTCTCAAAAGTTGCATAAGGAAACCCAGAGATTACCACTAGTTATGATAAAAGCCAGTTTAATGACAAACAAATATGGACCATAAAACTGTGCAATGCTTGGGATTCAGTTCTTCAGAACGTGTGGAAATAAGAATGAAGCACCTCATTAAAGCAATTATGTCTTTTTCTGCAATCATATAGCAGATGCAGATACTTTAATGACACATACATAGGTGCTACATTTATGTTTCTGGATGTTTTGAAGCACTGCACAGCCATAATGGATCAGTACAGTCTTCTAATATTTCTAACGTGAATCATTCTGTATAATAAATGATCACACCTCCAATAGTACAGAGGTATGTACTTGAAGGCAGTACGTTCCTTCAAGATGCTAAAGAAATCAGATTTTATTCAGAGTTATTCTACTGCCAACAGAGAATGAAATGATGCAAGGGTGCAGAATAAAATAGGGTAGTATACCTACTTTTTCCTATTCTTACTTCTCCTACAGTACTCAGCACAGTGTTCTGGAGAGTCCCCAATCTTTCTTTTGGAGTAACAACAGAAAAGAGGCAGAAATGATCTCTGCTGTGTTGCCTTCTGCCCAAAGAATTATCAAGGCCTAGAATTAACTATCCCTAGAATCAATCCTTAAGAACCTCAAGTAACATAAAAGTACTTTCTCCATTAGCAAGATATGGCATTGTTCAACAATATTGTGAAACTGTTACCCTTTAGAGATGTGCAAAATATTCTTTGTACAAGCCATTCCCTGCACTGAATGACACACATTTCAGATGTTTTCCCCTGGGCAAAATCTAGAATGTGGCTTATCTATATATCAAAAAATACTTTGAGTGTTCTATTTTAGCTGGATGCTGCTTCTTACAAATGGAGTGTCCAACTTCTCTCTAGACCAGTTTGATGGGTTTTTTTAATGATTCGTGTGGAGAAATTGGACTTCATGTATATGAATTAATGTGTGTGGCCTCCTTAATGTGTTGTGGGATTGAATAAATTGCCCAACTGACAGATTGCAGACATTAAAGTGCTCTACACTTGTGATCAGTCAGGCTATTTCTCAACACAGGTCTAGCAGTCTTCCAAAACAGTGCTAAATAGTCTGGGTGATAATGCAAGCAGCTGTCTCCGTGGCAGGTAGCTGTCCAGTCTCTTCTGCAGCCCAAGCCAAAATGACCATGGAGGGCAGTTCCCAGTGATGAGAGAAAATGCTAGCAGCAGTCTAAAGTAAATACAGAAAACTTGTTGCTCCCATGTAATGGTCATATGGATAGCTGCAAAAAGGATTCTTCTGAGACTGAATCCCATTGTTTTGTATAATCAGAATAACCACAATGGTTTCAGGGTTTAGTTTGTCTGAATCCAGAACAGGTAAACCATCCTGGATTTTGTTTTGTCCTGGCTGTGGCCAGCTTGAAACAGAATTTCCAAGATGCAATGTTTATGTTTGACACAAAACTTATTTTTCATTTCATGCACACCTCTTTTATCCATTAACCACATGCAATGTGTCTCACTTTTAAAATGCTTACATTTGGGGGCTCATTTCTTGCAAAGATAATTAGTTAAGCCATTATCTGTGAAAAACAAGAATCTGGTAAACAGATGTTAATGTTTCCAACTCATCTATAAATGCTTAATGACTTGAGCTCATGCCCCAAATTTTACCAAACAATGCTAATCCAGCTCACGTAATTTTGCTTACCCATGAGGTCAGAAAATCCACCAACTGGCAATCGGCATGTTCCAGTAACAAACTGAAGTAATCTCATTCTCTTCTCATTATCTATTTCCTTCACAAACTGAAATAAAATAGATCATTTAAAACAATTTAACACTTCCAATATCTACTGCCAATTCATGAAGGGTTTACAGCCATAGCTGAATATATGAAAATAACTCTTACATCAAGAATTATTTTAATACATTTGCAGCCTTCTACAAGCTGAAAGCTATACATTGAAATATTAAATATTTCTCTAATTTACTGGACTACTGTCCAAAATTTGAGAGCCAGTTGGAAAGGCACTGGGCTAAAAACTAGGAGACCATGAGTTCTAGTTCTGCCCTAGGAATGAAGCTAGCTGGGTGACTCTGGGCCAGGCATTCTCACTTAGCTCTAAGAAGAAGGCAATGACAAAACACTTCCACAAAATGCTGCATGGACTTGTCCATGTAGTTGTCAGGAATCAAGACTGACACACAAATGTATAAAAATCCAAAATTTAGAAAAAGAAAATGCTATATTTTTACTTAGATGAAAATGTTGCATCTGTCCAAAACTATTAACAATTGATGCAAGTAGTTCAACATTCAAAAAGAGATAAAATGTACGTAATCCATTTTTACCTCAGTATTTTAGCTTGTTTGTAATGGAGCAGTGGGAAAAGAAACAGTGGAAATTATTAGACAATAAGAAAATTTCTTTGAAATGGTTGTCTGAATAAATATATTACCTGATGTTCAGACAACATAATCTTAAATGTATGGCATAATACAATATTATAAAAAATTATTCTTGCTTCAAGAGACAACTTGGCTTCACCTCTAGAAATGGTGAAGAAAAGACAATTTCACTCAAGAGGGATATTATTTAAGCATTTGTTTGAAGAACTGAGTGGGTTTTAGTTTCTCAGAATAGCCATCACTAAAATGTTCGCATTACCAAAACTTATAAATTAGGATGTGTATTCAAGCAATACAAACCTGCCAAAACCACACGATTTGCTTGCTTGTCCTGGTATAATGCCGGTAGATTGTATGTCTTTGCCAATCAGTCAAGTCAATCTCTTGCATTCCACATAAAAGCACCTGGGGAAGAGAAGCGCAACACAAGCAAAGGCCTGATTTATGTATTTATTTGCCATGATTTGCAGTGTAAGAAAGAAAACATCTCTTAAGATGTCTTTGGGCATTTGAGATTTTTTGTTTGTTTTGCTAAAGTTTGGTAGCCCAGAGATTAAAATACAGTAGTCTCTAACAGTAGCATTGCTCACATCTACGTGAACTTATATGCATAAAGTTGGATTCAAAGGGAACTGAAAAGCATGGAAGCCAGGAAAATTTCACACTGATGAGTGTGCAATTTGCCCTGCTCTGCCTCAAGTTAACTCAGCTTTCTCCTTCTCCCTCCAGATTTTCAGCTGCCAAAGGTCTACCCAACTTCCTATTATAGTACTTCAATTGCAAAAAATGCAAAAAAGAGCTACTATCTTAATGCGTTCTCAGCCACTCTGTTTATTTTGGAAATCACCAGGCAGCCACACAATATGAAATAAAACCATGGATGTGTGGAGGAAACGAGAAAAAAAATTTTGGAAGCTGTTTTTACACTCTACAGCTGGTCAACTGGGGAGAAATCACTATGTACTTTTGAAGGATGCTGGGTTGGTTTCAAACTGCTTTTGAGAGATGGGGGAATGAAAGTGGTGGTAGTGTGGAAGTGTCCTAAAATTAATCTACGCATTGCCTGGATAAGTTCACAGATTACTAATTGCAACGGTTGTCCTATACTCTCCTCATTCCAACAATAAACTGTCACTGAATTTATCAGTCTCTGTTCTTAGCTACATTTTAGGTTTAAAGATCTACCTCAAGCTCTTTGGCATCAAAGTACTGTAAGTACTGCTGTGAAAGAATCTCATTGAATCCTTCGAAGAAAGCTTGTGTCTGCTCTTCAACACCCCGGGAAAGCCTCCATTCTGCCACCAGCCTTGAAAAGAAAATATACACTCATATAAAAACGGCCCATTCACCTTGATTCAGCTGAATTATAATATTAATTAAATAAAGCAATGGAAAATTATAAGAATTCAAAATACTGCAGTCATTCACTATTTGAAAAGTTAGTGCATAAAAACAAAAGAGCATAGAAGCCAGCAGAATATTCAGCTGAAGTCACCATGGCAAAAGAACAAGATTAGCTTCCAGCCTTGTGTGCTTCAATCAGGACACATTGTCTGTTATATTCAATTTACAGTTCTAGTGGACTGCAATTTGGACAAGGGACTTTTTCTGGAATTATGAAGATTAAGGCACACATGGCCAAACTGCATCACACATGCAGCCCTTGGACACCTCACACATACTGAAATGTAGTCCAAGAATGCAGGGAGCTTGACTCACTTTCTCACATTATATTAGCTGAACAGGCCTCTGAAACAAGAATGGGAAACTTCTGGTGCTCTAGAAGTTATCAAACTACAGCTCTACAATCCCAGATAGCATGGCCAATGCGAGGGATGCTGGAAGCTGTAGTTCAGTTGGATGGACAGAAGTTCCCCATAACTACTCTGCGGAGTTAGAGGACCCTCTTGAATAGCATGCAGGAGAAAGATGAAATTGATGAAAAAAATCTCCTTCCCCCTCCTCCAGCAGTCGTTTTACTGCGTCCAAGATATGTGCATGAATGAAAAGAGACCCTCTGATCAGGGAACAGCAACTCTGGAACCAATAAAAATTATGCTTAAAAGTAATTTTGAACTTACTTGATATATTCTTCTTTGTTTTCTTCAGTAACAAGGATATTGCTGCCATTGAGTTTCAAGTCATGGCTCTTTATTTCACCTAGAATTTCTTTATCAACTGAGAAATACATTTCTAGGCCACATTCTTCAATATTGTTTTCCCTACAAAACCAATACCATGTGTGATTAATTATAGAAAATTTTTGTTATGTACAGTCTGACACTACATTTATTTGGAAATTAGTCTTGTTAACATCATGCTTAGGACTGTAGTTAACACTTTTTAAAATCAGCAATCTTTTTCTGCAGCTATGAGCCATGCTTCCTTTTAATATTATTCTCTGAGAATAGTAGGGTGGCACTGGCACAATTCCATTACAGCAGTTGATGGAGCCAACATTTTGTTGAGATTAATATTTTTAAAAAAAGAAAAATAGGTTTGTTGAGCCCAATGGAGAGTTAATACATCTAATCCCTAATTCTTTCAAAATATGAAACAACATGGCAATGAAAATCAATGATATGTTATCAAATTTTGATGATGCAATCTTGGGGTAGAGCCCCCCTCCCCCCAAACAATGTTGAGGCTTTATTTAGTGCAGAGTGGCCCATCCTGTTTTACAACTTATCATACAATTAAAAAATCTAAAGTCTGTCAAAATTAGAAATATCAACCTCTCTAAATACTTGAATTTCATGAAATATTATTGGCCTTTCAGAGGAGCCCAAAGACATGGTTCTGTCATCAGGCCTGGTGATCCTGTGGAGGTATGGAACCAGTGAGATGGCTATATTGTTCAAAAGCTGTTGGTTGGTAATCTCCCACATTTTACATTTTATGGTTAGTTGCTTTGTTTTTTTTTTTTTGCTGGTTTTTGTTACTGTTGTTTTTTGCTATTTATTTATATTTGTTTTGTTTTTTGTTTTTAACTTTGTGAGCCTCCTAGAGTCACACATGTGAGATGGGCGGCTATATAAATTGAATAAATAAACAAATTAATAAATATTTCTATTAAAATATAAATTCAAGTGTGAATAGAGAAATTGAATTTTTCAGTAAGATTTAAATATTTACTAATATGGGCAAATACATTAGGTAATGTTAATAATCAAGAAGTGGAAATCAGAAACTCACTTAACCCAGATGAGGGAATTATAGAACTCAGGATCTACAGATTCCAAGTCTTTTAGTCCAACTGGCTTGTTGAGGATACGTTTGTAGAATGGTAGAGAGAAACCTGTGTCTATAAATTTTCCGTGGAACAATGCCTGAAAAGGACAGAAAGTATTACTCATCTTAGATTAGTTGCACTGTGCATATCTGATTTGAAACCTACTCCACCCCTACCACCCACACTTTGAAAGAAAATTTCATGAAAAGGACCCTTACAACAGAATATATGCTATAACTGCAGTCTCAGTTTGCTTTTTTTTTGTTTTTGGCTCTTTGGCAGTTTTTTTTTCACGTTCACCGTAACGACTTATTTGATTTCATTCCACAGTTCTTCTGCTTTGCAATCAATGAGGTCAAGACATCAAAGCGATTCTGGATGTTCTCCTTGAAAATGGTGGGTATTATCTCAAGATCATATTGTGGAAACTGGCTGATTTTGTTCTTCTGCTGTAACTTGATTTAGTACTTGCATATAAGCAGTTTGTGATTTGTTCTATAGTCAGCCCCTGGCCACATCTTTGTACCAATTTGACTTTTATATACTCCATCAGGTGATGTCTATGTATATAAGCATCAATTTAATTGTCTGGGGACTGTGTTAGCAATTATGATTCATGTCAGTAGGCTATTATACTTCATGATGCAGATTAAAAATACAGTGGCAAAGTATCTAACCCAGAGACCAATGCTGAGTAGTTTAACTTTTATTTGTGGATTATTAGAACATGCGGTCAATAAAATTTAGATATATTTAACTTAAAAAGTACTGAAAACATCTCTGCAATTACATGTAAATTTCATGACTTACTTACAATAAAAAAATGTATAGCCTATTTCACCAAAGCTTGTGGCAGCTTATAATAATTTCAAGTTATTTTAGAGCATTTCAGAGTAATTTCAGAAAAAAATTATTATTCTAATAACACCCTTATCCAAGATATATGATACATTTTCTCAAGTCAATGTTTTTCTTCTTACCAAGTATTAAGAGGAATAACAAAATTAAAAGCTTGGCAGGCTTTTAAATATACTGAGCATACAAATATAAGACACTGGACAGAACACAGGAAAGATCACTCCTGCCAAGGATACCAACTTGGTTTTCCTGGCTCCAAAGATATATTTAAAGAATGTTTGCTTCCCATTTGGAAAGTCAGAAAATGGACTGAGATTCTCATCTCCTAGAATTAAGAGCCTTCAGCTTCTCTATGCTGTTTTTTATAATATCTTAAACTTTTATGTGTATTATTCCATGCATTGAACTCACCATGGCAATAAATCTACCAATAAAGCGGAAGTATTTCAGATGGTCTGGATTGATGTAAGAAGCTGGGTTTATCTGTAGGCAGTAGTTATCCTTCCCTGCATATTCAAACAGGCAATACATTGGATTCAGCACTTCATGCGACAATAGAAAGAACCATTCCCTGAAACCACATAAAGAACTCACAGTCAACACCACAAAAAAAAGCCACACACACACACACAACAAACATAAAATTTAGGCATTGTGTATAGATTTCCTTGGTGTTAATGTCTAAAAGACCTAACAATTAATTCGAGTATACAGTATATTTGCTTTAGCATCTGTACAATTATTTGCAATGAATATTCCATCTGCTAGACAACATTGCACAAGTTCATAACTGAGAAATTTTAGAGATATTCAGTGATGTCTACCTGCACTTCAGGCATCAATAACTAGTGATTTACAATGTTCAGCTTTCACATAAAATTCTTGTTTTAGGTTTATATTTATTTCTATGATAACATAGAGTTTTATTTTCATAAGCCAGTCACTACTCTTGAAATCTCCATGTATTTCTCTTAAGCACTGCAATGCTAGTACTGAACAAAATTAATTATACCCAAATTGTTTTACAATACCTAATATATTTTAGTTTATAAAATCACATTGCTGATGTTGATTTTCCAGTTGTTTAGTTGAAGAAGGTTGAAAATCATATAGATAGATCATATGCTTATGCATTTGGCTTTACAAGAAATCTTTCATGATCAAAAGAATAGGTAAGGGTATTTTGAATGTGCTATATACCTAGAACTAAGGATTAATACTGCACTGAAATAAATATTTTGCATGCTAGCAGCTGCTTAAATTAGCAACAATTCTAACTGTTCTTAAATGTCTAAAAACTCAACAATTGATTTGGATCCAAATTTCATATTTTCAGTATAGGATTCAAAATTGGGACTTTAGTTACAATAAATTGTAAATCTCATTGATATTAGTGAGTCTGTAGAAAATATAACTAAATTTGAACCTCACAGTGTATTAAACTATCCTCATATAGATGAGGCATGAAATATAATTTACATTTTAATTTATTCATTATGATACTGCAGTCAACGTTTGTTGTATAGGTCTAAGAGAACGTGACAAAACTGTGAATATAAAGCATAAGCACAATTCCCTTGAGTTGAGCTCCTGGTGACTTCATGGACAGGTCCATGTGGTTTTCCTGGCAACAATAAGGAAGTGGTTTGCTATTGCTTTCTTTCGGGACTTTTTTATGTTTCAATTTAGCCCACAGTCCTAGCACTTCCTGATGGTCTCCCATTTAAGCACAAGCAGTCCTCACTTACTGACCACAATTAGGACCGGCGACTCCATTACTAAGCAAAATGGTCATAAAGTGAAACATCATGTGACCGTGCCCAATTTATGAGGTCAGTTCCGGCTGCAGTTGTTAAGTGAATCACCTGTGGTCATTAAGTGCAATGTCACATGACTGTGACTTGCGACTTCCTGCTGGCTTCCCCATTGACTTTGCTTGTTGGAAGCTGGCTGTGAAGGTCACAAATGGCAATCACATGACCATGGGACACTGTGACCATTTTAAATGTGCACCAGTTGCCAAGCGCCTGAATTGCAATCACGTGACCATATGGACACTGCAACAGCTGCAAGTTTGAGGACTGTCATAAATCACTTTTTTCAGCACCGTTGTAACTTCAAACGGTTGCTGAACGAGCAGCTGGTAAGTGAGGACTACCTGTACTAATCAAATTCAATCTGCTTAGCTTTTCTTGAGATCAGCCCAGGTCATCTAGATGCTGTCATCTACTGTGAAAAATTGTTATTGACTGTTTTACCTTTCTAATTATCTTCAAGTCAAAAACGAATTTTATAGAGGTCATTAAAAAAACCATTTCAATATAACGGGGCAATAATGAAAAAAGTGAAACCTCAGATTACCTAAGCAACTTTCTATAGCATAATTTTACAGCTTTATCGGTTTCTTTTATGAAATAAGTCATGCCTACCGTGCAACGCCTCCATAATCTAAGCCTTCTTCTCCTGGGAAAATTACCCACAAGCGTCTTCGTAGGTCCACAGCGCTGAGGCTCATTATCTTCACAGGAAAAAACTGAATGTTACTTAGAATGTTAATTATCTAATAGATATTCACATCACATTAAAGCAGATGTAAGGTAGAGGCACAAATTGAAATTATAAAAAAATACTGATCAAATGAATTTTAGAAAAAATGTACTACTTAGTTTTAAAATTTCTGCTCATTTACCTGCTGAAATGAATCTTCAAACAATGTCTTCCTGCTCACTGTTATTTTTATATGCTGTGGCATAGCCAGTTGCTGAAATGCAAGAAATACATTTGAAAAAGAAACATATTACATAATCTATATTACACTCACTCTCAGCAGGAACTGTGGACAAATGAATTACTTATCCTAAATAGGAGACACTTTAAGTTCATGCCCAGCAATTAATGTTATAAAATAAGAACGCTTCTCACATTTACTTTGTGTTCATGTAGTGAATCTGATAAAATACAGATACAGGCAATATCTGATATATTATTTGAAAAGTGAAAAGTTCATAAACAAGAAAATCTTGATTGTAAATAAAATTATAATTCATATGTGCAGGGAAAGGTGTGACAAGTTATTCTACAGAGCCACAGAAGAAATCTATCTTCACACATGAAGGTTACCCTCCAACAAGGCTATAGATAGGAATGGGCAAATCCATAACACAAATGGTGCGCTCACTATATAGAGACAATGCAATTTGAGCTATTCTCATGGTCATATGATCTGAATACAGCGCATAGCTGTGTAATCTTTTGGAAGAGGGTGATTGATGCCAATTCTATAATTTCCTTATTAAAAAATACTTTTATAATTAAATATACATGTTAATCATATTGGTGTTTACAGTATTAATTCAGTAATGATTAATACTGTGCAATACTTCAAATTTGATTCCAAAAATATGGAAGCCTCTTCATAGCAACTGTACAATCCCAGAAAAAGACAAGGCTTCTTTAATGAGTCACCAACAGGTGCTGCATTTGCACTTGCTTGGAAAACATACATACATACATACAGTGGGGCAAAAAAGTATTTAGTCAGCCACCAATTGTGCAAGTTCTCCCACTTAAAAAGATGAGAGAGGCCTGTAATTTTCATCATAGGTATACCTCAACTATGAGAGACAAAATGGGGAAAAAAATCCAGAAAATCACATTGTCTGATTTTTAAAGAATTTATTTGCAAATCATGGTGGAAAATAAGTATTTGGTCAATATCAAAAGTTCATCTCAATACTTTGTTATATATCCTTTGTTGGCAATGACAGAGGTCAAACGTTTTCTGTAAGTCTTCACAAGGTTTTCACACACTGTTGCTGGTATTTTGGCCCATTCCTCCATGTAGATCTCCTCTAGAGCAGTGATGTTTCGGGGCTGTCGCTGGGCAACACGGACTTTCAACTCCCTCCAAAGGTTTTCCATGGGGTTGAGATCTGGAGACTGGCTAGGCCACTCCAAGACCTTGAAATGCTTCTTATGAAGCCACTCCTTCGTTGCCCGGGTGGTGTGTTTGGGATCATTGTCATGCTGAAAGACCCAGCCACATTTCATCTTCAATGCCCTTGCTGATGGAAGGAGGTGTTCACTCAAAATCTCACGATACATGGCCCCATTCATTCTTTCCTTTACACGGACCAGTCGTCCTGGTCCCTTTGCAGAAAAACAGCCCCAAAGCATGATGTTTCCACCCCCATGCTTCACAGTAGGTATGGTGTTCTTTGGATGCAACTCAGCATTCTCTCTCCTCCAAACACAATGAGTTGAGTTTAGACCAAAACATTCTACTTTGGTTTCATCTGACCATATGAAATTCTCCCAATCCTCTTCTGGATCATCCAAATGCTCTCTAGCAAACTTCAGACGGGCCCAGACATGTACTGGCTTAAGCAGGGGGACACATCTGGCACTGCAGGATTTGAGTCCCTGGCGGCATAGTGTGTTACTGATGGTAGCCTTTGTTACTTTGGTCCCAGCTCTCTGCAGGTCATTCACTAGGTCCCCCCGTGTGGTTCTGGGATTCTTGCTCACCATTCTTGTGATCATTTTGACCCCACAGAGTGAGATCTTGCATGGAGCCCCAGATCAAGGGAGATTATCAGTGGTCTTGTATGTCTTCCATTTTCTAATTATTGCTCCCACAGTTGATTTCTTCACACCAAGCTGCTTGCCTATTGCAGATTCAGTCTTCCCAGCCTGGTGCAGGTCTACAATTTTATTTCTGGTGTTCTTCAACGGCTCTTTGGTCTTGGCCATAGTGGAATTTGGAGTGTGACTGTTTGAGGTTGTGGACAGGTGTCTTTTATACTGATAACAAGATCAAACAGGTGCCATTACTACAGGTAACGAGTGGAGGACAGAGGAGCCTCTTAAAGAAGTAGTTACAGGTCTGTGAGAGCCAGACATCTTGCTTGTTTGTAGGTGACCAAATACTTATTTTCCACCATGATTTGCAAATAAATTTTTTAAAAATCAGACAATGTGATTTTCTGGATTTTCCCCATTTTGTCTCTCATAGTTGAGGTATACCTATGATGAAAATTACAGGCCTCTCTCATCTTTTTAAGTGGGAGAACTTGCACAATTGGTGGCTGACTAAATACTTTTTTGCCCCACTGTACATCAGTCAGCCTCAAAAAATCCAAGGCACAGAAATCTAGTTGCAGTGCCAGTTATATAATGTCAGAAAGCATTATATAAATATTTCTTACGCTGAAAATACAGAGAAAATGATAAGCTCTAATTTACTTAACCATGATTTGTGGAATAAGTCACAATGACTGAATTAAAAGCAACACTAACTCATAAACCATGCCTTATAAACAACAATAAGACAATGCTAACCTAAACAAATCACAATATGGCCTGCATGATTTCAGCCATGGTTAAATGTTTTGGAGATGATCGTAAGAGCTTCACAATTACATTTCCAAAATGATATATCTCTTACCTGACACCAAAATCGGAAATACTGGACCTTTGCTTTGAAATCACGAACATAAGCTATTTGAGGTCCATTGTCTCTGGAAGCAGAAAGCAAGTTTATGCTGATTGAGCACATATGTATAACTGACATTCAATAAGGATTTTGTCTAAATAACTGAATAAAGTGTTACAGAAAAACATGCTATCAGAATGCATAGCTCCTCACAATAAAGTATTTCTCCATAAAAAAATTCAGTACTTAAAAACCATTTTCCTATCTTGTGTTAAATATAAACTTTGTTTTTAGAAGTGGCAGGATTTTTTTTTAGTCCAAGCTGGAGTGACTTAGAAATATATAAAGCTATTTCACAAATAGTTGAAAGTAACTTAGCTTGTTTTCAATTCAATTTTCAAGCCAGTATGACTTCAGAATTCATCTACTTCCTGTCTCCCTAGTCTTCTAAGCAATCTTCCTGCCAGGTCTGATCCTTAACTCCTTTCCCTTTCTATCAGCCTTTCCAGGTAGCACAGGAAGCAACAGCAGCAGTGCTCCAACTGCGAAAGAAGGGGCATCTGGTTTCTTCCCAGGTACTCTGCTAGCACCTTTAAAAAAAAAAGGCCCTGGGTGATTAAAATGAATACCTTGCTGCAAATTCTCTTTTCCAGACAATTCCAATACTGACTTCAGAAGCACCCTTTAAACAATGGCAACGCGACATTTCTAAGTTTATACGGCAAGGGAAAAAACCAAGAATAAAATATAAAGTTTTACAAGACATGAAAGAAAGAGGTGGCTTGGGTCTTCCCGATTTGAAATTGTACTATGTAGCTTGCTGTTTAGTATGGCTTAAAGAATGGATCACCTTGAGAAATGAAAAATTATTAAATTGGGAAGGTCATAATTTGAGATTTGGATGGCACGGATATTTGTGGTATGATAAAGTCAAAGTTAA
Source organism: Python bivittatus (assembly GCF_059951505.1). Lineage (NCBI taxonomy): Eukaryota > Metazoa > Chordata > Lepidosauria > Squamata > Pythonidae > Python > Python bivittatus. The sequence goes on along the minus strand of NW_028277098.1, from coordinate 76,468,395 downwards.
TGTAGACTTTAAAAACCACTATATTAGAAGATCTTTATTAAGAGTTTGGACTAAATGCAGACCACTTTTATGCCCTAAGATGCCGATGTGGACTTCTATACAAGAAGCATTTTATAGAACTGAAACAAGAGATAAAAATAAATGGATGAGATATAAAGACTTATTAGAAAAAGAACAAGGAGAATATAAAATTAAATCAAAAGAGCAATTGGTTTTAGAAGGATATACTTTTCAATGGCTAATATGCAATATAAAGAAAAATTCAAAATTGATAAGAAGAATTTGGATTCGAACAGAATAAATCGGAATTTGAAATTCAACTTTGTGAAACAGATGAGCACTTAATAGCAAAAATGTATAAATTATTGTTGAGAGAAGAAATGGTTGAAGAACAAGTTAAAGAATGCATGATTAAATGGGCAAAAAATATTGGACAGACAGACCCAGTGAGTAATCTGGGGGTCCTCCTAGACTCATGGCTCCTGCTTGAAGAGCAGGTGGCAGCCGTGGCAAGGAGGGCCTTTGCACAACTTTGGGTTGTGCATCAGTTACGCTCTTTCCTGGATTGGGATGCCCTTCGAACAGTCACTCACGCCCTTGTTATCTCCCAGACAGACTACTGTAATGCACTCTACATGGGGCTACCCTTGAAGAGTATCCAGAAGCTAGAGCTGGTCCAGAATGCAGCCGCACGGGCTATTGTTGGTGCCCCAAGGAGGGCCCATGTAACGCCTCTGCTCCGTGAGCTGCATTGGGTGCCAGTTTGCTTCCGGGTCCAATTCAAGGTGTTGGTTATCACCTTTAAAGCCCTACATGGCATGGGACCAGGTTATCTAAGGGACTGCCTCTCCCCTATGACTTCAACCCGTCCCACCCGACCACACAGAGAGGGCGTGCTTCAGACCCCCTCAGTGAAAGACTTGGGGGGTCCAGAAGGCGGGCCTTCTCTGTGGTAGCCCCTGCTCTTTGGAACATCCTGCCCCCGGAGGTGCGATTAGCCCCCACACTCCTGGCCTTCCGTAAGGCTTTGAAGACCTGGTTCTGCCACCTGGCCTGGGGTGGGGTGAGAATACCTCAAGCATGGGGATGGCTAGCCCCATAGAGGCCTTCTGCCTTCAGCCTCAGATTTTTCATCCTCTTGGTCTCTCCTTCTTTTTAGTAATGTTTTAAATTAAGGTTTTATGTGTTTATATATTTTATGTTTTAATGTTTGCTGTGAATTGCCCAGAGTTCCCCCATTGGGGGGAGATGGGCGGTTGAAAATTTTAATTAATAAATAAAATAATAATAAAATAAAAAAATACATATGCAGCAATGGGAAAATATGTGGTCTAAAGGATTAAAATTTACTTTATGTTATAATTTGAAAGAAAATTTTTATAAAATGATGTATCGATGGTATATGACACCCCAAAGACTATCAAAGATGTATGGGACAATTTCCAACATTTGTTGGAAATGTAACCAAGAAGAGGGGTCGTTTTACCATATGTGGTGGATGTGTAAAATTGCAAAGAAATTTTGGACTCAAATACAAACCTTGATGCAGAGCATACTACAAATACAGATTCCATTTAAACCAGAACTATTCCTGTTGGGGATAATGGACTTTCAAACAGGAAAACATCTTATTAGAATTACTCAATACATGATTATCGCAGCAAGACTTCTCTATGCACAATTTTGGAAAACCCAGACACTACCAACAGTACAAGAAAGGTTGTTAAAACTGATGGAAATGGCAGAAAATGATAAACTGACTTGCTTATTAAAAGAAAACTCAAATAACTATTACCTTAAAAAATGGAAACCTTTGATGGATTTTTTGCAAAATGCAGGTGGGGTGAAGCTTACATGGGGATTGGAAGATTAGATTATAAGTGTAATGGGATATGTTTTGACAAAGAATTATTCCTACTTAATGTATTAAAAACTAGCACCTATGATAGCCTTATTATTCCTAAGACCAGAGATAGATTGGAAGTTATCTATTTTTCATACCTTTTTTCTTTTTCTTTATCTCACTTTTTCTTTTTTCTTTATATTTTGTATTTCCAATTTTCTTTCTCATTTCTAACTAACTTTAAAATTTCAATAAAATATTATTAAAAAAAAAAAAAAAAGGCCCTGATTATCCTTGGGAATTGCAGTTTATCCCAGGACAGACAGGGCTTTCCTCCTGGCATCTGAATCATAACCAAAAAAAAAAAAAAAAAGGAGGGAGAAGGATAGTTTACATCATCTATTCTTTTTCTCTGATTGTTGCTGTTTCAGGTATTCCCAACATACAACCCAGTCAGTGCAACTTAAAGAGAAAGACAGAAGAAAGTGGGGGGGGGGGGGAGGTGATGAAGAAAGATAAATTGGAAGTTTTCTTTTCATTCTGATTTTACTGAAAGCAGGGAGAACAATTCTGAAGTTGAAAAGTTCTTTTTGAAACAAGCTTGACACGTTCCTGAGACACACACTGAAGCACAAAAAATGTACTTGCCAATATCTCTAATGTTCAGTGTTAACCCACTTTTAAACGCACTTAGTAGTAGTAGCATTTATTTTTTACTTTACAGAAAATGAAGAGAAAAGACTGAAAAATAATGCCCTTTAAGCATTATCTTGTTTTGCGAAATAAGTAATATAAAAAAAATAATTTTGCGTCTGGTTTCCTCTCTGGTACTCTGCTAGCACCTTAAAAAAAAAAAGGCCCTGATTATCCTTGGGAATTGGAGTTTATCCCAGAACAGAAGTGATTTAGAAATCACCCAGAAAGCAGAAAAAACCCTGACCTGCCTTGAGAATAAAGGGTATATAGAGGAATAAAAGCTCTACTTTCAGACTAGTATAATAATCAGTGCTATCAAGTAATAATTTGTCAGAAATTGGTTGGTATAGCAGATTACCCAAGGACTTTTATGTTAACATACCTTTTGGTTCCTTTTCCATATCAAATGGAAGAATGTAACTAATGCTTTTTATCATTCACTAACACTTAAAGCTAATTAGTAAATCAAAACCATCACAACAAATGTCTATTTGCCTTCATGAGATGAACATTAAGGAATTCTGTGCAGTATACAAGATACCTAAACAGTATTGTTACTTTAGGGGAAAAAAACATACAAAGCAGACTTTCCAGTACGAGGATCAATATATGTTGTTGTCCTTCTGTTGTGATCCACAAAATATGGAATTCCATCAACAGTGAATCTCATCTCCCAGCCTTCTGGTAAAGGTTTTTCATTTAATTGACTATAAAAACAGATAAAAAAGATATGAATTGCAAGTTACATAACTGGTAAACTGTGCAAGCTGGTAAAAATCAACACCTTAAATCCAAACTTGCAATTATTTGAGCAGAACTTTAAATGTCCACTACCATTTACCCACCACCCAGAGGGATTGCATAATCGGGGGAAAAAACAGACATTAGTAAGAGAACATTAAAAAATGCTGCTGTTCCTGCTCAGTGCTCAAAGGTCAATGTTTCCTTATTATCTACTGGATTATCAAAGAGCACAAATAACACTGTCTTCCTTATGACTATGTTTTTGTCATTCTCCTCTTTTTTGAAAAGGTCTTTTAAACTCAAAATATGCCTTGCCATCTGAACATTTTATGAGACAGTAGAAATTTTGTAATAATGTAAAGTTGTTTTTCATTTCTACCATTTTAATATCCAACAGCATGGACAAGAGAAATAACAATCATTCTTTGAGCTTCAAATATTGATGCTGTAAGTATTCTGTATGTCACATGTAATTCTGTTATCTTAAAAGAATGCTAATATTTAAACTAAGACTTTGTAAGATTTTCACTGAGGTCCAAAGAGGCAAATGTGATGCCATAAGGCTCTATCCAGTGTGCATGGACAATTTTTGATTTATTGTTATAGCTGTTTGTTTTAGCAAGAAATAATCCAAGTTAGGAAATTCCCCATATCTTTATGAATTACGTATCTTTTAGTACTCAGCAATACTATGTTTCCTCCTTTGCTGCTTGAGAAAAAAAAAAAGCATAGGCTTTTGAATATGGTTGAACAATGCTGATATTACCCTTGACTCCTGGGATCTTCCCATTGTGTGATACGTGTATTATGATTGACAAAATACACTCTGCCATTGCTGTCTGTTCTTTTTTCTGAGAGAAAATACAGTAATATATTATGTCAGTTTTGATGTCAGTAAGTCATACCTAAGTAATATTTATGCAGGCATATTTGTTCAAGGAAAATATCCCACCCCACTTCTACACTACAACAATCTGGATGCCCCTGCCCTCAAAAACTTTCAACCAGTGTTAAGAGGCTCTAAGGAAAAGCTTAGGATGTGAAATAGGAGAGGACCATTGGAAGAAAATTGATCTACAAGCTTAATTCCTCTTTATAAAGTGTCAGTGGAAGAGCAAGAAAGAGAGTAAATCTACACTCAGAAAAAAAAAATCAAATATTTCTATGCCTTGCTTTCCTACAAGGAATATCCAGCAGATTATATCCTGCTGACTGTTTATCTCTTAAGAAACAAAGGGCAAGTCCTGATTCTAGATTTAAAAAAAATTATAGAGTTTTGCATGTAAAGTAATAAAAATATATTGATCTTATGCTTTAACTCCATAAATGAAAAAATAATATTTTATATGGCATATGCATCTCAGTACTACTACATATAGGTTTTTGGGTCTTGAATGTCTGATAAGAAAAAATAATCCAGAAGATTATTAAGTGAAACCAGCAAGAATAAATTTCAAATAAGTGACATTGGGATCCAGAACTTGAAAAGATCTTACCCCATCCATGTGGCAAGGGACCAAGAGGATCAAATTCTTTATTCTGTGTGAAGTCTTGATTCTACAATCACAAGAAGACACATCTTAATAGCCACTAATTAAACTGTTTTAGCACTCATCTAAAATCTGTGCTATAGTTACACCATTTTTAAGCAAGATTTTTCTTTCAAGTTTGATATTATATGTTTATTAAGACCCCAACACTGGCTATGGTTATCTAGAAGGAGGTAAGCAACTCATCATGGCAATCTTTAGGTGTCTTTATAAACAAAATTAATGCAATACAAGAAGTACCAGGGTTCAAGACTTAAGGAGTAGTTTACAAAATAAGAGTGAGCTGAACATCACTGACCTCTGGTGAAATTCTGTAAAATCCAATTAAATATTGCCAATATGAGTCTCTTTCTTGAAGAAATTATGATTATAACCTCTGTACTGGGCTAAATATTACTTGTATTGTTCCAAGAAAGGCACAAACCATAGACTGAGATATCTGGGTCATAATTCTCTGAAATAAAGAACTGTTCAAAATAATATTGTAAGCAAAGGTAGTCTTCCAATAAAAGAAGGATTCAGTGGTGGCTTCCATCAGTAGGACTGGGAGGAAGCTATTTTCCCCTCCTGCCTGTACTATTCTATAAAGGTCAAAAGTGAACCAGATAGTAGGGTTTGTAGCAGGGAGAAGAAATCAGCAAAACTGATTACCTTCCCAATTCACTGACCAGCCTTCTAGCAACAGATGGAGTTATTGGATGTAGCTTAGTTACAGTATGAACATACAGATTTTTAAAAAATAATACATTTGAGTTGTATACTAAGAATATTTTTAACTGAAATGTTTGGGGAAAAAATAGTAATTTCCATGTATATCAAGCAAATTACAGCATTTAAATTTTACTGTAACTATTTTTGGAGACTTAATGGATTCTCATTAGGAATTTAATTAAATTTTCATTAGATGGTGTATTGCCTGTGTATCTGTTAGATTTGATTTGCAACCCAGTCTTAAGTGTTCTCACCCCATATATAAACCTCTGGTTAAATTGCTGCATAGCTCCTTGAAGCTGGCTGCGCTGAAGCTGCCATTGCTCATAATTACGGACAGATTCCAGAGTTGGCCGTTGCCAAGTGGTTGTTCTGGTGAAATGGTCAACGTAATAAATCCGTCCCATGTTGTCTACTCGGCGCTCCCAACTAAAGAACACGGATAAGATATTTAAATGAATGCACAGACCTCAAAGTACATAGCAGTCAAATAAAAAAGAGAAGAAAACAGGAGAGCATACGCAGCATAAAGGACACAAAAAAAGAAACAGGGAGCATTATGTATGCCACCAGGATATAAATCTACACACAAACAAATAAATAAAATGGGTCAAGCACCATAATTCCTCAGTTTTACTGGAACAGTGAGGATAGAGTAATTTATCTTTAATTCTATGCCTTCGTATTTCTCAATTCCAATATTTTGATTAAAGCATCTGCACTTTATGCAGGTCTACTTTGTCTGTAATAGCAAAAATAATATAGCTTTTCTTTTTAAAATATTCAAGTGTAACATATATATTTTTAATAAATGTATTAACATTATGAAAAATGGGATTTAAGTGCTTTCTTGCCCACTGAACCAGAAACAGGGTAGTGACAGTATAGCAAACCTAACAAAGCTGAATTCATACCTAGGGGTTCTTCTACAACCACTTGGGAATGTCTCAAATTTCTGCTACTTGCACTAGACCTACAATTAGTTTAGATTCATCACCCTCAGAATAGAGCCTGAATCATATACTACAGAATTGTTTATTATGCTTTTTATTTTCAGTGTTTCATTGACCACTGTTTACACCTCTCTCTCGCTCAATCTTTTTCCCTCCCTCCCCACACACAAACACATTTTGTCACTATACTTTAGCATGATATATGAATTGAAGCTAAATGATACATAAAGATAGTGGTGGAGGGTGGAACTGGCATCTTTAAAGTGATAGCAACTTTTTTTTAATGTATTAAATCAATGTATAGAGCCACCCAAACAACATGAGACTTAGGACAGCATACACAAATAAAACCACACATAACAACAACAACATTAAAAAGTAGTAAAATGTATAACCCCCAAAGCAATATCAACCAATCAAAAAACAATCCAGAAGTTAATATATTACAAACTGCTCACCCTGGAGGAAGAGGCTCTGGCCTATCCCATGTTGTTCTTTTTTCTACATGATCTACATAATACACTCGGCCATGCTGATCTACTCTTTGTTCCCAACTGGAAAAAAATACAAACCATTCACATGTAAATCTCTTCAAATATATTCACCTTGTAGCTTATTTCTAAGTGAGTTCTTGCCCTCTCCACAATTGCAGTATATAATAAAAAATATGTTCAAGTGCATTTTCTTCATACACAGACTTTACACAAACCAAAACCTTACTCTTCATTTCACATTTGTAATTCTGCTGTTACTACAGTGCAATCCTTGAGAAAAAATTCTTCAACTAATTGCTGTTTCAGAAATTTCCTGGACTAAAAATATTTGTCATGTTTGCATTGTCTGTTTTGTTTAACTCTAAAACGTTCAGGGTGGCAAACCTGGATTTTCTTATTTTAACCTCCCAATAATTCTGCAAACTATTGTAGGTGAAGAATTTGGACCAACTTCCCATCCTAATCTCTCAGTTAGGATCTGAACCACTGAGTATGTGATCTAGGGCTCTGACAGTATTCATTACATTTTAAGTATTGCAGAAAGTATTCCAACAGGCTGCCCACTGCATGCTGTTTACACTTCTGTTGTATATATTCAATTCAGTGTTGGACTGCAATCTTTCTAAAAAGAAGTAGACCATGTAGATGTAAACAATTTTACCTTTACTATATCACACTGACTTGAGAACAAGAATTTATGACGACCTGAAGGTGTCACACCAATTGGGAAACAGCCACACTAGTTCAAATTAACCTATAATTTCTAATCAAACCTTGGAATCAATATAATTTTAATTATAAACCATATTTTTCCACCAATACTGGAGTACTATCTTGCTTTGGTACTACATTCAACATGTTTGCTGCTATAGGAATTTTGATATTTGGGTCATCGTATCTGACTTCATAAAGAACTTTTAAAAACTGGTTTATAGGTGGCAGAGTTAATTTTATTCCCAAGTATACCAACCATATTTTAGGTGATTTCAGACATGAAAGAGATGAATGAAAGTGCTGTCTTTCAGAGGAAAAGATGCTGAGCTACAAAAATACTTCTAATACAGAACACAGTAACATTGAACACTTGCCCAGGTGGAAGAGGACCTTGGCTAACTGTATGATGTGGCTGTGAAATGGGAGTTGCTGGCTGAACTTGTCTGCATATTGGTGGTGTAGCTAAAGGCGCTGCTGCAGGAAGAGCTGTCCCTGCAGTCACTCCTTCAGAGCTTGGTTCTGCTGCTGATGTGTTTGTGGTTGGCACAGCTTCTTTATTAATCCCTTCTGATTCTGTGGAAGAAGGGCCATTGACACATGCTGCAGAGAATACAGATTGGAAAGAAGGCCATGTTTATTCTTATTCTAATTCATTAGAGAAAGCCTTTAGGTTTCTACATGGTATATGATAATAACAGCATTATTAGACTGTTGCTTAAGAATGGTCAGTAACAACGCTCTTTAGAAAATACTTAAATATAAAAATTCATTTATAACACCTCATTAAAAATTAGTACTCTAGTGCTGAATTTGTTTCTAAAAAGTAGCTCCCAGTTAAATTTTAACTACTTCCATTTTAGAGAAACTATACAGTGAGTTTCAGCAAATTAGGACAAACAATTTGGGATAAAAATTCTCATTCTTTTGACCACAAAAATCTGGAAGTCTTTAAAGAGAATATTCCCAGATTGCAGCTTCAGTGGGCCATATATAAAGCCATTTCAGTATGAAAAATCTATTATTTAAATATGAAGAAATTTTCAAAACTGTAATCATACATGTCTAAGGATTATAAACTTCTCTTTTCATAGTTTGAGAATGTTTTGCTGAAGGTCAGAAAGTGACATTTTCAATAAAATAGTGCAGAGGGCAGGTTATATTCATAAGTAAAATAAACTCTGAACTCAAGAGATTTTGAAAACTTATTTCACAGTGATATTCACATACCAGCTGGAGCTGAAGGCCTACGTGGAGTGGGTGGAGGTGGTCGAGAGGGTCTGGGAGGTCTAGAAGGCTTGAAACCACCATTTGCAATTAATGGAGTGTCACTGATATCAGCCCCCTTCTTATCATTGGATCCAGCAGTTTCACAACTTTCAAGAATGTTACTCCTTAACAGAAAGGCAAAACATAAGATATCCTGGAATTGGTCTAACTGGTCTAACTCCAGCAATACACACACACACACACACACACACACACACACACACACACATCCTTAGGTTAAAAGGATAAGTTAAATTTCCAAATCAAAAATACTGTGCTATAATTTATAAAAAGTTCCATTCTGGGCATCACACATTAAGGATTCATGCAAATTGGAACAGATTCAGAGAAGGGCAACAAGGATGATCAGAGGACTAGAAAATAAATAATATGAAAACAAACTGAAAGAACTGAGAATGTTTAGCTTTGGCAAGAAGCTGGGACAGGGGAGACAGAACAACACTCTTCAAGTACCAAAAAGGATGTCACATGGATGAAGGCCATGAAATAACACACTTAAGTTACAGGAAGGTAGATTCTGGTTGAATGTTAGGGGAAAAAAATTCTTTTACTGATATGAGTGGGTCAATAGTGGCATCAATTTCCTACAGAAGTAGATCAAGCACAAGATGTACAGCTATCTTAAATTTTAATTAAATTTAAATTTAATTAAATTTAATTAATTTAATTAAAAAATTAAAAGTTTTTAATTTTGCTTGTTGCATTAAGGGTTGTATTCAATAATATAAATGGTCCCTTCCAGCTCAAAAATATAATGGTATGCTTATTCAAACTTTTTTTTTTTTTTTGCTACTTGCATATTACTTATGCATTATATCATCTGGAGAAACATGCAGATTTACTTAGAAGTTTTTGAAAAATGTTATCCTCTTGCATACAAAACACAGAGCTGTTAAGAATATATATTCTGTGTTACCACTGAACATACTTCCCAGCAGGCACTGTGGCTTTCTGACCTCTTAAAAATATGATGATGTTGCCCCTTGCCTGGAACAGCTTACCCCTGGATATATGGACCACAGCCTCCTTATTACATTTCAGAAAGTCATAAAAACACGGCTCTTCAGAAAGGCATGTGAAAGATTCTGAACAACAGACTGAGTGATTATAACTGTATTAATTGATTTTGTTTTTAATCTTATATTAATGCTGTAAGCCATTCAGAGTTGGAATAGCTTACAGTATTAATGAATTAATTCTGGAAATGAAATAGCATATAAGTTATAGAAATAAAAAGACACAGAGACATGGATCACTGAAGTTATTGCAGAGTTATGTGCTGGCCCCCACTGTTCCCCTCTCAGAAAGCCTGTGATCCCCCCAGAGAAGATGATAAGTGCTGAATCTGCCCAACTGCCCATGAGGAATATAAATAAAAGGAAAAATGTGGCACTGCAATCACTACTACTCCACAGAAAGCAAAAGTGGCAAGAAGCTATTGTATTATAATGTTGCTCTGAACAACTTTTTCCAAGACTGTATGCTTCCTTCTCTTCTCATAATTCCTATCAATAGTCAAATATATTGTGATTCACAAGTGCAGACTTCTGCAAAACAGGAATGAAATAATCACAACTGAAAATGGGAGAGAAGCAAGATAATATAGTAACAGTGCAGGGACAATATGAGATTTAATGGGATTCAAGGGAAGCTAGAAACTCTAATCTCTCTGATGAGTCCTGTGATGATTCAGTTTTAGCCTATGAATTGTCTCTTTCTTTCTGACTGTAGGATTCCTCTAATCCTTCCTTCATAATGTGCAGTGAAAATGGTTCCAGATATAAAGGATTAGATTTTGGAGATGTGCAATCTAGCAATTTTTGAGAAAATTATAAATTCTGTCAATCAGAAAATGTAACATTATTTCTCCCTTTGGAAAAAAAAATTGGATAGGCTTGGTAAACATTGAAAACTTAACTTCCCCTTTCAAAGACTTAAAAAATCAGGTTGGAATATATTTGCAATTATAGATTTTTTTGTTTTTTAATGTTTTTATTTATTGTGTCATGATTTTTTCCCTTTTTCCTGTGTGTGTTCATTTTAATTTTATGTATGTTTGTTTGAAAATGAATTAACTTCATTGAGCACAAAGAAAACAAAATCAGTTATTTTATGGTAGTGTTTAGGTAGTGCCACATATGTTTCTAACTCCTTACAAATAGGTATCTATATCAAGGTATCAATGTTTTAAAATAGGAGTCCATGTTGAAAATTTCAACAGTTTGGTTGGTGAATAGAAGTTTTTATTCAAAATGGATGGCCTTAGAGGCTTAGGACACCTAGTCTGGGGGTTATTTCATTGTGAAAAAAAATCACACTATCAAAAACGGGACTTTGCTGCTAAACTTCAGAAATGCTAACTTGTGGGACACTGGGAATCAAAAAAGAGAGTTGATGGTTGCCCCCTCCTGATATAAAATATAAAAAGTACATTCAAATTTGACTCTAGTTGTCTGCATCCACAACACCATTATAGAAGTGTTTTGCTACTGCCATTTTCTGTGATATTCTTTCAACTTCCCAGTTGAAACAGAAATAGAGAAAAAGGGGAAGGAGAGCAAAACAGATTAAGAATATGCAGATATGTTCCAAAAACTTCATGAAAAAGGTGAAATTTCAACAAGGGAAGGTTATTACATGGTGTTATTCTGCGAAGCAATTCTTGGCATAAGAGATATCAAGGGGAAAAGATACAAAATAGTGTCTGGAAAACCTCAGATGCCTGAGATACTAGAGTGAATGTTATAAGAAATAATGTGCTGGGATTAAAAACACTTAGGTAGGACAACAACCATGGAGAAGCTTGAAAGTTTGGATGAACAGTTTGCATAGGATCCTAAAATAGGCAGGAAATCAGTGTAGGTTTTTATGGCTGGGCTTCATTATAGCCAAAGTGACACAAATAATTCTGATAGCATAGTGCTGGAAGATCAGAAAGGATTTTATGACATTAGAACATAGATACAATTCACCATATATTAAAGCATGTTATTGAATCACTTTATATGTTTATCTGCCTTCTGCTTAGTCTTTCTGCATTACTGTACTTTAAGTGAATATTTAAATAGAAATTTTCTATATTAAATGTATTTATTTTTAAAGCTGAGACAATTATAGCTAGGCTAACAATCACCTAGAACTCACACTAAGATATAACTAAAGCCACCTTACCTTGTTTCATTTCTTGGTTTGGAGCCATCATTCAGCACAGGACCTTAAGCACAAGGTAATAAAAACTTACAACTTTTGACATACTAAAAAGATATAAGCATTACATAATAATCATAACAGGGCAATTTTATGCACTTAAATATATGATGAATTAGGACCATAGTTGTCCCACCAAAATAGAAGAGCCCAGAACCAGGAGATAGTTCCTAGCTGAGCAACAGAGCAGGGTAGAATTTTCAGCAATACATCCTTCCACTTCAGCCCCCATTATCCCTTCATTGTTGATCTGGAGAGTCCCTAACAATCCAGGTAAGTTTTTCAGGGAGCTGAGAAGAGAGAAAGAGGATTCTGCAATTTTATTATAATTCAAAATCAGTTAGACAGGAGGTTTGTAGGCACCATTGCCTGTCTCTGGTTAAAATATACATTGATGGTGCCTGAAATTAAACAGCTGACATTTGCAAGAAGAATAAATGCTATGGAAGATGATAACAGACTATAGAAAGTTGTTTCTCAAGTGGAAAAAATGGAACATAGTGATCCAGCTTAGTGTCTTTTCTACTGAAGCAACATTTTTGAAATCAACTCCCCAGGGAGGTCATCTGTTTATATTATCTCCTTGGGTCAGAAGACAACTCTTATTTGCCTGGATTTAGTTAGCTATTTTGGGCTTTATACATAAAAATAAACACTTGAGAGATAAATAAATATTAATTGATAAATGATACTGTGATGTTTCTAAGATTGAACCAAAGAAGAACTTGTGAGAAAGAAGAATTCAATGGCAAACTGCTACATAAGGTCTAATACAGTTTTCTCCAACCTGTTGCCTTCCTGATGTCTTGGACTAAGACCTTTTAATTCCTAGTTCATGTGACTGCAATCCATGCAAATTGAAAAAATATAGGTGATATAGCTCAACACTTCTAGAGGGCAACAAGAGGAAAAACAGTCTCACAGCAAAAGTAAAAATGGATGCGGAATCTGGGAGAGCAGGTTTTTTATTAGAAACATTACCAGAGGCATAAGGTAGAAAAATAAGATTTCAAACTAAAATAAACAAGTTCAGACAAGAAAAGATTGGTGAGATAAAATTCACTAAGAGCTGACAACAATGAAGACTGATTCTTATTAACCCAGTGCAGAGTATGCAGAGCTTTACCAATGACAAGATATCACGGGCTTATGTAGTATGCAGCAGTTTGAGAAAAATGTCTATAAGTATTAACCGACAAACTGAATTACTGTCACTAATCTTCTGCTATTGAAAAAGAACAAACACCATGGAAACTTGTATTAACATATATAGGAAATATCTGGTCCATTCTTTCCATGCTTCAGTGGCTACAAATCAAAGGTCGCAAAGTGGGGAGGTAATGTTGCTGTTCCTTCATGACATCATGGCTTCCCGCCTAACAGATGGCTGAATATAAGGATCTATACTTAAGACTGGGGTCCAGGTATCAGCCATTTAAGGTCGGCCACATCAGGAAACAGACCCTGAATAAACTACTGGAACTGTATTGTTTATAAGACATAACAACAGAGTCTTGAAAATCTGATGGAGTTTTTAATCTCCCTTCCTCTTATTCCAGAGTGAAAGCAGGGCAATTCTGAGTTTCTTCCTCACTCCCTCTTGTCTTTCTGGGCTAAGTTCATGTTTTCCTAACAGCTGCCACATACCTTCTTCAAGGCTATCACAGTACTCCTCTACAACAAGGATCAGCTGGAGATGCGGCTGGTGGTCCTGCTCCTTCCTAAGTGGGCAGCTCCAACTAATATTAATGGGGGAAGAGTGTTCAAGTCCATGGCCACTCCACTATGGGGTGTCACTAGGCTCAGCACCGTCCCCCATCTTACGTAATGTTTATATGAACCTGTTGGGAGACATCATCTATCAGTTTTGGATAGCTTCATCAATAGGAAGTTCCTATCCAGTTAATACTCCAAAATGGACCAGGCTGGAAAAGCCTTGGACATTCTACCCTGGTGTCCGGAGGCTGTAATCTGAACTGGAATCCTACCAAGCCAGAATGGTTGTTTGTCCAGAAACTGGCTGGTTCTCTGGTGACTCCTACACTAATACTGGATATTATTTATTACATTTGTATGCCTCCAAATCTGCCAGGGGCTTACAAAAGTCAACTATTAAAACATCCACAGCATTGTCAGCAATTATACAATGAAAACTAAGTGATTTAAAATGATAAAACCTAACTTTTATAATCTTGACAGAGTCATTATGATCCAATCTGGAAAAAAAACCACAATAGCAGCAATAATAAATAACTGACGGCAAACAACTGCCAAATGCCCTCTGGAATAGCTTTGTCTTTACTATTTTCTGGAATACCGTTAAAGGAAGAAGCAAGTCTGAGATTTTTGAGGAGAGACTATTCCAAAGGACTGGGGCCATAACCAAAACACCCTACCTCCTGGTCTCAGCCCCCTCCCCTGGTCCCCATTTTCATGGAACTAGGAAACAGCCACCAGTTTCTCCAAGGATGGGCTGATTCTGGTTGGAGAAGGCTCCCTCTAGAATAGAGCCACTGGTCATAGACAAGGTGTTGCAGATTATAAAACAAATTGCAGATATAAATCCTGCTCAAAGCATGCAGGAAAACACAGACATAAGAGTTTACTTTCCCAAACCAAAACAATCAGGAAAAAAAAAAATCACAGCTCCAAGAAAGATCTAAGAATGGGGAGTTTCCATTCCACAGTTCAGCTGGGTAATCCACTTAGTGCATGGACAGTGTTTCATTAAGTGAGGTGGAACACTGTTTGCCACAAAGAGCCTGTCAGATAGCCCTAATTATCAGCTCAACTAATCTGCTGAGTCAAGCTTCTTTCTGTCAAGTAGAAAGCTTGACTTCCACTGCTCTTTGTAATTTGTGATTGGTGCAGAGTTCAGGACTTTTCCTAATTCAGGCTCTGGCTCTGCTGACCCAGCCTGCACCTATCTCTCCTCAAATGCCTCTTCTACTGGTGAATCCTTGTCTGTTAATTCACATGGTGCACTGAGACTGTCTAGTCAGGTTCTTCAACTTCTGAATCTGAAGAACTGCACTGATTTCTAGTAAGTGTCTTGATAGATGAACAACCCTGCCCTGTCCCTGACTTTGAGGTTGCTGTACGATCTTCAAGCTGGGAGGTCAGATCTTGAATAGGGCAACATCACTGCCCTTACCCAGCCAAGTTTCAATAATACATATATACCTACCTACTTATGCCTATCTTGTGGAACAAGGGCTTTTTATAGATGGACCTAGCATTTACTAATAATTTGAGGCCAAAGTCACTAGCAATTCAGCCACCAGGTCTTAGGAATGGGCATCTGGGGCAGAAGTGAAGATCAATCCCTCTTTCCCTGGAATGGAAAACCTAGTGTCCCACAATATAGTATCTCCCTTGACCCATCATCACAAGATCAGTCCAACCTCCCCAATCTCATGGAATGACCCCCTCTAACACTGCTATACCAATCCCCCCTCACATATAAACATCCCCAGCCACCACATGACTGGAAGCCAACAATCTGCCTTTCTCTCTTTCATTCATCAACACACATATATTTGTTTTGTTTTGTTACACTATGTTGATATCCATCAAAAAATGCAAGGGTTAAATATCAGGCATGCTCCTATAAGAAGCATAAGCATAAGGCCCCTCCTGCCCCAGCCTATACTCTCATTCTAGGCCAGCCCATGCTCAAGTCCCCACTTCTCACTTAGAAAGCTGCCCAGCTCTGATACCAATTACAGTGGAACCTCGGTTTACGAACTTAATTCGTTCTGTGACTCTGGTCGCACCCCAAATTGGTCGCAACCCAAAGCAAATTTCCCCATAAGGTTCAATGTAATTACCGTTAATCCGTTCTGGTGTGGAGGACAGGGAGGTGGCTATTGCTTGGAGGGAGAGTCCCCCTCCATACGACCACGTGTCAGGGGCGGAAAATGGCCACGGACCACATGTCAGGGGCGGAAAATGGCCGCGGACCATGTGTCAGGGGCGGAAAAATGGCCGCGGACGTGTCAGGGGCGGAAAAATGGCCACGGACCACGTGTCAGGGGCGGAAAAATGGCCGCGGACCATGTGTCAGGGGCGGAAAAATGGCCGTGGACCACGTGTCAGGGGCGGAAAAATGGCCGCAGACCGTGTCATGGGAGGGAAAATGGCCGCGTATCCTGTTTGTAGCCCGAGGCGGAGTTTGCAAACCAAAGCAAAATTTTGCGGCCGGAGCTGGTCGTAACCCGAAAAGTTCGTTAACAGAAGCGTTCGTAACCCGCGGTTCCACTGTACAAGGTTCCACTGTACAACTCCCAAGCCTGCTCCTCTGGGCTGTGGAGTGATTAAAATAATTTTGGCATTAACATCACCAGAGGCCAACAAGGCATGCCCGCTGAATACCAGATCTCTGCTGCTTGCACAATCTGCCAGCAGGGCTCCAGCTTGACTCTTAGATCCCCCACCCTGACACTCCTAGTATTCCAAGTAGCTCTCAGCAGGCCTAAGATTTCCTGGTGGCTAAGACTTTAAATCACAATGTCAGTTGCAATAAAAGATATATGAGCATTTAAAATAGCTTTCTTCTGGCAAGAAATTGAGAGCATAAGACCAGAGTATCAACAGTTTCAACGGACTTTTCTCACAGGAAATACTTCAGAGCAGGCTGAACAAAGATCAGGGGCTCTATTCATATTGAAACCATGAGAGAAGAAACTGAAATAGTCTTTTGAAGGTATTTCCTCTGTTGTGTCTATAGTAATTAAACATTGGAGAGAATGAATCATTATTCTTAGGCTATGTTATTCAAGTAAGTGACCTAACATTCTAGAACATGGACACACAACTTGAGAGCCTAAAATTTCATTTAGCTCCTCAAAGCCTTTGGCTTGAGCTCCACCAAAAATTATTGTTGAATTACAACCTTCTGGTATGAAAGAATTTTGGGAAGGTGGTAGAGAAGGTGGTGGTGATGCAGCTCCAGAGGATCCTGGATGAAACGGATTATCTGGACCCCTTCCAGTCGGGTTTGAGGCCCAGATATGGGACAGAAACAGCATTGGTTTCTCGGCAGCTTTTGATACCATTGACCATGGTATCCTTTTGGGTCAGCTGCAGGAGTTGGGGGTGGGAGACACAGTTTTGTGTTGGTTCACCTTCCTCCAAAGCCAGTCCCAGTCGGTGCTGATAGGGAGCAAGAGATCCAGCCCGCAGCCCCTATTGTGTGGGGTGCCATAGGGCTCAGTACTCTCTCAGCTCCTTTTTAACACCTACATGAAGCTGCTGGGTGAGATCATCTGTCACCACAGGATGAGGTATCATCAGTATGCTGATGATGCTCAATTATTCATGTCTGTCCCAGGTGAATTAAGTGATGCTGCGGATGTTCTTTCGTGGTGCCTGGAGGCTGTGGGGTCTGGATGGGGAACAACAGATTTCAACTGAACCCTGGTAAGATGGAATGGTTGTGGGTTTGGGGCTCTTCCATATCTGGGGCCTTACCATCTTTGGTCCTGGATGGGGTTCCACTGCCCCAGACGCAACTGTTGTGCAATTTGGGGGTCCTCCTGGACTCACGACTCCTGCTCGAGGAGCAGGTGGCAGTCATGGCTAGGAGGACCTTTGCTCAACTCATGTTGTGTACCAATTGCACCCTTTCCTGGATTGGGAAGTCATTCTCTCAGTCACTCATTCCCTGGTCATCACCTGTCTGGACTATTACAACATGCTCTACATGGAGCTACCCTTGAAAAGTATCTGGAAGCTGCAACTGGTGCAGAATGTGGCAGCACAAGGAATTATGGACACCTCTAGGACTGCCCAAGTAGCACCTCTGTTTGCTTCCAGGTCCAATTCAACGTGTTGGTTATGACCTTTAAAGCCCTGCATGACATGGGACCAGGTTACCTGAAGAACTATCTCGTCCCAGTTACATCTGCCTGTCCCACCCGGTCCAGCAGGAAGGGCATGTTATGGACCCTGTTGGCTAAAAAATTCTGATTGGCGGGGTCTAGGAGGACAGCCTTTTCAGCTATTGCCCCTGCCCTGTGGAACAGCCTGCTCCCTGAGGTGAGGTTGGCCCCCATTCTCCTGGCTTTCCGGAAGAGCATTAAGACCTGGCTCTGAGACCTAGCATGGGGATCTAATGGGGGCTCACAGCACTGGAAATGGTTGGTGGTTTCAGGACGCTCTCCCTGTCTTTTAACTCTGTGTGTGTGTGTGTGTGTGTGTGTAGTAAAGATTTTTTTATTGTTTTTATCGTTTTTATATTTGCCTAGAGTCACTTAAATAGTGAGATGGGCGGCGTATAAATTTGACAAATAAGTAAATAAATAAAAGAATGTGATAATTATTGAATATAGTGTAATAATATTAACTATTTAATTTTAAATTTAGTATTTGTTTTGTCCACAGCACTGGACTGGCCTAACTCCACCCATTCTTAGCATAAGGCCCTTAGCATGCCACTTAAAAATAAGTATAGTCCACACACTGAAATACTGCACTTTTCCTAATACAGAAGATTAAAACGTCTATTTTTTTTAAACCTGCCTTTATTATTTTTATAAATAATTCAAGGCAGTGAACATATGGTACCTAATACTCCTTCCTCCTATTTTCCCCCCAACAACAACCCTGTGAGATGAGTTGGGCTGAGAGAGAGTGACTGGCCCAAAGTCACCCAGCCGGCTTTCGTGCCTAAGGCAGGACTAGAACTCACAGTCTCTTGCTTTCTAGTTTGGTGCCTTAACCACTAGACCGACATACTGCAGTTATTCACTCAAAAGAAATACACGGTAGGTTTGTTACCACTGGCTATTTATATGCCTGCTTTCGGCTAAGAAACACAAATTAGGGGAAATACAAGGGCTGAGTTTTAAAACATTCTCCTTACAGAATTGGGGTTACAGGTAGTCCTCACTTAACGACCACAATAGGGACTGGAAGATTCATAGTTAAGCAGGGCAGTCGTTAAGCATGATGTTTTGTGACTGAACCTGATTCTACAACATTTTTTGCAGTGGATGTTAAGTGAATCACTGTGGTCGTTAAGTGAATCACACAGTTCCCCAGATTTTGCTTGCTGGAAGCCGGCTGGGAAGGTCACAAATGGCAATCATGTGACCCCGGGACACTGTAACCGTCATAAATGCGAGCTGGTTGCCAAGCAGTTTGGATCACAATCACATGACTGCAGGGTTGCTGCGACAGTTGTAAGTGTGAGGACCGGTCCTAAGTAGTTTTTAGTGCCATCGTAACTTTGAACAATTGTTAAAGGAATGGTTGTTAAGCGAGGACTACGTGTAGTTTCAATACGTCTCAGTGACAAGAGGAGCTCACCACTTCTATAATGCAGTCACAAAATATAGACACTCTATAGGAAAATATTACTCACTTCTTATACTTGAGGCATCACCATTAGTCAGAAGCTCAGGATCCACCTGCATACCATCTAGACAGACAGACAACTCTCCTATTCCATCGGGTGGTTCTTTGTCACCAATAAGCTCCATATTCACAATCACTTCCTCAACTATTGAAAACACAGAAATAGTCTGTTACAATGTTTTAATTGCTTAAAACTAAGCAAATGGATTAGAATTATCAACAACATATTAAAAAAAACCCCACCTCTGTAGTATATATATAGTATATAAGGATAGCTTGCTGATAGTATTAATTGTACGTCAATGCTCTCTGATAACACTGATTTGAAAAACTAAGTATCAAATAATGATTTTCTTTTAAAAATACACGACTTTGACATTCTCAGTTTTATACTGAATATCATATTCAGTGGCTGTGATAGATGATTATAGCTCATATTCACTAGGTGAATTAGAGAGCTTAGTACTCTCTATTTGTTCTTATGGCAGAGTGGGCAATATTTTTTGAATAGGAGATTACGGATTTTTTTCAGGGACCATATTTAGTGGGTGAAGTCAGGACACACACACACATTCAGTTCTTATATCAAGACAAACAGAATTTAACTTTGTCTCCTAACCTGAACAGAAAAACAAAGGAGATAAATATTCTCTGTTCAGGTGATGGTGAAGATTGTACTAGTTCTTCTTCTTTAACAAAACCGTATCCCTGATAACCCACCAAACAGAATTATGGATTAAAATTTGGAATTGTCACTATATTAACCTATTATAGTAACATCAGTTCTACAGAAGTCTTTCCATTTTAGTATACCCTAAATATACAGTATCTATAACTCACAACATTCCTGAACAGTCAAGCTGGTTGAGGCTGAGGAACACCATCCAAATAATCCAGATAATAATCCAAATAATCCAAAATATCTGGAAACACTAGTTTGCAGAAAAAACAGAATATTTCCTAATTTTTCACATTTATCTTTGGAGTCCTTGGTGCTCACTGAGCTTGGTTCTTTGCTTGCAGATGTTTCATTACCTGACTAGGTAACATAATCAGTGCTAGTGAGTGTGGGGTTTGCTCCCTGTTTATATACAGTAGCTTGCCCTGCCAATCTTGGTGGGAATGTGGCTTTCTCCTTGGTAGTTCCCTGCTTGTTAATCCCTGCTTATCTGGATGTTGGTGTTGAAGAGGATGTGTTGCTGGAGAGGATGGTAAAACACTGGCAGAGGTAATATCATCCTCTCCAGCAATCAACACACAGATAAGCAGGGATTAATACCAGACAAACAATCAAGCAGAAGACAATACCCTAATCAAGGAATTACTGAGGAGAAAACCATTCTCCCATCAATGCTGGCAGAGCAAGCTACTGTATATAAACAGAGAGCAAAGCCCACACTCACTAGCACTGATAATGTTACCTAGTTGGGTAACGAAATGTCTGCAAGCAAATAACCAAGCTCAGAGAGCACCAACAACTCCACAGTTCAACCCTGAGCTACATATTTACTCTTCTATTGGAGCATTTATCTTTATATCAGCCCCTATTGTGTGGCACTTTTTTCAATAACATTATAAAATTGGAAGCCCTGTTTGGTAATCTAGATATTACCTCTTGTATTTTGTTCTGTTTTTGAATCCATACATAATGTTAAACAGCATAATACTAAACACTAGTAAAGGATAAAATCAGCTCTTCTGCCCAGAACCTATTGGGCTCTATATTTTAAAAAAGATTCACTTAAAAACACATGATGTATTTAATGTCATATGTATTATTGTCCTATGTCTACATAGAAGCTCTTTTACATTAGAAGCAATGTTAAGTTTCCCAAAGAAAAGTTGTAATCAAAAAGGTTTTGAGGAGGAGTGAGAGGGAAAGAGCTTACCGCTTTTATCAAGCTTTTGTTATGAAATACAATACAGATAGAATAATCCATTCCAGAGTTCAAAACAGGCAGTTACAACCATTTTGGAAATGTTTTGAGCTTGAAATGGCCCTGCTTTAAATCCAGTTTAGAGCTCAAAATATAATTGCTTCAAGTTCAAAAAACACTTCCAGAATGTACAGATAACCATTCTGAACTTGAAACAGTTGTTTTTAACTGAAAAAAGATTATTTTGAATTCAACTGTTTTAACTTTGAAAGTATTTGCATGCCTTTATCAAATATAGCTATGCTGCTGATTCAATATTTTTTTAAAAGAGGACTCCATATATGGAAAAGCATATAACTTTCAGAAATTTGTTACTACATACTTACGTTTCATATTATTTGCTTTTAGTGTCTCCTGAATATCTAGAGCAGCACTTCCAAGTAAGATATCTGACTTCAATGTCTGGTGACTCCACACACGAAAATGTAGTTTGCTGATAGGGGAGACGATTCTAAAGAAGCAGAAGTAATATTTTATTTTTTATTTACTTATATTTCAAATTTAGACACTACCCGTCTCACGAGGAAGTGACTGTATCAGACATACTTTTCTTTCCTTCATTATGAAGGAAATTATGTATTTCATGTATCAAAATACCACAGACAGAAGATCTATTTTGAAATAAGTTGCTAATAGTTTAAAATTCTGAAGGCTGGAGTTTTCAGGTGAAATATGATCTCCAATCACAGTAATTGTCAATTCCCAGATGCTGATTAAGCACTTCCTTAAAGGAAATACCAAACAACCATATGAGCATTCAGTGTGGGATATTACACAACACACCAATTTGAGTCTTTTTTAGTTATTTCAAAAGCACATAATGAGTAATTTTGAGCTTTTCCTTTCTACAACACTGTCCCACTCCAGAAGCCATTCCAGCAGACCCACTGGTTTTATGCCTGGCAAAGTATCAGCGGCTAGAGCTAGAACAAAGCATTTAACTATTCTTTAGTTTACATCAAGTGACTTCAAACTGGTGTTGCAATCTCTGGGAGGATCACAAGCAACCCAGGAAGAGGGGCAAAAAAGTTTTAAAAACATTTTATCTTATCCATGGTAGTCAAGCTCAGATTTTTGAGTATTACTAAGTCTACTATTTGGTTTTCCACCTGCTTCTTTTTCTTAACAGCCAATAATGTTGTAGTCCTGTTAAAGTCCATTGTTACATCAAAAATGATGCTAACATTTTGCAATCTGCTTAGCTTAAACTGTAATGTAGTTTGCCAATTTGGGCCCTCACAGAGAGGGCATGCTTCGGATCCCCGCGGTAAAAGAACTTCGTTTAGCGGGATCCAGAAGGCGGGCCTTCTCTGCTGTGGCCCCCGCCCTCTGGAACATCTTGCCCCCGGAGGTGAGACAGGCCCCCTCACTCCAGGCCTTTCGGAGGGATTTGAAGACCTGGCTCTGCCATCTGGCCTGGGGCAGGGAGGGAGGATATCAGAAATGGGGTTGGCTGGCCCCTTAGTGGCCCCCATCGGCCTCTTGGATTTTTTAGCTTTTTTATTTTTTAATGCTTGGTTTTTATAACTTTTAATTGTATTTATGTTTTTAGTGTGTTGTAAGCCGCCCAGAGTCCCCCATTGTGGGGAGATGGGCGGGGACAAGTTAAATAAATAAATTAAAATAAAAATAAACTGAAAATAGTTGAATTTCTGCAAACTATAATACCTGATACCTACAGATCATACAATACACTATCACAGTATTGGACATGCCTGGATTTGGCTTTTCTTGGAAATATTTTGGCATTTTTGCTGGCATGATATGTAGTAGAATATCCAGAGTCTTAGAAGTGTTTCTGGAAGTGTTTCTTTTACTGAAATTCAGTATTTTTATCCATTATGTTAATGGATGCTAAACTGATAACTGATACATTCACTGATACTGAGAAGCAATTCACTGATGTTTTTTTGGACACTTCCTTGAAAATAAACTTTCTGGCAGTATCTTTCCCTGAATTTTGGATTAGTGTGCAAAATGAGTACCACGAATTAAGAAAGAAAGCTACAAACATATTGATTCCATTTAGAACAGTTAGTCAGGTTTTTCTACAGTTTTAGTTATAAAGAATAAATACAAATCAAAAGTAAATGTGAAATGAGAATTGAAAGTAGCTATCTTGAAAGTTAAACCTGGATTCCAGGAATTATAGAAAAGTCAGCAAGCTTCCCGTTAAAAATATCTAATTTAATTTCCAATGAAATGGTATTCTTTTATAAAGTTGTAAGGGCTGTCATTGTTTTATTTGACAAATACATTAACATTTAATGATTAACACCGATATATTTGCTTCTTTCCCACTTTAATCCCAATGAAATCATTTGTTTTAATCTTTGGGGTAGGGGATTTGAACAAATTCAATTATTATTCTAGAGGGTCACAGTATCACATAGCCTGAGAACTCCAGGCATTTATTGGGTTTAGAAGGCTGCCCAAATGGAGTCTTTTTCTGCATTTATTTGGGGACCAGTAAAGATTCTAGGCAGCAAGTACATAGTTATGTTCTTCCTCTCATACTAATGAAAATAGCAACTTCTACGATATTTTGACTGGGTATACAAACTGGCTAAAATGTGTTAAAATGGATCCAGCCAATTTAAGAAACTAACCAGAATTCTGTATGTCCATGAACATTTATACTCCTCCCTTGTAAGCACTGTATTTTTTTTACTATCAATATTCATCCCATAATATTAGCTGATTGCATTTCTATTTTTCTTAGAATGAAATATTTCCAAACTTACACTGTAAGATGCTGTTTCCATTTTGGACTATTGGTATTGTTGCATTTTTCTGTCTTCTTTGACTGTCCATCGACTGAAACTTCTACATATGGGCTGGGTCCAAACCACTTGTTTTTGTTTTCTTTCAACTTTGCAGAAATAACTTGAAAAATAAGAGTGCAACATGGTCAAAAAATGACCTATGGACAGTGCAAAGTATCATAAAAAAGAATGTTTTATTCAGATGCCACATTAATGTTTCATATTATTCAGTTTATTTAAATCAAAGAATGAAGCATTTACTAAAGCAGCAGCATATCAAACCATTTAATTATTTGAAAGAGATTTGAAAAATGACCTATATTTAAAACAGGTAGCAGTATCATAATCCAGAGATGAATTCTAAATAAAGTATAAATACTTTATTTAGAATGGAGATTATTTTACAGCTTCTGAAGCCTTCATGTTACTTGAATAAGCTAAATGTGAGAATGAATGTACACCCCCCCCCCCACATATATATAGTTTCTCACATTTACAGATTGCTTATTAGCCAAAATCATATTGTGAATAGAACAATTCTGATTCTGTATGTAGCTCTTATGGAGTTTCTGAAGAATACCTATTTTCATTTAAAAATTGTTCTATGCTTATTTTTAGATGTTTAGAAATGTAAATTTAAGTGTAAAACAAATTCAAAAACCTGCTTTATATGTATAAAAGTACATGTGTCCTTTGGTTGTAAGGTACCATCCATATCTATCATTTTCATAGTGATATCAATACCCATACATGTAATGTGAAAAAGTAAGTACACCCCACTGAAATTTTGTACTTTTTCAAGATATTTCAACATACAGATATTTGATCTTCATTTCAACA
Organism: Python bivittatus; assembly: GCF_059951505.1. NCBI lineage: Eukaryota > Metazoa > Chordata > Lepidosauria > Squamata > Pythonidae > Python > Python bivittatus. Next base: position 76,443,295 of record NW_028277098.1, on the reverse strand, counting down.
ATACCGATAGATAAAAGGTATATAATACAATAAATACCATGCACCATTTACATTTCATAGTCCATGGTGTAATTTAAATAAACATAAATGCATTTTTTCATGTGGAAAAAGTAAGTACATTGCTTTATTTATCATTATCTCAAGTACAGATCAGGTGCACATCACATGGAGATGTCAAAGAACTGCTAACTTGCCCAGGCCAAGCTGTCCCAGCAAGTTCAGCTGAAGAAGAGAATGCAAACTGCTGAAAGAAGTCTCTTTGAGAGCATCACTGACCACATGACCTACAGGTAGCTCTCACCACTACTGATGTCACAGGGCTTGAGTCTACCATTAGAAAGGACCTGCACAAACTAGATCTACATGGGAGGTGTGCCAGGAGGAAACCTTTGCTATCCAGAAAGAACACCAGGGTAAGATTAACGTTTGCTCATGAACACCTAGGCAAAGGCCAGGACTTCCAGAACAATGTGTTCTGGACAGATGAGGCAAAGATAGAGTTATTTGGCCAAATTACCAGAAAAAAATGTTTGATGAAAACAGCATTTCACCAGAAGAACCCCGTACCAACTGTAAAGCATGGTGGTGGAAATGTTATCATTTGGGGCTGTTTTGCTGCATCAGGGCCTGGGCAGCTCATGATCACAGAATCCACTATGAATTATTCGTTGTAGAGGGTGCTTGAAGATAATGTGAGACTATCTGTTAGAAGACTGAAGCTCAACCAAAAGTGGACCTTACTACAGTACATGGCAATGATCCTAAACATTCCAGTAAATCCACCAAGGAATGTCTGGGAAAAAAAAAGAAATGGAGAGTTCTGGAATGACTAAGTCAAAGCCTGGATCTAAATCCCATTGAGATGCTGTGCAGTGATTTGACACAAGTTGTGCATGCAAGAAACCCTTCAAACATTACACACTGAAAAAATTCTATTCAGAGAAGTGGGAAAAAATTCCTCCCAGTCGATGTCAGAGACTGGTTGACAGGTATAAGAAACTCCTACTAGGGTGTATTTACTTTTTCACATGACTGTACATAACATATCAAAAATGATAGTGACAGAATTAATCTAACAGTTAACATTCCCTGTAACCATTTCATTTTGATATTAACATCACTATATGAGATCAATTTGATTAAAAAAAGTGTCAGGTCTCTCACTTCAATTACAAAAATGCAAGAGAACATTCGTTTTTGTCATCCCAACCTAATTTAAAAGACTAATGCTAAGTAGCGATCTAGGCCAAGTGGGAAGAAAATGGGCTGAGATTAAGACTCAATGTAGCATAACTTTCTTTTTAGAAATTTTATGCCATTTATTCATTTGTTCATTTGTTTAAATTTGCATAGCTGCCCAATCTCAGATTTGTGATTCTGGGCAGCTCACACAATTAAAACAACAAGAAACCATAAACAAAATAAAAATAAAACAGAAAATATATATATAATCATTAAACACCAGATTAAACCATAAAAAACATACTTGGGGGAAAGTAGAATTCATGCATCACAATCAATACAGGCAGTCCTCATTTAGTGACCACAACTGGGACCAACAACTTGGTCATTAAGCAAAACAATCACTAAGTGAAACATCATGATTTTACAATCTTACTTCAGCTTTCCTTTGCTTTACAGACCTGTAAAGGTCATAAATACAAGGAGTGGCTGCAAAATTACTTTTTTATCACTGTTTTCATTATGAACGGTCACTAAATGAGGCAATCACTAAACAAGGACTACATATACAGCCATCTAGTGGACTCCACACCACTGCCAGATCCTCAAGCAGGACGGCATAGCCATATCTTCAGAGCCTTCTGAAAGGCTAGTAGGGATATGGTAAAATACCTCTCGCTTTCTGCCCATATGTACCCAGCATCATGTTACCAAACATATTCATATTCTTTATCAGCAAAGCCTCTTTAAGAGGGTTACAATGTATGCAGTGCACTGGGCCCTAGTGCACAGTAGAAAGCTATAGGGTTAACTGGTGAACAAGGGCACAAAAGCAAGGAGGCTATATCCATCCTCCATCACTCTATCCCCAAGAGAATGCCTTGCATTCACTCAGGCTGACAAGTTTTCCAGAGGTTTATCCATAGGCTAGCAGAGTTAGCCAATGGACAAGTTGATAGTGTTGAGTGGCCTAGACTACCCATTAGCTAATGCAGCTCTGTAGGTCATCACGTAGATCAGGCCAACAAAGTCATACTCCTAAGTAGGATTTTAATGCAAGATAACTTCTGTATCTGGTATGTTTCTCCTAGATACTTTAATTTTTTTTTTTAATTTTGGAATTCCAATCTGAGTACATAGGTTTTTTTAATCACCTCAGAAATCCATCTATTATGTTAAGATAGAGGAGCACTCCATAGTGTTGTACTGCACCTCCAAATTCCTTAAACCAGCCCTATGTATGAGCTTCTTTCACTTGATCCAAACCTCTCCATGGTTTTGCCCCTCTATTCCATTTTTAGATAACACATCTCTTCATTTAACATTTACTTATTTATTTATCATATTTATACCCAATGCAATCACAAAACACTCATCTAATTGAAGGTTTCCTGCTTCCTGAAACAACTCTACTTTTTTTTTCTCTTGCTGTCCCTTATATGCCTGGACTTGGTTTACAGAATGTCATGTAAACACTTCCTTTGCTTTCTGGAACCCTTATTTTTCCATGTTTTTGAACAACTACCAAATGCCAATGGCTCCTAAAGATTAATATCAGTGCATAATCTTTCTATTTATTTCTGCCTCTCCATCATTCCCCTTTCCCTATTGCTTTCCTGTTTATTTTAAATAATATATTGTAAATCCCAGGATATAGAAAACTATCAAACTAGTTAACAGTAATATTACAGCTATGTTGTTTAGGTAATTATAGAAGAGATTTAGAGATAAAAGGTCTCATGAAGATCAATGCGGGTTTTTACCTAAAGGATAATTACAAGGCAATATTAGAAATGTGTTCAATATTCTGGAGTATTTGGAGCAACACAATGAAAAACAAGCTGCACTGATCTTACATGCAAAGAAAACATTTGATAATTTGAACTAGATTTTCTTGTTTAGAGTTCTGGAACATATGAATCTTGGAGATAATTTTATTTAATGGGTAAGATTGATTTATATTTCACAGAAAGCGCAAATAATTGTAAATGGAGAACTAACAAAACCTTGTGAGATTCAAAAAGGGACAAGACAAGAATGGCCGTTGTCTCCACTCTTGTTTATTTTAGTTCTTGAGGTACTGAACAGAGACATAAGACAAGATAAGAGAATCGTGGGAGTTAAGATTAAAAAAGAACCTTATAAGTTAAGGGCATTTGCAGATGACCTGGGGATAGTTTTGGAGGATCCCTTAGAGAGAGTAGAAACATTAATGGGAAAATTAAAGGACTTTGGTATGTTAGCAGATTTTAAAATTAATAACCAGAAGACAAAGATGTTAACAAAAAATATGAAAGTAGAAGATCAAATAGAACTGATGGAGAAAACTGCTTTTAAGACTGAGAAAAAGGTAAAATATTTGGGCATTGTTATGACAAATATGAATTTGTATGTTATTTCAAAATAATTATGTTAAGACATGGAATGAAATTAAGAAGGACATGTTAAGATGGGAGAAATTAAAAGTGTCACTGTTAGGGAGAATTTCTGTGATAAAAATGAATGTTTTGCCTAGAACAATGTTTTCGTTTCAGACAATACCTGTTTTGACAACTGATTTACCATTTAAGCAATGGCAAAAAGATATATCTAAATTTATATGGTAAGGGAAAAAATCATGAGTTAAATATAGTGTTACAAGATGTAAAGGAAGAGGAGGATTGGGTTTACCAGATTTGAAACTGTATTCTGCAGCTTGTTGTCTGGTTTGGATGAAAGAATGGGTGTTGCTGAGAAACAAAAGACTTTTAGAGCTAGAAGACCACCACTGGAGTTTTGGATGGCATGGATATTTATGGTACGATAAAGTTAAAATTAATGTAGATTTTAAAAATCATTTTATCAAATGTGCCATATTGAGAATATGGAATAGATATAAACTGAGGCTGTGCCTAAAAACACCTCTATAGATCTTAGCACAAGAAGCATTTTACAGAAGAGACAGGCAAAGACAAATGGTTAACATATCAGGAATTACTGGAAAATCACTAAGGGGAATATAAAATTAAATCAAGAGAGCAACTAATGGCAGAAGGACACTGTTGTCAATGGTTTTCCCATTTATAGTTATCAGAAATATTTAAAATGGATAAAAGGACTTGTAGTATGGAGCAAAGTAAGACAGAATTTGAAGTGCTATTATGCATTGACAATGAACGTGTAATTGCTAAAATGTATAAACTTTTGCTGAAATTTGAAATGGAGGAAGAACAGGTTAAATAATGTATGATAAAGTGGGCTAAGAATTTTGGTTATAATATATAGGTTGATCAATGGGAAAATATGTGGTTAAAAGGGTTGAAATTTACATTATGTTATGATCTTAAAGTGAATTTTTATAAAATGATGTATTGTTGGAACATGACGCCAGAGAAGTTATCTAGAATGTATAAAGGTATTTCAAATGTATACTGGAAATGTGAACAACATGAAGGGATGCCCTTGAAGACCATCCCAAAAATTCAACTGGTCCAGAATGCATAGTTTTGGATGCCTCGTGGTTTGCCCATTTTTCACCACTGCTGCACAAGCTGCACTGGCTCCCAATTTCTGGGTGCAATTCAAGGTGCTGGTAATCACTTTTAAAGACTTGTATGACACTGGGCCAGGTTATTTGTGGGACCTCCTCTCTCTGAGGACATCTACTTGCCCCTCTATATTGGATAGGATGGGCTTGCTCCAGATCCCCTCTCTTAAAAGTTGTCATCTGGTGGGATCTAGGAAGCAAGCCTTCTCCATAGCTTGGAGAAGAATAGGTATGGAGCTGAGATACGGAGGGCCCTACCTTTCTTGCTTCCCTGAAAGCTGTTAAGACCTAGCTGTTCCCTCAGGCATTGGGTTGGTATGGAAGGTGGGCCCAGCCTTTTTTTGGAGGGGGGGATTTTTCTTGAGAGGGTAATGTCATGGCACTGGTGATGTGTTAAGAGCTTTAATCTTGCATTTTAATTATTTGCATATTTATTTCATGGAAAATATCTATGTGGTTACTAAGAGTTGACACTGACTTGATGGCACATAATCAGTTGATCAACTTGTTTGTTAGCTGCCTAGTGTTGTTTCATATAATAAAACATATACAATTTTCAAATACAATAAAGAAACAGAATACATTCAGTGATGTTCTCAAAGAGAAAGTATCTGAATCAACCCACAGGACTGATAGACAGACTTACCAGTTACCTGGAGCTGTGATTTCATAGTTAGTCCACTGATACACTCTGATCTTGACCCATTCCCAGCCATATCATAGGAAGGTACATGAACCTAAGTAAAGAATTCAATAAAAATACTGTTTTAAAAACAACTGCTGTATTCCTTATTAAAGCATGACAACACTGTAGGATAGCCAGGTGTATATATAAACTGGTCAGATCAAGGGAGTACTGCAGCCAGATAGTCCATAAAGAATATGTGTTGATAAATCAAAGAAATAATTAAGTAGTAATAGTAATTGATGGTAATTAAGACTATTAACACAACCATTTTGATTTCAACAGGCTCTGAGTATTTGATAGGGTAAATAATAAAAATGGGCTCCTTTTCTCCTGTCCCAAACACATTCTCATTAGCAAAACAATTAGTAGCAAGGAGAGGAGGAAGAGAAATAAATAAGCATTAACATGGGACAAAGTACTGTAAAGATATGCAAATTATAAAGTAGAACTGTAAAGTACTATGTAGCCAAGAAGGAAAGTTCAAGAAAAGCAATCACTAGACTATTTTCACTGCTTCCATGCCACCTAATTCAACATACTGTATTTTACAACAGTCATATATTAGATCTAAAGTTTAGATAGGTACCACATCTCTTAAAAGATAATGTTAGGAATGTGATGCCCATGCTTAGATAAAAGACTACTGTGAAGCTCAGTATAAATTATTATTTGGTTGCTTCAAAGTTAAAGTAGGTGGCATTTCTTCCCATTTTCAAATATATTATCAATTTCTTACAGTGGATAAACATAGGATTTGAAAGATATCCCACAGAAATCAATAATGAGCAACCCTTTCACAACAGCCAAATAATCAATTATTCAAACATTTGCCTGAGGGATGTCAGCTGTAGTTCTCTTCCTTCAGGAATTCTTTAACTATGAGAAATATGTTTGATAACAAAGAACTTGTTATGTGATGTATTAATAACATGTACTTGATCAACTATTTCCCCTACTCTAGGCAGTACTTGCCTAAACTGTGAAACTGACTAATTATGATTGGTTGTTTTTGATTTGCATTGTTAACTGCAAGGCAAAATATTGATCTTCATATCTCTTACAGCTATGTGGAGGAAACTCAAAATTGTCTTCATTTTTTTCTTGTGAAAAGCTCTATGCCTTTTACACTTGCTTGGCTAGTAGAAAACAAGTTAGTAGAACCCAAAGGAGCTGAGAGAGGAGTCTGCCACTGTAATCCTAAAGTTCCACTTCCAAATCCTTAAATTCATGAATGTGTGGGTTTTCTTTCGCTATGTTTCCCATCTTTATGTCATCCACCCGTTCAATTTTCTGGAAATGCAGAAAGAAACAATGGAGATATTCTTCTTACTACTATGACTTTCTACTAGGGAGACTGAATACTCTAGCAAAGTGACCCATTAACATTTGCTTTGTTTTATACAAAAAGGACCCATGAATAATTCATGCAAAGTGAACACAATTGTAGAGGATAGAAAGGAGCCAAAACCCTTGTGTATCCTTCATTCTCCCTGCAACCAATTCTCAATTCCAACTTCCCCAAAGCAAATCTTTTTGGTGGTGAAAGAGTAAGTAAAACCTTCTTTAATTCACTAATTCTGCAGAGAACGGGTCTGTTTTTTTGCTTGCAACAGACCTATGGCAAGATAAATGGAACAAGTATACACCCTTCCCCAAGAAAATAAAGCTGACTCAGGCTGGGGCTTTTGGTTTTTTCTTTTCACAGGAAAAAAAAATTGCAGGCATAAGCCTGTGAATTACTTTCCTTAAAGGTGGATTCTTCTTTGTATTCTTTCCAATATTAGATAAAATTTGGCTAGTTATTCTGCCCTCAGCACTTCAGCTGCAAAATGGAGATAATAGTGAATATCCTTATGGTGTTGATATAACAATTAAAGACAAATAATGTGTTTAAGATTCTTTGAATATTTTAAAGCATGATGATGATGATGATGATGATGATGCATTGGAATATCTGCAAGAAATACCATTTGCCTGCAAGCAAGAACTGGTCGGACTACAAAACAGACAAAATGATAGAAAATTAAGACGCTAAAGTGCTCTGGCACTTTAGAATTCAAATAGACAAGCACCTGCCACACAACACCTCAGACTTAACAACTGTTGATAAGAAAGACAAAAACGTCTGGATAGTGGATACTGCAATACCTGGAGACAGCATAGTAGAAGAGAAAGAACTGGAGAAAATCACAAAATATAAAGACCTGCAAATAGAAGTAGGAGGACTATGGCAAAAGAAACCAAAGATAGTACCAATAATTATAGGTGCCTTAGGTGCAATTCCAAAACATCTGGAGCACCACTTGAAGACCACTGGCATTGACAAAATCATCATCATTCAATTGCAAAAGGCAGCTTTACTTGGAACAGCTTATATCCTGAGACAATACCTTTAACACCATCAAACAACAACATCTGCCTATCACAGGTCCTTGGGAAGGACTTGATAGGTGGATAAAAATGCCAAATCCAGTCGATACATCTGGCTGACTATGCGACCAACCATAATAATATATTAAATTTATATGCCGCCCAACTCCCAATTATACAAACACTGATTATTAATATGCTGCTCAGGAATCCTACTTCTTCTTGCCTCAATTAACTTTAAACACAATTCAATTTCAACATAGCATTGGAGTTATCACCACCAACTTGCATAACCTGCAATACACACCTCTAATCTGCCTACTTCTGAAAGCTTCATGTTGTTAAAAAAAAATCTAACGTTATGATTTCCCTTCACACTAATTTCAATCACATGAAGCAATGCCTTTTTGTAAAGCCACAATACATGCTCAATCAGCACTACAAAGACAGGAATAAGTAAACTTCCAAGAAACCAAAATTAACAGTCACCTATTCTAACCAGTTAAGTGAAACTGTTTAATTTAATCAGGGTTCTTTTATTTTTTGTAGGAAGCACACTGCAGAGAGCCTTGGGATTGTGCTCTTCTATCCTATATTGCCACTTCCCCCTATGATTGCAAGGACATTTGAGGTTTTTGATTCTATTTTGATTACCATTTGTCCAACACATTACTCAGAGTTCCTGCGTTCATTAAAGAAAAAGGCAGCTACTTTTGCTTTCTGTGTGACTTAAAAACAATATAGTGTTTTGCATGGATAACAGAATCTGCTTTTTATAAAAGTTTAGATCTTTATGATAATGTAAATCTGTTTACTGAATAAGCTGGACATTACCAGAAAATCCACATTTACAGGTACAACTGCATACTTCCCAAATTTCACAACTAGACTTATATAATTTTATTTTAGAAATTTACTTCATATCTGAGGCACAGAAAGTCTCAGTTTTTACTACTCAAGAACACTGAGAGATAAGGTCCCTTATTTAAAACTTGAAACTAAAATAAAAAACAGCACAATAACTTATAATGTTGGTGTACATGAAAACTTAACACTCAATATATACAAAAATGCAGAGTAAATTCCTAATTGGCCCCAAACACTAAAGATATCTGGGATTTGAACACAGTCCCACAGAAACACAGGTATTCTCACTGCAAGGGCTCTTTTTGGAGGCCAAGAAACAGTTAAAACTGATTATGGCACAATAAGCAATTTCCTTTAACAGCTTATACATGCTACTACTATTATAACAATGAATGGTTCTTTTGTTCATTGAAGACTTAATTCTTTACTACTGTACAGAAGATTTTGAGCTCTTACAAATCTTATTAATGAATTTTGTAGAACAAAGAATGAAAGTCATACTGTTTGTAACATTAATGACAGTTTCCAAGTACTTGTATTAACTATGTAGATTAATGAGTATTAACAGTTTAATGACTGCAACTCAAATTAAAAAGGAGCTATAGTTTATCATTTCTGGGTCATAATCTAAACAGTTTATATGTATTTGGGGGAATAGGAATTTGCAATATTTTTACTGCTTCGATGGAGTTGGTGTAGAATTCTTATATTTTGAACTTATCAGAAATACTTGATCATGTTTCTTCTTTCAAAATAAGAACCAATATATAGCAGTTAAGCTATCAGACTATGAGTGGGAAGCTCCTACTTTAGTCTACCTTCAACTATGAAAGCTCACTGGTGACTTTTAGCCAGTTACTCTCTCTCAGGCCAACCTACCTCACAGGGTTGTTCTTGTGAGGAAAAAGAAGAGGAGAGAGCACTATGCATGTCACCTGAGCTCCTATACAAAAGGTAAAATAGAAATCTAGTGATACATTTTTAAACATTAGAAATGGACAGATATTTTCCTCCAATGTTTTCAAGTTTTCCTTTCAGCTGTGATTGCTTTCACTCCTATTTAGATTCCTTAATGCTCTGCCTCTGAAATTCTCCAACAGTATGCCTAGATCCTGCTAATCTGGAAAAAGAAATAAAAGGTTTACAGCCTTAAGTATCCACCCCTAAGGAAAAGAAGTAAAATATGACTAAATCACTCAATCACTTCTAATGCAGAAATTGAGTGCAATTCCAGAGGAATTGGTACATTATAAGTCTCCATGCTTTCCTTCTGCAGTAAAGCTTCCATCTTTAAAAATATAAATATTTGCATTTATTAATAATCTAGTATCTTACCTAGACTTAAAGCTAACTATAACAATTAGTAAAAGAAAACAACAAAAATCCAAAGTTAAATAATACAAAACAGAAATATAAATTCAAAATCAGCACATATAGATCCATTTTAATCCATAAAATAAATTATGATTATCTCAGAAAATAAAAATAATTAAATGCTATTAGAGAACAACTGGTTAACTATAGGGATTCTCAGTAGACAGAAAATGTTATACATTCTAAGGACAACTTTGTTATATAAAGCTTATATAAACCTTTACAAGAAATGTTCATGTTTAATATAAATACAAACAGTTATACTTCGGAGGACTTTTAACATGACACCATTTTGCATCCTGTGGGTTCACAATGACTATGACAAATATTAATTTGGCAATGATTCGATTCTCACTAGGTACTTGTTCAGAGCAAAATGTATAACTCCAGCAATTTTGAGAATCTAAGCCAAATATTTTACTTAACAAAGTAATCTAATAATTGTAAAGGAAGAAACCAAATTATACTTCACAGGATTTTAGTCAAAGATAAACCCCACTTCTCTTACTAACTCTGCCAGGCCTAGCAGTAGAACCCAGGCTGCAAGGCGGGAGGGCAAGCAAAAGGGAGTGAGGAGGAGGGAACACTCCTTAATCATTGCTTCTCCTATCCCACCAAGATGCACTATGGGATCAAAGAACTGGGGGGAAGAGCAGTAACTCTTCAGCTACCACACCTCAGGATAAAGCTATCTATTCAGGCCTGGCAGAGCAGGAACAGTAGTGGGGGTAAGGTATTTGGCATCTGGCGCAACTTTACCGCAAAGGTATCAGGTAGAGCCAGTTCCACCCCACTGCCCTTCCCCCCACAGGAAAGGAAATGAGGGGAATTGGTTCTCCAGTCCCCATACCCAAGCATTAAAGTGTGGGGTGAAGCAGGTCTTTCTGGTGCTGGGACAACTAGCACTAAAAAGGCCATTTTCCTCTTACTCTTCTTTATCCTATTTCTTTATCCTACTTCTCTTGCCATGAATAGCAAGAAGCAGTGGGGGGGGGGACAGGGGGAGAACAGCCCCTTTCCTAACAGTTTTGCTATCCTGGGATGGAAGAACTGACAGCAGAAGAAAGGTGACAAGAAGGGGAGATAAGCAGGAGAGAATGGCTCTTCTGCTGACAGTTCTTCAATCCTGCAGAGTGGGACTGAGTACCAAGATGTGATGGACTGGAATGGTAGGAGGGGAGTACAGAATGTGCTCTCATCTGTTCCACCTCACCTCCGTACTTCTCAGGCATGCTACCAGGCGAATGCAGCAACACTGGTGGCGGTGGTGGCTGGGCTCCCGGTCCAATTTGCTGTATTAGTTGTCCCATAGCCGCTTGCAGGTTATTAATCTGTGCATCCACTTGCTGCTGGTGTTGTAGTAGTGCAGCGGCCAAGACCTGAGGGGTCAAATTAGCTCCCTGTGGATCTGTACCCATGATGTAACTCCTTCTACTGGAAGGTAATTTAGATTTTGGGAAGACTGATGTCGGGCCTAGCCCAAGGAACTCCAGGAGACCATGCAGAATCAATCCAGCAAAGTTTATTAGCTACAACCCCTTAACAAGAATTTTCCCAGAATGAAACCAGTTCCCAGGCTCAGCCAGTTCACACCGATGGAATTTCTTAGGGAGGTGCCAGTCTCCTCCGCTTATCTCTTCCTCGCTCCTCTGGAGACGAGAGCACATTCTTTACTCCCCTCCCACTATACCAGTCCATCACACAAGGGTTAGTAACTGGTACAAAAGAAGACATTTCCCACCATGGCCCTCCCTCTGCTTCTCATGCTAAGACAGAATATGGAAATGTGAGCAGCAAATTTCTGTGTCACCATACCTTCCTGCTGGATCACACACTGGAGAAAAGCACTTTAATGCTATTATGTAGAAGAACCCAAGGTTTGCCAGATGCCACCATCTATTAAATTTATAATAATTCATATCCTACCTTATTCAGTTGCATCTGACATATCAAAGTTTCTATTGCTGACTTGAAAGCTACTTTATGCACCTTATACTGAGAAAGGCAGGATTTAAGTTGAAACAACAAACACAACTAACACCAGTCACATATAGACTATCCAGGAAAGCAGAAAGACAAGCACTGACAAAGTTTCCTCTACTGTACTGCCTGCTTTGTTCTCCTAAACATTTCTGGCAGTTCTCTCAAATCATCCACTGCTCCCTTTACCACCAACTCTCTCCCATACAGATTCTCCTACACAGAATACTCACCCATTCCCTGAACTTCAAGCTGAAAGAAAAAAGGAGACAAGCAGCTTCTAATGCTCCCACATTGCCCACAGAATACAGGCTTAGTTCTGTCTTATACATAGCGATGAACACAAGACTTATTGTCTGCCTTCCATGGGATTTTCCTTGAGGATCTAGTGGGCAGTTCAGCTGAAGCCTTGGTTGCAAGCTGGAAAAGGCACGTGATGAAGGTCTTGGATCACATTGCTCCTATGCAGCCTCTTTTTGGGCAACAATCTAGGGGTGCCTCTGGGTTTCTGAGGAGCTCTGGAAGATGAAACTCAGAAGAGATGCCTGGAGTGCCGTTGGAGGAAACTGAAATGTATTGTAAGTCCAATCAAACACGACTTAAGAGCTAATATTAGGGGATTACGCTATGGGGATAAGGGTGGCGAAACATTGTTATTTCTCTGCCCTTATCATGTCTGCTGACAGTTGCTCAGAGGCCTTGTTTAGGGTGACCCATTCCTTGCTGGGGAGGGATGGGCCACAAGAACATCTCTAGGGCAGGTCAAATTGAGGTGCCTGGAGCATGGTCTTGTGAAGTTATCTGAACTGAGCTGAGCTGAGCCTGTGACTCCCAAGGAAGTGAACAAGGTCCTTCAATCTGTGAGTTCAATCACCTGTTTATTACATCCAGGGCCTTCCTGGGTTATTAAAGCTGCCTGGTAAGTGACCAGTAGTTGGGTCCATGTGATGATGTCAGCTTCATTGAAGGAGGGGGTGGCCACATTACACCCTGTGTCATCCCTGCTTTGTGAGCTCCACTGGTTATCAGTTTGCTTCCAGGTGCAATTCAAGGTGCTGATTATTACCTATAAAGCTTTACATGGCATAATGCCTGGTTATATGAAGGACGATAACTTCTACCCACCCAGGGAGATCAAGCAAAGTGGGCATGCTCAAGGTCCCTTCCATCAAACATCATCTATCATAATCTAGGTAGTGGTTATGATGCCACAGAGATTCATATGGCTCCCACCCTACAGCTATTCTGGAAGTTGTTAAAACATAGCTCTGTTCCCAAGACTGGGGTTAAAGTGGATGCCAAGCCCTTGTTAGTTTTTTTGTTGATTTGGGTATGTTTGGTTGTTTTACTCTTCCAGGTATATATGTCTTTTTATTGTTTGGTTTTTCTCTGTGTGATTACAAGCTGCCCTGAACCTTTTGGGAGTCAGGTGGTCTCCAAATTTAATAAATAAATAAACAAAACACAGCAAATAAATAAATGATTACACAATTCCTCATTTAAGGTAGGTAGAGCTTTTATTTTATGCACACACACTAAGAGAGGGAAAGAAATACAATTTTGCTAGTCTCCTTCCCAAGACTGAGTACTTTGAGGCAGGAATAGACAACATGGTACCTGTGGTCTCAATGGGCCCATGGACTTCTTTCAATGCACCGTGTGTCACTTGGCTTTTATTACATTTTTAAAAATTATAATTACAAGGGAAGCTGGCATATATTTTTATTCACAAGAATGCCTCTGAGTTCCATAATTATTCTCAAAACATAAAAATGCTAGATGGTTGTAACTAATGTCATGACTGGATGCATGCCAATTTTTGAGTGGGGATTAGATGTAAGAGGGAACATTCTGGGGAAGCTGGGGGGGATTGACAATTTAAGTATTTATCACAAGTTTTATATCTCATCCTATCCAACTGATTCAATCTCTCTCATGGTAAATTGGCATTTTGTGTCTGACCATGCCTACGCTGGTAGGCATTTTATGACACCCTGCCACCTATTCACAAAATGACTACCAGGGAGACATTTTGAGAGGACATCCACAATATGCCTCCAAATATGTATAGTGGTACCAGAAGCTGCAGGACGTTGACTGCCTCTGCTTCAAACTATAACATGGCTCAATTACTCAGTAATTCTATTCCTAGTCTTTCAAATATGCCATACACATTTGCAATTATGCTGCAGGGTATTCATATTTTAATACTTGGAGATTTATTTAATTTATTTAAAGATTGAAGGTTGTGAGAATTTGAACTCCCATAAACAGACATAAATAATTTTTAGTTCTAAACTCGTCTGGTACTACATTTTTTATATGGAAGAAACTCTGGCCTCATACCATTAAACAACTAGTTAATCAACAGCTATGATATAGCAAGTTCATGTTTCAGACCAACACCCCTAAGAACATAGAACCTGGACTCAGATAAAATCTGTCCTTTGCTACACTTGGCCCAAGTCAAGTAATGACCAAATAAAACATCCTCAGGGGTAAGAGGCAGAGCTGAGATAGCTCCAGATCACTTGGTTAATAAACCAATCTGTTCTGGAAGGAGAAAAGAATGAGGACTTGGATCCACCAAAACACAAATATTTGTGGAGTTTTGCAAATGGCTTTCTATTCTCCTGAACATTTGTCTTCTCAGTGAGGCTGCCCATTCCTGCCTTGACCAAGTATCTCAGATTGAGGGTGGGGGGACTGGGGAGAGGCAGAGAAATCCTCTTTTTTCCCCCATCCTTTTGAAACAGATACGTAACTACTGATTACTAATTGTCAATATTCTATGTATAAAAATATTGTGATAATATAGATTGGTATTTCTAAAATGATAGCTCAAACTTTTGAACATACCAAATTGGGAAAAATTAGTGACTCAAAAAGTTTGAATCACAGTTTGATGAATCATTTTACATATTATCTGGATGTTTACTACAGTAGATAACAGCAGAGCATGTTTAACCATAATGTATACTCAATATTTAATGAGCTCTCATAAATAAAAGGAATTATTATATAAAAAAGCAAATGTGCATGACTTAAATTTTTGTAAACTGTATTATCTACTTAGCAAATGTGCATGACTTAAGTTTTTGTAAACTGTATTATGAATTTTACCTAGCTTCAACTAAGCACAGAGTTCACAAAACTCAGGGAAGTAGCTAACAGTGTTTCTCAACCTTAGCAAGATGAGCGGACTTCAACTCCCAGAATTCCTCAGCCAGGCATGCTGGCTAGGGAATTCTGGGAGTTGAAATCCACTCATCTTAAAAACACTGAGCTAGGTAGTAATCCCCAAACTAATCTGTGAATCCCAACGTTCACCAAAAAGCATTGAAGAATACCATTGATATTTTATCAGTTTCTTCACAGAATTTGAAATACCAACTTCAGACTTTGAATACAAGGGACAAAATTTTCACGTGGACATTACTTCAAAATAACAGATTAAATGCATTGAATCCAAATTACTCCAGACACTTCACATAAATTTATGTCATTTGTGTTGTTCACAGAATTACATAACATTTTATGTTATTTGCATTGATTTATATAATTTGTGTGACAATGTAACTATGCAAATGACATAAGCCAAATAATTACTTTTATGTAATGGACATTCAGATGTAATAACATCTCTTCTACTAAATGGTTGGTTAAACTGAGGTTTTACTGTACTTATATTTTAATACTTAAAAAAGATACAAGAGAGTCTCCCAATGTCACCCCTTCAAGGCAGGACAAGTCAGGAAACAAGCACCACAAGGATTACAGGAGTACTACTTTGTTTAGGTTATAATAAATTCTTAAAAGCCTACCAATTTCCCTCCATTCCCTCTTACACCAAACAGAATTAAGATGGTTATTTTGAGCCTCTTTCTTATGTTCCCTTCTTTCCCACTTTCCCTGGATTAAGTTGTCATTTACTTTTTCAACTCTTGTATTACTTTGTCAAGGCTATCTCTACACATACACAGTAGCCCATGTAATCAGCAAACCAGGTTTCAGACAATTCTCTTTCTTTTAATTGAGAGTTCTAGAAGTAGAACTTGAGGTTGAATACATGGCAACAAATATGTTCTATCAACTTACAGCCCTCTTCATATGTACAGTGAATTTCAATGCTTAAAGAGTTTAATGCAAATGTTATATGGCTGCAAGAGATTTTTGTAATAATAAACTGCATCCAATACTACACTCCCAGACTTCTACTTGTGCCAGGTAATTACCCTTCCTTTTCCTTCTCCCAACCCATTCTGTATGCCAAATCTGTTCTGGAAGGTCCTGAGCATATCTGTACAAGTACAAATAGGTCAAAGTAAGGATCTATTCTGTTAGCATCCCTTATAAAAGGTCCCTGTTTACAACTTCAACTTGTAAAAATAGCAGATTATGAAACTAATATATTTTTGGAATAACAGAAGTTTCACTAACCATATTACTGATTGCCTCTTGTCTTAAGACAGATAAAAAAACTCTTTAGTGTAAGATGCACAATTGGCTTACAGAGTTTGCTGCCACAAGGTGAAATAATGAACAACTTTGATCATTTTAAAATGGGTTTAGATAAATTAATGGAAGATTTACTTATCAGAAACTATTAAATATATTTTTTTAAAAGCCTCCAGTTTTAATAAGTCTCATATCAGTTGCTAGAAACACTACAATTCTCATTATCTTGAGGGCTTCCAAGGACCTTCTGAATGACAGTGGACCTTTGGATTACAGGGTTCTTTTTGTAGCATACCAATTAGTCTGGTCTTGATATAACACTGCTCAAGTTACTGGAACTCTACATAATACAATTATTATTTGCCAAAAGAAAAGTACAGGATGAACATCCTAAATAACAATACAAAGAGTATTTCAATCTTAACAAGAAAAGTATGCCAAAAACTATGCCAAACATATTGCCCAATCTGGTTCACTTGAATTTTCTTTTAAATATTGAGAAAAAAGTGTGATTGTGGTTATTTTCAAAGAAGATAATGGGTCAATCCCTGGCAGGGTTTCTAAGCACTATGAATTTATTCAGCTGGTATAGAAAGTGAGTGTAAGACTTGAATAGACAATCTTTACAGCTAGTTTTTTATCACTACCGATGACACCTGGCTATTTTCTCTATGAAGTGTTGTTTTAAATTTTCTCCATTACATAAAAGGTATTTTTATTTATTTGAATTTCAGTTCTTTGTTCATAATTACTATGCAATCCAGTATAGTTTTGGTTAACAATTTTTACAGCTCTTTTATAAAACATCTTTGTTTGGGCTTCAGTGAGTTGTTCGCATCAATCCATTAAAATATTTGCCTGTTCACTGACAAATAAATCTGGACAATGAAACATTAAGTTTTCAGCAGACTCACAAAATCATGATTGTTTGGACAATTAAGGTGTTATACTGCTGATCTGATATGAACATCAACTGATTATTACTGGGCTAAAAAAAAGCAGAAGCACTGAAATAAAAACCTGAAAATAAGTTCTAAGACTTGAACACTATAATAGAACACTGTGATAATTGCAAATCATTTTAAAGAAAAACATTAAAAAATCACAGGGTTTTGTCAAATGTGATAAGTGTATTCAAATTATTAACACCTAGCAACATCACTTTAGGTTTGCTTGCATCAGTGAGACTTCCAAAAGAAACACATTTAAAACGTTGCTAGATCATATCTGAAACCCTTAAAAATAACCATTCAGCACAACAGTGCACATATTTTGAGAAGTCACAATCTATATACATACAAGAAACTCAATCAGCCTGAAAGATGTTTATATACCTAGAAAAAGTAGCAAAGTAAAAGCTTTAATTTATTAAGCAATAACTTAAGCAATAATCTGCTCTACCTTTTAAGAAGTTTGTTGAACCATACATATAAACTAAAGTCCAACTATTTAGCAAGCAGAACACTGCTTAATCTTTATCACCATAACCTTCACTCCTTTCCAGGAAAGAGAAGAGATTTAACTTTGGAGATGGAAATCCAATCTTGTGATCTTCTACCAAACATCTGCAAACTTGCTATACACCTTATCTTTGTGAGATGAGAGGCAAAAAGGAGGCATTTTATAACATTTAATGCTTGAATCTGTAGGATCTATAATTTTCCCATTCCTCCTAAACTCTCTCAGAATTGGGAGACAGTGAATGCTAATTCTATGATGATCAAGGTGAGGGGGAATTTGTAAAAATAAAATTAAAAATCAAAAAAGGGCAAAACACTCTGTAACTCTCCCCATTTTATTTTGAAATCTCTCACCTGCAAGTACTGATTTGCCAGTCAGTTTCCACTGTATCATTTCTGTTCCAAATGATTTACCTTTTCAAATATATAAATACAAACTTAAAATCCCTTTAGAATGTAAACGTCCCTTTAGAAACTAAAATATTTATAATTAATTATATTTCTAAACTGCCCAAGAATTGGAGGTTTTTTTGATACTGTTCCCACAAGTTTACTCTGCTACAAAATAGGGCAGAATGACTTATTTCTGCTTACCTGACAAAATGACTGTCAACACAGATACAAAGAAAACTGCAATTGACATTGCCTTTTCATAAATGGCTTTAACGTGACTAATGTTATAATCAACTTCTGCCCCTTGGAATGTTGTTCAACTCCCATCTATTCCAGATAGCATAACAATTACAAGGGATAATCGGAGCTGCAGATTTGGGATCACATGATATCCATCCTTTATGGAAACCACAATGTTAGTGACACAATTGTTAACAGTCTTAACCCTGCCCAGTTGCTTGAGATTTAACAATTCCAATATTTTTAAATATTTTTAAATTAGTGGGTCCAAATACTGTTACTTATTCTTCAAACACTTAGCATGTTTTTTTCAAGTGGTTACAAGACAAATGATCCTAATCTTCAACAGATTCAGTCCAACATTCAGCCCATGGTATCCACATAGCAAACAACTCCTCAATCACGGTTAGACCTTCACTGAGGAAAAAAATAATACAACAAATTCAACAAATTTTACTGAATTAGAAGGCTTTCATTACCCCATTCCTATGGAGATATATTCAGATCTTAATCCCTTCCGAGAAAAGATGCACAATATTGCAACCTTTGAAGTCCATTACTTGCAAAAGTGGTTTAATTATATGATTTTAGTGCTTTGGAGAAAATAACAGCAGATATTCAGCTGTGTAGATAAACATCTCAACAAAGTCCTCGAATCAATGGACTTATAGTTAAAATAGCTTTATAATTTTTTCTGGTATTCCTCATATTACAAAATGTGGAAAAATGTACATTACCTCACATACAAAAGAAGTTTGTTTCAGTGACAATATTGATAATATAAAGCTTTCTAAATCCATCCTATTAACATTTTAAGTCATTTACAAAACTCTTTTTGTGCAGTTCAATGTTTTAGACTACCTGAACCTAAACTAAATAAATCCCCCATTTTCAGTTGTAATATCACCCTCAAAACACAACAATTGCAAAGAAGGTTTATTTTCCAAATAATGACTTCATTGCTAATCACTGAATTTCATATTTAACTCATAACTCTCCTCTTAAGAGCTCAGAGAAGCATTTTAGCCTTGCAACAAGAAGATTCATCCTTTAGACAGCAGGTATATTTGGAATGATTAACATCTTAAGTTAAAGTGTCAAGGCAAATTAAACATAAGAGACCCATGCCAAGGGAATTACAATTGAGTATGGCACTAAACCTTCTAAAATACATAATACTTTAATAATAGAAAAGAAATTGAATCAAAGTTCACTGCACTGTTCAACCTGATAATCAAACCATTTGCTGCCTTCCAATGGGGTGGAAAGGGCAGGAGGTGGATTTCCAGTACTGTACTTAATAGTAGTTCTGTTTTGGTGTGTTCATAAATTACAAAGACATACATTGACAGAGGTCAGAGGCAGTGTTTACTCATACAGTAACCCATGGACACCCAGTTAACCCAGTTTTCTAGTTTCACACAATACAATCCATCACCCACTAGCTAGCCAAATTTGGGTCTAATGTGCACTACAAATTTAATCTGAGATTCAAAAAAGCCTGGGGAAAATATTGAACTAAAAACTATTAGAAGCCAACTGGAAATAGATGACAAGGTCAAGAGAAGAAAACGGCTCAAGGTATCTGCAGACAACACCTAACTGAATTCAAAAGGCTGGGAACCTTACCAGCCCCTCCCCTGTCCCTGCATCCAGCAACCAGCCCAATTACCTAGTAACGTAATCAGAGCCACTAACATGGACTAACAACCCTATAGCAGCGCTTGTCAGCCTGATGATGGGCGCCCTCAGGTCCTAAAAGTGCGCCAAGCGGTCCACTAATCGACTTCGAAGTTATTTTAGATATTCCTCCGGTCAACCCCAGGCACTCCGGCGTTGGAAAAATGCACCAATTCCGAATGCCGCGGATGTGGCAGAGGAGGGGGAGGGCTGAGAAAGCAGATCCGTCACCCCACTCGGGAGTAGAGGCACAAGTTCACGGACACGCCGGCAAAACGGGGGAAAGCCCCGCTCGGAGGCCCTGGGGGTAAGGAAGGAGCCTGGTCCCACTGAGGAGAGAAGGGACCCCCCTCACGCCTCCTGCCTTCCCTGGAAGAACCACCTGCTACCAATCTTTCCGTCTTCCGCATCCACCCCCCTCGAGCCAGGGCCTGCTTCAGGCTTCCCCCAGCCTTTCTCCTGAGGAGTCCGGGGGAACCTTTACCCAGGCCGGAAAAGCAGCCGTCCCTCACAGCCCAGCCCTTCGCCAGCCCACCCGAGCAGCACAACGGACTTCTTACCAGCCCTAAAGGCGACGGCTCCTCGACTAAGATGGCAGCCAGTCCAAGTACAATCTCAGAGAGCGACTCCCAAAGCCGGGCACCCAGGACGCATGCTCCGAGCGAAAGATTATATATGTGTGTGTATGTGTGTAGGGAAGCTTACACAGACGAGGCCGAGCAGGACTACAGTTCCCAGGAAGCTGCTGGAGAACGGCGGCGTGCTGTAATTGGCTCCCCGGGTAGAAACCTCTTTAACGAAAGGAGGTGACTTTGTTTCGCGCACGAACGTCTGATTTTTTTTTTCTTACTGTTTTCGTGTTTGTGTTTGCTTGTTCTCAGAAAGTAACGGAGAATCATGGCCTGGACAATATGTTCCTTTAGTGGTGTTCCTCACTAAAGTTTTGTCTACACGCAGACTTCTTGCTATTTCACGGCTATACATTCATGGAAATTTTTGAGCCTAGGAAGATATTCTTACTACTTCAACTTTTTCTCCACTTATTTGTATACGGTTAGTGTTGCCTATCAATATAATTTTAGTTTCCTTAATATTCAACAGCAAATCAGCTTTTGTACTGTAAGGTTCACGGCTACCCAAAAAACTTGAAATCAATCAGCAGCACAAAATAAAAGACTTCAAGCAGGGACTTCTCTAAGCAGCGTTTTATTTGGCCAAGCAAAAGTCTGGGTGCCCACACCATGCACCAGGAGAGAGCACGTTGGCACACCCTTAGAGACAAAACCACAGCCTTTTATCGTATTTTTAAAAAAGTAGATCTTAGTACCATCATAATGAAGATGAGTTTTACAGCCAGTCAAACTTTAGCAGAATACATTATTCCCTGCCCCTGTTTGCTTACATTAAATTTAAAGGAGTTGCCCCTAACCCTTATATCTTATCAGTCCCTTCAGACCCTTGTTCGGGGTCCTCCTTCCTTATCAGGCCTCAGACTTAGTTTCTGGAGGAGTCTTCCCTATTATCTGAGCTTTGTTCCTCTTACAATTTTGCTAATTGCTATTAGTATTGAAGCTTGAATATATATAAAAACTCTACGCCTACTCTAAAGCTATGCAGTTAATATTGTCAATTTAGTTATTGATCCCTTCAGTACTCTGTTCCTTCATGTTCAACCAGAGATTTTTAAAGTCTTCCTTGCTTCCATCCATCATTATATAAATTGCTGGTCATCATACAAATTCCTCAATAGGCAAATGAGACAGCCTGGTCCACTTACATTTTTTAAGGGCTACTACAATTTGTTGTCTACTCAGTCAAAAATCTTTAAATCAATTAAATAATCAATTAAAAAAATAGGTGGGTTTTTTTTTTTTTTGGAGCTCCCTTGCTCCCCTTATCAATCAGAAATTAGCAGTGTGATCTCAAGCACTCTTGCCTCTTCTTGAATGCACCCTGTATATCTGGCAGTTCTTGTTCTATGCATTGCTGAAGTCTGGATTACAACATCTTGAGTGTTGGCTTACTAGCATGTGAAATAAATGCAGTTGTTTGGTAGTTTGAACATTCTTTGGCATTGCCCTTTTTGGCACTGGAATGTAAATTGATCTTTTTCAGACTTTTGGCCACTGCTCAAAAACCCCATGTAGCACTTTGAATTCATAATCTTGGAAGGTTTTAAACAGTTCTGCTGATATTTAACTAACCCCTGCAACTTTGTTGGTAGCAGTATGTTCCAGGTTCTGTTTAACTTCACTTTCCAGAATGCCTGTCTTTAGTTCATTGATTAAACCACTATACATAACATTGATTTTGTAATCTTTTTTTGTACAGTTCTTCTATATGCATTCATGATATCTCTTCTTTATATCTTCCTCCTTCAGTAGATTTTTTTCTTCTTTGTTTTTATCATGCACATCTTTGCATAATGTTTGCATAATTTTCTTAAATACATCTCTTATCCTTAATTTCTTTGCATTGCTTATTTAGGTATGACTATGTGTTTTTTCCATTCCGGGGGCCTACTATTTTTGGTCAACACTAATTGAAATGTAAAACCAAGAATAAAACTGTGAAACAAATCATGGCTTTAAATTCTAGAGTGGAGTAGCATGATGCACAAATTTCTCTTAAGGTCTTCCCCACTTGTGCCTAACCACAACACAAACATGCCCTGACAATATTTTTTTTTTACCATGTCCCTCTAACATTGCACATCTCATCCTCAGTTCATAAGTGAAACATCTTTACGTTGTCCTTAGCTGTACCAGTGCTGAAGTAGCATTTTTTCCCTATTATGGTACATTCAAGGACACTCACAAGGTGTGTAAAATCTGTTAGGATTTGCCAAGCACTAACTTAGAGGGCAACCAGGCCACTGGCAGTGACAGGGAACAGAGGAAATAGAGGCAGGATAGGGATTTGCAGTATTCAGTAAATTTCATGCCAATATTTTTGCCAACTTAAGGAAGGGTAGAAACCACTTTAACTCAACAGTGAAGAAAAACTCTTAATCTAGCTCAAACACCAAGTCTGCTGAGCGGAATGTAATCAAAGGTTAAGCACTCTTCACACGCACAAATATTTTTTACACTTTATTTTTATATGTTAAGATTTTCAGTAAAACAGAAGATGAAAGGTGATTGTTCTGATGGATGGTGCTATAATAAGAAAAAAAATTACAGCTATCAATTATTTACCAGTTATGGGATTTAACCTTTAAAGTTTAACCTTTAAAGTTATGGGATTTAACCTTTAAAGCCCTTCATGACATGGGACTGGGTTATTTGAGGGACTGCATCTCTCCAATTACAACAGCCTGCCCCATCAGATCTAGCAGAGAAGGCATGCTGAGGCTACCATCAGCTAGGGATGTACATTTGGTGGGTCCCAGGCATCAGGCCTTTTCTGCTGTGGTGCTTACCTTGTGGAACATTTCCCCCTGATATTAGATTAGCTCCATCCCTTTTGACCTTCCAGAAGTTCCTCAAGACCTGGTTGTGTCACCTGGCCTGGGGCTCCCAGGGAACCAAAGACATGTTTAGATGGCTCTATTGTTGAGTTAGCTATCCTTATTTTCTCTTGCCTAGGGTTTGTATATTTGTTTTTTTATCATATTTATCTTTTAATTTTGATTTTTATATTTTCTTATTCTGATTGTTATGTATGTGTTGTTTTTCTTGGATTGTTGTAAGCCACTCTAAGTTGCTTTTCTGTGAGATGGGCTGCTATATAAATTTGATTAATAAGTAAATAAATTAAAATATATGGGATGAGTTTGCAACTCTTCTACATAGACTCAGTAATTATATTTCAGGTTTGCTCTGGAATAGCAAATGCTATAGTTCCAACTGTATTTGCAGCTCCACCTGAAATTCTCAAAATCCAGTAGGATTTTTAGGAAACTTTAGGAATCATGGAATTGAGGAACCAGGAACTGAAACATGACCGAGTGGTTAGAACACTGGCTTCCAGGGTTACTCATTTCGTTCAGCCATTTGTATTGTACAAATTGTAAAGGACAATTTGTTTTTCAGAATTTCAATTGACTGAAAAATTATTTAAATCATGAACGCAATAATCCAAATTCATGTTTTGTTTTTAAATTTAGAAAAAAATATGCCACTTCTGACTAAATCAATCCAATTTTGCCCTGCCTCATCTCACTCATCTCTTCTCAAGGGTAGAAAATCCCTGTCCTTCCAATTGTTCTTCATAGAAATTAGTTTTTAATTTCCAGATCACATTATTTACCTTCTGTGCACCTATTCCAATTTGTCTGAATCTGAAACTGTCTTAAAGTGTGGTGCCTAGAACTGGATACAGTACTCAAGGAGGGGTTTGATCAATTCATAATTAAAAGACACTATTACTTCTCATGATTTGATAACTATACTTCTGTTGATGCAACATTAAACCACATTTGCCTTTTTTGCAGCCATATTACATTGCTGAATCACATTCAGTTTGCAATCAACTACAGTGGTACCTCGGGTGACGAACTTAATTCGTTCCGCGACTCTGGTTGCGACCCGAATTGGTCGCGACCTGAATCAAATTTTCCCATAAGGTTCAATGTAAATATGGTTAATCCGTTCTGACCCCCCCAAATTTGGTCGCCAACCGATTTTGGTTGCGACCCGAATCAAATTTTCCCATAAGGTTCAATGTAATTACGGTTAATCTGTTCTGAACCATATGTTTTTTTTTTTTTTTAAACCACAAAAATATGACACAAAGTACAGTACGAAGAGAGAGAACGCTTACCTTGCTTGACACGACTTGTGGCGTGGAGGACAGGAAGGCGGGTGGGGAGGTGGTTATTGCTTGGAGGGAGAGTCCCCCTCCCTACAGGAAGCCACAACCACGTGTCATGGCAGGGAAAATGGCCGCGGATCCT
Organism: Python bivittatus; assembly: GCF_059951505.1. Lineage (NCBI taxonomy): Eukaryota > Metazoa > Chordata > Lepidosauria > Squamata > Pythonidae > Python > Python bivittatus. The sequence continues at coordinate 76,418,180 of NW_028277098.1, read as the reverse complement.
GTTCGTCACCCCATGCAGAGTTCGCGAATGGAAGCAAAATTTTGCGAACGGTGCTGTTCGTGACCCGAATTGGTCGTGAACAGAAGCGTTTGTGACCCGAGGTACCACTGTATTCTAAGATCTAGTTCACAAGTACCGTTACCAAGCCAGGTATCCCCCAATCTATAGCAATTCATTTGCTCTTTTTTTCCTAAGTGTTTGCACCTATCTTGGTTAAATTTCATTCTGCTACTTTCAGTCCATTTCTCTAGACCATTGAGATAATTTTAAATTTTATTTCTGTCTTCCAGGGTATTAGCTATTCTATACAATGTTATGTCATCTGCAAATTTGGCAAGCATTCTCAGTTTCTAAGTCAGTAATAAAAATGTTGAACAATACAGGATCCAAGAGTCAACCTTGATACACCTCAGTTGTCTTCCTTTTGGATTATGCTCAGTCCCCTCTCTTTCTATTCAACCAGACCTTTTCAGATTGAATAAGTACATAGCGATTTTAGCTATTTTTCTTCTATTTTAATGTTTGTTTAAATATGTGTTGTTGGCTGCTTTGAGTGTTCTCTGGGCTGAAAGGTACAATATAAATTGTGTGTTTGTGTGTATATAAATGTGATTTGTTTGGTTTGGCTTAGTATGTTGGGTATACCCAATCATTGAACTGTTATAAAAATAAAGTTATGACTAGAAAACATAAGGTTGTTGTTTAACAGAGTATTCAGTTGCAATAAGACTTGCCTGTGAGTGTTTTTTTTCCTTAGCCCAAACATGCTTGGTTCATTCCTATGAGAATATGCTGTCATCCAGAAGAGTTGGCAGATGCTAATTAATAAACATATTTTGAATTCCATTTTAGCTACTCCTGCTCACCTACTATCAGGTGAGTCAAAAGTGAAAAATAACAGACATACTATTCCTAATAAAAAATTAAGTCTTCTGTTCAGGATGGAGGTAACAATCACTTCCTGAAAATAAGTACAATGAAGAGAAGCATAGCTAATTAGTTTAATCTGGCAATTGCAAGTATGTCAGCAATGTCTGACTCTCCAATCCACTACTGGTAGGTGAATGAGATCATTTTCAGGTGTCTTAAAAAGGAAATGACACCATCTAGAAAGTATACATTTTATATGTAGGATGATATAAATTTGTCTAAAGTTCCTGGGGTAGTCTAGCATGGTGTAAGGGCTGAAACTGGTAAGGCAGGAACCAGTAGTTCTCAAGCTAGACAAACTATTATGTGAAAAATCAGCAGTGGTCTGTATGTCTCTGTGTTTAGCTAGAAGGCTCTGTTGGGTAGCACACTAAAGAGCACCATTCTAGACCTTGTGCTGTTCAATATATTTAGAAGTGGCTTGGAGAATTGTTAGAAAATATTGTCAAATTTGCAGTTGACACAAAGTTGTGGGGAGTGTACAGTAAGATTCAGGAGGATCTTGACAAGTTAAACAATGGGCAGAAACTGGCAGGATGAATTTCAGCAGGAACAAATGGTGAGCCCTACATTTAGATAGGAAAAATAAAACATTTGACTATTGGGGGTAGGAGAAAGAATACTAGGCAGTAGTACATGTGAAAATTATCTGGATGTCTTGGTGGAATATAACCTGAACATGAGCAACAGTGTAACGCAGCTGTGATGGTGGTGGTGGTGGTGGTGGTGGTGGAGGAGGAGGAGGAGGAATCCTAGTGCTTTAATAGAAGTATAGTGTCTATTATACACTTCTATTCTTCCAGCTCTTACATTCTATGATTCAATGAGATTTCATGGTGGCAAACTTTGGAAAATAACAGCAACACATCCTTCCAAAGTGAGAGAATGTTTTGTGTGATGTCTATTTTCATCCTATGAAAACATATTTTTATTTTTCTCTGGTCTATGTAGAAAACTTCAAGGAGAGATATAGTCTACAAGGATGAGATATTATAGGAAGAAGAAAATGGGTTGACCTCTGATTTAAAGAAACTCTGTGGCCCATGCTGTCAATTTCCCATATAGTATTAAAGAACCATCATTATTCCCCAGCCTAGGAAGGACTGGGTTTAGACTAACAATGATCTGTATTCTGCCTGATGCATTACAACTTTTGTAAATAATCAGGCTGCCATCCAGCTTCTTTTTGTCTAATGTTGTTTATTGATCTCTACTGATGGCTAAAATCTGTATATGGAGTCTCCATGGCAGAAGATCTCACAGTAACTATGAGTTTCTAAGCAGGACTTGCACTGCTGCAACCTTCAGTAGTACTAAGAGGAATACATTATCTTTGGTGTAATTATAAGGAAGAAATAACTGTATGGTATAATTAAAATTAGGGAGCAGGGTAATGGTAGTTCCTCTAACATCATACATTCATCTCAATAGACAGTACTGATATTAAGTCAAGTGATTGGATTAATACAACATGTTAAATCTTAAATCTAGTTTTAAAAAATACAGTTCTTGTGTACACGTAACATATTATGCCCCCAACTACTTATATAATGGCTACAAACATTGGTCTCGTTCATACAACATACTAAGGTAATGGCTATGTTTCTCCAACACATTGAATCACAAACTACCCAACATCATATTAGCCTATGCTAGTATGTTGTCTGAATTCAACCAGTTAATAGAATTACTCATACCGGTCAGAATTACTATCTAAGCTTATATAAATGGTTCACCAATTTAAATTCTTATTGGACCCTCTACTTGGGAAAAGGGTTTTTATTCAATGATTGTATTCATACTTCACACTAAGGCATGGTCTGTGTAATCATGATTTGTTGAATAAATCACAACTGGCTGAGTTCTTAGAACTCAGCTATACGTTATGATTAACAAATGACAATAGCTGAGTTCACATAACACAATAAGATAAAACCAAACAAACCTCATCATGGCTTAGTATGAATCTAATAAACGTGTTTAGATTTTCTACTTTAGGAAGTAGAGCTAAAACAGGGCATACATCCATATGATATAGTAATATCCACTTATTTTCTGTCTCCTTTAAAATCCTGCAAAGAAAAATTTCTACTAAGTTCTTTCATCTCAACAGTCTGTTTATTTTTAACTTGACTTGAAACCTTAGACTTCTCCATCTACAATCTCCTATAGGAGTTGCAACCAGTTTCAAGATGCTGATGCTTATCCCTTCAGCAAGAAACAATTTTGGACCTAAAAATATCTGAAGTCATGATCTCTGATACCAACCTGCCTATGTTTTAAGATTATCAGGAAGCTTTTCCCTACATGTATTTAGTATGTTATATAACATCAAAGGAGAAAGCCTTGTGTGTACCATCAACCTGATTGTGAAATACCCTCACCACAAATATGTGATTGGTGTTGACATAGTTCTTTCAACTGATGATCAAATCTTTTGTTGTTGTTCAGGTATATAATATTTTTTAAATTACTTTATTCAATCAGGTTATTTCATGTAATATTTCCTTATATTGTTGCATGTTAGTATTATTAGATTTGTGTTCTTTATATCTTTAGATTTCCCCTGATTTCAGAAGATGAAGAGTGCTATAAAAATATTTGAAAAGTTAAAATTAATAAATATAGCTATTCTGATCAGCAATCATAGTCTGCTTGAAGAACTTTCATTTTAGGGAAGTAACAACATAGAAGCAAGTTTTCTAATATATTGACTATACCAAAATCTGTCCTCCAAAGCACACAAAGTAACAAATGACATGTTTTAGGTATGGTACAACAGTGCCCCATAAATTATCTGATAAATTGATTGCATGCTAAGAAGCCTAAGCAGATGGAATTCAGTTTCCCCCTACCTCACCCAAAGCCTTTCATAATTATATAATGGCAACAACATGTCCACCAAGGGTTGTTAGGGAGATGGGTTCAATCCCAAGATAACTACTAATTTGATGGCTAGATCCAGGGTACTGGTGATACAGTATTATCCTGATTGGGCAAAGCTACAGTCTCCCCAAAGATGCTGTTTTTACTCATCCCTTGCATTCTGTAAAACCGGAGAAAAGTGCTCAAGAGGAAATCAGAAAGCAAGAGAAGAAACATCAACAAAGAGGGTCTGCCTACAAACATTGTAGCATGTGGTCCAGATGATCTCTCTCCAGCTAAGAGTTCTGAAATGACTATTGAATATGTGTTGAAACCTAAGATCTTATTCAAGGAAGTAAATAGTAACTACTTGAGCTTGGCTGATTTTGCTGATTAACTTTGGAATTATCTGATGTAATTGTTATCTCCCCTTGATCTTTCCCTTATCTTTTTTCCAATAAATTCCTTTTTATATCCAGACATCTGATTTAATTAGTTTAATAAGGGAATTTCTCATTAAAAACACTGACACTCGCAGGACTGCACAATTATATAGCTACCGTTTGGGTTATGGAACCAGGTATTTTGTTCTATCCAGCCAGCATCTTCCATTATATTTTTCAAAAGCTGGGCTGAATTGAGAACTCCTTGGTAGGAGGGCTGAAAACTTTCCAGCTGACCAGATTAAAGGATATGTTAGGAGGTTCAGCCTAACTTCTGGCAGTATAACACTAACACCTCTTACTGGAGAATCTTCGGAAGAAGGAATTTATTTCTTAATTTATATATTAGATTTGTAATGGCCCTCTAACTTTACAAAGATCCTGGACAGCTTATAAAATATCAGATATGTAATTAAAACATAGTTAAAACATAACAAAACACGATGGCTCAGATAAGACACCAACAGTTTTTATTTTTTTAAGTCCAAGGACACATGTTTGACAGGCAGGTTTTAATTAATCCTGGCTCCCCCAGTTTGTAATAGTACTTTAGAATTTATTTTCATGATCTTTGTAAGCTGACTTTATTGTTGAAAGGTGATAGAAGATGCTGCTGTCATTTTCTGTTCTCTCTCTCTCTCTCTCTCTCTCTCTCTCATTCTGTAGAGTCCTTGGTTGCCCATGCGTCTGATCTAGAAAAGTCTCATGGGACAATTCCTTTGTGTTGTGTCCCTTCAGATGTATCTTAAATATATGAAGAGGCCAGGGTGACTACAGAGGTACTGTAATTGTACAGTGAATCAAGACATTCACACATGGTCCCTGGGCACCTCCTAACTAAAATAAATGCAAGAACCGTAGCCCATTCATTGTAATTTCACAAAATGTTCTTTTTAAAACGACAACCAAAAGCAATCTCTCTTTCAACAAATTGAACAAGAACAGTAAAACAAGCGCAGCAGAACTTTTCAGGAGAACGTTCCTGCATTGTTTGCATCCAGATAGTAACTCAGCTCTGACCTTCATGGCTTGCCTTTGTGATCTTATCCATTTTGATCGTATTATCCACCATCATTTACTTCTGTTACTTGCATTACAAGCTAGAGAGGTCATCTCTAAGTTTATCTTAACCTAGCAAACACCACCAAATCCAGTAGAATCTGATATTATTTGCATTGTTTGGAATTCACAGCTCATAATGAATCTTTTGTATTTTGCATTCCTAAGGTTCCCCAAAGTTCATTGTGCCTCACTTCTCAAAATTATAATTCAGTAGGTGTTTCACAGAATCCCCCTCCAAAACTACAATAAGTAAATATTATTTAAAGAAAGAACACTCTCATAAAAGTAAGAGCAGTGTAGGTGAATTTATGACCCCCCCAAAAAAAGCCAAAAAAATATCCTAAGATGAATTAATTGGCAAAACATATAAACAGATCAGGAACCAAGAAGAATCAATGTACTGCCATTGGCACTTCCTCAACAGGATTCTGAGTCAATGTGACAACTCCAACTTTCTATTTTCTCAGGATACCAGCAGTGTTGGAAAGGTGAGTCAGTTTATTTCCTGCTCAGCTGCAGTGCAACCAGGTAGGTTTCGTTTTGCATTCACTCACTTGCAAAACAAGACGTACAACTCCTGACTCCTAAATTTTGCAGTTCTATTCCACGAGTCCAAGCAGAGATGAAATTGACACACATTTTGTGAGTTTTCCTCTTCTCTTCAGCAGAGTATGGAGCTGCTTGCAAAGTGCAATCTATTCTTTCTTTTCCTTTTTGAGTGTAGGTGAACGAATTGTTGTTACTTCAGGATGGATCAAAATTTTTCTCTTTGTTCTCTCATTTCAAATTGGATAAAGTACAGATTACCTTCAAACTCATTCTGAAGGTTTAGGCAGAGGGTAAGTGCTAATAATTTTAAAGAAAAAAATTTCAGGAAATTTCTAAAATCTGAATTATCCAGAAGAATGAAAAATCAAGTTCACAGCAGCAGGGACCTGAATTACAACTTAAAGAACAGAACACCCTCGTGTATACAATAAGCATACAAATGGAGGCCCCAAAATTTCATGTACTCTTGAAAGTCTTTCCAAAAACTGCCACTGATCAGTAGTTTTTTAAATGAGATAATTAGTCATCATAATTAGATTGAAATTAAATCAAATTAATGTTTGCCTTGATTCAAACCAACTATTTGTCCATGCCTTGTTTACTTCTTGGAGTAAGACAAGCCCTAGCCCTAAAAAAAAGTTGTACACCCCTGGAATACAGCAACCAATAGGACAGACATTCCCTCATCTCTATAAGTAACCTAGGACCAGATTTGGTGCTCTGATGCAGGAAGAGGAACAGTGTCTGCCTGTCTGCATGTGTGACCATGTGATCAACTAGATTTGAAATTTATATTTCCTAGGATATGGCAGTTTACTATTAACTGATGTATTCATATATATACAAAGGAAATATAACCTTTCTTGTAAAGCTTTCCAGAACAAATATGCGAAATTATTTCTGAAGGGAATCTGGAATCTTAGAATTTGGAGCTTCAGTAACGAAATACGAGTTACATTAATAAGTCCTTGGGTGAAAAACCATTAGGGAATTTCAGGGCTATGGACTAAATGAGTAGTTGAAAATGCAAGGTGAAGAACAGAATGGCAAACCACTTCTGTATTGTTGTTAAGCAGCTAGCTTTAATTCAAGGACATCTTTCTCTATGTCTGGAAAGGATATGCTGCACCCTGAGTCACGGTAAATCTTGGCTATTTCTCAACCTTGGCAACTTTAAGATATGTGGACTTCAGCTCCTAGCATTCTCCAGCCAGATGGCTGGGGAATTCTAGGAGCTGAAGTCTACATATCTTAAAGTTGTCAAGGTTGAGAAGTTCTGGATTAGATTCTTTATTATATACAAGAATGAAGCCATATACACACAGACTTTTTGCCCTCTCCAGCAATCTCATAAGTCAACTTCATTTCCAGCTGATTTCAGCACAGAAGCAAGAACCTTAAGATTGCCATGCAGAAGAGTTCTAAAATGTAGTAGTCTTCTCTGGTTTGAGTACTGCTGGTTGCTACCTCATCATATTTACTTTTTCATATGGAATCATGGGATTATACAGCTGGAAGGGGCCACTTAAGCCACCAAGAATTTCTGTATGAAGAGTACTCATCTGATTCAATTGGCGATGTTTTTCTGTTTTATTTGAGGATAACTCAGTTTGCTAATTATACAGGTAGACCTCGCTTAGCAACTGTACTGTTTAGCGACCATTCACAGTTATGATGGTGATGAAAAAGTAACTTTATGACCAATCATCACATTTATGACCTTCGCAGGTCTGTAAAGCAAAAGAAAGCTGAAGTAAGATCATAAGCACAGTCTCTTTCACTTAGTGGCTACTTCACTTAACAACCAAGTTTCCGGTCCTATTTGTGGTTGCTAAATGAGGACTGCCTGTATATCTTTATAAATTATAAAAATGAACTAAAATATACTATTTATCAACTATCAACTTTATATGTGGAATAGCAGTTGTCTTTTGATTAAATTGAAGATATAGAGAAAAATAAAATAGAGTCTCCACAGTTGATTATCTATGATAGCAGTACTGTATCTTCTTTTTGCAGCATTTAATCAGAAGTCAGTTACTCTAATTTCAAATGGAAGACAGTTCTTTTTCTAAAGTTTTTCTGTAACTTTAGTAAAACTGCCCTCTGCTGGGGAGTTAATTTGTAGGAATTAATTGAACATAGACTATATGTGTCTTTATCAACCATGTCAGACTGTGCTTTTTAAATTAGTAGGCATCCTCTCCGCTCCTTTTTGTCAACATAACCACAGTGTACAGGCAGGATTAACTTAACTCTTCCCTTTCCTAATATAAACCCAATAATAATTACTGCAGTACTCCAAATCTCAATGTCACCGTCTGCAGAAATACTTTTTTTTTAAATGGAGAGGTTTGATGGGCACTTCCTCCCAGATTATTTGAAGTTGGTATCATTGATATTTTAAAAACCCATTTGGATTGAACCAAGCCTAAAGATCAACATTGTAAGAGATTCCTTGGATGGGAGATAAAAGAAAGGCCTTTGGAAACATAGCCCTGGATTGCTCATACTTAATATGGCAGAAGGCAAGGGCAGACTAAAAGTGCAAATGCTTGAGCTAAATTATTTAACATTTAATATTAAATTAGTTAATGCTAATTTATACAGTCCTGAATTTACATGCATAAAATCAAGCCACGACCAAACAAAATGATGTCATCTGACAGCCTCGACCTATGTGCTGCTAGAAAACAGCCAATGTAATAGCACACCCATCAATTCATCGTTAGAGATTTCAGAAGCCACCACGCCTGCTGGGAACAGCTGTCAAGGTGGCCTGAGGAAATTGCTCACTGGGAAGTAGCTTCTGAAGATGCTGGGAGGGCCTGAAAGGGTGATACCTGGGACCTCATCTCCTCATAGAGGAGGACTTCATTATTGCAGGGTTCATGCCTCTAGTTTAGGGATGTCTACATGGGTCAGAAAAGTCAATATGCTGGCTATGACCATGTGCTCAAAGCCCTGCCCCCTTTTTATATGCCACTAGCATTAAAAGATGCGAGGCTTTGACTACGTAGCCACTGCTGCCCTTTTGACACCCCCCCGCCTCCTTCCTTATTTGTACAATGTAATGAGTTATATATATAATGCTCCATCCTCTTGTGACAATAACCACCATCACCCAATGAGGTAATTTGGGCTGACAGAGCATGACTGGCCCAAAGTCACCAAGACCACTTCCATGCCTACAGGAGGATGGTCACGGCCATCTAGTTTCTAGTCCAGCACTTTAGCCACGATACCAAACTGGCTCTCTGATTAACACATATGAATACCCATTATAGAAAAGTAACAACTTGGATGGGAGCTAATAATTACTTTGAATCAGAGAGGCTTCTATTCACAGCACTACTTTGTATGAATTAAACGTTTGCTTAATTTTGGGTGCATAAACTGTGATTATGTTCACAGAACACAGTACACCCTGACTTGTTTAACCAAGCTGATTTAATATGCTACATGTATGCAAAACCATAATGGCTGAGTTTACACAATGCACCTGAATCACAACCAAGCAAACCACGGTTGGTTTAGTATGTTATGTGAACCCAGATTGCAGGTCCATAGGCAATTTACTATTAACATCAGTTGTGAACTTTAGCCCAAAAAAGACTGGGAACTATTATCCAATTCATTATCATTCTTGACTTCATCATTTTCTACTCTTCGTATAATTTTATGTCTGGCCATCTTGATAATTTCGTGCAATCTGGAGAGTTCAAAGCTGGTGCACCCTAAATCATCCAATCAGCTCAGCTTCTTCTGCAATAAAAGAAAAAAAAGAAAGAAAGAAAGAAAGAAAGAAAGAAAGAAAGAAAGAAAGAAAGAAAGAAAGAAAGAAAGAAAAGAAAAGAAAAGCCAATCCTTGAAATTCTTCTCTTTTGCCAGAAAGATAGAACAACTCTATCAAAATTGCAAAAACTTGGACTTTGGTAATTCAAACATAACATTAGGTTTGGTTTGTTAAAATTAAAAAATTTTTTTTTTCCCAGAGTGTTATATTTAGCAGGAAACCCTTGATCCGGCGGGGAGGCGGTACTGATATATAGGGATTACAAAATTAAACACTTTTAATAATTAAGACTAATTATTTAGAGCTGTCAGATCTGGACGGCCAAGATCCGGACAATCATTAGGTGGCAGCAAATGGATATGGAAAACTAACCTTTTTTGCCACCTAATGGTCGTCTGGGTTATTGCAGATGTCCTGTAGCGGCCCTCAACGTAGTATCAATGCAAGAACAACCACAAAGAACGGAATGGCTCTATGACGTTTGAAAGGAGGGGGTGTTCCTCCCCTCCCCGATAGACGCCGCGACCCTCTTCCCCACCGCCCCGGGCAGCACCACCTTCCCTTCGAGCGTTCCACGACCACGACCACGCCCACTTCGTGCCGCGGACGGGGATTGGTGGACGCGGCCTCGGGGATTTGCAAAAGTAGGCGAGTCTATTTAAAGCCTGCTTTTGGCGCCGGTTGCTTTTCTTCGCCCATTCGGACGGCTGCCTTCTTTCCCCTTCTCTTCCGCGCTGTAAAAGCGTCAGCATGTCCGACAAGCTGCCGTACAAAGTTGGTAAGTAGTTAATTCTCCTATTCGTTCTTCTTCAGGCCGTAAGCGGTCCCCATGCGAGGCCTGCGGAGGCAGTTCTGTTTCCTTTCCGAATACAGTACAGAGGTTTGTTGCAAAAAGAGCAGTGGCCAAGGACTTACGTTTTTCTCGGAAACAATTTAGGAAAGAAACATCCGATGCCTTTTTTTTTTTTTTTACTGTGCCTTTGGCTGTTTTTGAAACTCAGAGAGGAGGTGTTTTATAAATCCAGAAGGATCTTGAAAGATTGATACATCATTCTTCCTCCCCGGGGAGGATGTAGATGCAGCCGATTGTCGTTAATTGAAAATTGATCTGAAAATTAAAGGGGTGATCCTCCGTAGTGCTGCTTGTATCCTGTGGGAAGGCTTATGTTTTTCTTCTGTAGTCAAAATGGATTTCAGATTGCCTTCTAGATCGTTTCCATGTAATGTCTGAGCAAACGCCATGTGGCTCTGGAGGGAAAAGTGGCTTTGGGGAAGTGTAGTTCTTCTGACTGCTGAGTAGCAGGACGGCGTTCGAGCCTTGCAACTGAAATTACTACATTTCCCGTCATGCTCCTGGGGACCATGCTGTCAAGCAACCGCTGCCCTCTGGCTGTTAAGTCCATTCACGAGTTTTAGTAATTATTTCTACAAAAGAAAAGGGCTCTTACTTGAAACTCAATCCGAATTTTTTTAAAAGACACATTGTTTTTCCAGATGCATAAAATCAAATGCTATGCAGAATTAAGACTTGCTAACCTTTCACACTCTAAAAGAGCAGTGATAATAAAGGAAGTATTTGTGGGCAAGCATGAGATAGAGGTTCCATTTACAATGTTTAGAATCAGAGCTTTTTCGATCCTCACAGTATTCTTAATGTTGCTGAATTTGGACCATCTCCGGTAGACCTGGAATATTCCATGGACGGATAGTGTAGGAATGCTTTAATGAATTAGTGTAATATTGGAGACTTGCCATCCATTTAAGGGATCAGAATTGGAAAGTGGAATTATGTATATGCTGGGCAATGTGGGGCAATTGTTAGGCCAGCCTTACTAATGTTTTGAACTGTAACTCCCATAATTCTCAACCTTTGGCCATTTACAACCTTTGAACATCCACAGAACACCATGTCTGGACTTCTGTGTTTGAGAGTGTACAAGTCATTGTTATTAATTCCAAAAGGTTATTTTGTATCAGAAGATCCTGATGTTTCCTAAGGAAATTTAGATAGCTTAACAAAATACTCTAAATGGTGTTTATTGTGTAAAACTGTTGTTTCTCCTGCTATTGTCCTTTCAACAAGTAACATCTCTGAAATCAGACGTGTATGTACATGCACAAATCACCTAGGTTTTGTTCTAGGGTAAAGATGACTAAAGTCAATTATTCATTAAATGCTTTGCATCAGCATTTTTTCACTTCTCTATCTCTTCAACATTTGTAGATGCTTTGTCTGGTGCAATACCTGTTGCTTCTCTTGGGTTTATTCCCAGTTAAGCATTCATGATTCCACTGAATAAGGTCTCCAATCTTAGGGTATTCGCTTTCTGCTTTGTGTTTGAGTCCCCAAAATGACCACCATTAGAAGTCCCTTAATTATAAAGCACAGCAGATGCTGTTGACAATCTAACATTATTTAGGTTAATGGATATTAGTGAACCTTGTAAGAGGATCACAAAGGTATTTAACAGTACCAAATGCTGTTATAAGTTTTTTTGTTTTTTTTTTTAAGAAAATGGCAAGTGGGATAAAATAGGGTGAGTAGAAAAGGGTCTGAAGATAGTTCATTCTGGGATCGCAGTACTGTATGTCAGCTGTTCTTGCCCATTCTCCTTCCAAAACCTGTAACACTGTATTTCCTTGGTGTTTGAATATTGTTGCTGTTTTTGTTTTTGTTTTCTTTCTTTACAATCACCTTTATGATTTTTTTTTTTGAAATCATGCTTCCTCGTGAATTTTCTTTTTATCGTAATGTAGAAGTGGCTTGCTACTCTTGTAGCAATCCACGGAAAACAGGATGGCAGAAGCAACTTTGCACATTCCCATTTCTCTTGTTATAATTTTGCTGTCTGTTTAGGCGTTAGAAGTTTAGACATTGATGACATAAACTTGAGCAGTGGTACTTCAGGAAAAAAAATTATATTGAGATGCATATCCCTGTAAGAATTGTTTTGCTGGGTCTGGGCAAAGATGTATGAAGGCCAACTTTTTTTTTTATATAATGGCTAGGTAGATGTTTGTAAGCAATGTAACTTTCTGAGCACTGTTGGTTGGTTCTCATTGTTTTAAGATGGAGGTATTGGTGTAGAAAGAAATTTCCTGTGTTTCTAACAAAACTAGTTGTTGTAACATAGAGCCAATTGCTATCAAGTCATAACATTTGATAAATGACGTTTGTATAGAGCTTGTATGATGTCAACTTTTCAAGAACATGTCAACTTTTCAAGAACTAGAATTTCCCTCTAGTTCTTGAAAAGTTGACATGTACCCTTAGTATTTAGTATCACATTTCCTTTCTTAAAATTTTATTCTGGAAGTTTGGAGAAGGCTGAACCATAAATTTATGAATGCTGTATTTCAGTTTCTGTTATTTCCTTAACCTGCAGCTGACATCAGCCTTGCTGAATGGGGACGCAAGGCCCTGGACATTGCTGAGAATGAGATGCCAGGGCTGATGAAGATGCGTGAGATGTACTCCCCAACAAAGCCACTGAAAGGAGCTCGGATTGCTGGTTGCCTACACATGACAGTGCAGACTGCGGTTCTGATTGAAACTCTATTGGCTCTGGGGGCAGAGGTAAAGCTGCTTTTGGGTTAAATCGCATTCATGACAGAAATGATTGTGATGAATTAGGATGACACCAGATGGCCCATGTAGAGTTTAAGATTGTCAACTGATAGAAACAGTTAAAAGGAAAATCAAATAAATAACATAGTATTGGGAAAGTTTAATTGTTTACTTATATTTCTCTCAAAGCTATTGGGACTGTTTTTCCATGCCACAGTAAACATTTTGCTACATGATAGTTATAGTTTACATTGAGTCTTTCCATTCATAATCATGTATGAATGTTACAGCTTAGTGTGCTATGTGAACTTAGCCATTGTGGCTTGTAAATCATTGATACCATGTTGTGCAAACTCAGTTAAATTCACTTACTCAATAAAGCATGGTTGATAAAATTATGGCTTAGTGCTTCAGAGTAATTATAGCTGGTAGGCATGATGTGCCCTAGTAGTGACTGTAGAGACTGAGAGCTATCATCACAGATCTGGCAGAGAGAACACTGCTTCCCCATCTGTATTCTGCCACTTATAAAAAGGATGGGGTCACATGCTATAGAGTGATTTGTTTGTATCCATAAGCCCAGCAATTGTATTATTTGCTCATCTGAAATTATAGTTTGCAGGCGAGAAGCCTGTGGTTGGAACATTGATCCCCTGCAAATTAGTTTGTACAGAGACTTCCTTAATCCTGGGTTGATTGTGCTCAGTTTTGCTAAGCTCTAGCTTGTTGAATAAGTGCAATGGGCTATTTTTGTGTTGAACTATAAAACTGCAATGACTGGATTTGTGCAACAGAACCAAAGAAGTTATGGCATTGCTTAAAGCAGTGTCTGACTCCAGTCTGCAACTAGCCACCCATAAGATTTCCTTACAGTGTCATGATTAACTTGATATGAGGAAAAGCTATCAGAAAATTTTGACTAAAGCTAGAAAAAGAAACCTAAGTAAGCAGTTATCTTCAAGGCCCAATTACATTCTGATTTTCAGTTACTGAGCTTTGGAAAGCTTTTAGTTTAATCAGGTACAATGTTTTGAACTCTGACTCAGCTTTCATTGGGAAATAATTGATCTGATTTTTCAAACTATTTGTCTTTGAAGCACTCCTCCTCCTCCCCCCAATCAAATTCTATCAAAGTAGTAAGCTTTGGGGATTGCTTCATTAACTGTATATATCTATGAAATGTAGTGGGGTGCATTTTGAATTATCCTTATTTTCCAGGTCCAGTGGTCCAGTTGCAATATTTTTTCCACACAAGATCATGCTGCTGCAGCTATTGCCAAAACTGGAATTCCTGGTAATGTTTTAGATTGTTAACAGTTACATTCCTGATTTCGTTTATTTAGTCCTGTGAGTGTCATCTGAAGCTGGGGAGAACAGGGAAAAAAAGTGTTGGGGTTCATAGTAAGAATGATTTCTCAGTCTGAATGCTTTGCTATCAGGGTGACTTCCTGTTGAGGCCACATCCTAGTGAAAAAAAAAAGACTAGGCTGCTGCTTTATTGTTAAAAAAATAAATGCAAATAAATATCTGGAACTGCAGGATGAAAATAATACAGGTATATAGAAGACTTGAATCAAAAAGCTGTTGATCTTGAAATTAGCAGATATATGATCTTGAAGATTCTGTATTACCTGTATCATACTGGATCCAGCATTTTCAAAATGTTGGATTCAGTATAATGAGTGTCCTCATTTCTAAGTGATCTCAATACAAGGAGCACACCAATAGCTTACATTGTTCTTGTTTTCTTGGATGACGTGGCCTGCTCTTACTAATGACACAGCATGTTGAAGAATGATTTCACAATATTTAAGAAGAGCTTGGGCTTTGGGAGATTTAGATTTCTCATTTGTCACAATAAAATTTCTTTGCAGCCAATAAACTCTGGAGCCTGATGTAGGTTTTAGAGTAATATTTGTGAGAAACGAAGTGGGGTAGCTTCTAATCAGTGGTAGAGCTGCTTTGCTTGTAATGTTTCTCTGCAGCACAGGTCCCAAAACTCTGCCAGGGAGGCAGATTAGCTGTGCCTCAATTATTCAAGTCAGAGAGATGCATCTCAAATCTTCATGGTCCTAAGATGTATATAGCAGTATCCTGCTAAGATGTATATAGCAGTATCCTGCTATGATGCACATGATAATTAAACTGTTTGAATTTAACATCAGTGACTATTTTTTGCATCTGTCATGAGAAAAAAAAGTGCTCATGTTATTGGGTTAATCCTGATTAACAAGATTATGCTTCATTTCCATGAAAATAAATAGAACTAAAGCCCGGCTTGCTCGTTTGGATCTAGCTTATTAAAGATATATTGCAAGGGCTATGGAAGAGTAGCCCGTGGTCTGCATAGGAAATATTGTTGTCTGGGAATTACAGAAAATTAAAAAAAGAAAAAAGTCAGAAGCAACAAAAGAACAAAACACGAATGGCTGAACAATGTATTTTTATTTCCGCTGTAATCTACAAAATAATAATACGTAATTTGTATGCTGCCTGATTCTCAATGCCTCTGAGCAGTTCACAACAATCAAAGGTTACGATAAAATCACATAGGGTGGAAGTGAAGATGATTCTGGAATAGATAGAAGAGTACAAGACAGGATCACTTTTAACCTAAAAATTAAAGAAGCTGATAGTCGTCTTTGGTTTATGTTACTGTAAGATGGTTATCAGGCCCTTTACAGATCAGATACGTTCTTGGAAGTAAAGATAACACCAGAGAAAGGGTCTTTGTATTTCATTTACAGTACAAGCAAATTCAGGGAGCCATGGGATGGCATCTTGGGGATCCCAAGTTTATTCTCAAAACACTTAGAAGGCAATTACCTTCATTGCAGGAGTCTTAACATGGCTAATTCCTCTGGAGGATACACTGACATATTTTAAAGGATGAATATGCTGACTAACAATCTGATTGGATGAAGGGAATGGAAAATTGAGGGATTTCAGTAGCCCTTTATTTCTCAATAATACCTTGATTCTTTCATTAAAAAAGCTATTAAGTATGTTGACTTGAGAGCAAGGAAATGTGACTAATTTGCCTCTCTCTCTCTCTTCACATCTGCTCACAGATACATTTTTTTCCAGTATCTGTTGATATTCTGTTGACATTAATGTTGACTTTAAATGGTATAGACCAATTCCCAAAATTCCCCAGCCAGCAGGGCCATTGCTAAGAATTCTAAGAGTTTTAAAATCTGAAGAGAAAACAGTTTGAAGAAGGCTGATGTAGTTATTAATCTTTACCTTGAATTAAATAAGGCTAAGTTACTTTCCAAAGTACCGTATTTTTCCGACTATAAGACGATACTTTTTTCTAAAATCCTTACCCTAAAAACTGAAGGGCGTCTTATTCAAGGAAGTCAGCCAAGAATCGCGGGGTTGCAAAACTGCCCATACTTTGTCTCTGCAGACAGGCTTCCTCCTGTTGCTAGCCTCCAATCACGAGTGAAATAGCTTGTCTCCCAAACAGACTTCCTCCAGTCACAAGCCTGATGTAACTGACGTCAGCTGATGCTGAACAAACCAATTAGAGGAAGGCTGTTTGCAGAGACAAGCTATCGGCAGTTTCACTCATGCTTGAATGTAATCAGTTAAGCAAAAGAGCCTGGAAATAGAGCTGCAGAGAGACGGTTTGGACCTCCTCCCACCGAGTGTATCAGGTCAATGTTAACTAATTACTAAATAAAAATGTGCTCTGCACTATCTTTAAAATATTGATTTTTTAATTTTGGGCTGGAAAAGTGGGGGTCGTCTTGTACATGGGGGCATCTTATTGTCGGAAAAATACGGTACTCTTGCCTTTCCATCAATACCTTTGTAGTATTTACATTTAGACTGCATTTCTTACTGCCTTTCTCTATTGAAAGGCATTATATAAATGTATCGGATCTAGGAGAAGCTGATGAGCTCTGGTCAAAGTCTTAATAGCCATGAGTCAGAGGGAAAATAAGTTTTATACTCAGATAATACTTTTTGTTGCCTCAAGGAAAAAATTTAATAACTATTAGGATACCATTTCTTGTCATTAAGCTCTCAAACTTCTCAATTGGTTATAACTAAGAACTGCTGAAGAAATTATAAGACATATGTTTTATGTTTGATCTGGGCCTAGTGTACGCCTGGAAAGGGGAAACAGATGAAGAATATATATGGTGTATCGAACAGACCCTCTATTTCAAGGATGGACAACCTCTGAACATGATTCTTGATGACGGTGGAGACCTCACCAGCTTGGTTCATACAAAATATCCTCAGCTCTTGAAAGGTAATTGTCTAGTCTTCCAAAACACTTGAAATTTTCTGATGGCAAAGGAGAGTTCTTTTGGGAATTCAGAATCCTCAGAAATATTGTACATTCAAAGTGACTGGGGAGATAATTGTTTCATTTTTAAATGGATGGTAATGAATGAATGAAAGGCAGGGTGGGCAAAACTCATAATCACCCAAAACAACGGACACTACTTGTGAGGCAGAAAATACCCACAAAGTATATTGTAAGCCCTGATTGATTTAGCATATGGTAAAGGAGGATTTATTTGCATTAAACTTCCCCCAATATTAGGAAAAACTCCAGAATGTTCTAGGTCCTTTCAGTTCCACTCTCTAGTGTTGCCAAACTCACTGCAACCTTCACCTTCAGTAATTGCAGAATGCCCACCTTAGAAGTAAAGATTGATTTGGACTTTCCCAAGTGGCCCCCTTATTCTGTATCTTTTATAAGTGAGATGTACATTTTATATTTTGATGCCTTTTAATGTCATTAAAATTGTTCCATTTTTTTTTAAATCTGACCTATTTTTGTAGTATAGTCACTGTGAATCTGAAATTTTATGACAGTTTGAAATTAAACTCATTTTACAGCTATGAGCCATTTTCTACTCCCCTCCCTTTGCAGATGTCTCAGTGTTTAGAATACTATGCTCAGACTTTTTGCAGCTATACAACAACAACAACAAGGCTTCAACTTTAAAATATATATATATACGTGTGTGTGTGTGTGTGTGTGTTCAGCACTGAATTCAGTATTGAACTTTTTATTGACATCCCTTATAGACTGAATGTCTTTTACAGGTGCAGCAAATACACAATGAACTTTTTGGAATGAAGCCAAACCAAAAAATCAGTACTATCTTTTTGATTTTGAGGAAACGTTTTCTTTTGAGGATCCTCTTGAAAGGTTTTCCCCATTTTTTTAATTCTCTAAATCCTAAACTGTTCAGGAATGTCCTAGGTAGTGTTGTTATGAATTACGTGGTGAAACAGAAGATTTAAAGAGAGAAAATGTTCAAGTTGCTGCTGTCTTACTATGACATTTCCTTTGACTTATATATTAGGTTAGGAATTTAAATAGAATGTATAAAACAGCAATAAAGCCGTGGGACTTGAGGAGGAGCATTTTGAACTAATGGCTGCCAAAATAATGTGTTTTGTGAATCACTCAGAAGGATGTGCGCTTCCATGATAGCACGATGCTGTTCTGCCTCATCATGTTTTGCTGTTTGAAAAACACTGTTTTATTTGATTTTTTGTATATCAAATTTGTCACCGCCCATCTCATTAAAAAGCAACTCTGGGTGGTTTACAGAGAAGATAAAATCAGTTAAAATACAATATAAAAACAGTCTTAAGTAAATAATAAATTCCAAGAATTGATGGAATTGGCGAATAGCTCAATTTAGTAGTTAGTGCAGTGTTTCTGACTACTAGAAAGTCTGGTCTGCTGTTCACATCTTTTTTCTAATACTGTAAACAAATGGCATTCAGGATGGTTAATAAAAATCAACAAAATAATTCATGCCACAATTGAAAATCTTATAAAATGGATTAGAAAGTGCCCCGACTCATGTCCTATCTAAAACTTGCTTACACACCAAAAGCCCACCTAAATAAAAATAATTTTCCCCTTCCAGTGAGAAATGTAAAATGATTTTACATAACTTACCAACCTGTTTCACAGAATATAAAATATCTAAGTTTAAATGTAAAAAAACCCCACATTCAGAAAGTTCAAATCAGTTAGGGGTAGATTGTTTTGGTTTCTTTTTCTGAAGAAAAGAGACTTGGAGGGAGGGAGCACCCTCTTAGCATTCCTAGATGTCACGGTAGGTTTTAGTGCTATCAAGAATGGCATCTGCGTATATTGCATGGCAGAATCAGGCCTTGATGTCTTAGAGTTTGGCTTCAGTAAAAAGGCTAATGGTATAGTGATATATCTATCTTATCTATATCCAAAGCAGTGTTTCTCAATCTTGGCAGCTTGAAGATGTGTGGACTTCAACTCCCATAATTCCCCAGCCAGCTAGTCCTCTACTTATGAATGGGTTACATTCCAAGAGGCTGTTCGTAAGTCCAACAACCAAAAAAAAAAGAAGAGGTGGAGGCAGGAGGCAGGGCCGGTGGGGTGTGGCACGCTCCATTGCTGGGCAAGGCAGGAGACCTCTGCCTGCTCTCTCCTGTCCTCTGCCACCGCCCCCTCTCTCGCCTCACCTGGCAGTGGAGCGTGCCACATAAACTAACCTTTTTTGGGAACTCCAACTTCAGTGCAAACCTCAAATGCAAAAGGAATGCTGGAGAAGGTGGGAAAGGGTTAGTTTGGGATGCCCTGCAAACTAACCCTTTCCCACCTCCTCCCAACTTCCGGTTCCAACTTCCGGCCTGACTTCCAGGTCCATCCTGTTTGTATTGGTGAAAGTTTGCAACATGAAAGTTTGCAAGTAGGGGACTGTCTGTATAGTGATATACCGCATCATGCTATTCCATGATTGGTGCAACATAGAATGTACTAATTTCTATTAACTTGAACTTTCAAGGCCTGTAGAAACAGCTTAGTACTGTAATGCTTTTATCCTCTCAGTAAGTAGGTGTTCACTTTGAACTTTGAAACTATGCCTGCTAAGAGCAGGATTGCCTCTCAGGATCAGAACTCAAGGCTTTATCATCAACATCTAGTCCCAGCACAATGCAAATCCAAACTGTCTCAAATGATAGTCCACGTAATCAGCAAATTGCATATATCAATGTATTACACTTAATAAGGATGGTAAATGGAAAAGTTCATAAAGATTAAAAACCCCAAATATTGGAAGAACATGAAGCTTGGAAAAACTTAATTGAAGTTAAGAACCAAGATTAATCTCCTACAAATCTGAGGAAAGCTGTTTGCCAATAGTGAAATTAAAACCTGCAAGTTAAGCCTCTAATATCCTATTCAGTTATTTTTAACAGCAGACAAGGATTAGGAGACAGGCCAAGATCTTCCAACATTGGCCCCTTCAGTGGCAATAATGCTGCTTGTTTATCAGGTCCATCAATGTTACCCAGGCATTATTCCAGCACGTTGATGTCTACCTGAATATCACATGGGATAAAAAAGGTGAACATTCTGTCAAACTGAGCTCTTGTAAAACAGAAGTTGTGTCTCTTAGGGCGTGCTTCATTATACAACTGGTTTCTCGGCTTGTGTACTTTTGGATATCTTGTAATTGCTTAAGCTCAAGTGAGAGCAATTGTTCACGGTCAGGGCTGCACTTGACTTTTTAGTGACTGCTAGGGACTACACAAAATAGGCAAGGTCAAGGCTAAATGTAATTTAAATTACAGTTAATTAAATCAAAGTGCAGTTAGTACGGTTATTTTCCATTTAATCATTTTTTCCGTCTGTTGCATTAAAACAGTGTTGTCCAAACTTGGCCACTTTAAGATGAGTGGACTTCAACTCCCAGAATTCCCCAGCCAGCCATGCTGGCTAGGGAATTCTGGGAGTTGAAGTCCACTCATCTTAAAGTGGCCAAGTTTGGACAACACTGCATTAAAACATGCAGTACAGCGGTTGGGTGCTGCATGTAACTGTGATGCCTTATATACTGCAACTTTGCTTTAAACTGAATTGGCTTGAGCTTGCCTGCCCTAGAACACAACTTTTGTGTTTTTTATCAAGGAGCAGGAGCATTTGGTCATATAAAGAGGATCATATATAGATAAGGCATTGCAAGGTTACATGATTTATGTGGCTACTGTTATGAATCTCTACTTCTATTAAATTAGGTTCCTCTGGCGTATATCTAGTAGTTATGTAGAAACCACAGTTGCACAAGGATAGAAGCTTTCATGGGCATGAGAGAGGGAAGAGTGACTAGCAGATAGCTTCTGTAAGGGTTTCTTAAGCCATAATAAATTTTAACAAATAAAATTGCAGATGCAACAAGAGGTCATTAGAAGCATGTGCTAAAAGTGAAAGGGGGATGTGGTAATTGGGATATAAAGTTATGCAAACAGGGTTTTGTAAAAGGCCCACTAGAGGGAGGCCTTGCACTTTCTACTCTATCAGAAACTACTGTCCTTGTCATTTTTTCTTGATATTAACAAAAAATATGTTGCAAAGACTATTTTATGCATTAGTTATATTTCAGGAGAGATATAGGACAGAATTGTCCATTGCATATCCAGGAGTGATTAGGATGTGTTCAACCTTTTTTCTCTTTTTATTTTTTCTAATGCTGAGAAGTACAAATGGGGATATATTTGGTTATCTCTGACTTTGTTCTTCTAAAGATTTACAATTTGCATCCAGTGTGAGGTATTTATGATCTTTTTCTCTATTGTTCCCATGATTCAAATATTTGTGTCAATTACACTAATCCTGCCTAATATATTTAATAGTTTGGGGTGATATCAGGTTCTTTAATTATCAACATTATTTTCGTATAGAATTTGTGTCTCCTTGAATGTGCAGTCTGCTAAAATACTGCATCAGCAGGGCCATTGGCTATCAGTTAATAAATTGCTGCAGAGCATGTCATTATGCAAGACTGTTGTTCACTTCTGTGAAGCTCTCTTTTCTGTTTGGTTTGAGAACTAAATTTATATTCTTACAGTATTTCTTTGTTTAATGAAAATGCCTTAAGTTTCACTTACTGCAGTACACTCTTCCATAGGAAACCTAATATCCACAGAGCGTGAAACTACAGGGACAAGCTAATGCTGTTCCCACCTTCTCAAAAATGCACTTCCTTTCCTAATATTTCTTATCTGGAAATAGAAAAACAGATAATTTAAAATGAAAGGTCGTTTCTTTACGGATATTCCAAAATCCATAATAAAACAATCTATTAGGCCAATTCAAGATTGCAGAATAATGTTCAAGGTTTCAAGTAATCAAGAACTTTTTAACAAAGTTGATAGTCCGATGTTCATTTGGCTACAATCTTATGTGGAAATGGGAGCAAATCACAGACATACAAACTGGGACCTATCAAATTACATGTCCTCAGTCAGCTAGGTGAAGTGATTAGGCTGATGAAACAAGACCATTAATGTAATTTATAAAATGTACACTCCAGCTTGAACTTTCTTGTTTCTTCATCCTCTCAGTCTTTGGAAGAGTCTGATGGAGTCTAGAATCCAGTTGGGACATCTGCATTCTGTTCCCAGATTCCATCTAAGACTAACAACATACAGTTGTGCTTAGTCAACTGTTGTGAACTTTAGTTGGCCTAATGAAGGAAATTACTGTAACATAGATGAAAAGTCAATGTAACATCAGTGTTCTGTAAGCAGTCAAATGTTGATACTGTAGTCACAGACTTATTCCAGTATATTCCTGAATATGAACAGGCATAAAGAATGATTTCTGATCTTATGCCAACAATATAACATGTAGAGGACACATATAATGGTATAATGTTTAATGTTACTTATATATTATACAACATACATATAAGTGTGTGCGTTGTATAATATATAAATTATTTAGAGGACACTGTTTAATATATGTGTGTGTGTGTGCGCACACACACACACACACACACACACAAGGAAATAAAACAATAAATGTTACATGCCCCCTTCTTTAGTTAGGCCTATGACTGTTCTCAGTTCTTGTTATTATAATATATATAATATTCACTGCAGATGAAGTTATAATAAAATATGTATAGTTACCATGGTGGGACATGTTCATATTTCTACAACCAAAAAAGTGGAAACTGTGTCTCAGTGGAAGACATACTTATTGTATGCCTAGTGACTGTTTGCAAAGCAGTTCCATCCATAACTAGTGGAAAGCATTCTTGTTAAATGGGCCTTATAAATTTTCTTTCTCACCCTCCCCCCACCCATAACCATGGAATTGTCAGAATTCCCTATCTCAACATCTGCCTATGTAACTCTTGTACCCTCTATTAACTTTTGTAAATGTACTTATTTCTTTGAGGATGCAAACCTTTTCATAGTCAGCTATGCAAGTTTCAGATGATTTTGGACATAATATCCTCCTAAATGTAGTCTCAATGTGAAAAATGATGCTGCTTCAACAGTGCATCCATGAATCAGGATTGAGTCCCGTCATTAACTTAACAACTTGAAGTAAATATAGGATTATTTTATATGAGCTATTTGAAATCCAGGTGTTGTTCCTTACAACTTCACAATATTGTTAACCATCACTGAGAGAAGATCCCTCTTCCTATGTTAACCTTGAAGCCCTCTTGACCATACATATCATTTTCTTCTGTCCATGCACTGAACAATCTGAAATCCTCACTGTTTAAAAAGTTTACACTGAAAGGAAATAAATAGATGGACTTAGAGTAAGTTAGATCCTCTCTTATGTGAAAAATGTGGTTATGCCTTCCCATTACTAAGGAACTTCTGCCAAAATGAAATCTAAGATTTCCTCCTGTAAGGAGTGGTACAGCAAATTCAGTTGGATTTTTCCTTGCAGGAATCAAAGGAATATCTGAGGAGACAACCACTGGGGTCCATCATCTCTACAAAATGCATGCCAATGGAACCCTGAAGTTGCCAGCTATTAATGTTAATGACTCTGTCACCAAGGTAACATAACCAGAATTCTTGTGTTCTATTTTCTTTTTCCTTTCCTAGCTGGTAACTTACTGTCCCTTCACGTTTTCCTTGAAGGACTTGTTTCCATGTCCCCCTTTAGTGTGCATGACTACTTCCTGATGAAGCTATAGAATACTACATCTAAACAGGGAATGAGGTGAAGTCTACTTGGCATCAAAATTAAAAATAAAATGTTATGGGTCTCTCTTGCATTGCAAAATGCTTAAAGGCTAAAAAATGTTCTCTGCCATTCTCTCTGCCAAAATGTAGAATGGTTTTTGTTTTAGAATATATGTACAATGAACATGAATTATATAGTTGCTTTTATCCCTTTTATTATGTATTATTATTTATTAGGTAGTTGTGGATTGTGTGGGTTTGGTTTTTTTAATTTCTGGCTCTTTTTTTGGTCATCCTTGCCATTTTCTATTCTTCATTTTTATCTATTATTGTATTTTTTAATGTTTTTACTTGTGAAGTGTCCAAAGTCGTTGGGAGTGAGGCAACCAATAAATGTAATAAATTAAGTTGAAAGATCCTAATTAATTTAAAATAGTCTTGTGGATACTTTGAAAAAGGTGTTGTGGGGAGAACATGATCATGGAGCATGACTATTCATGGTTTGACATCTAAATGAGTCATTGGGAGTCAGGCGGTATGCAAGTTTTAATTAATAACAATAATAAATGTAGTGAATTGCTATTTTCCTGGACTTATACATCCAGCTTTACATGTAGTCCTTTTGTTATCTGCGGTTTCACTTATCCATAATTGATAAAGATCAAACCCTGGTGTATAAACAAAAGTTTTCATGTATCTGCAGTTTTGACTTAGTTTTTTAATTTTTAATTTATCTATCTAGCTCTTTGCTGCCTAAATCACTAAAGTAATTCTAAGTGGCTTACATATAAAGGTTAAAACAATAAATAGAAGCCGTAATTATACAAAGGACAAAACAGTAATGCATGCTGTGCATCAGAGAAAGATAACCAACTCAAAAGCAGTTGTAGCAGTCAGATTACACTATCAGGAAGAGAATTAATACACTCTACTCCAGGCACTGCTGAAAGAGCCATGTTTTTACAGCTTTATGACCTCCCAGTATTGCAGCCATATGAACCTCAGGAGGAATGCTGTTCCACAGGACAGGCACTGATACGGAGTAGACGTGCCTCTTAGATCCTGCCCAATGGCAACACTAAACACTTGGGAGCATGCTAACTCTCCCTGTAAACAGTCTGCAAGGAGCAAGAGCATCCAGCGTCATGACTGAAAGGCCTCCCTCACCAAGTGTGTGAAAGATCTGTGTGTAGTGGAGAAGCCAGCATGAGCCACATGGCAGAAAATGGAGCAACTTCCTCCACCAGCAGCCCATCAAATTTCTCCAAAGAAGATACTTCTGCTGCAAGAAAGCAACTTGAGTCTGACAACTATACCAATCCAGTGAGATCCTTCACACCTGAGTGAGAAAAAGGAAGAGTAAATACAAGTAACACAATTGTGTAGACAATTGCTATGGAAAGAAGTGCTTGTGAGAGGAAGAAGATGACCACAGGCGTCAGAACTTAACCCGCAATTCCCACAGAGTCATAGGCTTGCTTCGTTATCCATGGCTTTATGCTGGAACATATCTCCATGAGCAACAAAAGCCACCCGTGAGGTGTTCAATAATCTCTCTGTCCTTTCCAGTAGAATTTAGTTCCGTACAATAACACAGCTGTTTTTGTTTGCTTGTACATGTAATTAGAAAGAATGTTTTTTTTCTCAATGCTGTTTTCTTTCCTAGAGTAAATTTGACAACCTCTATGGCTGCCGAGAATCCCTCATTGATGGAATTAAACGTGCCACAGATGTCATGATTGCAGGAAAAGTGGCTGTCGTAGCAGGCTATGGCGATGTTGGCAAAGGCTGTGCTCAAGCCCTGAGAAACTTTGGTGCCAGAGTCATCATCACAGAAATTGACCCCATCAATGCATTGCAAGCTGCTATGGAAGGTGAGAAACAGTGGAACATTTAACATTGGTTAAGTAGTACATTCGCTGTAGTCTGATATTGCAGAGCTTTTCTAGCATCCTGTATTTGCCTAGAAAAACTGATCCAAGCCAATATAGTGTCAGAAAAACAAAATATGCAACATAAAGGTAGTCCTCACTTACCGACCACTCATTCAGTGACCATTCGTAGTTACGATGGTGCTGAAAAAATTACTTTACAACCAATTTACAGCAATTTATGACATTCGCAGCCTCCCTCAGTCATATGATCGCCATTACAGTCGGTATGTATTGTCCTGGGTCTGACCTGTTTTTTCCCCCCTTGCAGAATGGAGAGGTTGGAGAAGAAGAAATTAGAAGAGAGTAAGTAGGCACACAATAGGGAATACACATTGAAAGCAATGTGCTGGCACCAGCAGTCTCCAGCAAGCTCAGCAAGCAGCCAGTGTGTTCCCCATTGCTAATTCTCTTGTAATCCTGGGCTTCCTCGTGGCACAGTGCCCTGTTGGGGGAGTGATTCATGGCCATCCACCAAAGCGCTGGGCGGAGTGAGAGGCAGCTCTGTGGCCACTCAGCAAGTCTCGGCCCCTTCACAGTCCCCTTCTCTCAGTCAAGCTTTTCCTTGCAGTGAAGCAGCAACCACCATGAGGGCTCCATCTTTTTGCCAAGGCCAATTAACTTTCCCCTGCAACTCCCACCCCACCAAAACGGAAAAAGTCCTGAGCCCACATGACTTAAGCCAGCCGGCCAACCGCCCGAGGGCATGTCTTTGCAAGTGCACCAGGGTGGAAACTCCATACATGTGGAACCAGGAATGTCAGACAAGGCTGGGAAGATGCCCCTTGGGGTCCCTTTGGATCAGGGACAAGCTGGGAGGAGATGCGCAGGAGGAGATGCACAGGAGCTGATGGGTGTCTGGAAGCCCCTCTTCTCCCCTTGCGGATCCCCTCCTGTCCAAATGCATCACCTCTGCTTGAGTCTGCAAAGCAAGAGAGAGGAAACACCCATGTGCCTCTCTCTCCCCTGCCCCTGTCAATGCCCAAGTTGCTCTGGCACTTCCCTGCCCTCCTCCCCCCATGTCCCAACCGTAGCCCCTCTTCTCCCCTTGCCCCCCAGAAAAGAAGGGCCCCACCAAGCGATTTCAGAAGGCAATATCTCCTCTACCCCCCCTTGTAGAGTGGAGAGATTGGAGATGAAGGGATTAGAAGAGAGTACAGTAAGCAAGCACACAATGGGGAATACACCAACTCTTTGCCTAGTGGCTGCCGGCACCAGCACACTGCTTCAGTGTGATTACTCTCTTCTAATCCTTTTCTCTCTAATGAATGTAAATACAAACATTAATTGCCTTCTTGTTAATTATCCCAGCACTGGGGTGAGCCTTCTAAAGGGTGGGGGAGTGGTTAGGAGGCAAACAAAAGCCAAGGTGTGAAACTGATTACTCTTGTCAGTTTTGAGCTGGAAAGCGCAGCTGCAGTCACATGATTTACCACTTAGCGACTACTTCACTTAGTGACTGAGTTACTGGTCCCAATTACGGTCGCTAAATGAGGACTACCTGTATTGTGGCCAAATCTGTGTCACAACAGCACCAGAAAAATAGCATTTTTTCCAAATTCAGATTCATTCTTGTCACCTGATTAAATATATCTATTTTAATTGCAGATACGTTTTAATTGATTAAAATGAAAGGTGTATATGAGGAAGAAATAATGCTGAGGAAAAGGTGTCCATTTGTATTTTGCACATGATGCAAACATTTCTCAACAGGCATTGTCTCTTAGAAGTAGTATTTTTTCTCAGGAGCAAGTACTCATTTTGTTCCTGAGAACCAGACTTTCACCAACAAGTGGGAATTGCAGGGGAGCAAATTTCAGCTAAATATTAGGGAAGCTTTGAATGCTACAGGCATTCTGCAAACATCCAGGTTGGTTTGGGAGGTAGGAGTGGG
This sequence comes from Python bivittatus, assembly GCF_059951505.1. Classification (NCBI taxonomy): domain Eukaryota; kingdom Metazoa; phylum Chordata; class Lepidosauria; order Squamata; family Pythonidae; genus Python; species Python bivittatus. The sequence goes on along the minus strand of NW_028277098.1, from coordinate 76,390,177 downwards.
GGTCTCTATTCTGAAAATATTTAAACAAAGGATGGGCGATCATCTGTTAGAGATGGCTGTGGTTACATCCTGCACTGCGTAGCTTGCTCTAAATAGTAGCTGCTTTCCTAATTTGTGATTCTAGCTTTTGATATGCAACTTTAATAGATATTTTTTTAAATATAAAAACCTGCTTCTGATTAATTGCTGCATAATTAGCCTTGCTACTAAATGCTCTAACTACACTGACATACCCTGTAAATGTGTTCCTGTTTCAAGTAATTATTTCTCACCCAGTTTCAGCTACTTTGCCAAGTTAGGATAAAATAGCATACCTGTATATGTTCCAGCCTAAGCTCTTTGGAGGAAAAGGAAGAATTATATGAATGAATAGAAGGAGCTATTAAAACTGTAGTTACAAGCATTGCTTGTATGGTGATTGTCCACCATAGTCCAGTAGTTATGTATAACAAAGTACATTTTAAAACCATAATTTCACACATTATATAAGGAAGACTGAATCCTTATCCTGAATAAATTTTATAATGCATATATTGGTTCTATTGATGCTTTATCTTTATGCCTGAACTTCTTAAGTGCATGCCTTTTGCTATAATGCAACATACATTTTCCTTTTTCTGTATTTACAGGTTATGAAGTTACAACAATGGAAGAGGCCTGCAAAGAAGGCAACATCTTTGTTACAACAACTGGATGTTCAGATATTGTGCAGGGGAGGTATTTATCTCTTTAGTTAAGGCTGGTATAGCTCCATGTGATATTAAGCAGAGATGCAGAAAATTGTGGAAGTTGAATTACTGACATACTTCCTTTGATGATTTAATTATGATCTTATTCTCAGTGCTATTTGCTGCCAGTATAAAACTTTAGATGTTAGTCGATGAATCCTGAGAGTCAGACTTCCAAAACAGATTTCAATCATTTTGCATATAGGCATCCTTGTTTGGTGACTGCTTCGTTTAGTGACCATTTGCAGTTACGACAGTGATGAAAAAGTAACCTTATGACCAATCCTTGCATTTACCACCTTCCCAGGTCTGTAAAGGAAAGGAAAACTGAAGTATGATCATAAGTACAGTTGCAGTTTCACTTAGGGACTGCTTTGCTTAATGACTGAGTTGTCAGTCCCAATTATGGTTGCTAAATGAGGGCTACCTGTATATTAAAAAGATGGATCTATTTATAAGTTTACTTTTCTTTTCCTCTCTGAGTATTTATTTAATAAATTTATATGGCTACCCATCTCATATGCACGACTCTGGGTGGCTAACAGTTAAAAACAGAATGAAAACCAAACAAAATTAAAAACAAAAGAAATAACATAAAATAACATAGACTAACCTAGCAGCTGAGAACACAGTATTAGATGCTGTGGTTGGTGAAACCCAATGAGGTCTGCTTATTTTTTTTTGCAGATTATGTATCTTGACTTCAGATTTCTTTAAAGATTACATTGCCTTGAGGAGTTGTGCAATATTTTTTTAATCTAATATTAATTACCAGTGTGCAATAAATCAGTCTTTCAGTTTAATTCACTTCTGTTTAACTGACTCTGAACAAAATTAAACTGAGAATTTTAGTAGCTGAAAATGATTAGGCCATACAGTAGATGGGTCATCCAAATGAATTAAAGCATTATTAGCAGCCTGTTACGTGTGACAGTGAAATTAATCTCGGTTTCGAGTTCTATTTTAATATTCTGCACTCTGGTTGATTTTTTTGAAAGTAATGGAACTACATGTTAGTATGTCCTTGTTTAATTGTGATTTAGGCAGTTCTTCTAACTGCTGCCCACTAGATGTCCTTGGATTACGGCTCCCTAGCAAATGTGACCGACGGGTGGGAATTCTGGAAGTTTCCATCTCAGCATATCTAGAAGGCCCAGATTGGTGAAGGTTGATTATGTGGAATATCTAGGCTTTGTTTTGATATGTCTGTGTGGCATTTGTGATTTATTATAATTATATCCTGTTCTTCAGGATAATAGTCCTGCCAAACAGCTTATTTGCAATAAATACAATTGTAAATAAAGATACAGTAAATACTATTTAAAAAAACAAACTTCTAGGATGTTTCTGTGATTGACATAAGATTGTTGGGCATATATTGCCCATAATACCATGCTATTTGATTTTTCAAATAGAATAATGGGGTCAACCTGCACAAACCTGGTCTCTCCAGATATTTTGGGATTATAACTCCCAAAGTTGAAAGTCAGGTAAAAATCTGGAGTTGTAATCCAGATTTGTAATCCACATCTGGAGATCTTAAAGTTAAAGCACTCTGGCACATATGTTTGCAGCAACCCATGACGGTGGAGACATCCGTCATGCTAATTTTGGTGGAGTCGCTTACTGCCACACATCTGGAAGTCTTCATACAGTGTCCATTTCCTTGGGTGTCTGCCTAGTTACTGTCCATGAAAAAGATCTCCATTTCATTTCAGGCATTTTGAGCAAATGAAAGATGATTCCATTGTGTGCAATATTGGGCACTTTGATGTGGAAATTGATGTGAAATGGCTGAATCAAAATGCCATGGAGACTGTAAATATCAAACCCCAGGTGAGTACATCTAATCCTACTTCCTGTCTTTAAGGAATTCATTTTTAAGGTACACAGAAAAGAACACTGTTAATAGCTGTGACAGATTGTGGAGAGGCTGGAAAAGAATGAATGAGAACATAAACATAAGCAATCAAGAGATAGCAGTGGGTGAGTCATTTGACAGCTTATGTCATAAATGGCAACTTAACCTAGGTGGAGATAAATCTGGGAAGAGGCATTTCAAAGCATTCAGAGACTCCATCTTAATTAACACGCTATAAATAAACCTAGGAAATTCCTGTTGCAATTTCTAAGATAGTATATTTACCCAAGGCTAGCATTAAAATTACCTTACTGAAATCTGAGTTATTCTTGCTTCCTGGAGCTTGCCCAGCTATGTGGGGTTTGACACTAGTGGAAATGATGAAAAGGGATATATTTTTTGCAAATGTACTTTTGTGGGAACTTCAACAGTGTGCCCTGCACCAACTTCTCCTTGGCAAAGTGTTGCTTGGGGAATGTGGTGCAAATCCAGTTTGTCCTCTTGACAGTCATATGCTCTATTGCTGTGTTAAAAAAAAAATAGGCAAGAGAAAATAGCAAGGACTCTGTTATGGGTCTAAAAACTGGAGGGTTTTACTGGTTGGGCATTTTCCCAGAATGTGGTGAGGTATAACTTTATATCTCTGTAGAGTCAGGCTCTTAAAGGTATAGACTTATTTAAGTTGCAGTGGACTCCCCTTTAAGCAGAAATTGAACAGCCATCAGTTAGGGATGTTTTAATTTAGATTCCTGCATTAAACAGAGGATCAGATGTCTTAAATGACTGTTTCCAGCTGTGTGATTCTGCAGATCAGAAGGCATTAGCTATTGAGAGGAAGACAAGCGAGTGATAGTTACAGATCTGGAAGGAAGCTAGGGAAGTTAATTTGTTTCTAAGGAAGAAAATAGTGTTAATTAACAATCTCTTTAAGAATGTTGGATTCATAGGTCACGGGTTAGCTTATGCACTAACCGTGAAATTCAGCATTACTATTGCTTCTGTGGTTGCAAAACTACAACCATGGGGAAATAGGGCCTTAGCTGTTGAAGCTGCAACATACGTTGCATATAATCTTGGACTACAGAATCACTAGCATGGTGAACGCTCTGTGCAACTGTAATGAAGTCGTCTTTGCTGTTCTCACTACTGAACTGAACGCTGCAAGTTAATGTTGTATTTTCCTTAGCAGATAGCTTCCCCCCCCCCCTTTTTGGGACAGCATAGAAACCACAAATAGAATTCCAAGTCTGATGTTCAGTTGGCTAGTTGGGATGCTGCGACTATCTACATTGTTGCATTCATGAGGCTGGAAGGGGAAAACCCGCTAAAACCTCCTTTTATTGTTCCTTCTGCTAAAGCTTGGAATGTGCCTGAACTAGTACAGGCAAACACATGGAGCCTTTGGAACATGTTGCATACCGTCTCCCTTGCAAAAGTCTTGTTGTATATTTTTTTTTCCTTCAAAAGTGTAATCGGTGTAATCTAGGGAGATCTTTAAAAGATCTATTGGATTTGCTGCCACTGTCAAATATTTTTTTCCTGATCTGGAAATTCTTTTGTTTTTCTCTTCTATTTGATATATATCTGAAGTACCACGATTACGTAGAATATAGGAAAGATACTGAACAGCAAGGTCACTTTAGACATTGTTTAAACACAGCATCAGATTAACTTTTATGAGATAACTTTAAATAAATTGCAATATTATAATATATCTATAGGGTGTTGATCCTTTCCTTCCCTGGTACTAAATATATATTCAGAAACCCTTCTGACAGATAGAGGTTTTTCTAGGGCTAAGGTTTTGAGCTGTTCTTAGACCTGTTGTTTCACCCACACCTCCCAAATCCCTATCATTAGCTCCCTCTCCCTCTGAAATATAAAGTGTGAGGAAGTACACTGGGTTACTATGCTGTGATTGACAGCTCTAATACATCACAGAAGAATACATCAAATCACTCCATCCATGTTCTTTCAGCAAAGTGATCTAACCTGATATAAAGAGGATAATCTAACTTAGAGTTGCATCATAGCCAGTTGATAGTCATTCTTGGCTAGTTTAATATATGTCTGAAACCAATTTGGCACAAGTTCACTTTGTTACTGTCACTGCTTTGTGTTGTCTCCTGTTCTTCTAGCGACGTTTCACAGCCAGAGTTGCTATCTCCTGCCGTGGTGAATGCTTTTGTGTATTATATAGCAAATCAACATTTTCATCTTGCCCTTCCTTATTATATTGAGCTACTGGTTTTCATTTATTCGTAGGTGATTGGAAGCCTGGAGCCTTTCAGAAACACATGGTCATACTTCAATATTACTATTTTTTTTAAATGAAGACATTTTCCAATGCAGTTTTGAAACATTCCAAGTGCTAAGATAAATAATTCAATAAGAGCACATCAAAAGCATTTCTTACCTCTTCATGTAGTCTAATTTTAAAGCTCTCTCTATCACCCCTAAAATTCCTCAACATCTTATGCAAGCAAGATGTGTCATAAGAATTCTTCAATTAAAGGAAAGCGTGTGTCTGATAAGAACCAGCATACTGGAATTCCTAAGGAAAATGTTACCTTATTGAGATTGGTTCCTTGAACTTTATTCCAGGGTGCTTTGTCTTCAGAGATAACCTTTCAACATGTTTTTTTCTACTTGGTGTTTTGAAGCAAACATGTTTAACTTTTTTTTTTAAACTTGGAATCAAACACATCTCAGGTGTTTGATATTAAGCAGGTATCTAAGATAAAGTCTGGTAGTTCTCGCCTGTATCTTAGCAGTTATGAAGGACTTGGCCAGTTCTTAACCACAAGAATGAGCATAGTGTGTTTCATTATAAGGCTAGAAACAGTAATTTTATGGTGAATATATCATTTATTTGATAGTATTTAGTTATATAATTTCTAACACACTTTGCATTATTAATAATAATCCTAAAGTGAGGTGCAATTCAATTAAAATTTAAGAATAACTTAAAAACATCAATACAGTAAAATTCTAAACAATATTAAAAACGTTAACTTTAAAATATGTGTTTCTTACATTGTATTGCAGGTTAAGTGAATATTCATTGCTCTGAAAACTCTGGTCCTGTCAGAAGAATTTTGCTATAACTTTATCATGTCCTGATGACGTGGCAGCATTCATTTCTGAAATTCACGATGCTGTACCCCAGGCTTCCCCAATGTAATGCCTTCCAGATGGATGGGATAATTCCAAGATCCTATCCTATATGTTGGGTAGGAATTGTGGGAGTTGTATGGTAGGCAACACATTGGGGAAGGTGTTGCTTAGTTGCTTGCACAGAACAGGATAGTATTAAACTTAGCAATGCTTATGATTGGAGAAAATTAGTCGCTGTTATGGATGGTAGTACTGTTCAATGTGCATTCTTGACAAGACTCATCTCTACAGGTCTCTGTTACAGAGGTAGTCAACCTGTTTATTATGAGGTCACTAGCATATAGAAATAGTACCGATTTGGAAGAAACAATTTGAGCAGATGCATTTTTTAAAATGTTTTTGTGTTAATAATGTTCTCAGACCTCATGTTAATAAATTCTTCCTTATTGTGTAGAGTGCCATCTACAACATTAGACTGAAACAAGATTTCAGAGGAAGAACATAACTGCGGGTTTATCTCACTGAAGTTGTAAAACTCACGGAAAGCTGTCATATCTTCACATGAACAAACAGCTGATTTATGTAGCTTTTTCAGCCCTTGGCTGTGAAAATCTGATTATACGAATTTTCTTATGGCACATTTTTAACGTGTGTTAAGCCCACTTAGTAAGAACTTTTGTCGGTTCAACTAATTCTGTACAATGCATAATTTTGCTACTTTAAAGCAGTTGTGTAATGTTTTAGTATCTACTACCTCAGTTTCTTTTCAAGCCTTATTTAATAGGATAAATTAAAACTCAGAAATGAGCAATATATTTTGTCATCTGTTCAATTTGGTCAACTACTTTTCCACAGAATACTTGTATATATTTACAATGCCACATCATTTGAAAATAATTTCCCTGTTCTTCACAACTCATCCAACATTTATTTTTTTGCACATACATTTAATTCATTTCAGTCTGTCATGCCATCTGCTCATAATTTTGCAAGAATTTTTTCTTTAAAAATGCATTGTGCATTTCTTTAAATAGAAGCATTGTGGTTCAGAATACATTATTTGTTTTATAATATTTCTTTCATCTAGTCCTCTTCCCAAATCTACATTTCTGCATTTCATCTTTTAGCAAACACAGAACTGTGAAATATACATTTCATGTTAAACACCTGTTATTTTCATATTGGTCCAATGATTAGAAATGAGTAGGATTTCAAGGAATATCTTAAATTGGTCTGCGTCATGTAATGACAATGGTCAAATTCTATCTCAGAGTTAAACTTGCTTTCTGAAAGACCTACATCTCAGCATTGGGTTACACCAACAAATAGAAGAAGAAACTAAAAACTCTGATCTGGTGGAACTTGTATCTGAAAGTTTCATCCCTTTATACCAAGCATAGTACTGCCCAGAGAAGTCCTGTTAGTGGATATAAGATAATATGTAAAAGAATAAATAAATGTCAAAATAACATCTATCTATCTATCTATCTATCTATCTATCTATCTATCTATCTATCTATCTATCTATCTATCTATCTATCACATTTATATAGCCACCCATCTCACACAAAGTGACTCTGGGTGACATACAACCATTTTTTAAAAAACAATTCTATGTAAAATTAGCCATTATCTCTTTCCCTTCCCATGCTTTATGCTTTATCTCTTTATGCTTTAACTCCTCCCCCATCCTTAGAAGCAGGAGAATTGTTTGAATTTGCCTAGAGATTCTGAAACAATGGCAAACGGCTTTTGAAGCAGATTTCTTCTACTTCTGAGAGCAATTATATGGTAGGACAATTTCCATCAACTTGCTACCTTGAGATGGGCTACAGTTCCCCTCATCCTCCAGCCATGCCGGCCAGGACATTCTGAAAATAATTGATGGTCCAATTTACCCAGTGTTCACTATTTATCAATCTGAATAGTTAGTAGTGTTAATCTCCACTTTCTCTTCTAATCCGCTTTGTATTTCCCATTCCTTCTCAGCTAAAATAGCAGAATTCACAGATTTTTTTCTGCCTTATATTTCAAAATAACTTTGAATCTGACTTTGAGTAGTCTGCACCCTGACTTGAATGGATGTACCACTGCTTTAAGTAGCAAAATATTTTTTAGCCAGTCCTGTTGCCTTTTATGGTATGCTAAAAGTTTATATTTATGTTCTGCCTGCTGCACAGTTGCTGTATGGCTTTTGAAGGCTGACATTTGGAGTACAATGGCTTGTTCAAAGCTTGAAAGACCGATATCTTCTGACCATAATGAAGCAGATCTACTCATTCTACAGCAAGAACTTAATAAGTTATTCTTGATTTTTGGTGCTGCAGTGTGATTCTTGGCCTTATGTAGAGATGTGGGTTTGGAAATAATACTTCCTGGTTTCATTATGTAAACTTTTCCACTGAGCCATGCCCCCCCCCCTGCTGTTTTGGTGTCTTTATTCCACCAAATTCTTACAGCCAAAATTTGTTAGTTCATTCTCTGCAGAAATGATACCTTTTTATAGTTCGCTTTTCCCAAGAGTTTAACCCATATGGGTAAGCTCAAGTATTGAAATAAAGTTGCATGTGTGGTGATGCTAGTGAGGGCTTCCAGTATATACATTGAACAGAATCTGTTCTGCTTTAAATTTGAAAACAAAATGTATGTACAAGCAATATGGGGGACATTTTATCTGTTTACTTTTCAGTTGTCCCAGCCAAGTATCCTGCACACTTTGCCTCTCCTTGAGGTTCTTCTGTTTGTACCGTTAAGACAGGTCCTTCAGCTATCTTCCTCTTGATGTGTTTGGAGCTACCAAATAACCATTATTCTTGTTTCTTCTTATGTGCCTGTTCCTGAATTCTTGCTATAATGAAGAACCATCTTTATTTGCACTTCTTATTTTCTTACTTTCATTATTCCAGAGAGAATATAAATTGCTGAAAAGACCCCTGATGATTACATGGGTTCAACTGTGCATTTTTCAAGATCATTTCAAAAACATTTGTATCTTTTTTTATTTTATTTTATTATTTTATTTTATTTGGCTTCCAATCTCAAATTTATTACTCTGGGTGGATAACAGTGTTTAAAAAAATAAAAGATTGAAAAACAAAAACATAAACAGTAGCTGGGGCAAAAACAGACCCATTAGTCACAAGTTGATATAACAAGTGTATGGGCCCAACCCCACCTCTTGATCCCCAGGCACGGTGACAGAACCAGGTGTTTAAGGCCTTATGAAAGGCCAACAGGGTCAAGGCCAATAGGGTCAAGGCCAATCTGATCTCCAGTGGCAGGGGATGATATTCCAAAGGGCAGGCACCACAACAGAAAAGACTTTCTTCCTGGACTCTGCTAGATGGCCTTCCTTACCAGATGGAACCTGGAGCATGCCTCTTCTGCCAAACCTAGTGAGATGGGTAGACGTAATCAGTGAGAGATGGTCCCTCAAATAACCTGGCCCCATGCCATGAAGGGCTTTATAGGTTACAATCAAGACCTTGAATTTTAACTTCTGTGTTTAATTAGATTAACTATAGTCTATAGTCTAAACACTATAACTGTGTTTAATTAACTAGACTATAGATAAATACTATTTGTTGGTGGATCAGTCTAAGACTTTCCTAGCTGAATGTCTCTAGAAATGATTGGATGTTGTGCTGTACTTCATTACCATGAACAGGTTATGTTGGCTTTTTCATTCATTGTAACCCAGAGATACGGGCTAAGAAAGTTTCCAGAAGGTAAAATTTTGCAAGATAAAAATTTTCTACTTCAACAAATTTGGCAGTTTCAAAGTTATATGATATTTGCTTTTCAGGTGATTGTTCTTAAAAAGGGAGAGAGAAGCTAAAAGTGTGTTGTAATTGCATATTATTTTATTGTCTCTTGCCCAACATTGTTTCCAATATTCCAGTAAGAATATTGTACTCCACTTGTCAGAGATTTTAGATTCTTTGAATGTAATATTCAAATTTCATAAATATACTAGATTTATTTTTTCCCACATCAAACCCAAATAGTATGCAGCTTATGACTACCAAGAAAAATATGCTAATTCAAATCCTATTCATTTGCATAGGGACATTTTTCCAATTCAAAATTTTTGCATAGACATTTTTTCTGATTCAGAATTTTCTGGAGAGCCCATAGCTTTAGCATAATCTTGTGAAAAATGGACTTTGGGGAAATAATCCCCACTGTAAGATATACAATATCTACATAGAAGAAGCTTTAGTTTCTTTTACTCAGATACTGCATTCTGCCATAAAAATGCATAAATTGGTGGGTTCTATGAGTACATCTGAGAAATTGTTTGTCCAAGAACTTAGCTGCCTTGGTGTGCTTAAGGGGTTGTATATTTTATCTCATTGCTTTTAATGTACTGTTTCTACAGGAAATGCAGTGAAAAAGATTATCAGGTGACTGAATAATCAATTGCCTTTTCCTTGTTCTGCAAAATTGTTTATAAAGATTCAGTCTATTGATTTCACAGTTTGTCACAAATATTATGGTTGTGGTGTTGCATCATCTGGGAGTCTAGCAATGTCCTCCTCCCCTTTCTCCTTTCCAAAAAAAAAAAATCCTGACAGGGTTTGTTTTTTGTTTTCATTCAGGTGGACCGCTACACACTGAAAAATGGACGCCATATTATACTTCTGGCAGAGGGCAGGCTGGTGAACTTGGGGTGTGCCATGGGACATCCCAGTTTTGTTATGAGCAATTCTTTTACCAACCAGGTGTTGGCACAAATAGAGCTTTGGACAAATCCTGGCAAATATACTATAGGAGTCCATTTTCTGCCAAAGAAAGTAAGTGTGCGAATTAGAAAAGGAATGGTATGTTTTGGTTGAAATATATATTTTGGTATCCAAAATAACTATGGGGAAGATCAAGCTGACCTTATCTTCAGAATTGATTGATTATGTTTCATCAAGTCAGTGTCAATTGCTAGTGACCACATAAATAGACCTCCAGGATGATCTGTCCCCAGTCTGGCGCTTCAGGGCTTCCAACAGTGCACGATCACTGTAACTGAGTCCATTCATCTTGCTGATAGTTGTCCTCTTTCCTTTCATCTTTCCCAGCATTATAGACTTCTTCAGGAAATCATCAAAATTCTGTATTTTATTTATACTTTAAATATCTGTGGCAATGTTAGCATAACATGCTAAGCCATAAGCTGTAACTCATAGACTATAGTAGCTAAGCTAAACCAAATAGACCACATTAGGTCTTAGCATGTTGTTTGAATCAGATCAATATGTTAAGCCATTATGGGGTCTGTTTATTTTGGTTTACCATGTTATGTGAATACAGTCATTCTGCTTTATTAACTGTGATTTATAGATTTGTAGTATTATAGAAATTGTTCTTTATGGCCTTCCCAACATCTGGATCAAATAGGAAGAGTAAAAAGTTATCTATCTTGTTAGTTTTTCAATCTGCTTATTTATTTAGTTTCTGCACTTGATATTGTGCCTTTCTGCAGCCATGGAACTTAAAATACTGTATATGCATTCTTACAACTTTTCTGAAACTTCATGCACTGAAGCACATTTCACATATGAATGATATTGCTCAAGGTTTCTTTCAGGGATACTCCAGGTATCTAATTGTTCCCTTGGCTAGTCAGAATGGAAAAATGATGTGTACTACTCCTTGAGCTTCTGAGCAAAGGCATTTGCAATATGTTTCTGGCAAGTGCTTAGAATAATTCTTCAAAATCTTTAACCTTGAACTATGTTGGGCCATTTTAGTTCCATTAGTTTTCTCCTTAATTATGAAAACTACAAGTGAATTCTTTTTTCTAGAATGAGATGGAGTTTAAGAGATGTCATAAACTCTTTTTTTAAAAAGTCATATGGATTTAATCCCCCCAAAAAGAGTACAAATTCAAAAAGATTGTAACTGTTGGACCCTTGGTGTAGGCTCTATCATCTCTGAAATTCAGTCGGATTCTGAAAAGATTTTCCATTGGTAAATAAGATAAACCTGTGACTCACTGGGTAGAAAGCTAGATGGAAGCAAATTCTAAAACTTTCCTGAGCAAGGCTGTGATAATGGAATAGACAAACTCTGGCAAGTAAATTAGAGACTCTTCCATTAAGGCTAAAGGTTTTAAATCAACCCAACAAAGTTGAGTTAATTCATGCTCATTTTCCATTGACCTATACCAGCTTTGATATAATTTTCAGCAAAGATGCTATGATTATATATTGGGGTAAGTAGCCTATGAGCTATATGCGACCCTGCAGCCTAATTTTTGTGGCCCCAGAGCATGTTGATATTGTGCTGTCCTTCATTAAAAGCACTCCAATTCTCCTTAAAAAAAGGAAAGCAAAAAAAAAGGGGGGGGAAGGGGAAAGTTCCTGCCCACTCCAGTGAAAATATTTAATTACTGGCCATGGGCACTGTAGTGTTCTGAGGATTGAAACTTTAAAAAGGATGCCCAGGCATGGAATACAGAGATAGATAGAGATTTTTTTTTTTTTTTTTAATGTGGTAAAATCAGCAAAGCAATCTACTGGCATCAGCAGGTTTTCCAAATAACTAGTGTTCTCTCCCAGGCCAGATGTGCATATCCACCCAGGGGTAGTTTGCAAGAAGCTTTTCTTAGGATTTAGCAAATTCAGTCAGCAGCAGGTAGGGCTTGTGTGCAAACGCATGCACAAAGCAACTAAGTCCCAAATCTTTGGAGTGCTTGCCTGATGAGTTCCAAATGGCCAGAGATCAAAGCAAAAAGCGAAGCATAGTCAGGTCATGGTCCAGAAGTCCAAGAGTCCAAATGTGGGTCATCAGCCAGTCCAGGTTCCAAGAAGCAGAGTTTTCTCAGGTACAGAGTTCCAGCAGGCACTGATGGTTCTTAACTGGAGCCTGCACCAAGTACAGGCAATCAAGAAGGGGGTGCCCTTCCCTTGTGGGAAGCTATGCAGATTTCCTCTGTTCTGCTGTGCACTCAGTTCTGTATGCTGTAGAGCTGGCAAGAGGTCCTGGATCCAGCCTCTCTTTCTGCTGCCTCCAGCTGACTTGAATGTTCATTAGCCATGCCAGGCCTGGCCACCTGATTGCTAGGCTCCCCTTGAGGTTGGCATTCATCTGGGTCATCTTGAGCAGCTTTCTCCATGTCAGACTCTTCTAAGTCTGAGCTGGCCATGATAGCCAGTGTGCAAACCCTGATGAGTTAATACAACTTAAACTGGTACCTTTCATGAATATCCGGACAACATAAGAATAGTGCAGTCTGCACTGTTGTGGGTCCAGATCAAGGTATATATAGAGAGGTATTGGGTAATCCAGCCAACAGACTGTTGCAGTAAAACAGATATGAGATGATCTGGTTATGAATCAGCTGCTCTGCCATGTCTGTGATGAGGAACTGAGGAGACCTACAAATATTCATGAAATGAAAATTACAGATTTGTGGCTTTAGACAGAGAGGCTTTAATGAAAGGCCTTACCAGGTGGACCTGTGGAATCAAAACGCAGGAGACAAATGCAAAATAATCAAGCCTTCATTGCAGTATTTATTAGACAGTGCGTACTGGAGGGGACCCTACCAAAGGTTAGCGGGAGGCACTCCCCTATAGGCAAAATGGATGCCCTGACATTTATACAGTTCTACAAGAAGGGGAAGGGAAAAGAATGCATACGTATACATATTCATATGATGATGCAGGCATACCTAAAAGAGCAATACTTCTCAAGTTATTTTCTGCCCCTGTTCTTGTCTGCTATCTACAAGGACAGAACAACTGGTATCTATGAGGAAAACAATAGTGTCAGAGAGGAAGAAACAAATGGTTCAAGGTGCCAACTGCCAGGAAGAAGGCATCCTCCCTTACATTGCTATGGGGATGTTTGTGATAAGGAGTTTACCATCAGCCCAGTTTACACCAGCTTCAAGGATGCTGCGCATTCCTTTATGTTTCAGTTTTATTAAGGTGATCCCATTTGTCTGAGGCCTCTAAAAACTAGCTTCTTTCACCCAAAGATTCACCCAAAGTTATATTTTCCTCAATCCAGACAGGAAACACAACCAGATGAGCTGATTCTATTTTATTGTACGTTTACATTAACAGAATCTTGCAAGTCTGAAAGTACAATTTTCCCCTGTCTCCTTTACACCTTGAGAAATTAGGGAGGGTCTCTTCTGAGCCTTTTGCCCTGCCCATATCCAGCTCTGGACTAAGCTGTCTCTTATCTGACTGTTCCCTAGGCAGCATCTCTGGGCCCAGTCCCCAAGGTCATTCCCGCATACTGTTACAGTTCCTCAGTGGTTTAGGCTCTGAGGTTCCTCACCAGCAGGGGGCTTGCAGCTGGCAGTGCTGAAATCAGGGCAGGATACTTCCCCAGTAGGAACAGTAGCATCACTCCTGAAAGAATCCCACAGGAAGAAATCTTGAATTGCACAAGTGCCTGCTTGACTTATGTGACACCCCCCCACCCCCCGTGAGTGCCCCTTGGCACGAACAAAAAGTATTTCCAGCAAATTGAAGTCCTTCATTGAAACAGATCATGTCAGTGACAAGTTGGAGGGGCTCTGCTATGCATATGTTACTGGCACTTTTGCCTTCCAGATAAAAAGCTTTTCAAATGTGGCTCACACAGACTTCAGTGTAGTCTTGCCCCAGCAGGTTTCCTCCAGATGATAGACTACAGCTCCAATAATGATTAGAACAGAATGCTAGACCTGCCCTAGAAGATGAGTTCTTGGCTTGTGTAGTGCTGCTCAGTATCCTGGTTACATGAACCCTCCTAGGGTTCATGATCACTAACTTGCTTCTTGGGTACAGTATATTCCAAATAGGGCTGGAAAAGAGCCCAGCCTGGGTCTCTAGCATGTTGCTGTCCATCTGTGTGGAAGCATTACTGAGATAGATGAAATGATGATTTGCACACATTTCCAGTGTTCACGTATTGCTGAATTTCAACTCCGTAACTACTTTCACCATCGGCCATACCATCTGGAGCTGCTGGGGCTACTCATCATCAGCATATAGAAGACTACATACTTTCAGCCATATCAAGATGTAGCTTCCTATATTTGTAACTTCCACTGTTAATGTAACCCCTCTTTTCCACTTTTTTCTTTCAGCTGGATGAAGCGGTTGCTGCTGCTCATCTGGATAAACTTGGTGTGAAGCTGACCAAGCTAAGCGATAAGCAGGCCAAGTACCTAGGATTATCCAAAGATGGTCCCTTCAAACCAGATCATTACAGATACTGAGCAGTTAGCAAGGCCCAACAGGCTCAAGATTCAAGGGGAGAAATCTTCCAGAGTTCTTCTGTGCTGGGATTTGGTGAACAGCCCCATCGCCTGTCGTCTTTCTATTCTCCCACATCTGCCTCTTGTCTTCTCCCACCTCCAGTGCATCTGCTCTTCCAAAGAAACTTCCAAGAGTCTTTCAAGCAGCTGTCTAACGCTTAGCCGAGGAGTGATGGTGCTGGAGAATCAAAATGTGCTTTGCAAATTCACTTCTCTTCATGGCCTCGCCCTTTTGAATTTTTGAATACACTGACTACAAATAAACTGGGGAGCAGGGAGGAGGAGAAGAATATACCTCTAAGCTGCTTGCCATCACATTAATGCTTGAAGTTTTATCAGTCAGAGATGTGAAATATGTTTTAATTTAATGTTTTCTTGCATTCAGTCTCAGACGCTGGTTTAATCTGGCTGTCAGTTGTAACAGGGTACAATTTGCATACATACAGGCCTTGAAAGTATCTTGGAAGGAAATGTCTGAAAACAATTTATTTCCTATGTAATAAAACTGGTTCTGAAAGCCTGACTCTGGGGATGGGGGAACATTCAGTTCTCCAAAGAGGCCGGCAGGAATTGTCTGCTCAGGCCTGGTCTGTCCTTGTGTCATAAAGCAACTTTGTTAAACATCTGGAAAGTAGCCTTGTTTTCATTTTAATTGTGTGGGTTAGGAAGAAGGTTGCTGTTATTTTATCTAGTAATCTCTAATGTGCTGCATTAATTAAGGGCACATATTATGACTGGCAATATTGCAGAGCCATCCGTGAACGTAACAGTTTATTTCTTAAAATAATTACATCATTGTCCAGTGGCAGTGAGTTCCAGTCCTTGTCCTGTGGCAATGAGTTCCAAAATGATATTTTGAGTGGAAACCTAAATATATTTTGGCAGCGATGTAGAGGAAGCACCACTGACCTGTTGTCTCTCCCTTGACTGTTATGTATCTATTATTTATATTTGATTGGCAGCTAAAAATATGGGTAGATTTTGTTAGGATGCAGTTCTTTTGATTTTTTTTTTAAAAATGCAAAAAGTTAATATATACTTAAGATAACTGAAAGAATAATACAAGCCACTAAACTCAGTTTTCAAAAAGTAGAATAAAATAAGGGAAAGTGTTTAAGTACTGAAGTGGGTTGAAAAGTCAGGTTAATCTAGTTGAGATTAAATGCATACCTTTTCATTTCTTGCTTGGAAGAAATGCGTGAGAATTCTAATCCACAGGATAACATTTGTACCTAACCATTACATCGCCTTATCTTAGTTATCTTAGTTAATATGCATTAGTGCTGGCTTATAGAATCCATTTACATAGGCAACACCCTATATCAGGGTTTTCTAATTTGATCATGAAACGAGCATGTGTAAAAAATGTCCTTAAAAATGTAAAATTTTCTTAAGTTTTCAGTGTTCATAAAAGGGTGATTTATACAGCACTTTATACTGTAAAGTGTTGCATTAACTGAGTTTAGCAAGAGCTACAGTTGGTTGAAATATTTACCAGAGGTATACATTTTAACATAATAGAAAAATGAGTATTTCCCAATTTTGCTCTAGCAGACCAGATAATGTCTGAGCAACATGCCTACTCATGTGAATGTATAATGAAGTTTCTTCTTTTACTGCTGCCTCCTCTTTTAGATGTAATAATTATTATGTACCGATAGAGGTCATGTACGTACAATATCTGGTTGGAAAGGTATGGGATTCTACAACTTGGAAGAAAAATAAGCCGGCTTAGTAAATGTCTGCGAAAACTAATGAGAATACTCCGCATTTATTTCATCAAGGTTGATCTGACCCTAATAATCAAAGAAAAATGCTTTTGAAATTTCTTTTCTAAATACTTCAAGACTTTCCCTCTTTTTCTTTCTTTAATTTTTTATGAAATTAATTATAGTTTCTGTTCTTTAAAGCATTACAATCTTCATCATGTTCCTAAACTGACCATTTCGCTCCAGCTTAAATTCTTTATAGGGTGCAGTCTAAACCTTAATGCCAAGTAAAAAGGATCCAAGTCTGGGAGTGATTTTACGAAACTGATTACATTCAATCTTAATTTGAGAAGTTGTTGGGAAATATCTTTTATATATGCCTGAGGCTGATGAAAGTACTTTTCAAGTCATCTTGGGTGCTATTAATAATATATAGAAAATCCCTTTCTGTACAGAGAAAACACGTTAGCCTTAAAAGACACCAGTGTCAATCCAAGTCAACTATTACTGTTGCTAAATCAATTCTACAAATTATGAAAGTACTCATATTGTGCTTGGCTTTTGGACTACTCTGCAAATGCATTATCTTTTTCTAACTGGAATCAACCAAATGGGTAGTTCTGTTCCGTATTAAAATATGGCAGTGTCTGTACTATAGGCAATAAGCAACCATGTGTTGAGAATAAATAATGGTTAGCAGAAAACACTTCTTCCTGCAGCTGTCCCTTTAATTAGTACCCTTTTATTTTGTTTTTTGAAAAATATGCTTTCGTGTGTGTCCTTTAATAAAAATTGGTTCCTTCCATGTGGTCAGGATCTCTAGAATAATTGATCATACAATTTAAGAGTTGGAAGGGATCTTAGGAACATCTAGTGAACTGCTGCCCAGCGGAGGAATCCACTGCTACAACATCATTGTAAGATTCAGCCAATCTTTAAATACCTACAATAAAGAAAAGCCCACTACCGCCCAAGGCAGTCTTTGTTAAGCAGCTCTTGAGGTTAGGAAACTCTTGATGTCCAATCAAAATAATCTTCCTTAAAATTGAAACCCATTGTTGCCCTGACTTCTGGAATGACTCCAAACAATTCTGCCCCATTTTTTACATGACAGCCCTTCAGATACCTGAAAACAGCTTTCATGTCTCCCTGTAGTCTTCCCTTTCTTGGCTAAACATACCCAGTGCTTCCAACTATTCCTGGTAAATTTTCTTTCAAACTATGGCTTAATTTGAGTTAACTTTAATTGTGGTACAGTCTGTGACCCATACTTGGATGGGTCAGCTGGCCAAATCTCCCCTTCGCTCTGTAGTTACAGAATTGATCGCAGTTTGAAGTCTGTCCTACATCTACTTTCATAACTGGCTTTGTTCCTCATTCTCTTCCTCACCCCACAAATGGTGAATTTAACATACAAAAGGGTGAGGAGAGACTCAGACTTCACTATTCCATGCACAGTGCTTCTAAGATCCAAGAGGTTTATTGTGTGACTCTTTTTGTTTTGCAAAAACAAACTAGGATGTGCTTGCTGGTCAGAAAGAGGGACTAGAAGATGGTGGCTGGTCATAGGTCATATTATCTGATGCATGTTTACTGCCTAATGGTAGCTCTGCTTAATGGAAATGTAGCACGACTTGGAGAAACTTGGGTCAAATATCCAGGCAATTACGAAGATCAACTGATCTTGGGCCAGTGTACATCCTCATCTTTATTCATAATATTGTTAGGTTAGAGAGTGGAAGAAGATCAGTTTTATTTGGAAATACAGATAAAATACAGTAATAAAATTGTAATTTTATAATAATTACATACATTATTATAAAATAATAAAATACAAAAGAATGAGTGTTTATGAAAGACAAAATGCCAATTCAGAAAATAGGGGCAGGAGCACTCAATGAATGGTTAAATTTAAGGATTGGGGTAAGTTAAATTGATACCATGTGGCTGAGTGTTCTCTCTTTCATAATTGCTTTAGAACAAGGAAAAGCTTGATATAAACACTATTCAGAAAAATAAGAAATCTCTTTGCTTATGGAAGAGGATCTTGGAAACTTATCAAAATATTGTTGAGTATTAACTATAATCAAGAGCTGATGGAGTAAGAACACTGATTTGCCTAATGATTCATTCCTTCCAGAATGAAACAGGCAAGGGGATCTTTAATTTCCTCTTTTCTGGAAATACCATCTCACCTCTAGCATGGCAGTGCATTTTTAACATGGGATCAATCATTTGGCAAAATTTTGGGCCTCATTTAAAAAATAACATGCAGAATAGGATAACGTTACTATTGTATGTGACTTCCCACGCAGCCAGCTTTGTGTATTTAAATTGGCCCTTCCTTGTATGTCAGAGATCTTTGGTTCTGGCAGCTACTCTTTGTGTGATCATTAAAATATATAGCAGCTGAGAAGATCGGACAGGTATGAACTTCAAATAACAACGCAAGGAAACATGTTTGGCCCACCTGCCAATATATCTCCATTAGGCCTTGTGGGCAGATGGTCATTTTTATTGTACCATGAAGCACTGATCACACAGGAGATGGAGCAGGGAGGGAGTTTGCAAATGTTTCTCTTATGTTTTGGGTTTGTGTGGTAGTTGGCAGAGACTGCTCATTCTTGTACTGTCAGAGAAATATCAGACGTTCCAGTTCATGGAAAAAGCTCTCCTATGGCTCCCTTGCGTAGAAATATCTCCCTAACCTCTTGGATGTTATATTTCCAAAGCACTGTAAATTTCCCCTCCTCGCAACCAGGCACCCATGAAACCAGCACATCTGAACTTTTCTGGTAACATAGAAACATGCTGTGTTGTTCAGAGATTCCCAAGCTGGCTGTATAAAGGACAGAGTTTCAGGAGCATAATAAGGATGAAGAGAGAATCTTTTGGCTTTAATTATTAATTCATTAGATTTATATCCCGGCTTACTTTCAGGAGCTCAGGATGGTATACTGCACTTCCTCCTCTAACACAAATAAATAAATAGCCACAGCAATCACCTTATGGGCTGTGAGAAGTTCAGATTCATCTATTGAACATCCATCTTTGAGGATGGGCATGAATTTTAGCCTCCCTGTTCCCATTGTCATAAGATAGACATCATGCTGACAACCTGGGCAGCATGTTTTTTTTCTTTTGTAGAACTTCTGAAGATTATAGTAATGATATCATTAAAGATGATAAGATTAAAGATAAAGTTTAAAGATAAAAGATAAAGATTAAATAGCCTGAAATGCAAAAAATAAATAGTCTGCTGATATTATATCTTGAAAACAGCTGAACAAAGCTGGAAAGCAAAACACAACAGTTATAGGAAAGTCTACCCAATTACAGGAAGTCCTCGTTTAACAACCCTAATTGGAACCGGCAACTCTGCCGCTAAATGAAGTGGTTGCTAAGTGGGAAATCATGTGACCACGACTGTGCTTTCTGGCTGGAAAGAGACAAGACTACTCAGTTCCTCACCTTCAGCTTTTGTTTGCCTCCTAACCACTCCCTTGTCCTTTGGAATGCTCAAGTAAGAAAGCCATGCGGTCATGCTGGCAGCCAGGAGCTGGGATCTGCGGCCTGCTACACAAACAGCTTACTCTCTTGAAATCCCTTTGTCTCCAATCTCTCTGCTTGGGGGGAGGGGGTAGAGAAAAGGGATTTCTGTAGACAATCTCTCCTTTGCCTGACCCTCTCTCCCACCCCCGCAGATTCTCAGCCTCAGTGCTTGCCTACCACTAATCTATAGCTATGCTTGCATTTCCTTTTGAAGATTTTCTTTAAGAATAGTTCAAAATCAGAGATTAAAAAGCTGTGACAGCTCTCTACTTGGTATTTTTATATCTTATTACAGGTTCCAGCAACTGCTAAAGAAACTAAGACTTGATTGAAGACACATGTTTATGTGGGCATTCTCTTTGTAATGTGTTGTAGAAACTGCAAGAAAGGATTAATTGACCCAGCCATCTAACCTCTAGGTGATGTGAGAATTAGTATACCCTGTAAGTGAAAAATAATGTGGCAGCAAATCTGACAGCTCCAAAAACATGGGACAGATGGAAACCAGTCCTCCCACACAAAAGAGGAGGCCAGCCAGCCCATTACTTAGGGCAGGAATGAAAAAGAAGCCCAAAAAGGGTTGAATGTTGTTTTAATGTATAAGGTTCAGTCTTGAGATACAGCAGTCATTAGATTTTTTTTTTAAACCTATGGCTTTCTAACTTTTCTTTGATAAAGATTATTTATCAGAAGTTAAGTGGTAAATGAGCTTGCCTAATTGGTTCCAGCTGTGCCTGCTGGATTAAGCCTGACAGATGATTTGATTTGGTTGTAAACAAACTCAATCATGCATAAGGATAATACATTTTTCAGCAGCTGGGAGGACTGCAAAATGGCTGCCACATTCAAGACCTAGCCATCCCTGGCCATGTGCTGCTGGTGCATGGTGCTGAGTCTACAGACTGGGAGATGAGATAGCTGATCATTTGTTCTGTGAGAAGAGGTTATTGTGAGTCTTGCTTATGTGGTAAAAATATCAACATGGCTCACTATGGACTTGCTATCTTTATTGCCAATGGAAAGGATCACCATTGCTTCCATTCTGATTATGAGAAATCATCATCATTTGCATGGTCCTTTTGAGTCTTCACATGTATTAGCTAGATGTAAGCCTTAAAGCGCCTAGCACCTAGGTGAACTTGGCTGATCTCAAAAAGCTAATCAGGGTTGGACTTGGTTAGTACGTGAATAAGAAGTCACCAAGAAACACCAGAGATGTAGGAAGGCCAGTTAAAGACTGCAAAAGAAGCAACAACAAATGACTTCCATATTGCTGCCAAGAGAACAGCATGTCCATGAGGTCACCAGTTATTGAGCTCAACTCTGAGGTTCTTACAGACATTACTTTTTAATCTTACAACAGGCTTTTAAGGTAAGGTTAGGCAACCTGATGCCTTCTGGATGCTTTGGATTGCTTTCTAGCAGCAGTGAGGATCCCCAATTATCATGGATAGGATGGCACCATGGTATCTCCCCTTCTCCTTCAGATCATCATTCTGCTACATACACCTCATTTGCCCCCGGCCTTGTCATTACTTAATTCAGTGTTTCTTAAAGTGGCGGTCTGAGGATTCCCTCAAGAGCCCTTCAGGAGTACGCAAAATCCAAATTATTTGCCAGATACTGAAGATATCTGCAAATTTTAAAACAATGTCATTCTTCTCATTATTTATTATTTGTTAAAAATAGGACTTTTTCCATGAAAAATATTTATGTTAATATGTAATAAATATTATTTTTACATGATTCAGTAAATAAATATTCTACAAACACATCAACTGTAATTTTTAATATAGTAAATATTGAGAACCCATAGAAAGAAAACCTCTTTTGGGGTCCTCCATAATTTTTAAAAGTAGGAAGGGGTCCTGAGAGCAAAAAGTTTAAGAAACACTGAGTTAACTAAACTAGGAAGAAGGGGAAGTAACATCCCATTCATTTATGCTTTCTTTAGGTGTGGAACCAGTGGCACTGACTCTTCAGTACCTAGTGACCTACCGATCACAAGCAGACAGTAGGGTCAGGACAGAGTATGAAGTTTTCACTCTCACCTCCTGTTCGTCTGTTAATCTACCTACATTTTGTCTAAGAATTTGCAAATTTGAGACCACTTCTCAATATCTTTATATCTTTCATCCCAATCAACCACGTGCAGGGCATGTGTTAGATATTTAAAGTTTATTATGATCATAGACCAGAGCGCATACTCTGAATTTCTCTTGGCTGGATGTAGCTAACTAGATGCTAGGGTTTCCCTAACCTTACAATGTGTTTCCTGTAAATAAAACTTACCGTTTACAGTTATAAAACCTGCTTTCCTAATCATCGCTCAGGTGAGATTCCTGGTTTCAGCACACACAGAACACTTCAACCTCCAGCGCTTGGGCCCTTGAAACAATTCCCTTTGGCATATCGTAAATTGGCTTAGAACGAATACACTGGTACCTCAATTTAAGGAAATCTTAGATTCAAGAATTATGAAACTGAAAATCAACTCTATGGTCCAGCTCCAAACAATACATTACAAAAAAATGAATTCCTATAAAATACTTATTTGCTGGGAAACAAGCAGATACCTGAGACAATCTTAACTTGTTTTAACTGTTCGAAGTTAGGCTTTTCCATTTTATCCTGACTGCACAGCTTCCCCACTATCACCATCCATCAGCTCTTCGAGCATGAGGAACTCACTGAAAGAGCTCAAATCTCCTTTTCAAAGAAAATACTGAATAACAGCTGACCAGTGACTAGTAATCTCTCTGCCACTTTGCAGCAAAGTCCCCTTCCCACCACTGCAGGCTCCCTGTGAAACTCTTGTACAAATCTGGAAGCAAGTTTGGTTAGATGTGATCCTGGTCACAACTCTGTCATAAACCACACCCATCTTCTTCCAGTCTAGCTTCCCTTAATATTTATTCAGCATAAAGGTTGAATAAATAACAGGAGGGCATACAGCCTTGACTCACTCTGTTGCCAACCTGGAGCCAGTCAGTTTCACCATGTTCTGTCTGTGCTTGTGTATATGTTTCACATCAAAACAATGAGATGTTCTGGGATTCCCATTTTATTAATGGCATTCCTCAGCCTCACATGTTCAACGCAAGACTTTTTTTTGGTAATTTTTGTAGTTTTTGTAATTTTTTTGTAATTAATTAAGCACATATTTACTTCTTTTTGGTATTCTTTGGGTTGCTCAATTATCCAGCATGCATCAGCAATGTTCCCTGGCCTTTTCTAAATCCAGCTTGAACATCTGGCAATTCTCTTTCCATGTAGGACTCCATGTGTGGTTCCAAGCATTATTTTGCTAACTGAAGAACAATCAAGAGAAATGTCAAAATTCATGTTGCAATCAGTTCCTTAAAACAAACAGAAAAAGGATTCATCATTTAGTCATTAGTAAGAAAGCCAAAATAGTCTTCATCTAATAGAAAACTTTACTAGAATGTCCTCTTCTCACTCACACAAGAGCAAGTATTTTGCAACTGGCAATTCTTTCAGGTATGTCACGATAGTGACATAACACATTAGAAATTATTTCCATAGATCTAGCAAGGGGAGTTCTAGAGATCTTAAGAGTTCCAATGTCATCCCAGTTTGGAAAACCATGTGCAGCAGGGCCATGCAACTTTTCTCGTCTGAGGGCAAAACCCTCTTTCAGAGAGGCATTTCTGAAATTTCTGGAGCTGCAAACAAAAAATTAGTTAGATTGGACCAGGTGAAAAAATAAATTTGATTTAATTTCATTTATGTTTTACCAATAGAGGTGAATATGTATCATTTATATCATTTATGTTTAGATGAATTACCATTAAATAGTTAATATGACTATTTTCCAGTAGCACTATGTGTGTATGCATGTGCCTTTGAGTCAGTTTTTGACTCCTGGCAAATGCCTGGAGAAGTTCCTGCAGTTTTCTTGGCAAAGTTTTTCAGAAATGGTTTGCCATTGCTTCCTTCCCAGAGCTGAGAGAGAGGGACTGGCTCAAGGTCACTCAGCTGGCTTTATGCCTAAGGGGGGACTAAAACTCCCAGTTTGTAGCCTGGTGCCTTAACCACCATGCTACACTGGCTCTCTAGAGTAGCACTGTGCAAACATTAAAAAGAGATAGTATACAGTACAAGTGGGATAGCTACTTCAAAAATTGTTCATGGTTGTCTGTGCAAGTAGTGCTGCTCTGCTGATGGTTCCAGTGAAGGAGTTCTCTCTGCAGCACTCCCCCCACCCCCACTTAGACAACACTGGCCAGCCCTCAGAACAGCAGCATGAATCTTCTAGAAGATACAGCTGCTTTAACTTTGAGGCGGGGCTGCTTCGCCTGTGTTCTTTGCAAAGAACCATTGCCAAACGTTTTGTACCATCCTGCTCTCTAGTTATGTATCTATGCAATTTTCCCTTTACCTGCATATAACATTGCATTTTGATAAGAAAATTCGGAGGTTTTTGGTCATGCTCCTTTCAGCAGCATCCATGGAAGGAGAGGGGTGACGAAAGTCATGATGGTGGCCCCAATAGCCCAACTGGAACCCTGCCTTTTTTTAATATGTGACACAAGTAAAAACTTGGCAAGGCTTTAATCTCACAAAAGTTCATAAAAGGATTCTACGTGCAGGTGCAGAGAGGGACAATGTGTTGGTTTCAGGGGCTGTATTGAATGTTTTTGGGGGGATTACAGCAGTTGTGAAAACGTGCACAAGTGCCAAAGGTATTGAGAATGGCCAGAATTTTCCAAGAGGCTTCAGTTTTTTAGTTTTTTACAATGAAAATAGTGGAAGGGGAGGCAGTGAGCTGCAATTTGCTATTGTTGTTATTTTTAACTGAGTTAATGTATTTTAAGGTTTACATTGCATTTTCATATGTTTCTTGCCTTAAATGCTGAAAATGGCACTACTGTTTTTGCTTGGAGAAATATCAGTCTGTACAATTAAATAAGAAGGGAGGCTCTGAAGTAAATGAGGGAGAGAGGGGAGAATCCTAAATGCCAGTAAAAAAAAGTATTTATTTGGCTCAATGTGTTTCAGAACATATCTCTTTCTCAAAGGTGTTTCTGAAATATCCATGAACCAACTGACTGGCATGCTATGCAAAACTGTATTTGTACAAAACAGTTCTTTTATAAAACAGTGCCTGGTAAGTCTTTCAGTAAATAGAGACCTGTCAATATGAATAAGTTTCTGAAACCTTTCACTTGTTATAGAGCACCACATCTCTTTTTCTGTTCTTGATTTTCCTTTCAATCTGATTTGTATCTCTTTTTACCCCAGTTATATGTTGGGGAGTTGTATACTGTCAGAGTCAGCTGATTAGAGTGGCCTGTAAACCCTGTAAATAATAAAAGTAATAAATAAAATATAGCCAATGATGGCATGGTAGTAATCAGTTTTATCCATTGCATATATTCTGCTAGACTAATAGAAATCCATGTTACTGGAAACCTAAGTAGGGCAAACCAGGGCATCCATGAGACCAATTGTTATTTAAGCATACCTCTTATCTCTATTTTTGGATTTTGGCTCACTGAGATGTGGTTGTTCAAGATTCTTTGGATTCGGTAGCAGAACAAGAAGATACCTGAGAAGCAACTTTTATTTAAAACTTCGCCTTCATAGAAAATCCAAAGGCACAAAACAAACATCAAGGATAAAAATTTGGCTGGATAACAGAGTAGCTCAAAGCTGAAGAGCAGAGCCCAGATAAAGCAGTCTGGGTATAGAGTGCCATTGACTGGCACTGCCAAAAAGTCCAGAGCTATTGAAAGCTCAAATGGGAAGCAATGATGGAAAGTCCCCTGAATAGACAACCTGAGAAGAACAATACTACAACCCATCCTGCATCCTACAGATATTTGTGACTGCAACCCACCAAACATGCAGGGTTAAAAATTATCTGCCAGACAAATAAAACTATCATCTTTGACTCTGAGCATTCCGAAATGAGTGTCCATAAGTAGCCTAAAGCAAGTTAATACTCTAGAAATCTCACTTTGGACAATAAACGAATAGGACCACTTGGCGTCGATCTTCTAAATCCCACTTAATTAACAAGCTTTCTTAAATTAACTCTTACCTAGAGTTTTTCACTCCCCTTCTCCTTTTCTAAATGGCAAAACCTTGTGGGGAGAAGGTTGGTGTTTTAACATGGAGGATGAACAAAAGTTTCCACTGGTCTCAGTAGAGTTTTAAACTTAGCTTGCTGCACGGGATTAAATTTCAGGAAGCAAAAATGAGGTCCAGAGGAATGCATATATAATACTGTAAGCTTTTCCCAGGTATGTGGTGATCCAGAATGCATCCTGGAAACCATGCATGTTATTCTAGACCACTGTTTTTCAACCTTGCCAACTTGAAGATGTGTAGACTTCAACTCCAGACTTTTAGGAGTTGAAGTTGACACATTTTCAAGTTGTCAAGGCTGAGAAACACTGCTCTAGACTATGAAGGAAAAGAGGATCAGCTTGGCCTCATGCTATGCACTTAAATTATTTCATAGTAAAATCTGTAGTTGCTGCCTGAGAAATAGCCTTGCCAGCCAGTTATGCTGTTATGTTGTTGTGAAAGAGCTTCTTCCATGTTTTATAAACTGTTTCCATATGGAGGATGGCAGGGACAATTGGCTAGTTTTCTTTCAAGTTCAAAAGGAAATTCAGGATCAAAAGATGATTCTTGCTTGTGAATGTATTTTCAGCTTCTTTAGTATGGGAAGACATTTGTGGCCTAGTGGGGCTAACAATGATGAGGAAGTACATTTCAGGAAGTAAGCACTATAAAAAGTATCTGAAGCTGTACTGTGCATTGGTCCTACTATATCTACATGTGAATTGCTACGTACACATAAACGGAATTAAGAACCAGTAAGAAGCAAGACATGAGATGAAATATGGATCGAACAAGCTACAAAAGGTAATTCAATATTGCAGGCATTTTCTTGCCAAAAAGGTGTATGCTAAGACCCAGAAGAGTAAAACCTATTAAAGTTGTTCTTTTGTACTAGAAATAACTATGCTTTTCTTCTGATGTCTTAGTATTTGGTCTATGATTTAAATGTCTTAATTATGTGCATTTAAATGTTGCTGGCAATGGAATAACTGGTGGCAATGGATTCTTGATTGATAGCTTTGGCCAATTTAGCTTCTTGACAGCTTTTCATCAGTTTGGTTCTGATGGTTCTGAAGCTTGTTGCCTTGACAGCAGAGTGGAATTTTCAATCTGACTTAATCCCATCAAAGTACTTTCTCATTTTATAACTCTTTTTCATCTGGAAAACATACTAGCAATTGGAGGAGGGCTTTTCAGAGAGTTCTATATCAAATCAATCAATCAATTAGAAATAGGATTGAGCATTTTTTTTTCCAAAAGTTGCTATCAAAGTATAACATTTAATATGACATAAGTATTAATCATATTAGGAATAATTCATTTACAGTGGTACCTCGAGTTACGAATGCCTCCGCTTACGAATTTTTCGTGTTACGACCAGCTCTGGCCCCAAAAATTTACCTCGTGTTGCGAACCACCTTGAGTTACGAACCGGATCCGTGGCCATTTTCCCTCCCGTGACATGTGGTCCGTGGCCATTTTCCGCCCTTGACATGTGGTCCGTGGCCATTTTTCTGCCCCTGACTCTCCCTCCAAGGAATAGCCGCCTCCCTGTCCTCCACACCAGAATGGATTAACGGCAATTACATTGAACCTTATGGGAAAATTTGCCTTGTGTTGCGACCAATTCAAGTTGCAACCAGAGTCACGGAACGGATTAAATTCGTAACTCGAGGTACCACTGTAATTGTATTTAAGTGTAAATAAAAATTAAGTCAAAGTTTGTTTTAGAACTAACCCTCCTATTTCTTTCCTGTGGCCACATCTACATTTGGAATGCAATTCAAAAATCAAATGCAGCTCCTAGCTCACCAAATTTAACCCCCTTTGGCTTAACTCAGAGCTTATTATAATACATTAATGCATAGTACACAAATACATTCTGTGTTGGGAGGGGGTTCTTTAGATAACTCCTTGAAATAGGATGGATAAATCTGAAGAGGTATTAATTAATTATACTGTATATCAGAAATGCCTGGAGTGCATTTAGATTTATGGTTATTTTGTTTAGTATTTGGAATTATTACATTAGAAACCAAAATATTACAGGAATAAATGTATGGAAATAAGCAGCTCTGGAGAGAAACAGCAGAGAATTGTGTTTTTTACTGTATTTACCTTAATAAATTAAAGTATGAAGTAATAGCTTAATGCATGGGAGAAAGTGCTTCTAAAGAAAGAGACCCAAAGGTGGAGTTTATGTTTGCTCACATTTTGAATAAGAGCAAGTGTGTTTGGTGGGATCACATTCACACTTTTCATTATAGAGGTCTTCAAAGGACTTTGCAAACTGGGCAGAAGGGAAGGGCAGGTGGAGGGTACTGGAAAGACTTTTTCTCCCTGATTCTTTCACATAAGATTTCTCCTAAAAGCTGTTCTGGAAAGTTCAGGGATTTACATCACTTAGAATTTCAGAAGAGGTAGCATGGGCTTCTGTTAAACTTAACACACTAATTACATGATGCAATGCTGTGGCAAATGCCATTTTGAAAAGCAGGTTGTGACATTGTGTGAAATTGCTACTCTTATGCAAAATGAAGATAAGCAGCTCACTTAGTTTGGGGTCAAGGTGGTAAGTTTTTGCTCTATCAATGCTTTTATAGGTAGTCCACGCTTACTGACTGCAGTAAGGACCAGCAAGTCCTTCACTAAGCAGTGCGGTCATTAAGTGTGACATCACATGACTGCGCCAACTTACAATATCAGCTCTGTCAGTTCTGGTTGCAGTCATTAAGTGAAAGACCACGGGTTGTTAAGTGTGAGGTCACATGACCATGATTTGTGACTTCCTGACAGCTTCCCCATTGACTTTGCTTGTTGGAAGCTAGCTGTGAAGGTCACAAATGATGATCACATGTTCACAGGATGCTGCAACCATCATAAATGCATACTGGTTGCTAAGTGCACAAATCACAATTACGTGAGTGCAGGGACATTTCGAGGACCGGTTGTAAGTCTCTATTTTCAATGCTATTGTTAGTTCAAATGGTTGCTGAACAATTGATCAGTAAGGGAGGGCTATCCGTATATTATAGTCAATGAGATGAGTGTTCTGCACTTTCAAAAAAATCTAAACTTTACTTTTGGAGAACATTCGTGCAAAGCTGGAAATATCTAAAATGCTTGGATTCTCATTGACTCAATCTGGCTTCTTTACTCTATGAATGAAATCACTTTCTTTCATTTTGATTATGAGCATTTCAACAGAATCCAGTCTTATAATATATATGGTAACCCCTGTGATTTTGTCTGTTTAGATGCTTCTCTGACTTTACAGAAGGCTGGACTGGCAAATCTCCTGTTCTTTCTGTTAACATGTGGCCTTCATCTTGAGTGCTGCACTTGGAGTGGGAAAATTGCAAAATAAAGGGCAAAAACATAAAAAACAAATGTTTCCAAATTGACTTCACAGAGTGAAGACTTCACAGAGTGCATTCATATTTTGTGTCTCTTTGTTCTCAAAATTTGAGGACAATTCTCTGTCAAGAAGGCCATGTCTGTAGAAAACCCAGTAATGTGGATCAGCCATTTAAGAAACTCATGACAGAAAAGCAGACACTGCACAACTAGATAAGCCTGGCCTACTGAAGATATTTGACACCCAAGATAAAAGTCAACATGGTGCTCCTCTCCCATTTTATAGTCAGAAGCTAACTGGTATGCCCGGTAGACCTTATTTTCAAACTGTTGATGGGATGACGTAATCCATTAAAATGTGAGACATATAGATCAGGATTTGCTTTGTGACACAGAGAAAGAAAACTTAGTGTAGGCTCAGAAACAGCAACCAGTGGCCTGAGACAATTAATTTCTTTCTGTCTAATCACTGAGCCTAATTGGGAGGCTGGTCCTATTCCTAGACTCAAAGTGAAAGATACCTAAATCCCACTCTGACTGGCGGTAACCTTTCTACATGTATCAGAGGTTGTACCACAATGCTTTTATGCGAAACCTATTTGCATTAGTGATAATTAACAGCATAAGTGAAGCATGAACAAGTATTTGTTATTGTTGATTTGGATGATTTTTCTATCAAACTGGCCTGCCTGATTTGGTGATTTTTCTGTCAGGATAATACATGTGAGGGAGTATTTGATATACAGCAGTCCACTACATGAATTCTTCCATCTTGCAACTAGAAGACCCCTGCTAGGTTGTATCAGAAATTTAGAAAATTTCATAACTGAACCTTTTGCTTCTTGGATGGTGAACCCACCCCACCCACAATACATTTATTAACACTATTATTAATCATTACCTTTATTGTCAATTAAAGGGATGCAAGATATTTTGAAGTCAAATGGGGTCTTTGCTATTCAAGAGGGTTCAAATTCAAAATGTTTCCTACATTTCCATTATTAATTACATATCTATATACTTTTGTTTTCCTTTCATAACATCCAGGATCTGTAGCCTTACTTAGTCTAATGGCATGGATGGTCCCATAAAGCCTTTCCCTTCCAACTTACAAGCCAGCCCTCTTTTTCCCAGGATCTAGCCCTTAGAAGCAGAGCCAGAGACCCAAACCATCACAGTTCTTTTGTTTGTTACATTTCCTCTTTCGTTTTCATTTTTGAAATCTTTAAATTAAATACATATGTTTACAATGTTAATTAAGCTGGGACAGGCTATTTTTCAGAATATGCTTGGTATGCTTTTATAAATGATCAATATTTGAAAATGTTGTTCTCTGTATCTAGTTGGGACATTTAAAAGTGATTTCCACAGATATAAAAGCAAGTACCCATTTCTGCTGGTGAGCATCCAGTAGGAAATTATATGGAAAAAGGTAACAGTTTAACCCTTAAGAATACTAATGAACATCTTGAGCATTAAGGGACTTAGATCTTTCATGGCAAGGTTTGTGCAATTCTTACTTTTCTCAGATTGGAAATGTTTGGTTGAATAAACTGACCATATTGTCCTATGTCATGGTCACTTCATTTAGCTCCATTGTCCTTCATGTGTTGAATAATAAATGCATTGTAACAAGAAAACAGTGGCAGCTGCTGAGCCAGTGGCTTGTTCTTGCTCTCATGTAATTATTATCGAGTATGTTTGTGTGTGTATGTAGCCTGAATTTATCTCTTTCATATATGCATCAAACTATGTACATTAAAATTTATTATATGTTTGATATTTTGAGGGAAGGAACCTTACTTTGTTTCATTTTGTGAACAAGAGCTATAATGCAAATAAAGCACTATAAAGCTATCATGCAAACATAGAAAAATGTTAAGGGTTTCTGGAATCCCTCTAAGCAATTTGCATAGTAACTTTGAATGATAGAAAAAGGCCATACAGTACATGTGGAAAAACTCAAGGAGACAGCTTTACAAGTTGTAGAACTGACATACCACAATGTTCAACTTGATCTGGAAAAGATTGTTTCGCTTCCAAGAACCTTTTACAGCAGTAGAGTTATAATAAAATTTAAGAGTCCAACTATTCTGTTAATGTTATTTAAATGAGAAAAAGTAGAGCAATTTCAAATCTACCTATTCAATACCTATCTGTATTTCTGACCCAGGTATTAGACTACAGCTGCTCAATAGAAAATACTGGCGTAATAACAAGCCAATTAAACAAGAAGTGAAACAATTCTGTTAACTCCAAAGGGCTGGATATGGTGACCTTGGAAGGGAAAAGTATAATCACTCCTAATGAACCTTTAATACTGCCATCATTTGAATAATATTCAGAGGAGTCTCTAGTTAAACATTATTTCAATCAATTTTCAAAGAACCAATATTCTCCAGAAATGGGAAGGTCTAAAACTGCACACTGATAAAGCTTTTCTTAAGGTTCTACCTACCTCCAGTACTCAAGCCCAGAATCCTGAATTACAAAATCAATGATCACAGTGTTTACATCTCATGGAAAATATGGCTCCTTGTGGCATGTTAGCAGCAGATAATCTTGAATCCTTCTCCTATAAGCCTCAATCCTTACCTACTGCCTTATGCCCAGCAAGATTTGGATGGAAAAAAAGTCCAAAAATTTGCATGAGATTTGACTGGTTGATGGTACTAGGGCCATCACAGTGGATGCAAGGGACTATATCCATACCCCATACTTTTCCCCTTAAAGAGATACATGCTAAATCTAAAAAGCAGTACAGGTTTCTGAACAAACCTTTCAGTGATACTATACTTCTCCAGCAATGGTAACTCTAGAGCAGTATTTCTCAAACTTGGCAACTATACTGCTCTAGAGGGCTCCTGATATTGAATATTGACTTTGTATGCCAGGAAATAGAAAGAGATATAGAAGGTAGATTGTTAAAAGAAAGCTGCAAAACATGGATGTCACATTAGCTTCTATTTATAGTCACAATGAAAGGCAAAAAAAAAAAAATCAATCTAAATGAAGTGCTTTAACAGTTAAATTCAGGAAGGAGAAAATAGTGCTACATGGTGGACAGAGATACCAGTGAAGGGAAATAGAGGTAATAAAAATCAGAAAGAAACTTACAGAAATATGTCTTAAAAATATATATGGACACATCTGAACCCTAATGTTAGTGATCAAATCTATTATTTAATAGGACATGGTTCATATTCTAGGACTGATTATATTCTTTTATTGGACTTTCTAACTGAGCATTTTCTATTCACAAGGATTGGCTCTAGGACCATATCAGATCATACTTAGTGAAAATAAATTTAATGGAGAATAAACTACATATCAGAATCTGGAGACTTAATATGACAAAGCAGAAGGACAATTAAAGGAAAAGTTTTTTTTTAAATAAAAATAATGTGGTAGCAGTGCCAACGCATATGCTGTAATGCTATTAAAAGAATAGCAATCACAGAGATGACTGCATTTAAAAAGGTTAGTTTAAAGAAGCAAATGGAATTGGAGGAAGAAATAGTACAATTAGAACAACATAAAATTGTTAAATCTAAATCTAAAAAAATATTCAACAGTACCATCTCTATCCCATTACTGTAATTCTGTCCCACAAGAGGATTCAAATCTAGCATAGTAGCAATCCCCAAAAATGGGAAGGTCTGGATGGATGTTTCAAATTATAGGCATGTTTCATTATTGAACCAACATGTTAAAATATTCACATCCATACTGGCAAATAGATTTAATTGAACAACTGATACTGCAGTAACTTAGATCAATATGGATTCATCAAGACCAAGCAGATTGGAATTCTGTTCCAGTTAGAAGGCTTCTTAACATTATACCCTGGAATAAGAAGAAAAAGAAAATATTTGGCTTATTTGTTCCAGATGCGTAGAAGGACTTTGATATATTGGAATATATTGGCTATTTTTGTTCAAGACGCAGGAGAAATATAAATTATGAGTTACATTTATAAGTATGGTATAGTCTGGAAATTACCTTTAAAATTAAATTACATTGAGAGGAACAAACCAGGGATGCCCACTCTTTCCCCTTTTTTATAGATCACTGAAGCTCCTTTTACTAAAATTACAGAATACTGTAACTCAAACATTGTGGCAGTAGTAGCTCCATAGGTAAACATCTTGTGAATGTTTTTGGAGATTACAATGTTTGTATGCTGCTTAAACCAAATAAAAAATTCCCTTTGGCTATAAAGGAAATATTAACATATGGGAAGCCAGCATGATTAAAAATAAATTTTAGAAAGACTGAGGCTTGTTAATCAACATAGCCCCCAAATTACACGAGTGAAGGGATAATACTAAGATTTGTGTAAGCAAAATAAAATAAAATGGAATTTTAATTCCTCCAAATATTTATAAATTGGGTACAGTAACTTATTACACAAAATCAAAGATCAGTTATAGTCTTGGCACTAATTAAATTGATCTCAGGAAAAATTGTATCTTTAAAATGATTAGTACTCCCTACCTAAATTACTTTTTCAAACATTTCCTCTCTCTTTTACTATTACTCTCCTTGCCTATTCATGGCAAGAAATATTTACAAAACTTGTATTAAAAAAGAATGCATAAATAGAGCACTATTATATCTTGAAACCTCAAAAGGGAATAGAGATTTTTATAATGTAATGTTATACTGTATTTTATAGCTTTCCAACTGAAACACTGTTGCTGTTATACTGAAAGATAAATTTTTAAAAATGGAGAGGGAATGAAGAATCCTATTTATATAGTCAAGTCCTGGACACAATCCTATTTAACAAGAACATAGACTTAAAATGGCACAAAGAGAATCTTTTCATTTTGTTTCGTGTTTTTGGAGTGCACTACTGACATTTAGTGAAAGTAGTGCCAGAAATTAGCACCATAACCTACCCCATTAATGCCACTCATAGAACAGCAATCTTTTCCAGGGAATTTAAAGTCACTACACACTAAGAAATGGGAACAGACAAATCTATACAGGTGAAAAGAATGTTTTACAGATGGAGGAGCACTATCTAATGTGGTTATAGGTTGGCGATCTAATATGCTACGACGAAATTGGGTACAATGTGCATACCTTTTTATCATTCCTTAAAGATGAAGATGTAAAGTTTTACACCTTCTCATTGACTCTGAAATAATAATTCTTTATGAAGAGGAAAATACCAAAGAGGCAGTGTCAAAAATGTATAGTAAATTATTAAAGGTCTCTCAAATGCAGACTTTAAAATACTTATGGAAGTAGGAGGTTGTGAAAAATATTAGACATAAAAAATAGAACACTTTATGCACTTTAAGGCATAAAGCATTAGGATCTGCCTCTGAAAGTATTAGGGAACGTTCACTGAATGTAATACATGAATGGTATCATAACCCATTTTTCAGCAAAAAGTTTGAGGACTATATCAAAGTTGGAAGGGATGTTACATTGGAATATACTGGCATATATTCCAATGTTACAATAGGTGGAATTGCCCAGAGAACAAAAGCTTTGGGAAAGTAATTTTATGGAGATAAATAAGGTCTTAAGCCCACAAGAATTATGTCTCTTATCACTGCTTGAAGGTTAATATGAAATACTAAAAACATAATTTATGCTGGTGGCTACAAGAATATCTCTGCCCAGAAATCAAAGGAGATTAGTATGTCAATATTCGATGTCTGGTATTCCCAACTGATTTAAATGGAAAAACCTGTAA
Organism: Python bivittatus; assembly: GCF_059951505.1. NCBI lineage: Eukaryota > Metazoa > Chordata > Lepidosauria > Squamata > Pythonidae > Python > Python bivittatus. The sequence goes on along the minus strand of NW_028277098.1, from coordinate 76,354,791 downwards.
TATACAAAATGCAGGATATTTGGTATAACACTTCTTTTAATCTAATTTGGAAAGATTTTATTCATTTTGCTAAAAATTCAGCATCGGTTAAGAGACATTTGTCCCCAGGCTGAGGAAGGAGTTCTTTGAGATATGGCATGATATATTACCATGAGTGTTCTTAATGGGGAGATACTTCAAAATCCCCTTGTCCAAACAAATTCACACTTTTGTTTCAGAAGAGATTGAAATCATTACCCACATACTGCTATACTGCCATTTCTACAGGGAGATAGAAATAAGGAATTCTCTTATTTTACTTCTTCTTTGACAGTAGCCAGGATGAGCAGATTCTGATTATAAATATTCTGTGCCATTTAGTTAAATATATATATTTACTTTTACTCTGGATCACTGATTATAATAATAAAGACTAAGACATTTGTCCACAATGATGAAGTAGAATTTTTGGGCTGATGTATAATTATTTTGAAGGGGAAGATTTAAAGAAGGGGTGTTATGAATCAGCCATATATTATGATTCTGATATATTCTTTCTTGTTGGGTTCTTAGTATTCTCTCATCATTCTGAAATGTCTGCAGGAAAACAACCAAGCTTAGAAAACACTAAGAAAGCAACAGTTCAACCTTGAGCTACATACATTCTCTACTATTGGATATTCTTTTTTATTCAGTTTTTGAAGTCTCTGATTATTTTCATTCTAGTATACTAATCCCTGTGCAGTGTTAATGTTTGCATCTCAAAATAAAAGTTAAGTTAAAGAAGTGAAAAAGCAAATGAAAAAGGATCCAATCTCATAAGAAAATGCTGAAATCACTGCTTCAAAAAGGCTCAACAAAGAATGACAACTTGCAGATCAATATTGTTTATTCATGATAAAAATGTACTAATATTTTTGTGCATCAATTTGCCTAGAAAAATGTATATATGTACTGTAGCTTTTCTCATGTATCACTTCCCCCCACATCATTTTCCCCTTCAAAGTAATATTATTCATCATTCCTCAACTTTCCCCCCAGCAAAAACTCTGATCTGTTGTCTATTCATTCCAGACTTCAGAACAAAGTCTAATAGGAAGGCAGGCTCTGATTAAGAAAAACTGTGTGAATGTAAGAGAAGTTCAACAATGAAATCAGTCACTGAGGAGCTGATGGGTACCTTTCATTGGACGTGTTCTGGTAGCTATCAGATGGGGATACTTTTATTTATATTTCTGCACTGAACAGAGGATTGGAGAATGGCTTAAATGGTTTCTTTCAACGTGATGGGTCTTTCTTCACTGCTAAATTGAAGTGCTCTCATCAGTTTGGCAGTAAACTGTACTAGCATGAAATACACTATTCCCATTCAGATCTGCATGCTGTACCTACTTCAAGTCACTATAGTCAGTGGACTTCCTACAAAGATAATGGGTGACAAAGCTTAATAGATTTTATCCATCTTGAGGTTGCCCTTGGATTGTAGAGGGAAAATACTACTTTAATATTAGTAGAGCTAGGGATGATATAAGCTTGTCTCACTCATGGGCAAATTCATGGGGCAGAAGATAAGAAGCTGCCAGGGCATGTTTGCATCATGATTAGTTGCAACTGAGTAAAGGCCCCATGTGAGTCTATGATAGGATCCTGTTTGGAAGTCTTGTTTAACCTCTCGCCTGATTGCCATGGGGTCACTGTGTTGGCTATCAGATACTCTAGAATGGGAGGCTTGCAGCAAAATTTTGCAGCATATCCCTAACTCCTAACATACATCATTTCTCTAGAAAGCCAGCTAACTCAGCAAAGCAGCATTGTAGTACTGTTCAAGACTCATGCAGTCAGTGTGGGAAAGGTTTCAAGAGTCATAAAGAAAGAAAAAAATGTTCCTAAAGTGCTAAAGCTAAAGGTCTGTCCAACAGATAGATCTGTGTGTATCTATATTTGCAGCCCTACGTAGGCACAATGCGTCAGTCAGCACAATTATGAAGAAGTTATAGAAATCCATATTTAGCCTAAGCATCAAAGTGCTCATGCTTGTCTGAGATGATGTGTTGTGAGATAAAATCTACAAAAGCCCAGGTGGATTGGAGAAACTTTGGGGGCTCCAAAAGTTGAGGTTAAACAAAGTCAGTACTTGTATACATGCAAAAATTGCTTAAGAACAGTAATGAAGTTACTTTTATTCCCCCATCCCCATATATTTAAAATATATATGTATAGTACAGGAATAGCTTTTTTAAAAAATATAGTCTCCTAGTTCAGCATACAATAAATTATCTATTTTCCTGTTTCAGCATACACTAAATTGATAGAATGTTAATCACATCATTTTTTCCCCTCTTTTCTTCTTAGTTGATCCCATCAGTACTACTGGGCCTGGAAAAACATGAATTATATCATTATCTGACTGTTGCTGGCTGTCTTTCTTTTTTCTTTTAATTAGCAATTAATGTATTATGGAATACCTAAGGAATGCTTTATGTTATAGAAACAACTACACAGTTCCTTCTTATCCTACATATAATGCCGCAATTTTTGAATAGGTCTACAATGTTTCACATAAGTTGTTTCAATAATTTTTATAAGGCAAATCAATATTTACAAGTTATTTTAAGGTGGGGTTGAGCTGAGCTTCCCATAAGAAAGTACTGGAAAGAGATTTCAGGATTCTGAACTTAAGCCAATGTCTAGATTTTATGGCCAAGAGGATAAATTTGAAATTGAGCAGGAATCCCATATGAAATCTCCAAAGTCAAATGGACAGACTCAGTGGCAGTAATGATCAGAATGATAGGTAGTCTTTAGAACCCCATAAAGTACCTTGTTGCTATCCATAGCTTTCTAAATCATGAAAATATAGGCAAACCTGTTTAATCAACACAGGCTGCAGACCCTGATTAAGGGTGGTTAGAAATAATTTGACACACAAATATAATTGAAACTGCTGAATTGAAACACAGCCTAGTCTAAAACTGAAGATGGAGAATAGTCTTGCTGAAGTTATTATCTTGATTTGTTTTAAGAAATGGAAGCGCATGCTTAGAATTATCCATATAGTGGAAAACCTCTGATCCATGGAACAATGTAGTTTGTCAACCCTTTCTGTTTGATTACCTAGCTAGCTACCAAGTTCCATCAACTTTCCTTGATTCTGTTCCCCAGGCTTCCATTTTTCCTGTTTTGCAATTGCTTCCCATCTGGTTGATCTAGGGTTAAAACCTCCTTTTCTCACCAAATAGCACAAAATCTAAGTATAATGGCAATGCACAAAAGCATCATTCACCTTTCCAGTTACCAGGTTGTTTTTCCTCTGTGTTGGATTCCTGCATCATTGTCTCACCTTGCTCTCTCCAGAGGGGAGAATGAAGGCAGTATGTTCTGTACATAGTAGGGATAGGAAGAACATGGGAATGGAGAAGGAGTGATACAAAGGACAAGCAAAAACAAAAAGCAAAACAAAGAAAGCAAAAAGAAGCAAAGAGAATAACAGATCCTTTTGCCATACTTACTTTGGTTTTGGCTATGCCTATCATTGGTGGGTAGTCCTTAAAAAATATTAGAGAAGCGAATGAATCCCTTGGACTGAAAGTGGTTCCCCACCCTGTTTTATGGAGATGGGACACCTATAGTCCTCAAAAAGTTGTTAATCTTAGTTCCGATTATCCCCATCAATGGTTGGAGCCAATAGTTAAGCAACATCTGGAATACTAAATGTTACCCAACCCTGTTACAGAGTGTTAACTATAAATCACTGAGTAATAACTTGACTCCACCTGTTCCATATTGCTAGAAATCAGCATGATTACTGTCCTGGAGTGCTTCTTTTATTGAAGCCCATGTTTCTCAATCACATCCCTAATGTGTAGTAAATGCAATTCTTCAGAAGGAAAATATAATATATTTTTGATATGCAACTTTCTTCTCTCACCTTCCCTTCACCTCTTAGGCTGACAGCCTTTATCTCATTGAATCCCTTCCCTACAATGATTACCATGGAACAGAGTATCTTGTTTCTGGCAGCATTACCCCATGAGATAGAACCCACAATGAATGTGATGCTTGGAAGAAGTCAAGGCTCTTGGCCTCTCCTGCAATATACACAAGACTACCAGGCTGGAAGATACTGAGGGATCAAGAGATACTGAGGGCATTCTCGGCTTTGATTTAGCAGTTTGGGTTTCCCATACGGCAGTAGCAGACTGTCTGAAACAGTCGGCAGTGGCAGAAGGCACAGGAATCACAGCAGGGATGAGACGGTGGCCTGCAGCTTGCCCAAGTAGCGACACAGTTCGGAGGGGGGGATGGTTTGGGTCGAGAAGGTTTTTTTTGTTGCCCCATTCTCTGAGGAGAGAAAACAAAGCAAAACCAAAAGAAACAACAGGTTTTAAAAAGCGTTCCAATAGTTTTTGCTGCCTAAGAGTCAGCTGTTATTTTAACTGAAGTAAATACTTTATCTGTGCTCTTCATTTTGATCATATTTTTAAGCCATTTTATTGTTTTTGTTAATTGTATTTTATGATGCTACAGATTTAAAGTACAGACAAGTGCTTGAAAAGGTGACGTATGTAGAGCAAATTGAGTTGTTATGTGCTGATTTAGCCACTGGCCACTGGTCAAACCAGTTGTCTTATTCATAGTTCACATAAGAATAAAAATACTGTTCATTATTTAAATTTATCTATTCAGTCTTAAAAGCTTAACTCTGTTATCTCCAAAAAACCTGGGAAATAGTTTGTGGATTTTCAATCCCAAATTTGTAGCAACCTCAGCAAAATACAGTTCCCAAAACTATTTATGGAAGTCATGGCAGTCCAAAAAAAGAATATAACTTAGTAGTTTATACTTATAAATTAGCTAAAAACAATTACCCACCTTCATAGATTTCTTTTTCTCAGCCTCTTTCCTGCTTAGCTTCAGGGATGTTTTGGTTAAATCTTTACAGAAAAAAGAGAAAGAAATCAGAAACTTGCATAATATTCATTTTTTTAACTGTAACAGGTAGAACGCTATAGAAGGATTGGACATTCACTTGCTTGTTTCAACTGTAATGACAACCCATGCGTTTCATCTACATAAGCATGTTTTGCAGGATTAAATTTGAATGCCTTTCTGTTGTTTTTGGAATAGTGAAGTAGAGATAAAACACTTTTGCTACTACTTGAAAGAAATCACAATTCCATCTTACTTCCAGCTTATGTGAGTGGCCTCACACCTCATTGCTGGTCCTGGGGGCTTGGGAGGATGATAAATAAGGATGGCCATCTACTGCAAAAAATCTGTCTTTTAAACTAATGAACAAAAATGATGACCATAGAGGAGGCCATGCAGCCATTCCTCCATCTGCTTTTGTAGAGTGGGCAGTTGGTGACTAGTACTACAGAGCCTTGCTATCTGATAAGAGGGAGGAAATCTCAAGAGCTGGAAATCAGGATGAGGCAGAAGATTTTATCAATGAGAAATCACCCTACCCTGAATATTTATAGGCTATTCTGATACATTTATACAGCTCCTTTCAGAGAACGTAGAACAAAAGACAGATGATACATGCATTGCCTGTTTTCTATCAGATTAGTCTGTGGAAGTTACAAAAATGTTGCTGAGTCTGTTGACAATGCATCCCTTGGAATAGGAAGTGAGCTGATAGATTATTGATTCAGCTTTGAATCCTACAAACTCAAGAGTGTTGCAGGCTTTGGGGAAGAGTAGTATACCCATATGTGAGAGGAACCCTAGATCCAACCAGATGCCCAGTGCTTGAAAACACCGCAACCCTTGATTTAACCTTAGTTTCATGAGTACAAATATAACAGGGAGTGCAGTTTGTTAAAAAAAAAAAAAGGAATAATACTGTAATCCCCACTATGTAGAGCAAACCTAGAAATCAACTCCACAAGAAGGCTGAAACTTCTTTCATTAATATTGGCTATAGTAACAGAATCTTGCAAGTCTGACTGTGCTTTACTCCCCTCCCCCACAACTCATGTGGCTTTAGGGGGGTGTCTGCCTGAGTCAGTTGCACATACCTTCTTCTTGTTTTGGATTAAGGGCATGTTTTGGTAATGGATCTGGCCTACCTCTGTCAAGATCTTCCTTACTCCCTACAAATAGTGATTTACCCTGTTGAGAGTAGGTTTCTCTTGCCAGCTGGCAGAACTCAGGGAGAGAAACATCCCTTTGGGCAGATTGCAGACATTCCTATTTCACATTCCTTTGAGTAAAGCATGGCTGTTGGTCACATACAGAGTCAAAGTATCTCAGACCCTCCCTCTCCTGGCAATATACTAAAACTGTGATCATTTTAACACTAGCACAGGAAAAGCAGAAGTCTGTGTACTGAGGCTGGAAAGAAGTAGGTTTTACCATTTCCCAGCAGCTTCTGATTAAAGTTTCCAAGAAGCTGGGAAATCCAAGGAAACTGAAGTAGAGGAACAGATCACTCAGACAGTGCTATTTCAGTAGGAATAAAGGCAAACTAGGAATTCGCAAAAAGGAATTTGCATTTTCTACATGGTGCTAAGTTAAGTCTCATGGTCTCATGTTCATACTTCTCTATATAAGCTAGTGAATTCTGTGTAATGTCAGCCTTTATCCATTCTTTCGGGTGAGCATGAACATCTCATCTGCATTTATAATCTTTTTATAATCTGTATTGGATTTAAATCCCTGCTGCGTTTCTTTCAAGATTCTGCTAGAGAACTTTTTGTTTATATCCATCCTGTGGTCTGCTTGGAGCACTGTGCTTTTTTTTTTGTTTTTTTGTTTTTGTAAATTTCTTTTAAATTGATAACTATACCATCATAATCTGAACAGCTGTCTTATTTATCTTTAACCACACTATTTGCATTATTAATATTTAAAGTTAAAAAGGGAGGTTGCATTTTATCCTTTCTTCTTTCCAAATAACATTTTATAATTGTTTTATCTCTGGTGATACTACTTTGTCTCCTTCACACAGAAGGATGAATTGAGTCATTTAGCCATGCCCCTTTACACTACATGGGCAGGAGTCCACACTACTAAAATTATTTCACTCTTTTTATATTTACTTTTTAATCTCCAGAAACATCATATTCTCCTCATGATATTGATCCAGAGAAGTAGATGACCCTACATGGGGTCATCTACCCTTCCAGTGGTAGAGACTGTCTTCCAGTTTTCTGACATTGGTTTACTACTTCTTCTTCTTCTTCTTCTTCTTCTTCTTCTTCTTCTTCTTCTTCTTCTTCTTCTTCTTCTTCTTCTTCTTCTTCTTCTTCTTCTTCTTCTTCTTCTTCATCATCATCATCATCATCATCATCAAAAATATCCTTCTGGTAATCTTTCAGGAGAGTCTTCTAACTCTCATTTAAAATAGAAAACAAAACTTTGTTCTCTTGATAATTTGGAATGTCTATAGGCAGGCTCAGGCCTTTACTGTCTCTTCCACTAGCTTTTCCTTGCTGCATTAATAGCTAGTGTTATTCTAAGATAGACAGACAAACATATGGGTCAAACAACTCCTTCAATGTCCATGAAGTTTTAATCTGTAACTGACTGCACCATCACCCTATACCTCTCCTTTAATTTTCCCCATTAAATTCTGAAATAAAATGTACCTAATTGTCTGAATTAGTTGCCCTCGCCTAGAAAACAAACAGCCTTACTCACATAGTTCAGCTGCTCTGATTTTCCCCAGTTTTGAAAAATGGCCATCTGCAAGTTATAGCCTTAGTTTAACATTTATATTCCACATAACTTCCAAATTTGAACAATTACAGCCAGATGTGATTCAGAATCAAACCATATGTAATGCAGGAAAACACATGTTTTATGTCCCTTCATAACAGGAGCTATGTTGATGAGTACACGAAATAAGAAATTTTATGACTTTTGTGTGTGATCAGGTTGGCTCCATCTCTACTGAGCGTTCCAGATGCTACTAAATTTCACCACACAGACCTTTGCTGGCTTTGAGTTCACTTGTATTCTACTCATTTGTTTTCCAAGGTCATTATATAGCTAAGTAGCTTTATTGTACAATGTTCTCCCTTTCCTTGTCTTTACCTATGAAAAAAATGGTTGAGGATACGGTTGGTATGATTAGGGTAACAGAGAAAGTAATTCAATCCATGTTCCTTTTTTCCCCCTTCAACATTATTTGCCTCCTTCACCTCCTCCATTTTCCAACTCCTCTTTTGCATGCAGTATGATCTGTTTACCAACTTTATAGTTAAACCAAGAGATGGCATGGGAGAAATATGCTGTTTTCTAATAGAGATACCTCTAGAATGAAACATGGGTGACTATGTAATGGAACGAAGTTAAATTTCATCATTATGGTGACTTCTCCACATGCCCTATTTAAGAAATATTGCCTAGCCATCTTGTTCATTGTGTACTTGTGATAAGGGAAATAAATATCAGATATGATAAAGGCTACTTCCCAAAAATTTCTTCCAGAGCAAGAGTTATGAGCCACCATTTGCCTGTATGCAAACCATAGCGACTTGCATAGAATTATCATTCCATAACTTTGCATCAGAATGGTCACACACCCCTGTGATATGTACAGAAATCTATGATTCTACAGCTACTCTATAGTTTGCCTTGAACCTTCTGCTCAGTCTCTGACAACTTTCAAGAAGATGCAATGTTTCCTTCTTCTTCAGGAAACACCACAGCTTGAGTAAACTAGTTTGTGCCATTCTTTATAACAGTTTCTCATGGCTGTCCAACCAGTGAAAGTTGCCTTGCTCAGCAATAGAGCAATGAGAGAGAAATGACAGTGGGGCTAGGTTTACCTATACTAACATGCAAAGACAGCAAGGAAAAGGAAGAGAAGTGACACTAATCAGGAAGGATGAAAAAAGAAAAGTACCTCCTTGGCATTCTTCATATTACATTACATGTTAATGTAGGGAGTCTCTCAAAAGAGTGAAAGTGAATTGAGCCTTGTTCCATGCAATCTGCATTATGGGAAAGTGAGTTCAGTGATGAGTTTTGTGTGGCTTTCAATAAGCTAATAAAATCAGAAATAAACTGACTTAGTGTCTAAAGAGAGAGTATAAGGGTGAGGAATCAGGACCAGCATCAATTCTGAACAGAGTCAAAATGCTCTCATCTGCACCTTAAAGGGCAGCCTTTCTCTTCCACTTTGTAGCAATAACATAGCCTATAGCAGGTCATCTCGCCATTCTTCTTATTGTTCCTCAGAATTAGAATCCTTTCTAATTCTGCATGACCTCATAACAATCAATATATCCAAAATATGTATTTTGCAGAATGCCAAATTCAACATTTGCCTGCATTTTTAATTCATTTTTCCTAAGTGAATATATTGCTGGTCCTAAAAAATCAGTTAAATACGAAATGTGAGAACATACCATCCATGAAGTCTTATAGAAGAGACATTTTACTGCTAGTTAAACTAGTTCAGAACTGAAGAAGTTGATCTTAGCAGGCAAACAGACTACTGAGATTGATATATTCATTTATGAATATATTTTAATATTGCTTTCTAATTATATACCTAGGGAAGTTTAGATATAAAAAAATTGTCAATATACTGGTTAAGAAGCTAGACAGAGGAAAAATTGTGTATCCTTACATCTTAGATTCTAGTATTGTCCCTTACAATTTTATATAACTTACTCTCAAGGCTTTAGAAGATCTGATGATTCCTAATATCATTAGAATGTATTTGGACATAATATTAGCTTTAAGTCATTATGAAAGCCATAATGATTCAATTAATAATACAAGAGCAGATGGCTAAAGGCAAAAATGTTTCTATTAATCCTAGCATGTGTGTAGAGAGCTTTTATATAAATTATCCTTGATGTTTCAATTGGCTCATCTCATAACTCTGTGATGCGGTGAATTTCATATGGATTCAGTTTGAATAGACCAGGAATGTTACCCCATTTTTGCTTCTTTTTAAAAGATGAAAAGAGACATGAGTGGGACTGTGAAGATGAGGGCTGCAGATATAGGTGAGATCTAAATTGCTCAATATCTAATCCGGAACATAGATTTTTGACTTGGGACATTCAGAATTTGACTTTCTATTTCTATTTCTCCCCAAAGAAAATAATAATAATAATAATAATAATAATAATAATAATAATAATAATAAACAACAGTGGAAGGACTTGATTGAACATTAAGTTAAAGCATCTTTTAGACTTGTCAATTTAAATTAGTACTTTGTTTTGTTTATTTATTCCAAATGCTTATATAAGATGACCGATCCTTTATCTTGTTCCTTGTTCTCAGTAAGTTTACATATCTTTCTTACTCAACCACTTAGCTTTCACAAAAATTCAAGATCTTGAAATATTTCAGCAATGTTATGGGATTAGGTTCTTTTGTTTATTTCTTTTTCTTTTTCTTTTTTTCATAATTATTCTATTTTTATTCTGTTGGTTGTATTATATGCTGCCCAGAGTCAGGCTGTGCCTAAATTGAATAAGTTAAATTAAATTCTCTAGGGGCCCTCCTTCAGCCTCCTGGCCCCCTAAGTGCCACTTTAATCATATCTGTCATATTACATTACACAGAGCATGCCATATGTAACTGGTTAAATTTGCTATCTGCTTATATTGTACATAATTTCATTGCAATGTTTGTATTCTGCTTTTTTATCTAAAAGCAAACACAAAGTATCCAGCCTGGTGCCTATCCTCTGGAATAATATTCTCCCAGAGATCTGTGTTGCTCCCAACCTGATGATGTTCCAGAAGTCTTTAAAAACTTGTCTGTTCTTCCAGGCCTTGGGGTAGTGTGTTTATGGAGCTCCTGTTGGTGTTGCCTCATGGTCCATAGAATGTAGCTTGTTTGGACACAACTTTTTTTATTGTTTTCTATTTTTTTAAAGCATAAGCTACCCAAGTTTTTCCAGAGTCAATAATAATAATAATAATAATAATAATAATAATAATAATAATAATAAAAAAAAAGCAGCTTTACTTGGAACAGCTTATATCCTGTGATGATCCCTTCAAATAACAACATCTGCCTATCCCAGGTCCTTGGGAAGGACTTGATAGGTGGATAAAAATGCCAAATCCAGTCTAAACATCTGGCTGACTATGCAACCAACCATCATCATCATCATCATCATCATCATCATCATCATCATCATCATCATCTCCACTGGGAATATGCTAAATTATTTAATACTAAGAGTGCTTCAATAATTTATTAATAGCATTGCAATTGTTCTTCATTTCCATTTTAAATTTTAAATTATGTTTTTGTATGTGTTTTGTTTACCATGGCTATTTTAACTGATACAATGTTGTACAAATTTATTTTATTATTATCCACTGGGAATCCTTCACGATTTGGTAATATATAAATCTAACCTAATCTAATCAACCTAAGTCAATTCCTAAGGAGAAAATTATTTAGCCAATATTATATTTGTAAACATTAAATTTATAAATCCCTGCTGCATACATACTTCAATAAGTAAGAGAATAATAATACCATGTAGTGTAATGTAATGAAATCTGATCTGATCTATTCTAATCTAATCTAATCTAATCTAATCTAATCTAATCTAATCTAATCTAATCTAACCTATCTATTCATGCATCTACACAGTATATCATTCAATATACTCCACACCCAACTCCCAAGGATTATACTTGCAGCTTGGAAGCAAGGCAGAAGTACCATTTAGAATGAGTCTTGAACAGCAAGGACATATTCAAGAGGGTGTCTTCTGCAGATCTTAATAGCCAGACAGGTTTGTTTCTACTTTATGCATATGTAGAAAGACCTAGGTTGAGTGTCTTCATTTCCAAATATATCTGGAAAACTTCTGGCCTTAAATTCTGGACAGCTGCCACCAATACTGAGTTAAGTGGACTTTCTGAGACACACTCTTCTCCCAAGTCCTCATGTTAGATTTTCCCTCTCACCAAAAGCTGATCCAAAAGTATTAAAAAAGAAGCACAATTCTTAGTACTCCTGTTATTCATGTGATATGACTATTCATGGGCTGTATTTGCTTGCCTGACATCTTTTGTATGACTACTGGGGATGTGATGGAAGGCATGAGTGAGGAGGATCTTGGAATGGAGCTTCAAGGTTACAGGGAGGGGGAGAGGCATCCCAAGCATTCCCTCAGCCCCCAGCTGTTGTTGGGGGTTAGAGTTAGTCTGGCAAGATTCTGTCTAATAGGTGTAAGCTAATAAAGTAACCGAACTGTTCCTGGATTTGTCTCGCTGTGGTTCTTGGGCTGAACCTGACATCAATCTCGCCAGACTAACTCTAACCCCCAACAACAGCAACTATAACCCTGAACCCCTTAGGGAGGGGCCAGTCTCCTTCTCTTCAGTTTCACACTCTCCAGCTGGGGGCTGAGGGGATACTTGGAATGCCTCTCCCCCTCCCTGTAACCTTGAAGCTCCATTCCAAGATCCTCCTCGCTCATGCCTTCCATCACAGGGGAGGGCACAGGTGAGGTTCCATATTATTTTTTTATCTAGGCTAGGATAAACTTTCCTCCTGTTATGTTTAAGATGAAAACAGAAACATTTCTGTTAGAATCATTTACATATGGAAATATTCATGTTGAAGTGCTGGTTGTCATCAGTACCAAATGAATATAGCTATATAGAAATCATTGTTGCTGTTGTTCAATCGTTAAGTCGTGTCCGACTCTTCGTGACCCCATGAACTATATCGCGCCAGGCCTTCCTGTCCTTCACTGCTTCCCTGAGTTTGCTCAGTTTCATGCTCATTGCTTCAGTGATGCTATCTAACCATCTCATCCTTTGCCGTCCTCTTCTCCTTTTGCCTTCAATCTTTCCCAGCATCAGGGTCTTTTCCAAAGAGTCCTCTCGTCGCATTAGAAATAGAAATCATACTTTACCATTAAACATAATCAGGCTGATTTTGTGCCATCAAGTTGGTGTCAACTCTTAGTAACCACATGATAGATTTTCTCCAGGTTTATTAAGTTAGATTAAATGATTAAATTAAACCATTAACACCTACTGAGAATTTATATCTAGGTTTCTTGAAACCTTAGTAATTTTGTCACTCTTAAAAAGCTGCAGCTCCTTATCCCTCCTTTTCTTCTTTTTCTATATAAAAAAAAGGTGAAATAAAAACCTGGATGTGCTATTGTCACCATTTAAGCTTCCTTGACCCTACTCTACTTCATTAGCAACTCCACCTGGTAGAAGAAAAATGTAGGGGTATGCTAATGTTGATTTACAGATTTCATCTCACAAGACAGTACTGAAATGTAGGTAGAGATTGGAGGAAAGGCAGGGAATCTGCATTCATTTCCGGCCTTAAGATTCAAAATAGGATCTATTTTTACCAACCTACTATAGAGATGGGTGGGAGATCCGGGATTTTGATTTTCTCCAGATTCTGCTTTTCCTCAAATATCATGTAAGAATAGCTGGCTGTAAGCAACATGCAGCAAAGAAGGAAGCCCAGAAGAAAGTTCTTATATTCCATCCTGGAACGTAAAAACGAAAATAAAAGTTTTTGCTAAGGTCTCAGATACCTGAGGAAAAAGAGGCAGGTCACATGTCAAAAGTACAGCCATGATTTGTTTTTTCTAGCATCCATGCTTCTTTGTCCTCCCTCCCCACTCATCATTCCTTTGCTAGAATGGACAACTGCAAAGAATCCCAGGATTCACTCCAGTTTTGAGTCTGTTAGAACAAAACAGAAAAGTGTAAAAATGCACATTCATAATTGAGTAGAATGAGATGAGAGAGAATTGAACATATTTGATCAACTGAGTTAAATAATTATTGCATAGGGAAATGTTTTTAAACCTTTTTCATCCTTTCTTGAGTACCCTAATGTGCTGAGTGTGAATGTGTCCCTGCAAGAAGCAGTACTTTTTGAAACATCCAATAAATACCCTTGAGAACACTGCAGCTCAAAAACCAATACAAGCACCTTTTACATATTTGATTGTGGTCTTCATAATATCAGATCTCTGAGATGTTAGATAATAGTTATGAAATGATCTGCAGTAAATATTCAACTAAATAATTCCATACAACACTTGAGGTCAGGAATAGACCTGAAATCTCTGGCTTATGCCTTACAGATAATTTCTGCAAAAAGTCATAAGTTCATTGATAAAAATGATCAGGTTGGTTTTGTTAACACATATATGGGTCAAATATTTGATACAGTTGCTCTGACTGAATAAAAGAGAGAATCAAGCTGTAGTTATATCACTCAATACTGAAAAATCCTTTGACAAAATTTATACAGATACTAGGCAAAAATATCCACTTTCCTCTTTGATGTTTAACATTTCTTTGGAACGCCTACCTATTAGATAAGACTATAGTATATATGGTTTATATCACAATTCTTCAGAATGTAAATGAGTAATATATATAGTGGTATATTTTATTAGTTAAATTTGCACATCTTGCCTTGATTTCTGCTTTGATACATTTGATAAATATTTTGGAAGTTGCAACTGATAACAATAGGTAAAAATCCCTTCATTAATTTATTAAGCAATTTCAATTTCATACTTGTATCAGTCAAATAAATCCATCAGTTTCAAATATTCAAGAGAACATGTATCTTCAGGCCATTTGAAAATGAAATCCAAAATAAACTATTAACAAGAACAGTGGCTTCTATTGTCCCCTTTCTTTATATTTTTCTTCTAGTTGGTTTCTCTGTGGATTATTTAAGTATATACTCTAAACGTTTGATTGCATTTCTATGCATGAGGATGATGATGATTGCCACTAACTTTATAGAATGTTGAGGATATGGACTGTAATGCAGATGTAAATAAATTGTGGCAGTTTATACTGGGAATGTTTCCATGATAAAACACGATAAGGGTGCATCAGGCAATATTATGAACAATCTCAAATGCAGAGATCATAGCAAGCTTGAGTATAATATTTCAGCTTGGCTCCCCACAGTGTAATGTTAACACTGTGTGATGAAATGCCTAACAGACCATGGGAATATAGAAAGGGCAGCAAGGCACTTAAGAAACAGTGCTATTACAGAAGAAATTCCTGTGTCCAGGGTGTTGGAAACATTATCCCTATCCAGGAGATTGTTTCCTTCATAGTGCAGAATAGAGGAGGGATCACCTTGTATCCATCTTTGTTCTGTTGCTTTTATGTATATAAAAGGATTAGTGCTGGAACAATCTTTGGGATTGTCTTGTATGATTTGTAGCTCTGGGAAAGTTCTGTGTCTTTAGATGCATTGATACAGGTAATACAGATTGCTAAGGTTAATTTCTCTGCCCTTTTATCTCTTGCCTGTTGTTCATGTCTCTCTTCCCCTGCTTTTAGCTGCCTTTTGTCCTATTTTGCCAGTTAATTGTTTCTGAGGATTGCTGATGTTTAATAGATAGATAGATATTTGCTAACAGAACTGAGTAGTGTACATGCTTGCTCTGATCTGGATATCTGGATATGGGAGTGTGCTGGGGGCAAGCTAAACTGGAAATTGCCCGGGAATGAGCAATAATACTTATTTATAGATCTGAAATTATCAGGGAATTGAAGTTTAATGGAACACATTTCTAGAGTTACCAGATACCTGAACAGGCAAATGAAGATACAGACATTTGGAAAGGAGGACAAATGGGGAAAAGGAGGTCACACTGTTTCGCTTTCTTGGCATGCATGACAAAAATTACAGTGAAAAACAAAAAAAAAGTACGTAGGCATACATGTATATGAAGTTACCTTTTCTAGCATCAGAAAGACTGGTTTTTCAATGTGCTAGAGCAGGTAGGAGGCAAAGCCTTCAGCATGTAACTGATTAAGGGCTTGTCAGTTTCAGGCCATGGGGCAAGCTGAGGGAAATACTCAACCAATTAAGATCACAATGCTGAGTTTCTTAACATGGGGTTAGCAGTTAGGAAAATGCTGTGCTATGAAGAAAAGCTGTTCAGGAAGAGATAGCTTGTAGATACTCAAAAAGCCAGACACTATTTGGTTTTAAAGAGATGGGGGACATGAGGACAAAAAGGAGGACATGTCCTCCTTTTGCAGGACATCAGTAATCCCATGTGTGTCAGAATATCTCTGTATTCAGAAGACACTAAAACACAATATTATGAACCTCGATTTAATCAAGGAACAGCTGTTAAGATCATTGCCAGAATGTAATAAGTATATAGTAAAGTTTTCAAACTTCATGATGAAATTTCCCTTGAGAATGTATGTAATTGAGAAATCATACCCCATGATTTGAATGATGTAACTGAAAGGAATTCTCTGCAAAGGATAAAAGGGAGAAATGTAGCCTGACATTACTGCAATATACGGCATAGTATTAAAAGGGAACACAGACTTTACAAAGCTGAGGCCCATGCAAAGCGAAAAACAAGATCAAATGTCCTAAAAGAAAACTCAGGCTTGCGCAGGAATTGCAAAAAGAACAAGATACAAAGAAACAGCATATATGTTGGCAAATTAATGCTTACTTGACATGATTTTGAAAGGAAAAACAGATTCTTGCTGGATCAAGTCAGTATATCCTCAGCACATCTGTAATTATAAGCCTTAATGAATCTTACCAAGGACAAGTTAATTTAGCAAATGGAATGTTGAATGTATATGTATCTGGAAAAGGCAGTATTAATTTGAAATGCCTGATAAGTGATAATAAAAACAAGAATATAATATTTAAAGGAGGATATTATATATCTGAATAGGATGAAATTTACATAAGTCTGTGTTATCTTACGCAATGTGGCTGTGAACTTGTCTTCACAGGGGAGAGGAAAGTGTGAGAAAGAGACTCTGAGTAACTCCACCTTAATTACACTAGATGTAAGTTGTGTAGGAGAATTACTTCGATAGGCTTTCACGATTCTATTACATTACCCTATTAGCAATAAAGATATTTCTAGAAATATGTTTTTCTTTCCTGAGTGTGCCAGCTTCACAGGACTTGACACTATGCCATGCAAAATATATGAAACAAATATTTTAAATAAAATAAAATAAAATAAAATAAAATAAAATAAAATAAAATGAAACATTTTGGCCCAGAACTGACACAATAGACATCTCTTTATACTGTGAAGGAAGAACAATTTTAAAAGTTTAAGGCTGTTAACTGCTGAGTTGAAGTGTTCTCCATCTACTCTTTGGCTGGCAGAAAACAATATTGCCATGAAATTTGCTGTCCTCTCCATTGTTGATCGTTGGGTCTATTACCTCTGATAGCAGTCACATTCAGTCACCTAGCTCCCCTCCTGGGTAATCAGTGGCAAATCCTGATAGATTTTATACACTTTGTCATTGTCCTTGGAACATGTCAGAATACAGGGAAAACAATATTTTAACATAGTCTATCTAAAGATGATTTAAGTCTGTCTCACTTTGGGTTGGGGATAAGATGAAGTACTGTACCACATTGTATTGACAAAATATAGAAAAACATCAGTGTCCAGTGATTCTGGAAATACTGAAGCTCTAGAGAAAAAACGAGCCCTCTTCTGGTTTTTTGGGAAAAAAAATCGGGGAAATTGAAATGCATGACATACTTTTTAAAAAATAAACCAACTCATTTTTCTGATGTAATAATATAATCTTTACCTAGTAACGTAATGTACTTTAATGTTTTCAGGTAAAAATTTAAGACATATTCTTTACTTGGGCAACTTAAAAGTATCTTAAAATAGCTATATGCCTAAATTAAAGCAATAGGCCAAAGTGAACTCTGGCTATTTATTAATATCAAGAAGGCATACTGAGCTTCCAAGAATAATGTAAGCCACCATCTCTTTCTTTTTATTTTTACAACTCATCAAGGCTTAAGAGATTTATTTTGCCTTTAAATCCCCCAACTCACTCATCCCCGAAAACTCCAAAATAATTGGTTAGCTATTCCTACTTCCTATCACGGCCAGCCTGCGGACATCATTGCCTTATTTTTTGTAGTGCTTGGAGGCTTAAAAATGATTTAAAACACATAGCTCTCAGATGTAGATAATTTTCCTACCTCTGCCAAATTTGAACAGAATGGGAAATCTGAAGTGACCTGGAGGAGACGGGAAAATGCCAATGTCAACGCAAATGAGAATTAATGTGAGAAATATGGTAGTCACATTAGAGACATAAAAGGATACGAAGAAAGAGTAAAGAATCATGAAAAGATGATGGAAAGTTTGTTTTATCATATATCAAGCCGATTTCCTAGCAGACAAAACTGCC
Organism: Python bivittatus; assembly: GCF_059951505.1. Classification (NCBI taxonomy): domain Eukaryota; kingdom Metazoa; phylum Chordata; class Lepidosauria; order Squamata; family Pythonidae; genus Python; species Python bivittatus. The sequence goes on along the minus strand of NW_028277098.1, from coordinate 76,336,633 downwards.
ATCCCAAGTCTCAATGAAGTAGAATTCAGACTAGCTTGGGTAAAATGTCTTCTGCTTCCCCAAACAAAGGAAAATAAGAAGGAAACTTTTTCAGTGCTTTCTTGCCACTAGTAAATTGGGTGAAAATGGGTTCTTTCTTTTTAATTAAAAGAAAGGACAAAGGACTCATTCCTCTCCCCACATTCCAAAAAGGTTTGGATCCTTTCTTCAACAAGAGCTCCTAGTCATGCTGGAGTTGATGCAGATATTCTGTAAAAAGTTTGTAAAAGAAATCCCTGAAATCCTTACAGGTGACATGCTCCTCTGTTCATTTGCCAGGTATCAGACCAGCAACCACATAATTATCTTTCCCTTTGTCCTTTGGGAGGGCAGCTGTTCTGGTTACTGCAACATAATGCTCAAGGCCATTGTGTTCACCACCTTTCCCAGAAACAACTATGGTCTCCTTGAGCCTTTTAGAAGCTTTGTAAGAATTTTTAAAAAGGAGAAAACACCCTGGTAACTTCCATTATATGCAAAGAAAGCAAGGTGGCTTAGGAGGTGCAAGGCAGGCAATATGATATATAACTTTCTGCTGCCTCATTGGCTGAGTTGTGGGCCAGGTCCTCATAGTCTACAAAAAAGTACAATCCAGGAAGAACAATTCAGATTGCTCTTGTAGAACTGTGTATGTTCCAACACTTCTTATCCATATTTATTCTCATCTGATTAAGTGAGGCTTCCTCCGAGTTAAGTAGTTCCAGGATTGCAACCTAAATTGCTGTATTGCAACAAAGCAGGCCAAATGTTAATTTACCTGCCTCACATAAGTCAGAAGAATAAGAATAACATTATCATAAAACACTGAGCAAAAGAAATCTATCATGTCTTATGGTACAATGGTTATAATTATAGTTTTGCTTGAATATTATGTGCACTGTGCAGTTTTCTTTTATCAGAAATGTTATGGTACATCTTACTGTTATTATTTCTCAATGTTATTCCAATGAAATAAAGTTTATCAAAAAATCAAACATTTAGGCAGCCTAGGCTAACACTGCCTTCTGTATATTGTGGCCTTAAGCTATAGGCAATTATCCTAGGATGTGAATGAATGAATGAGTGTGAAATTTCTGAAAGTATTCAGCATAGTCCCAGAAAGACACAGAAAGACTCAGCTGTGTATAAGAGTAACAAAATCAGTCCTATAGAGGACTCCAGTTATGTTCAAGATTGGGAAGAGATTTTATGCAGATGGAACAGGGTTGAATGGAATGACCACAATCAAATATTATATCAGACTGTTGTGATAAATGAGCATAACTTTGAATGGGCAAGGACACGTTGTGGAAAATAGCAAGGTAAGTGGCCAGGGCTGAGTTTTAGGGAGAATTTGGGGCTTTTTTGTTATTGTTCTAACTGCAATATACCTTGTTTAGGACTTATATTTCAGTTGCATGGAATTCTCACTTCAGACATTGAAGATAATGAAATTTTTACAAGAGCACTAAAAATGATACAGTTATTCTTACAACTTTTGTTCTGCTGTCATTTAAACTTAGAAAGGAATACTTAAGTTCTTGGCTGCAGCTTTGGCTCTATTTTGCTGTAACCCTTTTACATCTAATACTTCTTTTTTTAACTTTATTTTATAATTTTACTACAGTACTTATTTTATTTTATTTTATTTTATTTTATATTTTATTTTATATTTTATTTTATATTATTTCATTTCATTTTATGGCATTCTGTATGTTATGACTTGTGGTTACAACAATAAACTTATTTACTTATTACTTACTTACAACTTCCAGTCTTCCATATAGTAAATAAATTTATAGTAAAATGGGATAAGTATAATAGTAAAATGGGAGTAAGTTTCATTGAACTAGTTCACCTCTAAATAGAACAAAACTGGGATTGTGTTACAGTTTCCACTGAGATCAGTAGAAGAAATTAAAATCAACTAAATTAAATACTGTTGCCTTTATTGAGATTTAGGCTGCAAACGTGCACCCATTTACTTGGGAGTGAACCCCATTAAACTCAATCAGCTTATCTTTTGATAAGATGAATGTTAATACTATATTTTTGTCACTTCTCAGTTGAATTAGATGGGGTTGGAAGATCAATTTTTAAAGTTCAAATTAAAATTGATAAAATATCAGTTTATATATCTTTAAAAATTAAAATGATCTCTCGATGTTAGACTATTTTATTTGTCAACCTAAAATTAATAAAATCTGGTAAATTTGTCTACATATATATATAATTTATCCCTATATTTTGATTCATGTCTATCTTCCCTGACAAACTTTTCAAAATTATATTTGGTTAGTGGTATTTTTTGCTGACATGAAAAGTACAGGGAGAAAATCATTCAATACTTTTAGATAAGAATTTTTTTTCAGCAGGTTATAAATATTATTTAGCCAAACATAAATTTTCTGAAGGTCTTGCTGATTTCAATGAGAGAGAGTCTGAAATATATCAAATTCTCCCTAGATTTAAGAGACTTCCTCAGTTTTAGTATTTGCTGGATTCTGCACTATCCAAATCTTATCTAATTACAATACATAATTTTAATTCTAAAGAAATTCACAACTGGGAGTCATTTCACATATCGGGCAGTGTTAAATTTATTTACATAGGTAATTACATTTTAGGTATGTGGCATTATTAGAACTATTTCAAATTGCACAATTATTTTCTTCATTTAAAAAAAAAGTGCTGAATGAAACACATCATCAGAAAAAAATTTGTTCAATAGATAATGTTACAATGCTCATTCCCATACCTAATAAAGTATTCACTTATCTGCCAAAGATCTATCTGGAAAGTAAGCTAATTTTACCTTCAGACATCCATTTCCTATTTTCTTTTATTCCTGCTATTTCCCTTTATTTTTCTCACACCTTCAAAAATACTTTCAACTATCTGGTAAAAGTTTTAGCAGACATACACTCACATATAAATAAATAAAATAGGCAAAATGTGGTTGTTAGTCAACAACTAAAGTAGCATATCGAGTGTGTGGAAGTTGTACAGCATTCTTCCTATACATCTGAATCTTTATTTCCTTTTTCCTGCACAGAACTTCAGGTGAAAAAAAAAAAGAGGGGGGAATTAAAATTATTTAATATAAAAATAAACAAAATGTTATCTTAATCTATTAGAACAGGCAAATTTGACAATACTTACGGACTATTTTAAATTGCTAGTATTTCCTCTTCTTTTAGCATCCAAATAACCCATCCCAAATAATATTATCTCTATTGATGAAAACAATTAGTTCGTTTTGGCTATGTAAATGTCTCAACATCAATGTAATAGTTCTAAATTCCTTAAATAATAGAAGTTCTAGAATAAGATTCATCCATAGTTTTAAAGATGCATAGAACTGCAAGAAAAGGATCACTAAAAATGGAAAAGGACTTTTCACCCATAGAACAAAATTGAATAACAAGGCTGAAACCAACCCATTAAAAGAGGAATAAGATTTTGAATTTCACTGAAACAGAAACCAAAATAGAAATCATGCATCATTTGAAATTCATTATTTAATTTTTTTTTCAGGAATGTGTTAATAAAATACCTTTAAAAAAAAATACAGCTTCCTTTTGCTTTTATGATTAAGTAGAAGAACAAAAGAACAAAGCATAGGGGAAGAAAAACAGTTACTCTTACTTTGAACTGACATTTCAAAAATGCTAAATACATGGAACCTCTATCTCAGAAAATAAACTGGCAAAAAGCAACAAAATAGACATTTTTTAAAAAGCAGAACTCCTAAAGAGATATTAAATATATTCATTTAATCCACATTTGCATCACAATAAAAAGTTTTTTAAAAGCCCCAAATGAACGGAGATTAAAAATAAAAAGAAACATTTTTTTCAGTAAAACAAGGCACTGCCTACAATATATCCAAAGATAACAAATTGGCTTTAAATGGAAAAAAAAAGAATGAAAAGAACCTAATGGATAGAAAGATGATTCTAAATATTGTTTGGGTTAATTAAGTTTTGCATTGCCAGCTTCAAAAAGAAGAATCCCAGGAAATTTTTATGAGTTAAGGGACAGAACAGAAAATTGTGATAGAGAAATTTATCCTACCTAAATGGCAAGTAGCTATTATATTCATTACTCACTAGTAAAAATTAGAGCAGCTTTTCTGTTTGGTCATCTTGGTCTGGATGAATACGGGCAATGATCTTAGGTTTTTGCTATATGCCCCCCCTTCTTTTCCAGGAATCCTGTAATCCAGAAGCAGGCAGGCAGCTGTTTGTAGCATACCTGAGCTGGCCTGCTCTTATTATGGGCCACCATTTAATTTACTGCATATGGTGAGGTGTTCTTACTGATGATAGTTTATATGTAAGTATATATGTATGTACTATATATGTATAGAGTGTGTGTGTGTGTATACATATATATAGTTTTTATTGTTTTAAAGAACTTCGCAGAGCAAATTTGAATTGATTTGATGTAATTTTAATCAAGAGAAACTTCTTCTAATTTTAAGGAACATTTCACCAGATGCATTCCAGATACAAATAATTACAAATAATTGAAAATAATTGAAAAATGTCCAGCCCTGATTTCTTTTAATAAGGACTAATCCTGTCTGCCGCCTAAGAAGGAAATTACTGTACAGTTTGGCAAACTTTACACAAACTTTACACAAAACCAACAGTCTTTTTCTAGCTCTTCTCTTGCATTAATTTGAAAAAGAAAATTTAAGATAGTAATGCAACAAAAAGAGCAGAAAACGTATTTGAAACATTTATTTTAAAAGCCATTCTTCTAATATTGATGAGAAACTTGATAAATTTCAGTGTTCTGACATGCTGTAAAACTGTTTTAACAGCACTGTTTTAATAATTTCCCGTGCCTAGGAATAACTTCCATAAATGCACTCTTAACAAGTTTTGTTTTGGTTAACAGAAAATGTTTAGCATTGAGGTAAAAAATAATGCTGTACTTCTATCTGGAGATAGTAGGAGACATTTGGGCATTTCTCAGAATTTCACAGAAGTGTTCAGGATTAGTGGGTTTAAGAGAACAGCTTCTATGGTCACATTCTCCTTCTGTGCACTACTTAAAACATAGCTATATGTTAGCTATACTACCATCACAATACAATTATTTACCTGCTACCAATAGCTTAGTTCTCCACCATTTTCTTCAGAATAATTGGGTTTATCCACTGTGCTAACCTGTATTCTAATTATGGTTTATTAAATATGCCGCAGCTGAGTTCACATGCTGGATTAAGACATAAACTATGGAGTACAAATTACACTGGCTATATTCACACAACACTTTAAATCAAAATCAAACTGAACACATTATGTGATTTAGTTCAGAGACACTGTTGGAAAAAGAATATATGAGGTTGCCCTTGTCTCTGTCAGGATTTTTCACACACCTGAACAAGCCTGGATTTCTTTCTCTGCTTTGGGTAGCAAGGAAGATCTCATAATGCCTCTGATCTTTGAATGCCCCTGTATGCAAAGTGAAGGATTATTAATGAGTATAAATGGACTGTTTAATTTTCCAGAAAACAATTCTGAGAATGTTTCAGTTTGGGATTCCTGGATATTGGTAATGGCAGTACTTCTCCCTGTTTTTATCTTCAACATACTGCAAGATAGCAAGTTTATTTATTATTCTGATTTATGCCTTAAGTTTCTACTCAAAGGCTTTCAAGGCAACTACCAAAGTAAACAAACAAAAAATAAAAACACATACTTGAAATGGTGATGAACTAACCAAAATGGAAAAGGCCTGCGCTTCCTTGACCCAACGTAGAAAGAACAGAGGGCTAAACACAAACTCCCTCCAGGGACCTCCTCATCACTTGTTTCATGGACCATCTTTACTTACCTAGAGATGGTCATTCTCTCTCAGCCCTGCAGCATTCCAATTGTAATCCTATATATGCGCGGAAAATGTGATTCTTGTCTGAAAAAATGTATCCAGAGCCGGTGTCCCTGATACTCTCAAGGCAATGATAAGGTCGGTTCTTCAGCTGCCTAGCCCTGTTGCTTCTTCTCTTACTATAGTTGTCCCCTTAGCCATCTTCTCCCTAGATTGAGAAGCTTAGCAAGCAGCAACAGAAGAAGCTGCTGCTCTCCCTGGTGCCTGGTTCAGGACTCAGTTGCCTACATTCTCCTGAGGCCTGAGCTCAATCCTCACCACTTACCAGTAGCCAGGCCCAGATGATGTGAGGCTTGTTCTATGCATCATACCAAAAGAGGACTAATGTGGGCTCATATTTGTATAATACTGGCACGTGGTAATTATATTAATATTTAAGCCATGTTTAAATTCTACTGATTGTTTTTAAAAAGTATGCAAGCTTTCAAAACAGAGTTCAGTGCAAATTTAGACCTAATTATTTGAAGAGAAATGCAAGGAATCTCATTGTGGTTGTGAATGGGCTATTAATCTGCCATCCAATGGCTAAATGCCGATGGGTTGCGTCAAGGCCCATGCTGCTTCTCTTTCTTACTTCCTCCACTTCTTTATTTCAACACTGTACTGACATTTGTCTTCCAATTATTCAAAAGCTTCTTCAGCTGTGAAAAGGACTCCTTTTTTCTACCTCCTCAGAGTGCTTTTAAAATTTCTTTGGGAGGGGATGTTTTTGAACTTATATTATTGTCAGATGGCATCAGGCCTCTGTGCTGTTTTTCTATTTTGTGCTCTTTTTTCCCTCCAGTTTCACATTTCTCCATCAACTCTGTAGCCAACCTGTTCTAAAGAGCCCAACGAGAAGTTCCCTCATGATACATTCTTCTCATTGAACCAAAATGGGGAGAATTAGGGAGGCTGCAACATGGATGGATGAACACAGCAAAAGACAGGGCACTCACAACATAGCCTCAGATCACTTCACAACTGAAATAAGTTCTGTGACCCATCTGAAAAAAAAATCCAAAATTTTCTTCTCTCACAATTTATTTTTCTCTGAGTTAAGGAAAAAAAATTAAAGAAATGCATAAGAAATTCTTAGGATAGTACAACTCTATTTTTTAAATCAGATGTGGACTAGTCTAGATTGTCCTTCAGATAAAAGGTTAACCTCTCTGAGACAGAGTATTTGGCCACTACTGCTGCTGATCATCTCCTTCAGTAGTATCACTACTTGTTCACCCACTTTCCCAAACTGCAAATGGCAGCAGCATTGAGGAGGGACAATAGCAAGTATCACTGAGCAAGCAGATATAGAAGGGAGCATTTCAATGAAAGTTTCTTGAGGATCTCCAAAACCTAAAACTGACATTGAACGCACCTCTTTTTAAAGTGCTTCTGAAAAGTGTTGCTACTTTATATGAGCCGATTAGTACAATCCAATCATCTCTCTTAATTGTACCCCACTTACTGCCTTTTTTGTGTGTGCTCATTTTCAGCAGCACATATACTAACATGGAGAAGATAACACAGCTTTCTATTTTGTGAGCTTCTAATTCTTCAACTACCTTTTCCATTTTTTAAAATGCACCTTAAGTATTGAATACTGTGAACTCTACAAAGTCATCCCGTTCTCTCCATGCTATTGTTTAACTCTTGAATTTATGTATTCTTTTTCAAAAGCAGCGTGTTGCCTGTTTCTGGCACTAAAGGACAGATTCATCTAGTTTAAATAAAAACAAAAAATAGTAAACAAAAACACTGAGGTGGAGTTGACATTAACCAAGGGCACATAAAGAATGGCTTTTATCACAATCTTATTATAATTTATTAGAGCTTCAACTTGGATGTTAAAGGGATTCAAATAATTATTCGTGGCACTTACTGAAGATGGGAGTGGAGGAACAGCCAATTCATCAAAGCTGATTCTCAGGTTAAGGAAGTGCTCATTAATCAAATAGAAGAGTTATTTGCAAATAGTTTGCTTTTACAGTACAATACTATACTCACTCAGGAAATATCAGAAGAATTGAAGAATTGATACTTTTTTTGGTGCCTTCAAGTCAATGTTGACTCCCGGCGACTGCCTGGACAAGTCCCTGTAGTTTTCTTGGCAAGATTTCAGAAGTGGTTTGCCATTGCCTCCTTCCCAGGGCTGAGAAAGAGTGACTGGCTCAAAGTCACCCAGCTGGCTTTGTGCCTAAGGCGGGACTAGAGCTCACAGTCTCTCAGTTTCTAGCCTGCTGCCTTAATGCTACCTCAAACTGGCTCATACATATTTTACTAGGAATAAAATAGAGGCCACTCTGATTTATTTTTACTACACATGAACATGTAAAAAATCCACTTATAAACTTTCATATCCCACACATGAAATGTGCTTATTTCTTTGGAATGAAGAGAATTCTGTGAATTCTGTAGGACAACATACTTTTAAGGTGATCAAAGAAAGACTGGCCTATCTCTGTTGATTGATCAATGGGTATTGACATGTCCAATTATATAGAAATTTAACTTACTAATGTTCACTTTACAGATGTGTCAAGTGCATTGTGATGCAAGCTGTATGCAAAGCTGTATCCTAATATAGTATTTTTCTGATTATGTCAACGATATTAACCTTCTCGTTGTTCTTGACCCCATCTGCTAAGTATGGATGCTTAGTACAAAGACTAGCATTAAACAAAATATAATAGCAATCATCTTTCCTTGTTCAAAAATCTACAAGCAGCTGAACAAAAATATACTACTGAAAGCTGTATACAAACAGTGACAGTAATGTTTAAGCTTATATCATGAACATTTACATTAAGAAAACTTGCGTCAGGGAGGTTTACATAACAAAGAACGAAAGCAGGGTAATTCACATTTTAAAAAGAAATTGACTTTCTCAAGTCAATTTGCATCAACAGTTATATAAATAAGAGGACGGTATATACTGTATATCAAAGCTCCATCCTTATGGATGAAAAAAAAATCCATTAAAAGCAGGGAAGCAGAATAAGCCCTACGAACATGGACAGTCAAATGGTATGGATTTTACTGATCTGTATACTTTTAACACTTAGAGCAAAGGTCTATGCATATTCAGGACTAATCACAGATGTGTAGCCATCATATGATGGGAACAACACATTTTTTTTTGTACAAAAATAAATGGATAACAGCACATACATGCTTTTTCCCTCTTGTCCCCTTCATCATCATGTTTTTTCTATGGCATATTGCCAATATATTGCCATTGTGGCTATCACTGGTGAGATAAAAAGAAGAAGAAAATGAGTATGTAATGAGGAAGGAAAGGAAAAATTATGAGCATAGTCAAGGAGGACTTAGGGCAGAATGGGCAGCTAATTGTTGCAGGAAAAGAATAGAATATTAAGAGAGATGTAATTTGCCATGAACATCTGGGCTCATTGCAGATTTTTATCAATGGAATCACCATGGATTCAAAAGGTACTATCATTTATTTTTCTCCAGGCTGCATTTTCTGTACGGTGGTCCAATTGTGTAGGAAGAATACTATCCTTGTGAATATATTTTCTGTTATTTATAAAACTCATCTATTCATTTATTTGTATCATTTCTTTTAAGGCTTTCTATCATGCCTTTCAAGATATTATATTACTCTTACAAAGAAGCCAAAACAGAATCAAATGTAGAGTGTAGTTCTATGCATGTTTTCAAAATCATTAAAAGTCACAGGACTCAGACTCAAGGAAGTCGATATAAGATTGCACTCCAGCATGATTTCAATTAAATTACTTTGGCCTACAATGCTGTGGTCCCTGAAAGAGGGCTCTCAGTGCCACCTGGATGCAGCCTATTAGTACTAGAAACATATGTGGATATTGTGAAAGCTTTAAAGATCTTCAACCTACTTTCACTGTACCATCAGAGGGTTTTCTGTTTGTTCTTTTGGAAAATACATCTTGAAAAATATGTATGTTCTTCTTTAGAAGTCTATTAGTCTATTATTTGTAACTGTAACCGGAGATGCTACAATTTTAACTTGGACTTTTGTGCATCTAACACATGTGTTCTACTGTTCAGTTAAGGTCTTTCCTTTCTGAATATCTTTTTCTAAAATGCATACATTGAAAACAGATGCCTTTCCTCTCATCTACCCACTCAATATATTATCTTTACAGGCACATCTACATCAGAGACTTCAACTGGTTTAACTGTTCCCTGCTCAAGGAAAGCCTTGTGATCGGGTTAGGGTTCAGTTGAAATTATTCTTAGCAACTAGTTCTACAACAGTTCTCAGGCCACTTTAATGGAAGCCATGAACGTTGCCCCCAAACTAATGTAAGTTCCTCATGAAGCTCCATTAATTTTATTTGAATCTTCTGCATCTTTAATTTAAAGATGTATAAATTTTTAAACATATTACACGTTCAGAAATTATGTCCAAGCTACTATTTTAATTATGGCAAATGTTATTGCGAATATATTTTTTCATTATTTGGTTAGTATAACTGCTGAAAATACTGGCTTTAGACTGTGGGCTGAGCTGGAGATAATACATTTGCCAATTGCATGAATAAAATGAACAGGCAACTTTTTGGAATATCTGAAATAGTAGCAGCTATATGTGTTTGAGTGAACAGCATCAAGACTAGAGATGTTAGTTTGACTGAAATCAGATATTTCTAGTTAAAATACTCCTCCCAAAATTGCTACAGTACCTGAGAGCAAACTCTATCAACTGAGAGTTCCATTGATACAAATAACAGCTTTGGTTGTATATGTCAGTTCTCTTGCCTGTGTAAATTAGCGGAAGAAAGCAGTAATTTCATTTTGCTTATTGCCAATGTACCAAGACTGCTTGACCCCACCGTATCATTGCTATTTTACCTCTCAATAACTATATACATTACAGGAATTGCAATTATGAACAATACTTTTCAGTTCTGACTGGATTGTCCTATAGCATGTGGGTGTTTGGAGGGAGGGAGGGGGAGAGGGAGAGGGAGAGGGAGAGAGAGAGAGAGAGAGAAATATGATTATGTTTAAATACCAGTCCACTAATATTTTCCTGCCTGAAATTCTATGGATGCCTCCTTATTTGGTAAATTTAAGGTTTCATGCAGAATTTCTCCTTCACATTATTATTTGTATGATTATATTTATAATTATGAACTTGCAGAGAAATGATATTTATAGCTTTTAACTTTTTGACATAAATATGCATGGATACATGGGGGATAAACACACTCATATGATCAACAGTAGTGATAAAATATACCTCCAGGGGAAATGGTGTTGGTCTACTTGCCTGATGCCACTAAAAGGTCTTTGGTTCTCTCCATCAATGTGATAAAAATGAACTGGGGAAAGATATTGTGTGCACTTCATTAACTACTACAGAGAACAAGAACAGAAGGCAAATACAGTGGTACCTCGGGTCACGAACTTAATTCGTTCTGCGACTCTGGTCGCAACCCGAATTGGTCGCGACGCGAATCAAATTTTCCCATAAGTTTCAATGTAAATACAGTTAATCCATTCTGAACCATATGTATTTTTTTTTTAAAACCACAAAAATATGAAACAAAATACAGTACGAAGAGAGAGAACACTAACCTTGCTCGAGGCGACTTCTGGCGTGGAGGACAGGAAGGCGGGTGGGGAGGCGGTTATTGCTTGGAGGGAAAGTCCCCCTCCCTACAGGAAGCCACGACCATGTGTGTCAGCAGGGAAAATGGCCACGGATCCTGTTTGTCACCCGATGCAGAGTTCGCGAACGGAAGCAAAATTTTGCAAACAGTGCTGTTCGTGACCCGAATCGTTCATGAACAGAAGCGTTCATGACCCGAGGTACCACTGTAATACATTTCATAAAACTTGACAGTTCTGATTTGAAACATTTTCTATATTATGAGGAAAACTCCTATGTGTATTCAATTACAGGGCATAGATTCTGTTTTCAGTAAAACAAAATAAAGTGAACAAACAAACAAATCTCAAATGTTATGTTTTAAAGAAAGAGCATGGAAATATTGACCTTTTCTTCACTGGGGTATATATGCAAAGTATTAATCTCTATAGGCCATTTGGTGGCACTGAATGCTATAATGAACTCCATTAAACGGACCTAGCGATGCTTGATAATTTCAGTGCTGCAAAGTGCAAATTGTCTTAAATCTAATTGAAGTTAATTTCATTATGCATTTGGGATTCTGCATTCTTTCTCACCTTTCTAATATGTTTACAAGGCTGGAAAGAGCTTGTAGAGGTTAGACATTTTAGCAAGAGAGTGATCCCAACCAAATTAACCACTAAGTATTTCTAGGAAAGAAATATATGGTTATCAAATGGTCTTTACATCCCCAGATTGAGTATTACTGAAAATCTGAAGGGAAATCTCACATATGCAGTACATCCAAAGGGTGTAAGAATAGTTATGTGTTAATTTAAGTTCTGCTAGAAAGGTAGGAAAAAAGGAAAAAGCAGGAAAAAAATTCAGAAGAAAACACAGAAAGACTGTTGGCTGGCTACAGGGAATTGGAAGCTGTTATTTCTGCAAAGGGTGATGTAACAAAGTACTAAGTGGAAAGTATAAAGCAGTATGTTCCATATTTATTTTTCTTATTTTGAAGCTCAAAACAACTCCACGTTAATATTAACTATGCATTTAAATTTTCAGAAATATGCCATGTTTAGTTTTGTATCATGTAGAGATTGTTTTCCTGCTCACTCAGGGATTCATTGAACCAAACAATTTCACCAGGGGTGCTTAAACTTTTGCACTCAGCTATATCTATTATTAATATCATGTTTATAATAAATGAGTTGAAATGAAGGAAAAACAATTACATGTATAAAATTAAGTCTAGATATTTTCAGGATTAGGTTCTCTTTTCTGAATGGAGACTCTGTTGTCCTGAATAATGTAAGGCCAAAACTTTTAAGGTTGAGTCTCTAAAGTTTCAGATTTGCAAAAATTTGGATGAGAGCAAAACATTAAGATTTGCTGCCTGAATTTCGGCAGTTGCTCTCCTACTGTACATGTGAGCAAGGCATTTTCCGTTGCTTTGGGCCACAGGGAAGCGAGTACCCTCCTTGTCTCCATCAATCCTTCTATGTAGCTGGTCCTCACCTCATTTGTTACACACCCTGATATGGGAAGACTTTTTTTGTGATACTTTGCCAGCGGAGACATGCATGCTCAGAGGGTTTACTCTTTCCTCTAAGAAAAGGCTTTGGAGAACTGCTTGTCAGCTGTGGGCTGCAAGTTTGAGACTCAGCTGAGGACTCTAGCTTGTTGCTCTCAAACAGATCAGGATCTGTTAGTCACAAAATAGGCTGGATTTCTGATCGTTGCTTGGAAGAGTAAAAAAGCTAAGAGCTCTGAGTCAGACAACACACTAATCAAACCACTTCAACACACTTCTCATTTACAAAATGAAGAATTCTAGCCTCTTAGGGCAGATCTGCATCTTCTGAGTGTCCCATCAACAGTAGGGACCACACACTGCTTCCTGAATGCAAGAATGGATGATATCTTTCACTCACTTCTAACATATTGCATATGAAACCCTTGCCTGTGCTTTGAAGCTCTGGTTCAAAACGGCTGTTTTCCATCCAACAATGTCCTGTTAAGTCAATAAACTTTCCTTGCCCGTATTTTCTCATCCTTTCTAGAAAGTTGTTGTGTCATTCAATCCTTACAACTACCAGAAGGCACTAATCAAGTTTCTGTCCAGACTAGCTAAAGTGTGCTCCCCTTGTTCTCCCAACTCCTTCCCATAGTATCACAATTATTCCTTTTCCCTTTTGTTGGAATTAAAAAAATGTAAAAAGTGTTGCACTGTAAGAACAAAGCTGTGTATGTAGGGAAAAAAAAGTGTCTTCTTGCAGCCATTGTGGCTTCATAGCTACAGTGGTTCAACAAGGAGGGGAAAAAAATTAACAAGGGGATTGTTTTAGGGTTAAGTGTGAGAATGGGCAGGGGGAAGGGGGGAGGCTTTCCTCTGGGTAAACTTCTGAGAAGGCATGGGGAAAGAACGCAAAGGACCAAGCAGTCCTCCAAAGGACAAGGCCAGCAATAAATAACCTATCTACCCATGGGCCAGCCACAAGATTTGCCTTCCCTGATTGGATGGGAAGGGCAAGAAGCAAGGGAATGACAGGGGCTGCGGTAGTGGTAGTCTAGACTCCACCTCCATTGTCAAATCATGGCAATCCAGGCTGGAATTTCTGAAGTCAGCTTCAGGAACAACGAGGAGACTGCCCTATGTCTGGGCAAACAATTACTATGGGATGCTGTGTTCATTCCATTTTTTTATGACACTCATTAGCAGCTCTTAAAATACCATCAAGAATCACTTCTTCCAATAGCTTAATTCTATATTCATCTTTGAAAAGGTATCTGGAAGCAGCTTGCAATGTTATAGGAAATAAAAAGCTGATTTTATAATTGGATAGGTTGAAAATGGGTTGTATTTAACATTGTATGGGAAGACTTTAACCTCTTCTATAGAAACAGATGGCAACTCTCTTTGCAACATTTCAGCCATGACATCTCTCACAAGCCTTACGGGGGCTGTCTGAAGCCATCTCCAGCCATCATTACTATGGGTGGTCTCCTGGCCTTGCAGGTTTTCAATCTGAAACTGTAAATAAAACCTGGATTATCAAGGAAGTGGATTGGACTTGGTTTCTACATTATATTTTATTGACAATATTACAGGTAGAAAGAGAACGATAATAAAAGGACCAAGAGGATGTTGCATTATGTATATTTACAGAACAGTTAACTTTAGAAAGATTTCTGTAAGGTCTGGAATTTTACTTCTTTGTGAATTATGCTCTTCACAACAAGGAAGAGAGGATGTATATTTAAAAACACAAAATCATCATGTGGAAACAAATTTATAGTTATAACTTTCCTCATGTTAATATTATATTATTAAATAAGGCAAATGAGATTCAGGTTAATTATTGCATTTTTAATTTCAGCACAATTTATTACTTTGGTCATCTTTCATCCTTCTGCAAGGGACTAGAAGAAAATAAGATAGTCCCTTTAATATGCCAAAATATTTCTTCTTTTGCCTCAAAATCATAATTTCTGTGGAAATTTAGATTTCAGTTCCCCTTATTAAAATTTCAGCATGCAAACTAGGCATTTACCCTTTAAAAAAAGAAATAAATTATTTATATATTTTCAACTTGCCTTTTTTTCCTTCTATGTTTTCTAATTTAGGGTGGTTCCCGTATGTTACTGAATGAGACACCACATTGGATCAAAACTTTATAGTTAAAAAAAAGGACAAAAGCAACTTAACCTTACTTTTTAGCATGGGAAAACATGGTCTCAATTATTATTTTGTAGAGTAAAAAATGATTTCATGTGCACATCAAGGTATATCACATCTTGTGATTTTATCATTTTTAAAATATAAGTGTTCTACTCAACTGTTTCTTTCTCCTCTCATTCTGAAAAGTAAATCTGACTGCATGAAGAAGGAAACACTTGGTCTTCAATAAAAGCTTTGCGTTCAAAGTTATCTGATGACTGAAGTTGGCCTGGGACTATAATTTTATAGCAGTTGGTTATGTCCACATAGCGTATAATTGGAAGGAAGAGCAACCTGGATAAATTCCTTTGAAATATATTGGAATGGGAAACCCAAAAGATAATAAAATAAGTAAAATATTTTGGCAATGTACACTGTGGACATGCAAAAAAAAATTCATTTGTGTTTTTTAAAATTTTTTTTATCCTGCCTTTCTTATTTTTTTATAAATAACTCATAGTGGCGAACATATCCAGTACTCCTTCCTTCTCCTATTTTCCCCACAACAACCCTGTGAGGTGGATTGGGCTGAGAGAGAGTGACTGGCCCAAAGTCACCCAGCCAGCTTTCATGTCTAAGGCAGGACTAGAACTCACAGTCTCCTGCTTTCTAGCCTGGTGCCTTAACCACTAGACCAAACTGGGTCTTCAGTTTGAATATGAATTTGAATTTGAATTTGAATATGAAATTTAATTTCACATTTTTGGACCAATATTCAAATAAAAACTTATTTTGTAGCTTTTGAAAAACTCTCCATATTTCACAGTGCAGTTTATCAACAGTTACAAATAAAGGGAAGAGTGTTTTTAAAAGCTTTGTATTATGCAAAATTGCAAGCAGAAGCCAATAAACCAACCCTCCCCAAAAAAGCATTTCAAAATAGGAGGTTGAATTATACAAGTGATTTATGAACCACACAAACATATTGCAAACATTTAATTTTCCATGTCCTAGCTAGAGAAACAGAAAATAAGAAATCTTAAGTGTAGGGTGAAGAAGAAAATTAATATGGATTGTTCAAATACATCCAATACTATAAGAGCTTTTAAACTAGCAGTCCTAATCCAACTGTGCTTGCATCTAGGCTTGTCAAACAAATTTGCAAATGTCTCTATATCCAGTCTTTCAATCACTTGTTGAACCACTGATGGACACAAGCTTGATATATTTTCAATGGTGTTTGTGATTGCAGCTGGAAACAACTCAAGAACTGCATACCCAGCATTCATTCATGCCCTTGAATAGCCCTTCAATGATAAATAATCAGATTTGTGTTATCTATTTCAGGATGTATCTCAATAGAGATCACTGTAGTAATTGTAAAACTCATTTGAATGTCATGTTTTCACCAGGATATATTTTTACAGGCAAATTTAATCAATTAGCTATTAATATATTAATACTCATTTATTTCTTAGACTGGTCCTGTCATTTACCTTTGTGTCGACATTTATTGGTGAGTGAGGGAAATCTCCAGAATTGGAAGATTGTCAACTGGAATTAACAATCTAGATTGCTTAGGTAAAGAAAGTGGACATTGCTCAGGATTTTGATTTATTCTACCTACTTTCCGGTTTTTAGTAGAATCATCTTAAATTCAGGATCATCTTTCTTTCAAGTGAATGCATTATTTTCTGTTTGGCAGCACAATTCTATACATATTCACTAGGATAGAAATCCCATTAAATTTAAGGAAATTTACTTCCACACAGATTTATAGTTGCATGCTGCAAACTATGCCCTTTTCCTTGAAAGTAAGCAATATTGAATTCAGTGTGAATTATTTCTGAAAAGAAATCTATAAGATATCATAATAAATAAATTGTTTATTCATAACTAAAAATTGTGTCTATAGGATGAATCTTACAAATATTTATAAACCATTTCAACTGTAAAATTCAAAGACCAATATTTGAAAATGTTCAGAAAGTTATCTAGCAATATACCATTAATTAACATAACTAGATTCTGTAAAGTTTATAATCAATTATCCCTAGTGGCAGATGTTTTTTTATAATAAATGATAAATCAATCAAATAATCAGTTTACAGGATTCTTTTAAAATGAAAAAAGTCATAATATTAAAAATTAAAACAGGAATCATATAGTTTAGATGTATAATTTTCTTGAAAATACTGTTACCTTAAGAATAGATTAATTTTCATATACCATCTATTTCCCTGCTTCTGAATGCATTACATAAAATAAAAAATTAAATCAACACAAATTTTCAGGGTTGCCAAATAAATATAACCCTTATATCAAAAAATAAAATATTGCCCTGATTAAGAACAGCATTTTACATATTTATAAAAGCTTCCTGATTAATCTTTGCTGATTTTCAACAGTATGTATTTATGTTTTTTTAAATATATGAATTCAAAGTGTCACAAAATTAGTGAATTCTAGTTTTTTTTTTTATGAGAAGAGGTTTTTTTCTAAATACATTGAGGTAAAAAGATGTGCCATTTCTAATTTTAGCATCCTTTTATTTGTACTTAAATTTTTAAAAAACTGAAGCTTTTTTTAAAGTTTGAGCAATATGTACAGAAATGATAATAGTGGAATGCAAATATCTATTTTATTTTTCACTAAGGACTGCAAGGTGGAAATAAATTCTGTGAACACAAGGGCCACAGCTGGCTACCATAAATTCTCAAACCGAGCTGCCACATACCTTGGTGTTGTGTTGGATATTAGATGATTGAATGCTCTGCTTCTCCTTTTTCTTCTTGCACGTTGGCAGCTAAGCATTAAGTTGTAATTTAAAGATGACTGTGGACCTGTTTATAGTGCCAGTGAAGGAGGGGGAGGTCAGGGGTGCCACACCCCATATATTATTTTACCCACCTCTTAAATACAGTACATACTAGATAGCTTCTGGTTGTGCCCCATGAGATTTAGAGAGATTTGTCCTACTATATTTCAGACTGTTTTATCTGCTTTGCAGGAGAAAATCAAAAGGTATGGAGGAAAAGGAAATGGCTCAAATAAACACCTCCTCTGGCTGATGATGCAAGGCAACCTGCTGAACTGCTGTTCAAGATATGTGCATTTCTCAGCATGCGCGTGCTAAGTCCAAGTCAGCCCAAGGCATTTGCTCTCTGATGGAAAGAGCAAGATTGCATCCCATTTATACCCTTATCCCTTCCACAAACAGAATCCAGTCCAAGCCAAGCCTCTGCATTTTGCTTCATCCCTGGTGATGAGAGAGCTTCTTCCACTGTGGCGGATGGCAGCGGGTTAGTTGAGGGCATTCAGGGAAAGTAGCAAAGCTGATCCCACTAGCTCTAGTATCTGTTGCTTGGATCAGCCGCCTCTTTCTGCCTAATGATAGGACTAGTCTTGCGAGATACATTATCCCTTTCAATACAAGTTAATACTTTGAAGAAAAAGAACAGATAGGCAGACTATGCTTTGAAGGAATAATTTATTCACTTAATTTTTCACTTAACTTATTTGAACAGAGAGCTCCATTCTTTTTCTCAAAGCCCCTTTTAACAGGAGGTTGTGCCTGTGTGTGTGTGTGTGTGCGCCCGCGCGCGCACTTATGGCCATATAAAGCTTGCCCAATGAAAATGGATCTTTCAGAACTGTAGGATTCTGAAATACACGCCCCTAGTCAATGCAGACCTTTTCTGTTTTGAGTTGTGCTCTTTCTTCCTCAGTTCGATTTCTTTGGTTTGAATCAGCCCATTGCTGTTGCCAAATTCTGATACAAAAAGCTGGAGGTGCATGATAATTTTAAAATAGTCCCCTGCAGAGCAGTTCCATTTTGTAGTTCTTTCAATCTTCTGTCTCTAGGCCAGAAGCAGTAATTTGTTGCATATTTCCCCCTTTCATAGATCAGGTAGCATGGTTTGACAATAAACATATGATAAGCCACAGTTTAAATGTGGTTAATATACTTTTCTTTAACCACAATTTAACCTATGGACCAGCTTCAGAAGTCACAGCAGATCTCATACAAAGTTGGTTGAATGTGTTGTGCAAGTTCAGCCTTTCAGAGCACAAGTAAAAAAAATATTGGGTAATTGAAGTCCTAGTAAGAATTGGGATAAATAGATTACTGAATCATGTTTCATTTAAACAAGTGTTTTACAGTACCCTATAATTGTTCCATTTTGGGAAAAAGATTAAATGTATTAACTCAATTTGGCAACAAGATATATTTTTCTCAGATGCTCATATTCTTTTAAATTATATTCCTACTTCACAGAAACTGGCATCTGGAGAAGGACAGTAAATTCGCCAAACCATGCCTATAGCTTAAAGACTTATGCTTCAGCATTAGAAAGTAAATACACAGGCCCAACTACTCAACAGTCTGCAGAATTGATGTTATTAGCAACACAAATGAATCGCAGATGCAGGTTAGCTATGGATAATTATAATCAAATCTAGTTACCATTATTGAAATTTGTACATTAATATGTGTGTATGATCTGTGAGGAATCTGTAAATACATGTTTTTCTTTTTAAAGCTTTCTTTTGTTTTATTATTTCTTTCTTAATCACTTTCTGTATTTATTTTTCTTTGTTTTTTTCCTTTGATTAATAAAAGCAAAAAAGAAAAAAGAAATTGATCAGAACTAGTTTCACATTGCCTCTTCTGTTTTTTGTGTTTTCAGATACAGTTCAAAGTTTTGAGTGTAATCCTTTTTATGTCTTGGTGGTTAAAAGCATCTGTTCTAAGTCTACCAATTCTCATACGAGCCTCACCAGTACAGGCTGTTCTCCACTTGGCTGTGGCTTTGTTATGAACCCAGAAACTTTTAATGGTGTACGTTTCCCATGCCATCTATATTTTTTGTAAGCAATATTTCTTCCTTACCTAGTATTCAGGTTTAGTACTGGTAAAATAAGAAATCATTCCTTGAAATAAGAAACAAGTAGAAAGCCTCTTTGTCTCTTGCCCTTATGTACTAGAGCTAAAAAGTGGCTTTTCTCAAACCTGTATTGACCCTGGGTGCTCTGCTAAGTGTGGTAGCGAGGAGTGTATTTTTAAAGCTGTATTTGGTTTACCAACTTCATCTCTTCCTGGAAAGATCTGACCTGTCCTTTGGGATGCAAATATTGATAACCTCTCAAAAAGATTGCTGTGTTTTCCATAAAGGAAGGCAGTGGGTCCAGAACAGAACTGCCAGGCTTTGACTGGGTTTTTCTTACTGGAACACAGGACACTTGTCCTAGCACTGCTGTACTGGCTTCCCCTGGTTTTCCAAGT
The DNA here is from genome assembly GCF_059951505.1 of Python bivittatus. Taxonomy (NCBI): domain Eukaryota; kingdom Metazoa; phylum Chordata; class Lepidosauria; order Squamata; family Pythonidae; genus Python; species Python bivittatus. Next base: position 76,316,200 of record NW_028277098.1, on the reverse strand, counting down.
CAAATTCAAATGTTTGTTTTAAAGCATAAATATTTTTACAGCTAGGGTTCTGTCTACTCAAATAGTGACATTTTCAGTATGTTATTGACTGGGAGCTCTGCCCATCCACTCTGGGTTTGTTATGAGTGTTGTCTAGAAAGAAACAACCAGGACAATGGTCTTCTCAGTTGTACCACCTATGCTACAGGATTCCCTCCCCTTCACCCTCCCATGACAATTCTAAGAGAAATCAAGCCATGCCTTTTCATGTCTTTATTAATCAAATATCTAGGCTACCTGATTCCAAATGAACCTGGATGGATTGACCTATACAAGAGGTATAGACTCAGCAATCAAACCCAATAGATATCATCACTTTGAGGGAATAGCAACCAAACTGTGTCCCCTTCCAGCAGAGCAAAAGCAGACAGAAAGGTTGACACAGCCATATTAACCCAAGGCCTGAAGGAAGGGCCATGTTTTCAGTGCTCTTTTAAAGGTTGGTAAGGTCAGGTTATATGAATCTTTGGAGGATGCTCCTACAGAGTGCAGGTGCAAAGACAGAGAAGGCCAACTACCTGAAGCCTGCTAGATAGCATTGCTTAATTGTTGGGACCCAGAGCGAGTGAATACTGTCATATCTTACAGGACTAGCAGAAACCATAGAACACAGGTGGTTCCTCAGATCACTAAGCCTTATACCATGTAGGTATAACTAGCACCTTGAATTGCTGAAGCCAACTGGTAAGCAGGATGGGAGTTAAATGGGCGTAGTGCAACCTGTCCAATACTGCTCCTCCTGCTGCATTCTGGACCAGCTGAACGATCTTAAGGGCAGCCCTGTGAAGAGCACATTTTAGAGTTCATCAGTGAAGTGACCAAAGCATGAATAATCATAAGAAGGGCTTTCCAGTCTAGAAAAAGGTGCAACTACTCCACAAGATGAACCTGCACAAAAGCCCTCCCAACTACAGTCTCCACCTGCTCTTTGAAGCAGGACCTTTGAGTCCAGAAGGACCCCTAGATTGAAATTCTGCTCTTTTTGGGAAGCAAAACTCCATCAGAATAAAATATTAAAAGAGTAAAAGGTTCCAATCCTGGAATCAGATAACCTTTGAATCAACAGCCACTCCAACTTGTTTGGATTGAATCCGAGCCTGTTTTCCTTGACTTCCACTGCATCTCCCAACAGCCAGGATAGAGATGTGTAACTGGGTATCACCCGCATATTGATGCTACCTCACCCTGAACTATTGGATAACTTCTCCTGCTGGTTTTCTGTAGATCTGAATTGGATAAGGGAGAGGACTGAACTGGAGGACCACCATTCAGAGTTGCCCACTCCGGTGGGAGCAGAATTGCTATTACATCATGGCCCCAACCTCCTATCCTTATAGGCAGTTCAGAAGGATATCAGGAATTCTTTGGGAACCAGAGACATTCTTTGATGGCTCCACTATGATTGATATTCTGCTCTCTCTGTGGGGTTTGTATATTTAAAAATTTTTAAATTTTAAACTTTTTGAGAATGTTGTATTTTAATAATAACTTTTTTTTATCTTTTATAATGTTTGTTTTTATCTATTTGTTATTTTATTCCATTGTTGTACGCCACCCAAAGTCGCTTTGTGGGAGATGGATGGCTATATAAATGTGATACATACACACACACACACACACACACACACACACACATACATATATACATACATGCAGTATATATATATTCCCAAGCTCAAATCATGCCTGTGCATGATCCTCATTTAAATAGCCATCAAGCCACATTCTGACTGGGCTCTCTTTCCCACCTAATTTTTTTTAAAGGGATGCTGGTGTGTTGCAAAGCAAAATGTTGGCATCCAACATTGACTATTTTTCCAGAAATGACTCTGAACTCCGAATGAGTTTTGTAAGGTCTTTTTAGAAAATAAAAGAGAGGGTTGGTGCAGGTGAGTGCTTTCTTAGGAAGTGTGCTCACCTGTCCAGAAAAAAATTCAGATGCCATATGGCAGTGTTGTCCAAACATGGCCACTGGGAAATTCTAGGAGTTGAAGTCCACTCATCTTAAAGTGGCCAAGTTTGGACAACACTGCCATATGGGGTACTTTGAAGCATCCTTGTATAGAATAGGGGAGGGGCTGGAGGAGGTAACAAGTAGAACTTGAGTGATTTTGTTATGTTCCCCCATGAATAATGTGTCTCCCCATTTTGTGAATGAGCAAACCCACTTCCAGGAGCCATTTTGTAGATGAATCCACAATATGTTCTCTCTCTATAAATCAAGTTATGAGAATCCAGTCAATTGTGGCCTTTATGATATGCATCATCATTAATCAAAACCACCGCACAGCATTAATCTGAGCCTTTGCTTTGGGATGAACTTCTACCATCTAAAATAAAAGGGAAGGAATATTGACTGTACTATATAGGACTGTTCAGTTTTACTGAGCTAAAATGCCTTAAATTTGAAATGTCATTAAATAGATCAAATAGTAACAGCAACGGCAATAAAAATATTAAAATTAGTCACTTGTGGATTAACAGTTTGTCCACAAAGTAATTAATGTTACTAATATTATATAACCTGAACTATGATTTTTTTCCCATCAACTTTTATTTTATTTTATAGTTTTATGATTTATGATTTATAGTTTAACAAGCAACAGAGTAGTCGTACCAGTAGCCTACTCTGTTTATTCCACGTTTTTAGACAACCCTGCCCTCTTGTGCACTCATTTAGTGCTTTGAGGGGAAAAAATATCCCAGGACTATTAATTATTTTCAAGTCTTTTGTGGGCAGCGTGAATTTACACAAGCAAGCGCAGTAAAAAAAGTTAAAATGCTGAGGACCTGTCCCTATTTGCAGTGATTGAAGCAGACATTAAGCCCACTAAATAAATAAAATAAAAATAATGTTGTGATGACCCAAACCTTTCCTCCAATAACACACTGGCCTCAAGTTGTTTCCAGCCCATGATTTTAATTATCTACATCATCACTTTGTGTACCAGAACAAACTGATATAGTCCCACCACTTTTTCTAGGTGTGTGAAATCTATAATGCTTTCCTATTATAGGAGTATTTTGAGAGTGTTGGGAGGTGCAGGCATGATTTCTCCTTTCGAGTCTTGAAATTGCCAGACAAATGTGGCTATTAATTAGTAAGCAATTAAGTTTTGATCCCAAATCACATGAGAAACTGATGTCATAGAGTAATCCAGATTTGAAGAAGATGGAGATGATGTTCTACTGGCGTGCATGGGCCAAACAAGGAATCAATACTTTACATCAATTGTTTATAATGGTTGTTTTAAATATTTTGAAATATTGTGCTATGAATATGCTTTACCTATAACATCTGCTTAGCAAGATATGTAACTGAAATATGTGCTATACTGACTAACAGTATGGCTTGGATACTTCAGCAATTTTGGAGGTAATCTGCAATCTTAGGGTCCTTAAGAGAAGCAGCACTTGAGCCAAAACCAACAATCACATTTTATAAGGTACTGAAAAGTAGAATGAAAGTTAGTGATATACCTGAACTGTGGAACAAAGAATTAGAATATCTAATCTTGGAAAATCAATGGTTTCCGGGCTTTAAGAAACAAAAATGTATTTCATATGATTTAAAAATGAAATAAATTCTCATATTTACAATGCATCTGTTGTTATTGTATTTGTTGCAAAGTGCAGACAGTTTAAAGAAGATGATTGAAAGGATCCAGATGGCTCTACTACGCAGCACAATATGATTGTGATCTCAGGCAGCAGATGCTAACAGGAGCCAAGCTAAGATACTTCCAAGCTAAGATATTTCCAAGCTAAGATACTTCACAAACCTCTAACGGCTGAGGAATTTTTTAAATTTCTGAGTTAAGTTGAAGCATACCTTATTCTTACTGATAAAGCTCTTTTTAATATCTACTTTAATCAGAATGTTATCTCAATGTTTCTGAACAAGTCACTATTCTGAATGGACTTTCTCTTTTAAATCCTAATTAATTCTACACCTTCACTTTCATGCATATATTCATCAATTCTACTCCACAAGATCAGATCATTTGCATCTATTACATTCTTCTCCTTTCTCTTATTTTATTAGACAAACAACATTATGTTTATTTTATTCTATTCATTAATCCATACTCTACCATTCACTGTTTTTATATTCCAAGTCTCAATTTTCCATATGCCATGTTCATCACTTGATAAGCCCATAAATACTGACTTCTGCAATCATGGCTTTGGTTAGTCAAGGGTTTCACATAACATATGTTGGTTAGATGATCAGGTTGATATGGCATGATTTACTCTTGATATATCAATGTTGTTTCCTGTCAAGTAATGCATTCTTTTTGAAATGCTCACAAACTATTGTATTTATTTATCAAATTTGTATGGTGCCCATCTCACAAAAAGTGACTCTGGGTGGCATACAACAATCAAATAAAAAAACAATATAAAAACAATAATTATAAAATATAGAAGTAATATTTATTAAAAATTAAAATATACAGACCACAAAGCATGGAGAGAGTGAGTATATCAACCGCAATAAGGGAGCCATTTTAGGATGTCCCTGGTTCCCTGGGACTCCCAAGCCTGGTGACATAACCAGGTCTTGAGGGACTTCTGGAACATTAACAGGGATAGAGCTAACCTAACTTGGGGCAGGGGGGAGAGAATGATCCATAAAGCAGGCACCATGGCAGAGAAGTCCTGCCTCCTGGGACCCACCAAATGTAAGTCCCTCGCAGATGGTACCTGTAGCATGCCTTCTTTGCCAGATCTAATGGGATGGGCTGATGCAACTAGGGAGAGACAGTCCCTCAGATAACCTGGCCCCTTGCCATGAAAGGCTTTTAAGGTTAAAACCAGCACTTTCAATTGGGCCTCTTCAGGGCAGAGACAGCGATTCTTCCTTTTGCAGAGCCTGTAGAGCAGTGTTGTCCAAACTTGGCCACTTTAAGATGAGTGGAATTCTGGGAGTTGAAGTCCACTCATCTTAAAGTGGCCAAGTTTAGACAACAGTGCTGTAGAGTCTTCTTCCTCAGTCCCTGAGATCTGTGGCAGCTGCTTTGTATCTAGAGGTCCAGCAACAACATCAGCAGAGACCCTATAATCTATTATGAAGTTCCAGAGTATAAGATGCTTCTTGACAAGAGTGAGCTTTGTGTCACATTCTTCCATCTCTTAGTCCCCTCTTCTTGTTTTTTTTCTGATTTCTGGGTTGGGGGTTTCTTGATGTAAGTACCTCCTATCTCCCATTCAACAATAACCCATCTAGCATGCTAAGCTGGGGGGTGGGCAATTTTGCTTCTGGCACCTTCATCTTCTCTTCCTGGGGAGTATTTGGCTTGTATTTGCAGCATGTATAGTGCTTATTGTGTCCAGGAAGGAAAACAAACATGGCATATCCCCTGAAGTTCATAAGATCTGTGTTTCCATTTCCCTCTGATGATGATGAGAAAGTGCCTCTGCTGTCGGATTTGGCAAGTTCCCCTGCCACACTCCTGCACGCTAGCTCTCTAGGGAGCTGGCTTCTTTCTATGTCCCTAAAACTGCCTCAACTAGGTCAGTGGCAAGCAATGCAACAGGCATACCCAATGAGCAATCAGGACTAGAACAGGTGATCAGCAGCAGTCAGGAGATAGCCAGCAGTGACAATCAGTCAGCAATCCTTACTTCCTTGGCTCCTCTTCTCTCTTCTTCCTCCTGTTTGTTCTGTCTCTTCCCTCTCCTTAGGTTAACTCCTAAGGTTAACTCTCTTCCAAAATTTTGCTTATTCTCCCTGTTGATTTGCTTAATGATCATCCCCAGTACTTTCATGTAGATGATGAAAATCTCTGGAGACAGAATAGAATCCTGAGGGACACCATACCATACTCCCATTGTGAGGAACAACTGTTTCTAAGTGGCATTATCTGATATCTAGTAATGCTTCCTATTCCCAATTGTTTCAGGTTTTCAGAAGGAAGCCATATCAGTTGTATTGAAGCCTGCTGAGAAGTCCAGAAGGAAAAAATAGAATCATACTTCCGCTGTCAGATACCAGACAAAGGTGATCTATCATGAAGACTGAGACAATCACAACTCTTAGCCTGCTAGTAAGCTAGTTTGAAATGAATAAAAATAATCCCTTACCTCTAGGATGAGTCCACCTGAGAAGACATTATTTTCTCAATTAATTTATTGAACTATGAAAAGTAGAGTCTATAATTGCCCATCTCTGAGAAATCTGTGGAAATGTGTATTTTTTAAAATAATTAAAAATGGCCCCAGAGCATCATCAGTCTAGAGAAACTGCACTGTATAACATGATTCCAGTTGCACTGATTGGTTGTGATTGTTAAACTGTTGAATATGTTTTATTAATTCAACTTTTAATTAAGATGGGATTTATATAGGTGATTGACTTTTCATAGTATTTTTCTCAGTTTTTACAATATTATTTAAAGAGCCTCAGTACATTGAACTAAATCAAGTTTCCCCATCTAATGTGTCCCATATCTGTTGGACTTCAAATCCAATAATTCACAGTCATAACTAAACTCACACATATGAATGTTAAATTAATTTGGGAAATAGAGTGAATGTGATCTTACACTGCCATCTAGCTTCCACATGTTCATTCTCCCCATTATTGAAAGAATCCACGGAGCAAGACTATTTATAGACCTGTTGAATCTGATACGGTAAATTTACAAACAGTAGCAAGAAAACAGAGACATATCTGATGAGTTAAATCCACAATAACTTTTCTGATAGTTTAATAACTTTTTAGCATGTATTTCAAGATAAAACAAGATTGCTTTGATCTTTCAAAATCTGCAGAAAGAGTTTTACCAGCCCTAATGACTTAGAGAGAACCAGTCTGGTGTAGTGGTTTAAGGCATCATGCTAGAAACTGGAAGACCATGAGTTCTTGTCCCACCTTAGGCACAAAGCCAGCTGGGTGACCTTGGGCCAGTCGCCCTCTCCTAGGAAGGAGGTAATGGCAAGCCACTTCCAAAATCTTGCCAAGAAAACTGCAGGAACTAGTCTAGGCAGTCACCAGGAGTCAACACTGACTCGAAGGCACACACACACACACAAATGACTTAGGACATAACTGCAGTTGCTGTTTAAACTGTTCCTATCATGTGTTCATACTGGCTTGACTCTAAGCCATTTTAAGAAAATGCTTTCTGGACTGAGATACTTTGGCAATAGTACCACTCTGGCTACAATGTTCTCCCATTGGACAATTTTCTGCTGCTGTGTCCTCCCAACTTTCTGTCCAAGGCAACTGGCAGTTGTTTTCCTTCCCAGACATAAGTGGGTAGGACTTCCCAGATATAAATACTGTGACACGTATCTGTGTGTGTGTGTGTGTGTGTGTTATGGACCATTATCCACCACAATGGTACAGCACCAATTGGTAGAGTGATGGTTTTTTTACTTCCCAGTCTATAGTTTGTGTAGTGTGTGTTTATATGAAAAATATTGAAGTGATGGATATCTTCTGATTTTTAGGATCAACTATCAACAATAAAGGAACTAGAAGTCAAGAAATATACTACCACTTGGGAGACCAGCAATGAAGGCCTTGGAAAAGATATTTAGTGAAATGTCTATACATACAAAATTGTGCAGACAATGGTTTTTCCTGTGACACTCTATGGAAGCAAAAATTGGACTTTGAAGATGCAGGATAGAAAAAGGATTGACCCTTTTGAATGTTGGTGTTGGAGAAGACTCCTGAGAATACTGAGGAACGCTAAGAAAACAAAAACAAAAACAAATGAATCATTAAACAAATCAACCCAGAGTTCTCTCTCAAGGCATAAATGACCAGATTTCTATTATTCTACTTTGAACACATTATTCAAAGATTTAGCTCTCTGAAGAAATCTACAATACTAGGAAATATGGAAGAAAGAGAAGAAGAGGATGGCTAGCAGCAAAGTGGAAGGACTCAATTACAATAGTGATGGATGCACTGATGAAAGACCTGAAGGATCAGGCTAGGGACAGATGGACTTGGAGAAAGTCTATCTGTATGGTCTCTAGGAGTCCACACCAACTTGTTGGCACATAATCAATCAGCTTTAGGAGCTATACAGATCCTGGCACTCATGATTGGAGGAAGGGATATATAGACTCTATCAGAATGCTATATATAGTCCACGTCTGATAGTCTCAAATAAGATGAAAATAGTCATGTGGTGCCTCCTGGTAGTCAATGTAACTGAAAACACAATACAGAATATATACAGTGTAAAAACAGAGAAATTCCTCCTTTTCAAGATTAGGGGTGGAAGTAATGTAAACCCCATACATGAGGGCATGGCATAATGTAACATCTGTACTCTCTGCTCCGACAGCTTAAGAGAAGGTGGGCCGTATTCTGATAGATTCTTATCTAGCTGAGCTCTGTTTGAGTGTCTTATACCAAGTCAAGCCAAGTGCTGAATAAGGGGTTAACTATTTGGAGCCCTGAAGTGAAGCCTGATACATGTGCACTGCAGACAATCCTATGCACACAGTCCTTCAGCACACACTACAAGCAATCCTGCTGAATTTGCCAAAGCTAATCATCTGGAAGCACTTTGGCTAGCACCTCTTATGTTCTTCCTCAATCCTGGCCAAAATATTTCTAGGCAAAGCAGCTTCAGAACTGCCTGTAGTATATGTCTGCTAAAGGTACCCAACCTGAAAGATCTTCAGGGGAGCTACTGAGTGGACAGTTTTGATATATGTATGTTGCAGAAAATACTGTGGCACTTGTCAATGCCACCCAGCTTGGAGTCCCCTTGGCATGCTTGAATACCTACCGTGCTTTCTGGTTTTGAAGGCAACCAGCTTAGAACTTCAACATGTGCTTCTCGTGTGGGGTTCCAGGCTACTGAGTTTCATGTCTGTCTGTTGCAGACAAGCCATGGCACTCACTGAGTCCAGCCTGAAAGATCTTTCATATATAGACGCAGTGGAAATGGGTGAGAGTTACCATATCATCTAATGAAAGGCTAGACAGTGCACCACCCACCCACCCACCTCCTTTTGGCACTAATAATCCAAAACTCCTGGCCAGCTGGCTCACCTGAAATGCATGTAGGCAAGAGAAGCAAGTGCTGGCCAAAGTCCCTCACTGCCTGGATCACCTGGAGAAGGTGTCCTGTTTTATAGCTGCTGATTTTGGCAGAGAGATGGCCATCTAGAGAACAAGGAGTTTGGAGAAGGGAAGCAACTTACATATTCTGTACTATGGTTGAGATATCTCTCTGGTCAGTCATCAAGTTCTTAGCAAAGAAGTAAAGAATGGTCCAAAGTTCAGGAATCATAGAGAAGTATCACAAAGCACAGAGCAAGGATTTTAGATGCAACCAACCATGAAAGCAAACAGTGAGTTTCCTAAGTCTGCTGAGCTAGGCATCTTGCCCAGATGCTGCTTGATTAATGAGCTGGGGCAGTCCTGCTCTTGCCAGCATTTAGCCTCATCTGCTCATTGTGTCTCAGCTCTGCTAGCCTAAGTAATCTTCATTCCCTTGGCTCTATGGAAGGGGATGTGGGCTTTAACAATTCCTTATCTCTAGCTGTTTCTGCTTCTAGAGAAGTGTTCATCTCCAGCTTTTTCCTGACAAATGACTCCCCAGTCTCCTATGGATCTGGTCTGGAAGACACATCACCTTTTCCTCATCAGCAGAGCATTCTTTAGAGGCAGTCTTGACAGAAGACAAGCTGGCAGGCAAAGTCCCTGGCCAGCAGGCATCAGAGGGATTGGGTGGGTAGTGGGCAAATTAGTGCCACCAGCTTGCCTCTTAATTTTGATCAGTTCATCCTGGGGAGGGTATCTGGAAGGCAAGCTAACATCCAGCAAGCCAGATCTTGCTCAGTGGGTCCCACCTTTGGAACTGAAACAGACTACTAGCTTGCAGTGCTAATTTGCCTCCCTCCCACTCTTGTGGCCCTCTCTGGATAGGAATTTTGGCCAGTAAATGATAGAGCAGTGTCATGCAGCAGGTTGGGTAGTGGTGGGCAAGTAAACTTCTGGCCAAATGTCCCATCCCTACTCACCTTCTTCTGGCATCTGCTGTCCAAACTTCTCAGCAAGAATTTCTAGGGGTGCAAGCTAAAATGTGCTGGCTGGGAATTCCTCCAAAATGTGCAAGCCTGGAGAGTGACCATCATCCCTCTCTGATACTCACTGGCCATGAGCTGTGCTTGTTTTCTACCAGGATCACCATCACCCAGGCCTGCTAACCAACATTCTAGGAACACTGAGGAGACTCCAGGCTTCCTCTGGAACATTCGATGGGATCCCACCCAGCTTGTGCTGGAGCTGTCCAGCCTGGGAGATTCATCAACCAGTGTTGCATGAACTTTCTAATTACATGAGCAACAAGGAGGCTGTAACCATTTTAAGTATTCTTTGAAGTGGCCAAAACCCGATATTATTTTTTCTTCTGTATATTTTGAGATTATGACTTCTTTGTTTAGTCGTTAAGTCGTGTCCGACTCTTCGTGACCCCATGAACCATATTGCGCCAGGCCTTCCTGTCCTTCACTGCCTCCCTGAGTTTGCTCAGTTTCATGCTCATTGCTTCAGTGATGCTATCTAACCATCTCATCCTCTGCCGTCCTCTTCTCCTTTTGCCTTCAATCTTTCCCAGCATCAGGGTCTTCTCCAAAGAGATCTCTCTTCGCATTAGGTGACCAAAGTATCTGAGCTTGAGCTTCATTATCGATCCTTCCAATGAGCAATCAGGGTTGATTTCCTTTAAGATTGACTGGTTTGACCTCCTAGCAGTCCAGGGGACTCTCAAGAGTCTTCTCCAGCACCACAGTTCAAAGGCATCAATTCTTCGGCGCTCAGCCTTCTTTATGGTCCAGCTCTCACAGCCATACATTACTACTGGAAAAACCATAGCTTTGACTATGCGGATCTTTGTCGGCAAGGTGACGTCTCTGCTTTTTAATATGCTATCTAGGCTTGCCATAGCTTTCCTCCCAAGGAGCAAGCGTCTTTTAATTTCATGGCTGCAGTCTCCGTCTGCGGTGATCTTGGAGCCCAAATAAATGAAGTCTGTTACTGCTTCCATTTCTACCCCTTCTATTTGCCAGGAATTGATGGGTTCAGATGCCATGATCTTAGTTTTTTTAATGTTGAGTTTCAAGCCAGCTTTCGCACTCTCCTCTTTAACCCTCATCAAGAGGCTCTTTAGTTCTTCTTCACTTTCTGCCATTAGGGTGGTATCGTCTGCATATCTGAGGTTGTTGATGATTCTCCCTGCAATCTTAATTCCGGCTTGTGATTCTTCCAGCCTGGCATTTCTCATGATGTACTCTGCATATAGGTTAAATAAGCAGGGTGACAGTATACAGCCTTGTCGTACTCCTTTCCCTATTTTGAACCAATCGGTTGTTCCATGACCGGTTCTAACTGTTGCTTCTTGGCCCGCATACAGATTTCTCAGGAGACAGGTAAGGTGGTCTGGTACTCCCATCTCTTTAAGAATTTGCCACAGTTTGTTGTGATCCACACAATCGAAGGCTTTTGCATAGTCAATGAAGCAGAAGTAGATATTTTTCTGGAACTCTCGTGCTTTCTCCATGATCCAGCGAATGTTGGCGATTTGATCTCTTTCCTCTGCCTCTTCGAAACCCAGCTTGTACATCCGGTAGTTCTCGGTTCATGTATTGCTGAAGCCTAGCTTGTAGGATTTTGAGCATAACTTTGCTAGCATGTGAAATGAGTGCAATTGTGCGATAGTTTGAGCATTCTTTGGCATTGCCCTTCTTTGGAATTGGAACATAAACTGACCTTTTCCAATCCCGTGGCCACTGTTGCATTTTCCAAACTTGCTGGCATATTGAGTGCAGCACTTTAACACCATCATCTTTTAGTATTTTAAATAACTCAGCTGGAATACTGTCATCTCCACCAGCTTTGTTGTTAGCAATGCTTCCTAAGGCCCACTTGACTTCACTCTCTAGGATGTCTGGCTCAAGGTCAGTGATCACACCAGCGTGGACATCAGGGACATTAAGATCTTTCTTGTATAGTTCTTCTGTGTATTCTTGCCACCTCTTCTTAATCTCTTCTGCTTCTGTTAGGTCCCTGCCTTTTTTGTCCTTTATCATGCCCATCTTTGCACTAAACGTTCCTTTCATATCTCCAATTTTCTTGTAGAGATCTCTACTCTTCCCCATTCTATTGTTTTCCTCAATTTCTTTGCATTTTTCATTTAAGAAGGCCTTCTTATCTCTCCTTGCTATTCTCTGGAAATCTGCATTCAGTTGCTTATATCTTTCCCTTTCACCCTTGCTTTTCGCATTCCTTCTTTCCACAGCTATTTGTAAAGCCTCATCAGACAGCCATTTTGCTTTCTTGCATTTCTTTTTCTTTGGGATGGTTTTAGTTGCTGCCTCCTGTACAATGTTACAGACCTCCGTCCATAGTTCTTCAGGCACTCTGTCTACCAAAGCTAATCCTCTAAATCTATTCATCACCTTCACTGTGTACTCACAAGGAATATGATCTAAGTCATACCTGAGTGGTCTAGTGGTTTTCCCTACATTCTTCAATTTAAGCCTAAATTTTGCAGTAAGAAGCTCATGATCTGAGCCACAGTCAGCTCCTGGTCTTGTTTTTGCTGTCTGTATAGAGCTTCTCCATCTTTGGCTGCAAAGTATATAATCAATCTGGTTTCGGTATTGACCATCTGGTGATGTCCATGTGTAGAGTCGTCTCTTGTGTTGTTGGAAAAGAGTGTTTGCTATGATTAGCTTGTTCTCTTGACAGAACTCTATTAGCCTTTGCCCTGCTTCATTTTGTACTCCAAGGCCATACTTGCCTGTTATTCCGATTACTCCTTGACTTCCTACTTTAGCATTCCAATCCCCTATGATGAAAAAGACATCTTTTTTTGGTGCTAGTTCTAGAAGGTGTTCTAGGTCTTCATAGAAGCGGTCAACTTCAGCTTCTTCAGCATCAGTGGTTGGGGCATAGACTTGGATGACTGTGATATTGAATGGTTTGCCTTGGATACGCACTGAGATCATTCTGTCGTTTTTGAGGTTGTACCCCATTACTGCCTTTCCCACTCTCTTATTGACTATGAGTGCAACTCCATTTCTTCTAAGGGTTTCTTGCCCACAGTAGTAGATATAATGGTCACCTGAATTAAATTCACCCATTCTCGTCCATTTCAGTTCGCTGATTCCCAAGATGTCGATGTTCAATCTTGTCATCTCATGTTTGACCATATCCAGCTTGCCTTGGTTCATAGATCTTACATTCCAGGTACCTATATAATATTGTTCTTTACAGCATCGGACCTTCTTTTCACTTCCAGATACATCCACAGCTGAACGTCCTTTCGGCTTTGGCCCAGCCGCTTCACTCTTTCTGGAGCTACTTGGAATTGCCCTCCACTCTTCCCCAGTAGCATATTGGACACCTTCCGACCTGAGGGGCTCATCTTCCGGCGTCATATCTTTTAGCCTTTTAACATTGTCCATGGGGTTTTCTTGGCAAGGATACTGGAGTGGGTTGCCATTTCCTTCTCCAGTGGACCACATTTTGTCAGAACTCTCTGTCATGACCTGTCCGTCTTGGGTGGCCCTGCACGGTATAGCTCATGGCTTCACTGAGTTATGCAAGCCCCTTCGCCACAACAAGGCAGTGATCCATGAAGGGGTATGACTTCTTACAGTTCTTAAAACAATCTGCTATTGAATTTAACATGTAAGATGTTCAGTTCATTTATTCTAAAGGTAATGAAATAATATCAATTTAATATCAATTTAAACTACATGTTTCAATTAATGTTGTTTATTATGAGTAGCCCAAAAATATACAAACTATGTTTAAACTAGGATACTTTCATAATATCACCGGGATTGAAAAGGCCACTGGGATTTTCTGGCCTCTGGACTCCATGGCCCTGAAAATTCCTGGAAATCACCCACATTTCATGAGATTTGCATGATATTTTCCTTTGGGAATTTAATTAAGATTTTGGGTGTCACTGAAGCTGAAAGCTACTGGTTTAATAATTCTACAGTGAATGATAAGATACTTACTTGCATTTCTCATTTTGTTCCCAGGTAAGGCAAGTACCTCCCTCGATACCTCACCTTTTGATATTTATTTATAAACATTTCCTGACTGACCCACTCATCTGTAGAACTAACATAGCAGACACCAAGTTACTCCATCAAACATATCTCACTGACAGTGTTGAAGTTCAAAGTTCAAGGAGGTGTTATCAGCAGTGCAGGTCAAGCTGCTGTTAAAGGGGGAACAGTCACTCTCTCTGGGGTTTATTTCTTTAGAGGATAAGCAGAACATAACATAGTACATGGAAGCAAAGGCAGAATGACTACTTAGCAGACAACATCCTGAATCCAAATACAGTAATCCTTAAAAGGGTTGGGGTGGTAGAGAGAACAAGATTACTAAACAACTATTGGCATATCATGGGGACCATTTGTCGGAAAGTCACGGCAGCCCTGATATAATTGTGAGAGGGTGCTTTCAGCAACATATCTTCGCCTTCTCCCAACTCTTCTTCAACCTGTTTCTCTTGCTTTCCTCTCCCTCCCCACCTAATCATTGCTTGCAGAAGACTTTGGTAGCTAGGCTAACAACTACAACTACATAAAATTAGATAAAGAGCAGCAGGTTGTCTACTCTATCCAACAGTGCAAACTAACTACATTTTAAAACAATATGAGATAAACATAGACTTGAGGAAATATCATTTGCTTTGGGACCAAAACATCACCTCCTACTGTCAAAAATGCTCCCAAATCTTATTTCCTATAAATCTGGAAAAATAACCAGTCAGCAATTTACAAGTATTGTGATGTTATTTTGAAGCATCTTTCATCTAAAATATTGTTTTTGGACAAATCCCTCATATCTTCCTTCCAATTACCTGGTAACATACCTGTAGGAGTGTAAACAAGTTTATAAGTTTTAATGTGACTTTGATTCCAGGAAATATACTGCTCAATAGATCTGCTCATCTTTTTGAAAAAATAACGAGAAATGGGAGAATGTTTGTTGGGTGCCTGTGTGTAAAGATCTGCTTTATAGAACTCTGACTAATAGTAGGAAGGTAAAAGATTTTGCATGACATACTGCAGAAAATAGATAAAATGGACTTATGGACATCCATGAATGTGAAAGACTTTGAATAGAAACACCATAGAAAACCACCTTCACCTACTCAAATTATTTATCAATCCTAATTAGAAAGGACAAGACAGTGGGAAATTTCTTTAAGCTTCACAAATGAATTGTGTCTGTCAGATTTTAGTTTTCTTAACACATAGCTTAGCTCTAGAATATGCTGCCATCAGATGTATGATTCCTTGCAATTTAGATGGTTTTAAAAGGGAACTAAATAAATTCATGAAAGATCAGACTATCAAAGCCTGCTAATTTTGCTGGCTCTTTTTTACCTCATTATTACTTTGGACACTGGATGTTGTATACCAGGGTTCCTCAACCTTAGCAACTTTAAGATGGGTGGACTTCAGCTCCCAGAATTCCCCAGCCAGCATGGCTGGCTGGGGAATTCTGGGAGTTGAAGTCCACCCATCCTAAAGTTGCTGAGGTTGAGGAACCCTGTTGTATACTATAAACATACTTGTTATTACTCACACCGTATTTGACTTTTTATGCTTATCCCAGAATGAAATAGCATGATGTATAATTTCTACGTATGTATAATTTGTGTTAGAAACATTAGAAATACATGCATTTTGGCACAGTTTGTGACTGAATATATTGAAGGAGTGTTTCTTTTCTCTGTGAAAAACAGATAAAAGCAGGCCTGGAGTTTGCTAATGGAGAACAAAGGTACTTACAAGCATTATATCTGAAAGGGAGGCCAAAAGAATTTTAGCTTAAGAGGCAACCTGAGAGTTTGTATACTCTGCTTCTTTTCTGTTCACAGAGTGTCAGCAACAGTAATGTTTTCAGAAAGTAGTAAGGTTCAGTTCTCTATGGATACCTGTCCTGGGGTCCCCCTTGAAAACACTTTTTTTAAAAAATACATTTTTGACATTCTACCACCAAGTGGCTTCTGCTACCAGTTTCCTACAATCCTATAAAACCTGAGTAAATTCAAGGTACTGTGAATAAATCTCTCTCTAGCCATCCATCCATCTGATGACAGTCAATTAATTTGTAATACTTTGAGCACTGAGGAAGGAAACTAAGCTGGGTGTAGAGGCAACTTGGTTCTGGGAGCAGCTTTCAGAGTAGGACAAAGAGGCTACAAATAGAGACACTGAATTATTAAGGCTATTATTATTAATTATAATTATTAAGTATTTTAGCACTGCTTCCTACACCATTAATTTCTTTCTGTCCAGATCCAGAAAGCTTCATTGGACTCCGATAATAGATCTATAAAATCAAAAATTCCTTCAGTGTGTTATGTATGAACATTGGTGTAATTGCTTTATCACCAACAATTGGTTAAAAATAATCTTAATTTTGTTTTGTGAAGCAACATTGTGAGTGTTTTTATCTATTCATGTTTAATACATTGCAATCAACAAATAACTTCTTTAGCCGGACCCACCTCAAATGGAAGCAAAAATAATAAAAACTTAATATTTTTCACCTGGGATTAATGTATTTGCTATTCCAGTTTACTGGAACAGTCAGTGGAAGTATATAAGAATCTGATAACCTAGATTTTGTTCATAGAAGGGCTATTTGAATTAACCCTTTCTTTGTGATACTAGTTTGAGTTTTCTTAATATAATCAGTGTGAAGATATCTAATGTTGCATCTATTTAACCTGAAATTTGGAAATATCCATATGAAGCCCCAATAGCAAACAATAGCAATTTAATCCTTACCATTTCCCTGATATTAGGGATAATTTGGTCATTTTCCATTCATAATATCCTTTAATGTTAGGAAAAAGAAAAGATACTCTTGAGATAATTGGATATATACATTTGGAAATATTCACACTTTAGAGCAGAACCAACATTACAAAAGAACATATCCTAGTATTCACAAAATGCAATTTAAGAGCAAAAAGATAAATATATTTGTAAGTATCAGGATATATATGCCCCTCACAGAAGAATTTTATATTCTATTTATATCCCAATAAAACTACTTTTTTCCCAAAAAGCTTTCATTTCCTTGTATTCTGCTACACAATTCTCATTCTTTGTAATCCAAAGGAATGTTGGAAATAAATTTTGTAAAAGGGCTCAGAATTCTGTCCATCTGTCCATCGATAATAGGATAAATACCTGAAAACAGAGAGGAATCAAATTTGGTATGAGGGGAGAAGCCAACAAAAGAAACTCACGTTTAACAATGGGTAGGATCTTGTTTGGGATTGCAGAGAAAAAAAATCTAGAAAAATTCTTCCTGTGCATGACTATGAGGGAAGCAGTTGGGCAGCTGGTAGGAATGCTTTTAAGCAGTTGGACACAAGCATTCCAGAAGATGTGCGCTGCAGACATTCCCTGCCTTGTTTCTTAGCGACTAGTATACCATTGCATACCTCTGACAGTGCCCAATCTAACTTTCCTGATAGTTATTAACCATTTTTGGTAAAACATTATCATAATGGGGAGTTTATCATTAAAGGAAGGACATTAACATTTTCAGTGGTTCTTCATTAGTTTAGGTATTACATTTTTAAAACGAAATAAAAATGTATTTGTTTGGCATGCTTCATGCACTGTGTGATTCTTTCAGATGTTAAGAAGCAGTAGGCAACATAAGGAAAACTGAAATGCAGAACAAATGTTTAAAGTTTTATATTAAACTCACCTGCTATGAAGCACATAGTATGTACAAAAGTGTGACAAAATCTTTTATAAATCATTCACATATGGAATTATATTTATATACATATTTTATTCTATAAAATCTTTATTGTATCCAGTTCAGCAGTTTGTTTCAGCACAGGAAAGAAAAAAAAATTCTTCTTCATTATTTGCATCTAATGAGCCCCATCATATATTTGAATGGCATCATTTGCTAAACAATATTTTTTAAATTGTACAAAGTTTTAAAAGAGGCCATTTGATGTTGAATCCATATGAGACTCACATAGGATTGCATCCACATTTTAAAATAACCATGCGGCTTATTACTTTCCACTTATGTAAGGATTAATTACAACTTTAAGTGAATGGTACCTAATATTGTTTACTAAATTCTACATTACATAATATTGAATTACACCTTTAAGTGAATACCCAAAAAGAACAGAATAAACAATCAATGTAATTTAGTATCATATTTTAAATTAATCTGAAATATTCAGATTAATTTTATTCCTGTTAACACTATATCGGCATATTATTAGTGAAGACAATGACTTGATAAGCTTATATATTAGAAATTAAAAAAGAAGTTTTAGTGAGTGATAAAATAATATTTTCAGAGTGCCTTGTTAGTTTCTGTATAAATTTCAAAAAATCCATATAAAGAAAGCTTCAAATTAGTAAGATCTTTTGTCTCTTTGATTTAATGTAAGCCCTAATTTTGGACAAAGTAAATTTCAAATATTTCTGCACTCTTTGTTGTTTGTTTATGTTAATGAGGACTGGAACCATATATATTCAATTTCTATAGTAAACAATATATTATTTTTAAAAAGGTTAAAAATAGGTAAAATAGGTAAAAAATACAAATATGATTTTTATTACTATGTGCATTTAACTGAAATATATTCTTATTTCTTCTTTTGCATGTGAAAGATGTTTCTGTAATGCAAACATTGCTGATTAATAATCTAGAAATCATCTCAGTCAAACATGTGCAACTTTGGACACCTTACAAATGCATATAAATCACCTAGTGCTGAGAATCTAAATCCCTAATATGAATAACAGATAAATACTGTTTGCTTATTGATTGATTGATTGATTGAGCAACCTTAAGTAATATTGTGCAAAAGCCTGCCATGTAATTTCTCAAAATACTTTTCCCCATTAAAGGAAGTTTTGTTCTACCTTAGTCTCTGGTTACCAGACTTGTTTTTCAAACCTTCAAGATTCTTTTTACTTTTGGTTTGAATCCCTTTCATCAATCAGTCAGTGGAAAAACAAAAAGAAAAAAGATGAAAAGCAGATACAAAATATAAAACATGGATTAATTACGAAAGGATGATAGTGTCATCTGAACGCTCCATGGAATTGCTGTAATGAGTTATGCACATTAAAAGTTCCATATGGAAACAATCAGAAACTCAGATCTAAGGACAGTGCTAGAGAACAGATGAGAAATAGCCCTGAGAATCATCTGGATCTCTTAAGCATCCCATTCCTACCGCATTCAACTTACTTTCATGTTTCTCTTAACATACATAACTCTCACTTACATATAATAAAGTGGGTCGAAGCACACTCTTTTTCACAGCTGCTATTGACAAACTTCTACTCCTTACAACAGACACATGCTAGCTACCACCTTCCAGCTAGTATTTGTATGTCTCCATGTCTTAAATAATCTCTCATCTTTAGTAAACAAATTCAATTACTTATTTTCCCCCATTTATCTATAATTTGCAATCATTCACTCCCTTTTCGCTGTCAAATATTTCTAGCCTGGTCTTTGTTACATTAATAAATATTCCTGTGGAAGGGTGATCTAGATTGCATGACAATTTGGTAAATTGGTGCCTTATAACTATGTTTACATAGCAGCCATACTGTAAATGGGCAAGTCTACTCAGCAGATCATGTCCTCAAACTTTTAAATTGTCATTTCCAGGCAGACTGTACAATTTAATTACTATTTTTCCCCAGCATGGCCATTTTTTATTATTCTTAATTGATATTATGATTTGTTTCAAACATGTTGTATGCTGCTCAAAGTTTGGCAAGGAAACAGCTTTAAAAATTGAAATTATAAGTCAGTCAGTCAGTCAGTCAGTCAGTCAGTCAGTCAGTCAAGGATTGCTGACGTTATAACTCCAATTCTTGCAGACTTTAACATCTAACTATTCTTTCTTTGGATTCATTTTGTTCTATACCCCAGAATTTTGCTAATTATTTGTCTCTAGATTGCCTTATTTGAAAATGTTCAACCACTGAAAAAAGGAAGCATTTACTTCAAAAGAGTTTGAGAGCTCAGCCACCTCATAACTGAAAAATAATTCCATGCAAATAAAGTATTACTACTCTGAGGTATGTTACTTACCTCATTCTTCCTTTCTCAGGAAATTGTGCATGAGCCTTAAGGCTTTATGGGTCAATGGCATAGATTTCTGAAATGAAACCTCTAAATTCAAGCTGTAGAGCATGGCTGGCTGGGGAATTCTGGGAGGTGAAGTCCACCCATCTTAAAGTTGTCAAGGTTGAGAAACATTGCTCTAGAGATTCTCATTGGACTGATGACATATCCTGTAGACCAATCCTTTCTACTTGATACAAGTAATAATAATCACTATAATAAACTTATGGAATGTATTTCTGCAAGATGTGATGACAGCCATTTAGTTTCAATGGCTTTAGAAAATGAGAGAAAATGATGAATATATGTATTCATGGTCACTCATCACAGTCACTAAAAGCAGAACCTGTTTTCAGTGTATTTTTCAATGAGTACCAGATGTTGAGGAATTCTAAAGATACCAACATATTTTTCAATGATTGCCAACAGTGAAAGTTGTTTCAGGCTGTCTTGACTCATGTCAGCTTTCAATGGTCATCTGGTTTCCACTCTTGGACATTATGACTGACCCAACAAGACTGTTTTCTTGCTCTCAATTTTAACTTGGCATAATTTCGGTGCCAAGAACAAAGTATCATTTTGTGCATTCTTGTACAATTCACATTACTGATCTGACACAGCAATGGTTGAACAATGGATCCATTGTTGAATCAATGAATAAACATATTATTGCTTACTCCAGCATGCTGGCTGAGGAATTCTGGGAGCTGAAGTCCACACTTCTTAAAGTTGCCAAGTTTGAAAACCACTATCTTAGATCATATGCAAATGCATGCTAGAAAAGCCCAGCAATTTAGGTATGAAGAAATCATACAAATTTTGCCCCAAAGAATTAATGGACACAAGTTTGACATTAGGATTCAAAACAAGGACAAAGTAATATCAGAGCATTTCAGACCTCAAAGTGACCATTGCACATACTTCAAAAGGTTTCAGGCAATCTCAGAAGGTTTTCACACAATGAGTTTTTAACACCTTACAACTGTTAATTGATAAGATACTTGTAATTTGTCTCAAATGTACTGTTTCCCTCCCTCTTCCTCCCTCACTCTAAATTTGTTTGTTGGAAAAAGTGCTACCAGATTCCTGATTTTTTTCCACCATAGACTAATATGTCTCTCCTCCTTCAGTGGTTTAAACACAGTGTGTGATCCCATCCTTTAGATGAGAATGTAGATATGAACATCCTCATACAGGAGTTTCAAATATTTATCCCAGTCTTTTCCACTCAGTCAACAATGGGAAAAGGACTTCTGGTTTCAAAAGTTGCAGAATCATACAAGCTTTCCCCAACCTCTGGTTAAGTAGGAAAATGGTAAAAGTTAATAACCCAAATGTTTAGTTACTAATTATTGTAATGACCAATTTTATTTTTGGTTTTATGTTTAATTTTATTATTTTTTTCTGTTATAACTTTCTTATGTTTTTTATGGTTGTAAGCCACCATAAGTATTGGAATAAACTGAAAGGTATATATTCAGTAATAAATAAATGAATAAATCTGTTGCCCTTCAGATGTGCTAGACCAGGGTTCCTCAACCTTGGCAACTTTAAGACGGGTGGACTTCAATTCCCAGAATTCCCCTGGCTGGGGAATTCTGGGAGTTGAAGTCCACCCGTCTTAAAGTTGCCAAGGTTGAGGAACCCTGTGCTAGACTACACTCAGAGTTCTCAACTAAAATTAGCAATGGCTATACTGACTTGGGCTTCCAAGAGTTATAGAATCAAAGGGCATCAAACTGGAAAACACTGATTTAATCAAACAAGGCATTTACTCAAAGGGGAAAAACAAAAGCAAAATGTAACAATGAAACTTGTAGATGTACCATAGGGGTGTGAGGTTTTGCTGTTCATGGGCATCAAGCCCCTTTTGAGTTGAGCTTGACTCCTGGTAACTTCATGAACATGTTCATGAAGCTTGCTTGGCAAAAGGACAAAGTGGTTTGCCATTGCCTTATTCTGGGAAGCTTTTCAGTGTCATTGTCTAGCCTACAGTCCTGAGGTTCCCTGGAGGTCTCCCGCCTAGGTGCAGTCTTCCAAGCACTTTGCCATTATGCTGCATAATTAAAAAACAACAACAACGAAAAACTAGAAAATGGCCAGAGATTGACAAGCTGGTTCTCTCCAAATTTTTGAACTACTGTAACTTGTTGTAATTGGTCATGGTGGCTGTCCTTGATGGGAATCAAAGTCCTACTAATCTGAATCAGTCTGAAGTAGTGGCCTAGTAAAATTCAGGTTATGTTGGTTTAAGTGATATAATAATGATAATAGTAGTAGTAATAATATACAAAACTAGTGTTACTAAAACTTGGGTTCAGGAATCTGGATGAACACTAGATAGCAACGAAGGATTGGGGTTTTTAATCTCTTTGGTGCTATCTAAATTTTTGCAACCCGGATCTATTAGCCATATACAAAATATATATAATCTAATACAGCATATTGCATAGGTCAGAGAAATGCATGGTACTAATCTACTAATCAAGTAACAATTGAACACTATATTTGATTTGTTAATTTATTTGAGCATGCATGTATATGATTAATGAAAAGAATTGGGATGAACTATGGACAGTGATCCAAATGATGACAAGAAACAGATGATACTTTCCAGTATACTTAGGCTGCAACTGTTAACTTCATTGAATCTGTTAACATAACAAGATTACTTATGACTAATTGAACCATGAATTATTTAATTAATTTACTTTTCCTGATTCACATGATACACTGCATCATAAACTCATCACAATATGTTAGGGTAAAATATGGCTGGCTAAATTTGTGCTTCAGTGTGTTGTATAAATACAACATTGTGTAACCAAATCCAGATCCACTTGAAATAATAGCTATATGTTAAATGGGGTTGTAGTCTCCGTGTGACTTCTTGCAATGTGCTGTTTTTTTTTTTCAAACAAATGTTCTGATTTTTTTTTTCTAGAGGCACTGAAAACATCTTAGGAGCTTCCTATTTGTTAAATCAGTGCCATAGAGACTGTTCATTTTTAAAATACCTCTGGAGGACCACCATAAATAAAAACAGTATTTTGGATGTCAGAGAAATTAAATCCATTGATGCAAAATATTGTTGTGTGCATTCTTTATCCAAAGTTGAAGTGGGTTTCCAGAATGTCATATTCCAGTTTCGTCATATGTACTAAGCATCTGGCAATACTGACAAGGATTACTCCTCTCCCCCCAAAAAATATGGAGTCTTTTTTTCAGAAGGAACAAACAATTCCTCCCCTGGAATTTAAAACTATTCAAAATGGTTTCAATGAGATTTCATTTATTAATATTTTTTTTAGTATTCTCATTATAAATGTTCATCTGGGGGCAACTCAGAGCATATTACTAGCAGCTTCCGCAAGAGCTAAAAATGTATGGTGTTATGAAGCTGCCAATGAAGAAACCAAACATTAGTATAAGGAGCAACAGTGTCTACAGTGTGTGTGTGTGTGTGATTCAAAATGGGTAAGATGACAGATGTGGCACTGTTATGGAAGCCTCATCACTTTGTACATGCATGTGACATCAGCACACAAACAAAAGGGACAGGGCTTGCATTGCAACACCACATCCACCATCCTGCCTGTTATAGTAAGAAATATTATAATATTTAATAATATTACCAATGAATAATAAAATATAATATAAAGAACAGACTGGAGAAGGTAAAGTGAAGGAAAAACTAAAAAGACATCCACAATAATATAATAAGCATGGGTTGGACCCAGACATAGCCATATTGGAAGCAGATCTATTAAAAGCAATGAACTGCTTGGATTGATTCCAAACCACATGAAGATAGCAAAAAATACTTAAGGGTGGAACAGAGACAAAACACTCACCCTAGCATCCATTCCCAGGCCCGGCCCATTACGAGTTGTCTGCCAGCCCTACCACAATGCAGCTGCAACTCCCACACCGAAAAGTGGGCATTATGGGCCGACTTTCTGTCACATGAAGCCAAGAGGTCATAAGGGTGGATCCCCTAATAACTGGAAAACTGTTCTTATGAGCCTTTCCTCAACTGTGTCTATTCACAGCACAAACATGCCCTGGCAACCCCCCTTTTTTTTATTGCCGTGCTGTCATGATACCGTTGCCAACTGATCCCCGGTCCATATCTGAACGAATCTTAAGTCACTCTTGGGGATTCCACTGTTAAGCCATGTTTTCTTATTTTGGTGCTTATTTTGCAGTGGTTTCAAACTCCAGCATCTGGGATCACTCCAGCTCCTACTGGCCAATTTAAGTTCTTTGTGAGCATCCTCCTTCCCATGTGCATCCACAGGGGTGGGGGTAGAAATAAAAGAAGTCAAGATGGCAACTCTGGCACAAATAAAAAAGAGTTAGAGCTTCAATCATGTAGTTGTGGATTGCAGGTTAATTTTTTTCTGGATGCTCCTCCCCTTTGGTCTATGGACAGTGTCCTTTCAGGTCATTCTGGTTGGGCAGGGGAAGAATTCACATTTTCCAATTGGCCTTTCTGCTGTACCCACCTGGTGTCTGAGCTGATCCTTGGCTCATAGACCTTGCTTTGAAAAAGGAATCAGCCTAACATATGAGAGATGTGGAGGAAGCGGGGGGGGGGGGAATGGGGAAATTATTGTCACACAGTGTGATCCCATGCCTGTCATTTTTTAATCAGGCTACTTTCAGAAGAGCTCTCACTCCTCACTACACTGTGTTGCCTGCCCCCATCACCCCATAGCACCTATAAATCAGGCAAAACCTGGAGTGAATTTAGACAAATGGCTAAATCTGCTGGTCTAACCATCCTTCAATGCTCACTTCTTTCCAAGTTCTAGACCTCTTTCCTGTTAAAGAAAGTGACTGTAGATGTTTTTCTGGGAGTTAATGATATTTGGTGGGAGAAGAGAGGGAAAAAAATCTGGGGACTCCAACAATTCTTGTTCTTAATTTGTTCTATACTTGGCAGATAAGGACACTACTATCTGAATGCATCTTTTCTGAGGCAGAATAGGGAGTGGCAAACTGTATGCAGCAATCGTTTTCTGTTTGCTAAGGGAATGCTTGCTCATGGACAGTACTTTACATGAGCCTGAGGAAGAGTCATATGTCTAAATCAGTGTTTCTCCACCTTGACAACTTTAAGATGTATGGACTTCAACTCCCAGAATTCCCCAGCCAGCATGTTGGCTGGGGAATTCTGGGAGTTGAAGTCGACACATCTTCAATTTGCCAAGGTTAAGAAATACTAGTTTAAATTGATTTCAGTTACGGTACTCTAAGGACATCTCATCAGGTAGCAATACCTGGCCAACCACTATCTTATATATTAAACTTATCAATAATTGCTGGTTTACTAGTAAATACCATATAGTATTATAGCATAATCAGTACAAATATTATTGTAAAATATCACAAAATCTCTGCCAATGTAGTACATAAGAAATGCTTTTTGCTTAAACCACTTACAGTCAGTTTGGAATAGCATTTGAAATTTTATGGTGATGTTAGAATAGCCTGTTTCAAATGTGAAACAGCTGCTCTGAGCTCTGAACATTTCGGATTTGAAACATTTTATACACATCTACTTGTTATTAGTCTGATTGTCTACTTAGAAACTGGGTAGATAACTCCTTTCAGATGTTTTTGACTTTGACTTTGATTCCCAGCAAACCTGACCATTAAAAACTGGGCATAAATCAACAGTTCATTCATATTTTTTTTTTTAGATGAAAGCCATTCCCACTTCCTTGCCTAATTAACACCAGAACACTTTCTGGTGAAATAGTTTACAACAGCAACTATGGGAGCCAAGTTACAAACTAGCTGGTCATTTGCTTCAGGTAATAAATACTTTTGAAATTGCAATTTGCAGCCTTAAATTCATGACATGTTGGCTACATATTAATTGCATATTCAATTCTGCAGTTTTCAGAAATATGAAATTCATTGCAATTTTTTTAAAATTTTTGGTCGCATCACTACCTCAAACCCCTCTTTTGCAGTCTCAAGGCCCTCCTCCAGGCACAGTTAAAATACTGAAAAGCAACATCACAATTCATTGGTATTTTAAGGTGGGAAACATGAAAAATCAAATCAGAAGGAGCATCTTTTCAGACTAACACACATTTTATTGAAAAGCATAAACTTTTGTGATCTGCCTTCTGATTTTTTGCTATCATACACTAACATGGTTATCCTCATAAAATAGAAATTATAATGTATGCTACAGTTACACTGTCTGGGCTGGAAAATTTCATCTGCTCATCCCACTAGATCTAGCAGAGTGGGCATGTTATGGGCTCCATCATCTAGGGAGCTACATTTGCGGGCCTTTGCTGTGGCACCTGCACTGTGGAACCTTCTCCCTCAGAGATGAGATCAGCCTCATCAGTCCTGAGTTTTCAAAGGTTCCTCAAGTCCTGGTTGTGTCAGCAGGCCTGGGGACCCCAGGGGACAGATGGCTCTATTATTAACATCCCTTCGCCTATTACAGTGGTACCTCGGTTCACGAACTTAATTCATTCTGTGACTCTGGTCGCCACCTGAATTGGTCGCCACCCAAATCAAATTTTCCCATAAGGTTCAATGTAATTATGGTTAATCCGTTCTGAACCATATGTATTTTTTTTTAAAACTACAAAAATATGACACAAAGTACAGTCCGAAGAGAGAGAACGCTAACCTTGCTCAACGTGACTTCTGGCGTGGAGGACAGGAAGGTGGGTGGGGAGGTGGTTATTGCTTGGAGGGAGAGTCCCCCTCCCTACAGGAAGCCACGACCACGTGTCACGGCAGGGAAAACGGCTGCGGATCCTGTTCGTCACCCGATCCGGCGTTCGCGAACGGAAGCAAAATTTTGCGAATGGTGCTGTTCGTGAACCGAATTGGTCGTGAACAGAACCGTTCGTGACCCGAGGTACCACTGTATTTTCCTTTTCTGTTTTAGTTCTGTTTTAATAGTTTTTAATGTTTTTAATAATTATTATAGAAGGGTTTTATGTAATGACTGTTTTTATTTATTGTTTTACTGGACTGTTGTACACCGCCCAGAATCACTTTTTGTGAGGTGGGCAGTCATATAAATTTGATTAATAAATTAATAATAAATAAAAATTCAGATGACTATTAGATGGAATTAGATGGAAGCAAAAAGAGTGTTTCCCCCCTCTTTCTCACAATTTTATGGTCATCCAAATTTTTCCAGCCCAAAAAAAGACTGTTGGTCTTAGTGTTTGCCCTAAAATAGACTTGTTTAAAAACACAACAAAGCAAATAAAAACTGCAAACCTCTCTGCCCTAATACAAAAAATCCTAACCCCAATCACATGGATGATACAAACTTACCCACTTTGCATCATCGCCATTCCCATTTCAGCTTTGTATGTCTCCAAAATGCTAATTAAAGCTCCTGAGCATCAAAAGATTCCTGAATACAGACTCAGTAGTGATGGAGCTGGGGGTTTTCCACTGGGATAAATTCATACGAACCAAGGAATTAAATAAGGATACAGCTGTTTCACAAATTTAAATGAGCTAACTATTTTATGTTAAGCAATCCTGGGAATCAGAATTTGTGAAAAAGAGTCCAGTATCTTTAACATTTTAGGACTTCTACCAAAATTTTAATTTCCAAGACTTTTACCTGGAATAAAGAGGAGGGTTAGAGGACCTGTAGTTATTAGAGGAGTATAAAGTTGATGTAACTTAGTACTGTATGCATATTCTTTGACCCAGTACTGTATGAAGATTGCTAAGCAAAAATAATATACCCCAGTGTTCTTCAACTTTGTATCGTTCAGCTGCGTTTGTCTGCAAATCCTCTAGTTCCTAGCCAGCATGAGAGTTGGAGGCCAATATGTCTGAAAGACAGCAGATTGCAGAAGATGCATGTGAACAAACATACACTACACATACAAACTCTTCCACTGGTACTCCAACAGCTTCTTATGCTCCATCAAATGATTCAGTAATAGGCATCCAGAATGTTCGAGAGTAAGATGGTGAACTACTTCAAAGAAAATTGACAGCATTCTCCACCACATTTCTGAAAGATTATCCTAATAGATTTTTTTCCGACCGGGAATACACATTTTTCATTTGCGGTTGTCATAAAAATTTTATTCTTATATAATGTCTTATTCCTAGAAAATAGAGCAATTCTAGTTTCAACAACTGCACTCATGCGTAGCTATTGGGCAAGTCCTCTGTCTCAGTATTTGGTACAAATCTAGTACAATTCCAGAAACATGTACACAGAAGAGAATAGAAACATCGCCCTAGAGCACCAGTGGCTTTTCAGATGTTGCTTAGCTAAACAATATGTGCTTTATGTGGTGGGTTTTCTCTATTTTAACCTTTGTAAGCTGCCCAGAGTCACTTGTGTTGAAATGGGTGGCTATATACATCATAAATAAATAATTTCTCAGCAGTTCAGCAGTTAGCTGAGGGGTGTAGTTCAGCTACTTTGGGTGGACCATAAGTTTCCCATCCCTGCCATATGGGAAAGGTACCTTTGGTGGATAACTGCAAGAAATATTGATGCGTGTGGGATGTAACATGAAATTCACTGAATTAGGAGGAATACATGGAATGTCATATTCATTAAAGTTAAAGAAGCACCAGTTAATGATCCCAAAAATTCATCAACCCTGTTGTAGATGGGTTGACCACACTAGTTAGCTGTTTCATATTTATCTCATTTCAGATTCAAGCACCCCACACTGCCAATAGAAGAGAATATATGTAGCTCAGGGTTGAACTGTGGAGTCCTTGGGGTTCTCTGAGCTTGGTTGTTTTCTTGCAAATGTTTCATTACCCATCTAGGTAACATCTTCAGTGCTAGAAGGGAGTGGGGTTTGCTCTGTTTACATACAGTAGCTTGCCCTGTCAGTATTGGTGGAGGAATTTTTTTCTTGGTAGTTCCTAGATTAGGCTGTTGTTTACTGCTTGTTTGTCTGGCGTTAATCCCTCCTTATCTGGGTGTTGATTGCTGGCAGGGAGGTGTTCTGGTCTTTTTGTTTCCTTTTTATTGTCTCTTTTGAATGGTGTGTAAATGCTGTTTATCTCTATGTGCCTGTTGGCTGACTTATCTGAATACCAAGCTTCCAGGAATTCCTTTGTGTTTTTGGATTTAGCTTGGTTTAAGAGGCTGAGAGTTTCCCAGTTGAAATTATGGTTAAGTCTGTCCATATGTTGTGAGACTGAGGAGTGTTCATTATGTCTTCTGCTAGTTGGTGCGCTCTGCTAGCCTTCTGTCTGTCTGTCCTACGTAGTAGCTGTTACTGTCCTTACATTGTATGTTGTAGATGATTTTTTCTGTTTTTTTCTTCTTGGGCTACTGGGTCTTTTGGTTTACTTAAGATGTTTTGGAGGGCTTTAGTTGGTTTGTGTGCTGCAGAGATGCCATGTGGTTATAATAGTCTGTTGGTTGTTTCTGAGAGGTTTCTGATGTATGGCAGTGTTATCCTTTTCATAGCTTGTGTTGGTTGTGTTGTAATGAGTTGAGAGGTCAGGCACTTTTTGATAGTTGTGTGGATATGCATTTTTTTGGAAGATGTTGTATAGGTGGTCTGTTTCCTCTTTCTGCTGTTCTGTGTTGTGCTCATCTGAATAACATTCTTATAGCCAAATCCAGCCTCCCTCCTCCTCGTTTCAAATATATTCTCCCACGCATCTATTGTGCACTTTGGTCATTTTCTATTTAGTTGAAACACAAACCACAGCTTGGACCTCTTTCAACTTTACTGTATAAACAAGAGGAGCAACCCTGCTGGAGTTTTTTTTATTGATGGTACAGTTCCCAGCAGGAGCCAAGACACAAAGCACATGTGAGATTTAGAAGTGAGAACTGAGCCGGTCACTGTTATTGTGTAAGACTGGGAGTTGGGCGACTTTGCCAACCACAATTTAAAGAAAGAAGTTCTCATATGGAGTCAGATTGCTAGCCCATCTAAATTATAATTATTTACATTAAAAGGCAATTGCTTTTTAATTT
Source organism: Python bivittatus (assembly GCF_059951505.1). Classification (NCBI taxonomy): domain Eukaryota; kingdom Metazoa; phylum Chordata; class Lepidosauria; order Squamata; family Pythonidae; genus Python; species Python bivittatus. The sequence goes on along the minus strand of NW_028277098.1, from coordinate 76,286,027 downwards.
CAGTACTTTTTTTTCTGGCAGCATCACGTGTTGAGAGGGGGAGAAAGGGGGCAAGAAAAAGATGCAATATGCCTGACCGAGTAACTGAACTGATGGGAAAGTACTGGCCACAACTTTGTTCCTTACAGTTTCACAAGAGCTTTGGTCCACATCCCCTCTGCTCAGGCTGGAAAATCTTTTAGAAATGAAAGGGATTTAGTATAATTAATTACATGTGATTTTCCTACCATCAGGCACCGCAGCACCCAAGCCAGCAGTTTTTAAGCTAAGCTAAGCTTTAACTAGGACTTGAACAAGCTTGACACTGGTCATGTACTCATGCTGAAATCTATGTAATGAAAGGCTAAGGGCAGGTCGTGTTGCAGCAAATGGCACACCTGCTTGATCTCCTCTGGGCTTTGAAATTAAGCAGGGTCTGGTTCATTTCTGGATGAGAGATTACCAGGAAACCCCAAAGTTACAAGCACAGGCACATCTGTGTAGCTATCTTGAGAATAACAAGCAAGTGGTTTGCCTTTGCCTAAGAAAACTCCAGGGATGTGACCAGGAAATCACCAGGAGTTGAGCTCGATTCAAAGGAGGTTTTACCTTAAGCAGCCACCAGCTAATCCTGCTTTACCTTGAAAAGCCCAAAGATTAGATCTGACCCGCATTGAGACTCGCTGGGAGTCGGGCGGCATATAAATTTAATAAATTATATTATCATTATTCAGACTGAAGAACTTCCAATAATCCGAGAGCCACAGACTGAAGTGGAAAGTCGAGAAAACCGCTGCCCACCATGGACATGACCGTATAATCACCAGAGGCAGAGTCTGATTCCAGGGAGAGTTCACCATTTTATGAGGGAGCGTAGCCAAACGTTCCTCTTGGATTTCAAACGTTTAAAACACTCCCAGAAATACTAAGTATGAACTCAGTCCTAGAGTTAATAATAGGAAGTAAACTTACACTGGATGAGAATATCTGTAGATTTATTAAAAGCAGAGCTAGAAGTCAGCCAATTTTTTTTTAAGGGACGGAACAAACGCGGCCCTTGCTCCCCCCAGTTCGCTGTACCCCTTCCTTCCTCCTCTCTTCCCTGAAAAAGCGAACTACGCACACACTTGCGTAAGTAGCGTAGCTGCAAAGGATCAGGAACTCCACCAATCACTGGAGCGAGCTGTGCGAAGGAGCACGTGCCCAGCCGAGCCGGCCCCCTGTGACCTCACCAGCTCAAATTCCCCAGCCGCAAAACTGCACATGTTGCCGTCGGGATTTCGCCTCCCTCAGCCCGAATGCTGTTGCGCTTGCGCAGAAGCGAGACTACAGTTCCCGAGAGGCGCGAGGACAGGGCTGCGGCGCATGTTCCCATCCGGGACATCCGTGCTGTTTTCTGTCTCCGCCTCCTGCTGCTGATGCAAGAGCTGAGCGCGGCGGCGAGGCGAGCGGGACGGGCTGAGCGAGCGAGCCGGGGCGATTGACTTCCTGGGCGGCGTTGTGGCTTTCCCCCCGGGACGGGCGCTTCCGAGTTCCTGCCTTGACGGTTAGGGAGAACCGTAGCCATGTCGGGAGACGAGGTGAGGGCAGAAACGCGCCCAGGCCTGGGGTGGCGTGAACTGGGGCTGCGACCGCCGCCATGTGAGGAGCCGGGCCTGAGGCCTGCCCGCACCCTGGTCAGAGCCCGGCCGGATTGGCTTCCCTGAGCGAAAGCAGCTCCCTTCTCCCCGTCGTGTGATCCATTTAGGAGCCGGACTTGCTTTTCCCTTCGCGGCTTTGAGATACTTCCTCTTTGTCCTGGTCGCTCTCTCTTTTCCTACCCTGCGAAATAAGGAAGCCTTCCTTTATCACTCTTCCCGCGTTATGTCAAACTGAGTTAACGCCACCTCCCCCCCCCCCACTTCTGAGAGTACTACGGTATATTAGAGAACGCAGGATAATTTCATACTAAAAAAAACCCGCTATTTTAAAAAGGCGAAAGCGTGAATATGACAGACATGGTTGCAGGCGCGTTTAATGTGCTTTGAATGGAGCGTCTTTCCTAGTGCAGTGCCTGCTTAACGGCAGGCCTGTCTTTACCATTGCATACAGTGCGGCTTGGAGGGCATCGATTCTAGCTTCCAGTCTTAAAGGATGCCTGCTAGTTTTCTGCTCTAGTGGCTCGATTTGGTGTCTATTCAAAACATCTCAGATGTGTAGTAGCTGAAGCTCTGCTTTCATTGAGAGATTCAGAAGAAAACTTTTATTCCTGTCTCTGCTCTCTCCATCACTCCTTTTATTCCAGAGATAATTGTTCGAATCTCTAGGATGGGCATCTGAAACCTCTTGCATAATATATCCAGGGGAAGCTGTGTGTCTGCTGGAGTTGGGTGGCCAAAACATTTAAATTAATAATAAATAAAATAATGTTGAATTTATGAGACCTTTTCATGGGCAGAATAATTCTATTATTTGGCCAATTGATGATTCCTAAAGTTGCATTGATAGCTTGGCAAAAACAAGGAAAAGCTTTTGCTAATCTTCCTATTTAAAGTGAAAATGTCTCATTTTAAAACTAAAATGAATTTTACATTTGGAGGCCTTTTGTCATGATCCTTTGAGGTATTCCTGTTAAGCAGAATCTGAATTAATTTCCTTCTGTTTTTGGGGATCTATTTCCAATCTTGAAAGTGGGGAGACAGGATTTAGAGTGGGAAAATTGATGGATCTTACAGCTCTTGAGACTTTCTGGGCAGTACAGAATATATGAGTTTGTAATAAGTCAGAATATAACACCCATTTGGATAGATATCTACATTATTTATAAAGTGTTAATTAAACCTAAGCTAGGCTTTGTCAAACTATATGATACTGCAACCCTCTAAAATGATAAATTAACTTGTATGATGTTGCTATGAATTGAACTAATAATTTCATTTTTGGTTTGGATTTGGCAAGAAATAAATATACCACTTTTGATAATTAAAATTTAATCTGCTACTGCTGCTTCTCACTGAAGGCTTGCCCATAAAGCAAGAGTGAGGTTTGGCAGTGTTTCTGCTTTGCCTAAGCAAGTTTGATTAGTTAAAAGTGACCACCCTCTAAGTTGTTTGCAAACCCCTGGCATAAGCTATGATTGAACTGTCAGTTCATATTGTCAACTCCCAGTTGTACTCCAATGATTTACTGAAATTATGCATGATTGGTTTCTGATTGAGTTTGGTTGATAGAATGATTCACTTTTAGGGTCCCTTGTTATATTATGCTTTTTGTAGTGGAAACACTATATAATTTATCACCCAAAAAGATGTTATAGTGCAGTATTTGGAAAACAGATATAAAATACATTCTTTAGGAATAATTAGAAGGAGCAGTACCTGTAGAAGGATGAAAAACAAGCTAGATTTCCAGATGGAAGTTTTCTGTTCTTCATATGATAAATGATTTAATAATAACAAAGATATAGTCAGTTATATTGGTAAAGTTAAGATGGCTATAAATGTATTACCGTAGTTTAATATTTTTAAAATTATTTTAACACATGTGGTCTGTGCCACCATGTCAGTGTAGATCTGTTATCCATATAGTGCTGAACTTGATCTTATTTGAAATATGAATTCAGGAATAAACTCTTCTGATGTTTTCTCCCTTTATTGTTTACAAATGCTTGACAGCATATGAATTATTATGTCCAGAATATATAAATTCAGTTTCCTAGCTATAATACATTAGAAGTGTATTAAAGATTGGCCTCATACAACTTAATAATTTCTCTCCAGCCAAAAGAAATTTAATTTCAACTTGGTATAATAAAGTACTGTACATTAAACAAAATGTAGTGGTGTTGCACCAGGAGAAGGCAATTAATTTATGGGTATTGTGTCTTCTCTCTTCCTTCTTGCAGCCTTCGTGCCCCCTAATCTGCTTTAAAAAGTCTCCCAACTGAAGCAGTGTTGGGACATGTGAAGAATTCCAGGAGAATCACTCCTTCTCTGTTCTACTAGCAGAACAATTTATTGACTGGCTCATTAGATACCTGTTCTCCTATCTTGACCAATGTTGATATCATTAGGATAAATTTAACCTGTGTCTGGTGAAAAATACAGGCGTATCTCTTAAGATTGCAGATTTTTCAGTAGCAATACTTTAACATAGATATTAAGGTTATATCAGATCAGGAATAGGCATTGTGATGCCTATGGCTACTTGGTGCCAACCAGGTTCCTTCATCTACCTAACTTTTAACAGATTGTTTTAATTTTAAAAACCAAAGGGAGACTGGAATATAAGAGTGCTAACCTATAATGTAATTCTACCACCAATTTACTTTCTGAGAAATAAGTATTTTGTGATGGCTGCACCACCATGGCAGATATTTTGAGAGAGCCAGCAAAATTCTCTCAATATTACATATACACCTGCTGATGTTGGACGATTTCTTGTCTCTGCATTAGGTGGACAATTCAAATATGGGAAGGAACTAATTTAATGAAACTGCTATTTAAGTTGGTGGTATTCGAGATACAATCTTTGGTTTTTGTTCTCTACAAAAGAGAATATTGTAAACTAGCTTCTAATATTAAATGCATCCAAAGACTTAGGGTTTTTTTTTTTTTGTCTTTAAATATAAATTATGTGTGTTTGTATGTTTGGGGATGCCCTTTAAGGAAAGATTTTTTTAACAGTCCTGTATAACCAGTTGGTATGGTGAGATTCCATTGTATTATAACCTCAGATGTAGAACACTGTAATTAAGCTTGTAATCATTTAGGCTAAGAAATATATCCAGAATCAAAACTTTGTTTTCTGTATGTATGTGTGTGTGAATACATAGATCAAAATTGTCTTTAGGTTTGACAGAAAAACATGTTTTTCTAGCAGAAAATCCAACTGTTTTCAGTGTAATTTATGTTTACATTAAATAATCATGGGATTGCGGTTTACAGATAGAATGCAGCACTGGGGTTGCCCTCAAGATTTGTTCTGGATTTTTGGAGGACTGTCCAGTTTGATTTTAGGATGATTTTGGTGAGGGAAGTAATAGGTAAAAATGTTCATTGCTTAAGTGGTCTTCTGTCCATAGTATTGAATTCTCCTTGTTCTCCAGGGTTCAAAACTATAATAGTTTTTTTGGCTATATAAAGAGTCTGATAATTGAGTTGAAGGGGTGTTTATTTTTCAAATTAATGATTTAGTGTGAGAGAGGCACAAATTACCACCTGATACCTGAATACCAGGTGTTGCTGTTCCTGCTGAAACTTAATCATGTGTGCCCAAAAAAACTAGAGAAGTTTTAGTGGAGTTGTTATCAATTGTTGAAATTAGTAGTAGGTTTTTTAAAAAAATAATTGCTGGGAAACCAACCTTGGAGTGTTGGGTTATGTAGAATATTTCACTGCTTAAATTATTAAAACCTCTTTTCCATTTTGCCCATATTAAGTTTTCAGTTTTCTTCTAATATGTTCTGTACAGCATGGTAGAGATCTTATTTTTAATAAACTTTCTATTGCGTGATGTTTGACTCAATATTTAATAAATGTTTATATTTATATGTATTCTTTTAGATCTGGAGGGTATTTTTAAATTGCAAAATTGTTAAGAAAATCCTGTTGTTTTTTGCAGATGATCTTCGACCCTACTATGAGCAAAAAGAAGAAGAAGAAAAAGAAGCCTTTTATGCTTGATGAAGAAGGTGGTGATGCACAAACAGAAGAGACACAGCTATTAGAAACAAAAGAAGTAGAGCCAGAACCAGCAGAAGACAAAGATACAGAAGCTGATGAAGAGGACAGTAGAAAAAAAGGTAAACTGTTATACATCTGCTGGAAATTCTGTTTTCTGTTTCTTTTTGATTTTTCTCAAGAAAACATATTTATAAAGGCCTGACATTTACTTTGTGCTCTTAAAGCTTTCCAGAGAAGGCCATATGTTAAGCAGCAGAATGCTTAAAATTTTTGGAAGACCTGCATTCAGACGTTCCTCACTGGGTGGCTGTGGGCACGTTGTTCTACCAGTACTCATGGAAGAGATAAATTAGTAAGAGACCTTTGTGTTGCTGGTGTGACTTTCATGGAGAGGATGAAAGGTCATTTACCAGCTTGTGGTATTGCATTGTATATCCCTAAACTTCCTGAAATATACAGGCTGAAGCACACCTAACTCATACAGCTGTAGTTTAATGGATTGCTTTGTTTCATGTATATAAGATATTAAACAGGATTGGCAAGAGTTTTTTGTGGTCTACTTGTATGAACCAGCCAACTGTTAACATTTTAGAATTGGACTCTTTGTGCATTTCATGAGAAATTAAGTTGAAGTATTCTTATTCTTTTTATTTTATAGTCTGGCTTTAAAATACTTATCTTTTTCTTCCTGACTTATACTGCTAAGGCCATTAAAGCATTGAAGTAAATGTTGTAAATTCAAAGATCTTGTGGTAAGCATGCCTGAAAAAATATAGTCTGTCATGGTTGTATTGGGAACCAATTCTTGTAGCCTAATTCTCAGTTGTTACACTCTGAGTTTTAGAGATCTACTGTATACAATGTGTAAAAGTCAGCCTAAATCAATATTTTACACATTACTGAAATAGTCCAAGTTAGTTTTTGTTTTTTCATGTGTACTAGTATTTAAGTTGGCTGACTTCATTGACATAAGCTTGCTTAAATTTCTTAATATATTCAGGCATGTTTCTTCTATACTTGGAATCATAAAGTACTCTGAATATTGGTAATGTGCTGCCTTTCAATTTCAGATGCATCAAATGATTTAGATGACTTAACCTTCTTTAATCAGAAGAAAAAGAAGAAAAAGACAAAGAAGATATTTGATATTGATGAAGCTGAAGAGAGTCTGAAGGTAAGTTGACACAGGGTTAAAGGGCATGTTTATTTCTTCATCTTGGCAACTTTCTTAAGGATTGGGTATTTTTCCCATTGAAATAACCATCTGGTGCTATGCTCTCAGCTTAAAATGGGAAGAAACTTGCTATTGTATTTTATCAGTTATAAAGACAAAAAACACCAAATTATATTTAAAGGCACTCTAATACAGCCCCAAGACTTTTAGTTTGTAGGTGACCTCTCTGATGAACTAGTTGATTACTTTAATGATCAGCAGAGAGTTGCATATTTTAAGTACAGTACAGGTACAGTTTAAAGTACAGTATAAAGTACAGTATTTTATGTTTGCTGCTGATATTATTAAATGTTGTTTATGCTGCTCCTCCCCCCCATCCCCACCCCATTTATTCTAAAGGACCTAAAAATCGAGGGTGATGTACAAGAAACAGTAGAACCAGAGGATGATCTTGATATCATGTTAGGAAAGAAGAAGAAAAGAAGGACAGCAAAGTTTACAGATGAGGATGAAGTATTAGATAAAGATGAAGGTAACTTTTATTTGTTGGTGGTGTTAGTTGCTGTTGGTCCAAGTTGGTAACCTTGAAGGTGTAACTATAATTTAATCTTATAACCAGGGTGGAAGAGAAGCTATCAGTATTCTGTCAAATGCTACAGTGGTATAGAGAAAGCTTTGTAGCATACTGCCCAATACCTCATTGACCATATTCACTGATGTATGTACAGGGTATGAGTATGTACTCATTGTACAGGGTGCCACAGTCTCTACAGTGCCATTAGCCACAGCTGTTTTAATTAATTTCAGAAGGCAAAGGAGAAGCTGTGAGTGCAATAACTGGGTGCTTCTATGAGAGTGTTAGCACTCTACCATCTAATTATGCAGCCATTTCCCCCCCCCCCCCCGGTTCTCTTTTGGCCTAGATCTTCATGTCTGTCCCACTTTCTTGTTCAAAATCCCAGATGATACTTGAAAGGTGTGAGGACAGTTTTAGAGCAGTTTTAGACATATAAACATATGTCAGTATGGGAAATTCCAATAAATTCTGTGATTTGTGGTTTTCCATTTTCAAAAATACCTTAATAAGTAGCATAGTAAATGAGTACAATATATGTTGTTAATCATCAGTTTCAAAGTTGTAATCAACTTAGGTTTGTCTTTGGAGATCTCAGATCTCATGCCCGTGTACTCATTCAGACATCATGGGCACCACCAACTAAATAAGAAATAAAAGTACATTCTTAAACTGAAACATGTTATATTAAATTCCATTTTATAAGAGATGTCAGGATATTTTCTGATTTGAACATTTTTGGAAACTTCAAGCACTGCTAAAGTTCCACTTCTGTGGAAAGAGGAAAGATAAATTTTCCTTTCCAAATGCTATGCCTCACAATATTCTTAATGCTGTTTGGATTAACTTTCCCTTTTTAACAACATCTTCTCATTTAGCAAAAGGGTCTAATATAGGAAGTTCTGGTTGAAAAATGTGTGTGTATACGTCACATAAAAACACTCTGCTGTGCACAAACTGGAATGGAAGTCCTTGAGGTCTGAAATAATATTTGTAATTCTGCAGCATTGGAGGATGACGACAGCAAAAAAGACGATGGAATCTCTTTCAGCTCTCAGTCAGGACCTGCATGGGCAGGCTCAGAAAGGGATTACACCTATGATGAGGTAATACTTTCCACACCTTTTAACTAATTCACCTATTAGTCTTTTCTTGTAATCTATGGGGAGCATAAAATAAGTTTAAATATTGCTTTGGATTTATACTAGAATGAAGAGAAATAGAGCATTCTTTATTCATGTGTATTTTTATACATTGTAACAAGGATTTGTAATACATTTTTTCCCCTTAGGATCTGGGTGTATTTCAGCTTGAAGGACACAGCAGGCATGGCATGGCGTGGGCAGTGCTACAAAAGGGGGTAGAGCTAGGGCCTGTTTTGGGAAGAGTCTCAAGTATTTTAAGGAGTGAAATGAGTTTCTTAGGAATCTGCAAGGGCTTAAAACAACCATTTTGCCCCTTAAATCTTTGCTTGTACAAAAATAGGTCAACATTTTCAGGCTACAAAAGAGATGCTGGAGGGCTGCATGTGAATTCTAAGGTCCTTCCTTCAGATCATGTACACTGATTCTCTGGGCTTTACTAGATTAGCCTCTTCTTCCTATACAGTAGTGCAAATGGCAGTAGTTCCTATGGTAGTCAAATTCTTCAGAGGTTCATAAAAAAATTCAACAGGTGAATGTTCCTTGTTGTCTTACTCAGTTATTGTACAAGAAATTGTCCCTGAACTGTTTTATTATAAATGTATTTGCTATAATTCAGGGTTGATATATCTGTACTTGAAAACAATATTTTATCGAGCAACCTTTGGCTCAAAGAGTGCAGGTTACCATTTCTAAAAGGAAAGTACCAGAGGGAATAATAGTACAAGATCTTTGATATCTCTTGTCTCAGTTATTGGTGTCTCTCAGCTATGCATCAATGAACAGAGTACATGCCATCTTATTATAGGCACTGATTGCTGATCAGTTGATCAGTTCAGGAGGCATTGTTTGGTACAGACAGTTCTGTTTCTCTTCTCTTCTCTTCTCTTCTCTTCTCTTCTCTTCTCTTCTCTTCTCTTCTCTTCTCTTCTCTTCTCTTCTCTTCTCTTCTTTCGTTGGAAGACTATTTTCTTCAGGGAAGTTCATACAGGAATCTTAACCCTGCAAAATGTTTTGGAGAATAGAGAGTATGAATACATGCCATGTCCCTGATCTGACCTGCTGGTTCAACCTCCTAACATTGAACAGAATGTGAAAATGCATTCTCTGTACAATTTTCTGAACCTCTATTAAACAGACTTTTTAATTAATAATTTTGGTGATTTTCTTAAATAATATAAGTAAAATAGAAAACCAGAACATGTAGATCCCATTCAAACCATTATATAAAAATCTAAAGGAGTATAAATAATAACTGAGAAAAATACAAAAAGAAATGCAATCAAAAGACAATGTACAAAAGAAAAAAAAAATTCATTATTAGTTTTCTGTTTATTTTACTACAGTGGAAGAATACTACTTACATCTTTATGCCAAATACTAGAACATTAGTATATTAAGTAATTAATAATATTAATTGATTGATTTTTTTTTCTGTATCCTTGCAGTTGCTGAATCGTGTATTTAACATTATGAGGGAAAAGAATCCAGATATGGTAGCTGGTGAAAAAAGAAAATTTGTCATGAAACCTCCCCAGGTTGTAAGAGTAGGAACAAAGAAAACATCATTTGTTAACTTCACAGATATCTGTAAACTGTAAGTTTGGCTACATTGCAGTGTGGGACAGGAATTGATAAAAGTTGGGGTCAGGGAATTGCATCACTGTTGTTCAGTTATGAACTGTGAGTGTACACAGATAAAACAGCTATTCATCTGCAAGTGTAAATAATACCCTCTTCCAAAATGGATGTTTCAAGTGTACATGATTCATTAGATGATCAACTGGGAACTCTTCTTGGCCAATTTAGTGAGGTGAATATGGTTGATCAACTTTTGTGAAATTTCTGTTCATTTGTGCTAAAGAAATTCCTAGTGAAGTTGGGTTAGTAGTGTCTAGAAGTATTTTAGGACCACTAGAATATGGTATCAAACTAATGTAGAACAACAGCCACCAGGAAATACTGATTTCTTAGCTGCTTATTACCTACATGCTTACAGTTTTTCTTCAGACCTCTACACTGAACATCTAAAGCTTGGGAGTGACAAGGCAGAGTGAGGACTTGGAATTGAGACTAGCTTGCATACCTTTTACACGTTTGGTTAAATGCTTGAGTAGTGAATTCAGCAAAGTACATCAAGGCATGGGATTATTTTGAAATAATATTTCTTCTATGTGTATGTACAGATGGAAATGTCAGGAGAAACATTAATTTTTATATAACAACTGAATGTTTATGTAGCGTGCCCATAATCGGCTGTGGAGTTGGCACATAAAACCTTTGACTCTGACTCCGACTCCTTTATTCATGGCACCTCCGACTCTGACTCCTTTAATATTGATATAGGAAATAAATTATAAATATACTACTTATATATTTCCTATATCAACTGTAAGCACGCAACATACAAGGCATTAAAATTAAAATTAAAATATATCCTGAAAAAAAAGGTCAATCAAATTATTATTTATGAAATAGGAAATTTTAACATATATTATATACAGTTTAAATTTATTAGGAGTTGGAGTCGGTACCTTTTTACCAGTAACCCAAGAATTACTTCCGAATCTGACTCCATGACTCTGACTCCACAGCCCTGCCCATAATGGCAGGGGGCCTACATTAGGCATAAGGTGTTTTATTTGGTTTTGGCTTACTCTGAGGTAGAAATCTATTCATTGTAGTCTGTAAACTGTAGCTGGCTTCTTGAGATAACATTTCAAATGCATAAAGCCCTAGGCAATTCAGTTATGGCTCATAGTTGTGTAAATCATTTACTAAAAGGTCTTGATTTCATTGATGTGAAGCTTCATTGAAAACATTTTTCTTTAGAAAAACAAAGTGTGCTATTGTAGTCTACATTGCATTGCCATATCTGATATTAGATAAATTTGTCATGTTATCTTAGTGTTTATAAACAAATTTAATATTACATTCCCATTGAGGATACTATCTGGGTGGTGGCATAAACTAGCCTTAATTCCTTTTCACTGACTCATATTTTATCATCTTCAAATATCCTGAAAAGAGATTAACTTAAAAAAAAAAAATGGGTTTCAACATATTTGCATGCACTGAATGCATTGCACTCAGATACTACGATAGAGTAACGGAGATTAGTATTTGTTATGTCGGTAACTAGATAAACTTCCTTACTTTTAGATTACATCGTCAACCAAAGCATCTCCTGGCTTTTTTGCTTGCAGAATTGGGTACAAGGTAAGTACTTTAAACTTACTCTTTTCTGTGATATTTATCCTTCCATGAATATTTCTGAATTTTTGGTAGTAGCAGCTATACAAAGATTATGAAATCTCTTCAGCAAGTTGACTGTTTAAAAAAAAAAACTGTTGGTGTAAGCCATTTTAAAAATTGGCTTAAGTCACTGGTGCTTTGATGATTATATAATGTTAAGAATTAAATGTACAACTTGTAGGTTTTATATATTTAATAAAGCTGTGCAGATAATTCAGGTGGCACTGTGGTCTCAGCCAAGTGCCACTCATCAAGGCAGCTGTGCCCGCCTAAAGATTTGGTGCAACTGCTTTGAGGAACTTCTTGACAAGAGGTTTCTTTTAGGCATGCTCATGTACATGCAGAAACCTGGGAAGACCTTCAGAATGACTGCACCAAATCTTCAGATGATTGGCAAAGCCCTAATAACAGAAATACCTGTTTCTGATATGCTGTGCTTTTTTTTTTTTTAAATTTGAACCTGAGGAAATGTTGCCACCACTTTCTCTTCAATATAACTGTTTGTACGTTTGAGTTTTTCCCCCCTTGATTGAGCATTGGTATATTGCTAATATTTAAATGCTGAAATAGTCAAATTTCATGAGAGAAGAGAGGAATACTTCTCCAAATAACCAGTTATCTTTGTCCAAAATTAAGATTCTTCACATAATGCGATTGCATAAAAAAGTTGAATCCAAATCCTGCTGTAGGCTTTTCTCACACAAATGAGAATAATTGGTCTGGTTCCCTCTCCCTGCTTTAAATGTCCTCTTTAGCTGGGTTTGTCTGGAACAAACCAGGTCCTTGTGTAGCCTACACTCTACTACCTAGTTTGCTGATTTGTTAATTAAAACTCTTCTTTGTAGTATGGAATTAGTTGTGGTCAAACAGAGGCTGACCATTGAATGTTGAGTGCTTCCTGGGTGTGTGTGTGTGTTTGTTTTTAATGAGGGTCTCTGGCTGAGAAGTTAAAAATAACAACAAAGAAAGGAGTTTTGGCTTGAACTTGTATCTGTCTTCATGTGCAAAATATTTTCATGCACAATACTGTTTCCACTGGCTTTGTTTTTTTTCCTAAGAGGCAACACATGTTACAGAATTTTCTTTTAGCTGTTTTAGAACATATTCCCCCTTAAGCTTTAAGAAAAATAGTAGTTTTGCAAAAATTACAGGATCTGCTGAGTATATTAGTGTGTGTGTGTGCGCACACACACACATGCATGCTTTCGAGTTAGTCTTGACTCCTGGCAATTGCCTGGGCAAGTCCTTGCAGTTTTTGTGGCAACATCTTGATAAGTGGTTTGCCATTGCCTGCTTCCTAGAGCGACTGGTGCAAAGCCATCCAGTTGGCTTCGTACCTAAGGCAGAACTAGAACTCACAGTTTTCCAGTTTTTAGCTTGGTGCCTTTAACCACTACAGCAAACTGGCACTTAAAATGTATTTTTGCATAGCCCTGTTTTGGCTATAAAGTCATCAACCCTTAGAAATGAGTTTGGCTTGATAAAGGTTTGCAGTAAATGGAGGTCCTTTGAACAAGGTTTTGCATATGCAGTGGTGAAAATTTTGAAAGTCCTAAAGCCTCTGTATAGTTGAAAATATCTTGTGCAGTTCTAATTTAGAACACCTTTATTTTATTCAGTGGTTCAATAGATGGCAACAACCAACTTGTAATCAAGGGAAGATTCCAACAAAAACAGATAGAAAATGTCTTGAGAAGATACATCAGTAAGTATATTTTATGATTGCAAGTATATGCTGCTTCATCTAAAGTTTTTAGTTTTGCCTCTTACCTAAGCGTTAGTAGTGCTGAAATTACCAGCTTGCAGTTTCATTAAAATCTTCTGAAACTACCATGTTTTTGCTGGTGGTTGTTTTCTGACAACCAGCAAAAACATGGTAGTTTCAGAAGATTTCAGAAGTATTTGTGCTAGGCACAAGTGCTACAGCACAACCAGAAGGGCCATCTTGTGGGTTCACTTGCTATATCTTTGATGAGGTGGAGACACATAGAACAATATATCTGAGAGTTCAGGTAGTCACGTTCGTGAGGGAAAATGCAAGTCCTTGGTCTTTGGTTATACACTGAAAAATTATTCATTCCGGTTTTCAGTTGATGTAATAGTAATTTTTGTTTCCATGAGGCATCTCTCATAATGAAATGTATAAAAGATATGTAGCTGTTTCCATGTTCTGCTGTCAGCTGGTTATTAGATTATAGTGGTATACTATTAAATATCTCAGACATCTCCAGTACAGAGACTGAATAGTGGGGTATTGAGAAAGAAAATCTGACAAAAGTCACAGATAGTTTAGTATGATTATATAGTATGGACCAGTGATGTGAACTTAGTGAACTGTGAAGAAAGCTAATAAAATGGTTAGGTTTTAGTTCCTGCACAGATATGTGTTAATAGTGAACCATACTGTTGTTTCCTTTCACACTTCTATGTTAGATTGAAAAAAGGATGGCTGATAATACAGTTGTGACTTTCATATCTGCCAGAACCAAAAGTCATTCTCCCATCTTGTAAGCTGCTTGCAAGACATATTCCATTTCTATTGTGTAATATGTAGGTACATGCAGTAAATGGGCAGAAAAATGTACGTTTTTGTGGGGTGCTATCTCTTTTATATATGCCTCCTAAAACTGAACTACACACCAGGGAAATGCATAAGTAAACTAGGATTTGTGGTATTTGATATAGTAATTACCTTGTTATGAAAGAGAAAGATACTCTGTTTACTATTTTATGTTTCATAGTCTAGTCAGTTTGCAATTGGCTTTGAAAATTATTCTACCTGGACGTTTAAATAAGTGCATAGTTGAGTAGATGAAAATTTGCTTATTATTTGTTTATAATTTCTTATTGCTAATATAACATGTTTAATTGTTCCCACAGAGGAATATGTCACCTGTCATACGTGTCGGTCACCAGACACAATCTTGCAGAAGGACACCAGATTATATTTTTTGCAGTGTGAGACTTGCCATTCGCGCTGCTCTGTTGCCAGCATTAAAACTGGTTTCCAGGCTGTCACAGGCAAGAGAGCGCAGCTCCGTGCCAAAGCTAACTAGTTGGCTGGTTGACACTGAATTTTTGCAAAGTGATCTGGGTGCAAATGGCTGGACAGGCTTACAACCTGAGTGGATTTCCGATGTATTAAAACAAGATAGTAAAAGCTGCTTTGCTTTGGGTTGGTCTGTGAGATTCTTGCAAGATCAGATCCTCAAGCTGTTGACATTTGCTAACTGAATATTTTACCAACTGTCAAGTGTGATGAGAAAGGAGGTGCTTTTTAATCTGTTCATAGAATTCTGTAAAATGCAAGAGAAATTAAAAGTTATTATAACAGTGACTCTTTCATTTGAATTTTTTTGGTTTCTCTGTTAAGTGATTTTAATGACAACAATACTATGAATACATGCAATCATCATGCCTGATTGTGTTATAAAAACATTTGTTGTCCTAATTAAGTGTATTGTAAGAGCAAATGGGCACAGTTGAATTAATGTAATGGAATATATCATAGAATATTAAGTCAGAAATAGGTTCTCCCAGTTGAATACCTCCATGCATATAAGAATTTCATGTTCTGGTTACATGGAATAATCCCACTGATAAATGTAAGATTTGGATTAATTGGGTTTAGGTTAGCTGTCTATAGCCAGCTTCCTTTGCATTTTGGTGCTCGCTTTAATCTGTGCATTAAGGTGGTCTAATAACAGTTATTAAAATACATCACTTCATCATTATATCAAGCTGCCATATTAATGCATGTAAGTTTGGGAAAACATTGCAGTGTAAATGCACATTATCATTGCCATATCTGTTTAGAGTTTTTGTAATGCTATCTTTCAGTACTGTACTAAGAAGATTAAATCTTTAAATTGTAAAAATGAATTATGTATGTATCACCCATTTAAATGGGAACACCCAGTTAGAAGAAGTTAGCACAG
Source organism: Python bivittatus (assembly GCF_059951505.1). NCBI lineage: Eukaryota > Metazoa > Chordata > Lepidosauria > Squamata > Pythonidae > Python > Python bivittatus. The sequence continues at coordinate 76,270,302 of NW_028277098.1, read as the reverse complement.
CTATTAAAACTTAAATAATCCTACATCTTTCCTCCCAGCACTGTACTTTCACTTTTGGAAAGGCGTGCCTGATGTATGTTCTTCCTATTAGAGTGTTAACCGATATCAGGACTGACCCAAAAACAAACTGTCAGAAAGCTTGGTGATCTTTATGCAGCAGTTGGTATCCATTTTATTAGTTTATTTACGCTTTGAAACAGTTATTTTAAAAAGTTGTATTCATAATTAGGAATTGAACATTTGGAGCTTTCAAAAGCAGCTTTGGATAAAATTGGTAATCATGGACTAAGACCTGTGGCCTTATCGTTTGGGATTTTTGACCAAGGAAGTGAGAATAGAAGTAAATGGACACCTTTCACAACTGAGTATTGTGAAAAATAATCTTTATTGGGCCTGATGCTGAACAGTGAGGGTTCAGATTTGGTGGTGACACCAGTTATTTAGAGTGATACAAACAAAAGGGCTCATACAAGTATATCTCTACATTGGATGAATTGGAATTTAAATGGCCAATACTATTTTTTTTCTTCACAAAATATAGAGTGATGTAAGCCAAGGCAATAAGTAAAATCATAACTTGTTATTTCGTTTTAATTTTTTTGTTGTTAACTGCCCAGAATTGTGGAAGCAAGATAGGCAACAATGTAAGCTGTTTAAACAATAAATAAATGTGTTGAGTGAGGATTAAACTAATACTAAAAATGAATCCTGATGTGGTGGTGGGTAGATGTGTAAAAATTTCTTTGCTTCTGTGAAGAAGACATGAAATAATTAGAAAAGAGATTGCAATAAAATTGTTAATACCTAACTCGCTCTTTCTGTAAATCTGTAATGCAGCCACACTGCAAATACTGTATATGCTTCTAGTTAAAGAATTCTAGAATCTGGAGTCAGCCAGTGAAGTTGAAAGATGGGAAACTCAAGATGGAAGAAAGTATACTCACAGTGCATAGTTCACATATAGAATTCATCACTACCAGATATGATGAAGACCACCGAATTCATGATTAAAGTCAGTAGGCAGTTTTCATGACAGTTATATGACATCATCCAGGATCACCTGGACAGGAGTCTTGCCCCATTACCTGTGTGCAAAATTCCTGAGTTGTTCAATGAGGGGAATTAGGCTGGACTACATAGTACTTCAGTATGATCCAGCAGGATCCTTATATTTCTTTGCTTCCTTGGAGATTTTTAAATGTGATATTTTTGAATTTAAAACTACTAAAGTATTTACAAGGTTTAAGAAAGAGTGCCTTTTCACTACTATTTCAAGATTTCTGATTTATCCTCTCATAACCCTTGTAAGTTATGAATATTGAAAGATATTTGCTTAATGGGTGTTAACTGTGTGATACTTCAGTTAACTAAAGTTACTGTATATTGAATACACAAACTTGGGATTAAGTGTATTTGCAGGTTCCTTATGTTGAATCTAAAAAGAATTATTGGTTGGAATTATAATTTGTATGTAACTTGACATGCAACTGAGTTTGCCAGGAAATCAGTTTTTTTTATTTTCTCCAAAGGTTTTTGAGAACAGAAAAGTCTAAAGTCTTGGCCTTTTTTAAAAATGGCTTAAATAGCATGTGAGCTGTAATGAATGTTGGATGTATCTTACAAAGTGAATAAAGTCAGGATCAGTGACTCTTGTATAATTTTCCAAATTGTGGTTGTTTTCACAGGATGCTTTTGCAGACTTACCCAGCATTAGTTATACCGACTATTTCTTATTGTTTAATTATTTAAATAGGAGAAAAATGCAACACTGGTATTACATTGTTTAAAGTCTTCTGGATAAAGCAGAAGACTTGTTAGGATTGTTTGAAAGTTCATGATGCACAAACCTTGTTGAAGCAAAGTATATTTGGTTCCAGCCAGTGTGTGAATGGAAAGTTGCCTAGAATATTTTTGTGCTATGGTAATCTTAGTTGAGATTCTGTAAAACTTACATTGCTGTAGTGTTTGCCATCACTTCCATTAGCTGGGAAAATTCATCAGCAGCATATATTGCTCCAAATACTACCATCCTTAATCCCTGATCATGGGCTGAAGTGTCTGGTAGTTCCTAGTTGAAGTTCAGCAACATCTGAATATTTATATATTGCTGACTCTTGCCTTATGGAATGCTAACTAGGAAGGTTTCAGTGAATAAGGTAAAGGCAAAAACAGCTTTGAGTCAGGCTTACCTTCTGTGTAAAGTAAGCTTATTGTGCTTAACTTCTGAACCCAGATAAAGAGGGAGTTCAAAAGGTGCATGGCATTTTTGGTTCTTGGTCCTAAAAATTCTAGTTTTAATAGAATACAGCACTTATATCTGCTGGAGAAGCAATTCTAATTTTTTCATTGCCAAATTTGAAAAACAAGAAAAGTGGATATTTGCAGGGTTCTGTGGACACGTTAGCAAACTTTGTCATGGAAAGCTATGCTTAAACATGGAGCAAGAAAGCTACTTTAAGGGTTCCTGCCTCCTAAACATTTTGACTGCCATTTGATTCTGGCACTTGTAACATTTTGAAGGCCAGGATAATCATTTGTAGTTGTAAGATTGAAAAGATGCTTCAAGCAAGTACAGAATAGCATTGAGGTGTTAGAGTCTAAAGCAGCTTTCTAAAAAATGAAAGAATCTACCTCTGTTTTAAGCATATAAAATCTCTGCCTTTTCCTAAGAAGCTGGTACTAATTTTTCCTTGTTTTACCAAAAAAACCCACAACAACCCCCCCCCCCAAATTCAGCTTTCGTCTTTCTGTTCTCTAGACAAACTCTGCACAGTTTTATTGCCATCCATGAGCTTGTCCTAAGATCCTGCCATGTTACCAGCATGCCTCACTAACTGTTCTTAAAGGACATTCACAAGGATACATCATCTCCATCTCCATTCCATTGCAGAGACCTTATGTTTGTCAAGCCGGTCTGATGTTCAAGTAACAATCCTCTTCTGACAAGTATGATTTTTCCTTTGATGCCTCATTGTTGAATGGTGATAAGGAATAGAACACTTGAACAGCTCACAGCTGTGTCCCCAAAATCAGCTGTGTAAAACTGCCCAATGAAGCAGGGAGCCTCTTCTGGTTTACCTAGAAGTCCCACCTCCATCCCATATATCCCACCCATGGTTGCTGCAGCTGTTTTTCAGGTGGGAGTAGGACTGGTGTTTTTACTATGCTGTGGATCAGCTGAAAACCTAGTGGAACCCTATTAGTACCTACCAGGCTCCTTGACGATGTTTTGTTTGTGATTGTCTACCCACAGTAGCAACATACATTTGAATGGATAAGTCCTCATAGCAGCCACAAGTTCTTAATATTCTAAATGTGGCTTTTGGGATGAGTTCTGAGGTCCAGCTATGGGCAAAAGTTTGTGAACCTTTTAGAAATATTTATAAACCTGTAGAACTGGGATCTGTAATGTGATTAGGGCTTCTGTTAAGTTCTATTAATAGATATAAAGGTCTTAAACAATATGTACCATGTCTTTATTGAACATATTAAGACAACATTCTCTGTTCTTGTCAAAAAATGTATAGGAAGTCCTAGGATAACAATGGGGTAAATTGAGATAGATATTCCAATTTATGAGGTGATAATCAGGGATGAATTTGAGAGGTCTCTATTAAAAAGCCCCAGACATTGGTTGTCCCTATTGAAGCCTGCTCTTTACCATGTAGATTTGAGGAAGTGGTTTATGCCTGACCAAAGAGATCTCTGCAGACCTCAGAAAAAGGGTTGTTGGTGCTCATGAGGCTGGAAAGAAATACAGAACCATTATCTAAGATTTTGGCCTCCATCAATTCATAGGCAGATAGTGGTCAATTTTTTTTAAAAAGCACATTGTTACTTTTGTTACTTTTTCCAGGAGTGATCCAACAGAAATCACTCCATGAACAAGATGGGGAGATCATAAAGAATCCCAGGGTTATAAGAAATGATTTGTAGGCAATTCTTAATTATCTAATATTAGTGTGTGTCAGAATCCTCGCAATCAATCACTTGCATTGCTAGTTTGCTTGCTTTGTTTCTGCCATTACAGTGACAGGGAGGAAGGGAGGGAAGGTTGGAAGGTTAACCCTTAGGCACAGATGGACTATTATCTGGCTCTCAGGAATGCCCAAGGTCATAGCAACGTGAGAACGGGAGAGAATCCTCGACATGCACAAGAGGGATTCAAAGACAGAAGGGGAGGGTGAAATGGGTTATGAGGTAAAACTAAGTTTTGGCACGCATGGGACTCAGTTCCAGCAATGCTTTAGAGCTGTTCACTACTTTCCATTAAAGGAATTTTCCTTTTGAACCTGCATTGGTTTCCATGAGAGTTGCTTTCGTTGGGAACTGAGTACCGTGGTTCTTACATATAGCTGGAACTCTGTATTAGAACAGTATTTAAGATGGTTTGTAAATTATCAGCAGGACAATTGGGCAGAACTCCTGCTATTTGCTGAAGTGGCTTATAACAACGCTGTACATCAGAGTACTGGGTTTAACCTGTTCAAAGTGGCCACCGGGCAGGATTTTGTGGCTATCCCAGGACTTCCCCAGGAATCTACTCAAGTGGCCTCAGTAGATGAATGGATCAAAAAAATGACAGATACTTGGCCGATAATTAAAATGGCATTGGAAGGTGCCAGGGAGAATTCCAAAAACATGCAGATTGCAAGTGCTCCCCTGAAAAGGAATGGAAAGTGGGAGACAAAGTGTATTTATCAACAAAGTACCCCAGAACACTACAACCATCGAAGAAATTAGGACCCAAGTTTGTGGGACCTTTTACAGTAAAGTCATTAACCCTGTTACAGTTTGACTACAGTTGCCTAAGAATCTTAAGAGAATTCACCCAGTATTCCATTGTAGCCTCTCAAAACCTTACAAAGAATCACCAGAGTGGCACGTGGCACAACTACCACCAGACCCTATAATGATTGAAGGCAAGCAGCACCTTGAAGTAAAAGAGATTTTAGATGCCAGAAAACACAGAGGAAACATACAATTCCTCATTCAATTGAAGCATTTTCCCAAGTCTCAGTGTGAGTGGGTAGCAAAAAACCATGTGCGGGCACCACAGTTGATTAAGGACTTCTACAAGAAGTACCCTGACAAGCCAAAATAATGAATTTATTCATGTTGTAAAAATGTACCTATATTTTACTTCTCTATCTAATCCCTCTACAGGTTGCCTTCCATGAAGTCTGAAACTGATTTTTTTTTTCCCAGAGGGGCGGCATGCCAGAATCTTCACAATCAATCGCTCGCACTGCTAGTTTGCTTGCTTCATTTCTGCCATTACAGTGATGGGGAGGAAGGGAGGGAAGGTTGGAAGGTTAACCCTTAGGCGCAGATGGACTATTATCTGGCTCTCAGGAATGCCCAAGGTTGTACCAGTGTGAGAACCGAAGAGAATCTTTGACATGCGCAAGAGAGATTCAAAGGCAGAAGGGGGGGGGGGGTGAAATGGGAGTGAGGTAAAACTAAGTTTTGGTGCGTGTGGGACTCAGTTCCAGCAATGCTTTAGAGCTGTTCACTACTTTCCAATAAATGAACTTTCTTTTGAACATGTATTGGTATCAATGGGAGTTGCTTTAATTGGGAACTGAGTACCGCGGTTCTTACAGTGTGTATGAGTGGACTTTAGGTATAATAATGAACAATAGTGTGCATGGAAGCATACCAAGAACAGTGCTGTCCAGAAAGCACATTGCCACTCAACTGAGGTCTGCTAACAACCACCTGGAAGATACACCAAGCTAATGGAACAGTATTCTGTGGACAGAGGAGACAAAAGTGGTATTTTCTGGCAATAATGAGAAATGTGTGGCAAAATTGGAACAGTGCATTCCAACAAAAGAACTTCATCCCAACCATGAAGCATGGCAGCGTACCATGGTTTGGAACTGCTTTACAGCCTCAGGACCCAGATAGCTCACAACCATTGAGGAAACAATGGCTTCTGGATTGTACCAGCAAATTCTACAGGAAAATATCAGGGTTGAAGCTCCAGTAAATATAGGTTATGCAGGATGGCTTAACAAGGAAATGTACAACAGAATGGCTGAAGCAGAAGAAATTTCACATTTTGAGGTTGCAGTGGCATAAGCTTGTAGAGTGAAAAGGTTGGGGGTCTCAGACCACCTGTCCCAGAAGTGCTCTGGGCCTACACTTCTGAGCTCCGCTTTCTTGGCATAAAGCTTGGTAGATACTGCTGCCATCACCTATCCTCCAGAAGAATATCTCACTTAGTGTCTTCCCCCTCACCCTGGTGTGTGAGAGAGACAGGGCTCTCAGAGCCTTTGCTGTTTTCCTTGCAAATTATTTCATTATTTCATTTTTTCCCTTTTAGTCTATATCTCTTGGTCTTGCAGTTTTGTGGTATGTGGCTAGGAAAATCAGCTTTTTTTCCCCTCTCCACCCTGGGCAGTAGACCAATTTCACAAGAAATAGAATAAAATTTTATTATTTTCTTTTTTAAAAAGGAAATGAGAAAATGTAAACATTTGTTTTCAATCTTTAGTAGTAGTATGATTAATTTCTTTTGTGTGTCACTTTGATTTCATTAGATGGAAGGGATATATGGTTTTCATGATACAGAGAAAAAGCATATAATAAAACTGAATCTTGGCAGAAATGCAAATGAGGGGACATAATGGAGAACCCCAAAACAGCTCTGAGTATTGAATATGCTCAATGGATCTGAAATATTGGATGATGGTTGATAGCAGGATGAGGGAAGAAATTGGAATGGAGTATCTGGGAAAAGAGTGCAGCTGGAACTCCAAGCATTTATTGTGGTAGCTTCTACTTATAGTTTGGTCTGGACAGCATTTTTAATGTACGTTAAATAAGGGAGCAACCCAGACAGCAAAAGATTCAAAGAAAATATGCATTAGTAGTGTGAATCAAAATATCCCATATGATGAAGAGGTAGCCTGAAACCAATAGAATATCTTGGAATGTATCTTATTTAAATAACCAATAAATAAATAAATAAATGCTGAGCTACACAATGAATCAAGTTCCTCCTTTTATTATACAGGATTTTATGTACAAATCCCCCCACCCAATTTCTTCCATTCTTCAGTCCTGCAGTTGGTTCATAGCAAAACAAAGTCTAGGAAGCATTTTGAAAATAGCTCAGGACACCAAAGTGGCCAAATTTTGCAGGATAAGCTAATAGAGAAGACCCAACAGGAGAAAGAGAACGAAAGAAAAACAATGCTTGCCTGTTTGTAACTTGTATTTTCAACAAAGAAATTGTTGTAAATTTCTGTGCTTTGAGAGACGCAATCATCTGTTAACATGTCCTGAAGGAGAGAAATTCCTTATATCTGGTTGTATATCTTCCAGCAGAAATCCTTAGAAAGAAGGGTAGGATCAGATCTTCTGAATTTGGCCTGTATGAAAATGTGATTTACACCCTGCTTTCCTGAATAATAGTTGGAGTCTGAAACACTGGATTACTCTGGTAAGCAACCAACACTCCATCTATTTTTGAAGTTGGCAATTAGGAATAAACCATCTTATTGTACAAAGAAGGGGATCTTGAAAAACAAAGATAATGAAGGATAATACAATTTTGTAGGAGATTTCAGTTTAATAAACCACACAATATTTTTTGTGTTTCAGAGTATGGGCTGGTTGAAAGTATTTGTTGCTCTGCAGTGAGATGGGCGGTGACAAATTTGAAATATAAATAAATAAATAAATAAACTTGCATGTCAGAAAAAGGTCAACAGAGAAGAAATATATTTTTCTTTTGCATTTAGGTCTCTTGTAATTAAAAAAATCAGGACACACTGTGCTATCTATGTCTTCAATTGCCCTTGTTGAGTCTTCAAGGCTAGATTTTGTGAACCCTTGAGATGAACAACTGTAAATTATATTTTGGAACCTTAATGGCTGCATGGCTGAGTCATAAAGTGAATATTTCATTCATAATCCTTCTTATGAAATGCTTGGGTCAAAATATGTGTACCTGTTATGCTGTATGTCCCAACTTTAGTCAGTGTTCCTTTCTGCTTCTATAATATAGAACAATTATTTGCCTTCCTAATCTTTAGGAAACTGGATGGAGGATTGTTTTACTTCTGTGAAAAGAGACCTGATAACAACCACATTCATCTCACCAGGTGATATCTCAGAGGATAAAGGGTGTGCTCCTAATGCAACACTGTAGGAAGCTGCACTGGACCAAGGCTAACAAAAGAAATGGACCACTAGGAGGCAACCTGATTAACCAGGCACGGTCAGGATTTCAAATGCAAAACCACACATTGTATAGTGTGGAATAGCACTCTTATTACACACCACAGTCCCTCTTGCCTCAAGAAAGTAGACTTTCTACAGACTGTTTCTTTTCCTGCCACTAGAAAGAAAAAGCTCAACTTTTCATCTCTCAATACAAAATCAGTTTCAGTAGTGGATACTGATTACAAGGCTCCAAGTGTAGTACAATGAAGGGGGTGGGGTGTGTGGGGTGTGTGTGTAGTGGGAGTAGTGATGACAGTCAATGGGGATGGCAACTTTCCTGTGTCCTACAAAAGTGCTTGGAGATATTGGTCCATGGTCTCCTTTTGAATTCCAGGCAGAGACCCAGTGGCAGCCCTGCATGTCAACATTTGTCCAGCTCAACATGTCAAGACAAGTTTTAACTTCTTGTGCTCCTCCCTCTTTTTGTTGCTGTTGTGCTGACATGCTAAGTGAAGGAAGGCGGGGGAGAAAAAAAAGTAATTGGTTTATTATTTTGAATTTATATAATATTTCCTCTACCTTTGTATGAAATACCAAGGGCAAATATTAATAGATGCAGTAAGTAGAGAAGGTTGACATAAAAATAGAATTATGTAGCCCAATGGCTGTCAAGGGATAGAGAAAGACAACACTGCTGCTGATTGGTTAATCACTTGTAGGCCGAAGTTTCTTTCACCATCTTTTCCGTAATTTCCCCTCTTCTTCCTTTTCTGTTTCTTTTCATGTTAGCAGCAAGGCAGCTGAGTGATAGTTTCAGGACAATATCAATGGGATGTCAGTATGAAAATGCAGGTAATGTCCCGTATATGCCTGTGGTACCTGATGTATGTTGCAGTCCTTCTGTCATCCACCACCACAAAAAAATAAATAACATGGTATAAATGAATAAAATCAGGAAATATTTTGCCAAGAAAGGAACCTCTCAAACAAGGAGAAAAGAAAATGAAACTTAAGCAAGTGTTATTAAATCAAAATATGAAAAATTAAATACATATTATTTTATATAATTCAGTGGGATTTTGCTGTCATGAATGGAATCTGCATGTTTTAGAATATACCTAATTACTGTAGGCTGGAATCTTCCACATATGTGAAATGGCTATTCTCCTGAAGAAGCAGAGGAAGAAGAAAAAGAAAGAAAGAAAGAAAGAAAGAAAGAAAGAAAGAAAGAAAGAAAGAAAGAAAGAAAGAAAGAAAGAAAGAAAAAGATATAATGAAAGACACTCCTAAAAGTATACATTTATATACATCTGCTCAAAAGTTAAGTCCATTTAAACTAAAAGGGACTTATTCTTAAATAAAGAATTTGTAAGATCCTCCCTGTATCTTCTTCCTTAGATTGGCCACTTAAGCATCAACAAATAACAGAAAATGTATCAACCCCCAAAGGACAAAAAAGGGCATATATTTGCATACTATTTGGATTATACATGCTAATTTATTCTATGTAAGTAAAATTTTTGCTTTAATTGTTGTAATTTAGGTAGAAAGAATTACCAAATTTTAGATAGAAATGAAATACTTCTTATTGTAATAGGGAACACCAGCCAGGTGACTTCTGTGCCTGCTTGATCTGCTATTTGGCAGTTTAAGGACTCTGCTCTCTATCTTCAAATCAACTTGAACTAGGTAACCCTTCAAGCATTTATTTACTTAAATATTTAGAGTCTATCTGCCATCAAAAAGTAAAAACAATAAGATGGGATAAGAATAAAGAATAATTTATTTATTTATATTCACAGTAGAATCATAACAGGTAGTGTCCTCCTGGACAGTATATTCTGTCCCATTTCACTGATATGCATGTTGAGTTGTGATGAAACATGTGGGGTGTGAAGCTTGCTATTTCTATGCCAGACACATGACCAAATGTTGGTCATATTAAATGGGTTGGATTTCTTTATAATATAAAGGGGACACTTAATCTCCAGTTTCAACTTAAGCGTTTTAAAAATCTTTAAACAGATAAGGGGAATATTATTTCAATGTACAAGCAGAGCTTCATGGTCCTGAACAACACCAGCAGATCTAGGGGAACAACATATGAGGTAGGAAAATAGAATTATGATCTATAGTTTGAGCCATAGGAGCCTTGGACAAGATCTATAAGACCTTTTTCTCCACCTTCTTTCTATTTATTTCTATTTATTTATTTCCATTCATTTATCTTCTTCTGGGTGCCATTAGCACCACATCTTGGAGATAGATAGCATGAATAGAGAGCATGTATGCAAAGATTTCTACTCCTCCTGGTGTCTCTTGTTATTTATTTAAATGAGGCAGCTGAAAAAAAATAAACAGCAAGGAGGATGAAGATTTCTCCTCCTTGCTCTTACAGTTTGTTCATCTGTTTTGTTGACTAAATACCAAGGGGGGCCAAGAAGTAAGTATCAACTCAACATGGCCTTGGCAAGTGGATAGCAATGTCAACTTTTGATACCAGCTCAAGATACATGTGTATCATTGACTAGTATGTGATATGATTCTCAGTCCTAATCCAACACCCACTTTTATACTTACAAGTCTGTCTTTAAAAGGTGCCATTGCGGTGGTCAGTTTTTAAAAGAAGTTAGTGGTTCACCTTTCCCACTCTTCCTTTCCCATTAAATAGCTTATTTCTTTTGCATCGTTATGCATTAAATTTGTTGGGAGGACTATAATTTCATTCCCATCTTTATATTCAGACAATAATATATCTGAAGGTAAATTCTCTGGTGTCAAAGCTTTTTTTATTAGCTAAGGACTGACAGACAAAACCTGAATTCACTGATGATGCAAATTTGAAAGACAAAATCTCATTCTTTAGCATCAATACATCAAGCATTGTTTGGACAACTTTCCCCAAATGAACAGGAAAGGATATAATCTGGCTGTAATTCATTATAATGTTAAGAAATAATTATCTGTTAAAGGTATGGGAGGAAATATTACTTTCCACTGAAGTCTGAACACTGTTATAATGGTCTAAATCCAAAGTAAATCACACAGGTGGGAAGAAAAATACTTTCCTTCTGCCTCTTACTAATTTTGGTAAGCACTGGATTGTGTTTCTGGAGCGCTGATTCTGGATAAGGATACCTAGTCAGGTAATGAAATGTCTGCAAGCAAACAACCAAGCTCAGAGAGCACCAAGGACTCCACAGTTCAGCTCTGAGCTACATGTATTATATTCTTACCAATTTATCATCACAGTCATCCTGCACAAGACCTTCCTCCTCCTCTTCTTCTTCTTCTTCCCCATTTAATGGTTCTTCTGTGTTCATGTCTGCTTCTGACGCTGTGTCTTCTTGAGAAATTTCACTTTTGTTTCCATCTGCTTTTTTCCTAACTTCTGCAAAAAATGCAAAAGACAAAATATCTGTGTGATTTGAGAAGGCCTTTTCAACAAACTCTGCTTTGTTGGTAGGCTTTATTTGGCTTATCTGGGCATCCCCAAATATCAGGAATCCAAGCTGGAAACTAATTGAAATTCACCAAGTGTCCCTGTATGTTGCCACACTGGGAGCATTATGAAAAATTAAAATGGTGCCTGGACTCAAATACTACGAACACCTTGTCAGAAAGAAAAAAGAAATGAAAGGAACATCTGGAGAAATGTCTGCGATGAGTCCTGACAGGGCCTGTGATCCTGGCAGTTTCCCAAGGTTGCCAAGACAAATACCACTTCGTTTCTTTCCCTTTTATCATTTAATAGGTGCTTATTGTAAACTATAGCCTGAGATTAATATCATAGAGTGCAAGCTTAGAGAAAAGCATTCTCCCAAATATTTTTTGGCTTTGTTTATATGTCATGGTTAACCAAGTCAGTAACAAACCTAGTTAGTCTCATTGGGGCTTAGTATATTGTACGAATCCAGGGCATTTGATTTGTTTATGGTTCAATATATTATGTAAAACCAGAAAATGGGACAATTAAAAAAACAGGTTAAGCTGGGTGAATGCAGCCCATAAATTAAACTGGGCATGGTCTGGAAGCACTGTGAATTACCTTTTTGGGGCTTTAGGCTGCATCAGGAGAAAGTGAAGAAATGAAAACTAATTAGAATTTTTTTTTTCTTTTGTTAAATCTACTGTTGGTTATAGTAGGGGATAGGCAGTGATAGCAAAAATCATCCAGGTGCTTACTGTCATTTAAAGATATGAAGCAGAACAAGGGTGGAAAGCCTGTTGGGCTTCCAGATACAACTAGATCAGTGTTTCTCAACCTTGAGAACTTTAAGATGTGTGGACTTCAACTCCCAGAATACCCTAGCCAGCCATGCTGGTTGGGAAATTCTGGGAGTTGAAGTCCACACATCTTAAAGTTCCCAAGGCTGAGAAACACTGAACTAGATTGTGGCTCCCTTCAACCCATCTCAATTGACCATGCTGACTAAGAATGATGGAAATTGGAACCCAACTTCTGGAAGACTGCACATTGCCAATCTATGAATAGGGAAACGGTGTCCTTCAGATGTTTTGGGCTATGTAATCTGCTGGGTTAGAGATTCCTATCAGTATCTGTGCCCTCTACTAGTAAAGCTAACCCATGAAAATATATTCTCAAGGACAAAAAATCAGCAGGGGAGCCTCCAAATAGTTTTATATTCATATGGGAAGCCTGACAGTTTTTTGAAATCACAGGTTTCCAAGGGCTATTTGGTCTTGTTCTGCTATTACAATCTTTATAATATAAATGCCAGTGAAATACAGTATGTCCATAGTTTAGATTGTCTAGAAACAACCATTTATATTTAATAATAACATTGGTGCAGCTTTACCCAATATGGTGCCTACAGACAGATTGGATTACAACTCCATTAGTCATCATCCACTTTGGCCCTTGCTGGCTGGAGATGATGGGTGCTGTAGTTGGGGAAGGAAAAAACTGCACTAGCTCTTAGGAATAGAACAAGGACATCACAGCTGAAATGTAATTGCAAAAAGAACACAAGGTCCTATGTCCCAAAGAAAGGAAGGTCAGACAGTACTAGGAAACTGGCACTGAATTTCTGCACTGGAACTTCCACTGTGTCTTGGTGTTATTGATGGGACATTTGCAATCAGCCAACTAACCTGTAGGTGCTTTCTGTTGTTCAGCAATCTGCTCCAATCTGCCCAAGAGAGCATCAATGTTGGATTTGATCTGGGTCAGCTCAGTTTTAATTGTCTGCAGTTCATTGCATTTCACTTGGAAGACAAAAGTAGGAAGAAAACCTTATTCTTCTGTATGGTACAAATTAGCAATTTTCTTGAGCAGAGATTTAATGATACTTCATATATACCTTTCAGTTGCAGGTCCTGCTTGGCGTCCGTCACAATAAGGGCTTATTGGGTTCAGTATAGGACAGGGTCTCGTTTGCCTTTCATAGCTGAGGAGAAGACAGGAGAATTTTGGCAGGTACCATTTCTCCCATCAGAGTGCACCATGAATGGGATAAGCTACCAAAACCTAAATGCTAGTGCACAGCTACTTAAGGGTGTGGAAGCCCTGTGCTATAATGACTCTGGCAAGATGGTGATATTGTAGATAGAAGATATCTCAGTTATCACAGAGTTCATTTATTAATTTTTAGAATGACCTCTTGCCACACTCTCACAACTTCAATGAGGTACAAGGTTTGCAACTCTGAGTCAATAAAAAAGCAAAAGAAAAGAAGAATCTTCCACCTCATGCCTTGAACTTTAACAAGGAATTCCCCCTTCATTTTTAATTTGCACAACTACTTAGCAGGAGAAAAAGTGAAATGCCTGATGAAATGATGCTTATGCACACACAAACACAAATATATGCTCCTTTTTCTTTTTCTTTCTTTCTTTCTTTCTTTCTTTCTTTCTTTCTTTCTTTCTTTCTTTCTTTCTTTCTTTCTTTCTTTCTTTCTTTCTTTTTGCCCTCCTTGGATTTTTTTTAACCAATGTATTTCTTTTCTGCAAAGCTCTGTATTCCCCGAGCCCACTGATACCTCCCTCTTGTGTCCAGGTAGGCTATTTGGGGCAGATGGCCTCATAAGTCAGCTCTTGCTGAAGGATGCACGACTCCTTTGGACTCTATCCACTCATTCCTTTTTTCTGTGGAGTCCTTGCAGTTCTCTGAGCTGGTTGTTTTCTTGCAGATGTTTCATTACCCAGCTAGATAACACCTTCAGTGCACTAGTAAGATGTTACCTAGCCAGGTAACAAAATGTCTGCAAGAAAACAACCAAGCTCAGAGAACCCCAAGGACTCCACAGTTCAACCTTGAGCTCCTCTTCTCTTCTATTTATTGTTTTTTTCAAGACACACCATTTGCAACCCCTCACTTCCCAGCCTTTAATTTCCTAGAATTTTCACTCAATCTTCTATGCTGGCAAAGCTGGGCATACTCTGTACTCACTGGACTGTTTTACTTTCCTCCTCAGGAAAGGAGGAAAGTAGTGCTTTCCTATTTATTTTTTCCCAAAAGTCTTGTGCATGAAGGGTGCAGTATGGTTCAAATAAGGTGCATTGGTTTAAGAATTAGTTCAATATTAAAACAGAGATGATAATTTGAACATCGCCTTATTTGTAAGAAGCTCAACCAAGAGCATGTATTCCTTCCTCCAACCATTTAGTCTTCTGCTACTCAGTGACAGTTTGAATTCAAATCTTTCTGGCCATAGTTACCAAACAACTGCATGGCTGGCTGGGGAATTCTGGGAGTTGAAGTCCAAACAGCTTAAAGTTGCCAAGATTGAGAAACATTGTGCTAGAGAGACCCAGTTGGCTCCTCCTATTGTGCATTTCAAATATTTTTGTCTTTCACCAAGTATTTAGCTTAATGTATTTTTTTCCTTTGCTCGGTGGTCAGTATGTATTCTATTTTTTAATGCTCCATTTATTTGTTGTTGACATTGTTTATAACAGTATATTTTAATTGTATTTTTACAACTATTGCTCTGAGGGCAGAAAGTGTGATATTAATAAATAAATGAAAAGCAACCAGTTGTCCTGTTCATATGATTCTTTTCAGTTCTTAACTCTCAAGAATGTGGACAGAGAATTGGGAGAGATCATTATCAGCTTGCTCTACCCTTGCCTATACTAATGGATTAAATCAGCCAGGTTGGGACTAGCCCCATGGTTAATGGATGTGATCAATGCCTCCTTGGGTATGAAATATGCTCCCGGTTGCTTAAAGAAACAGTTCTAAGATCTTTATTAAAAAAGCCTTTCCTTGACCTGAATGGTCTCTTATTCGTGAGCCAGTCTCAAATATTCTATTCTTAGGTAAGGTGACTAAGAAAGTGGTGCCCTCACAGCTCCAGATGCCTTTGGATGAAACTGATTATCTGGGCCCATTTCATCTGGGGTTTTGTCTGGAAGATGGTACTGATAATGTTTTAGTCACCTTAGTGGACAAACTATGCTGAAAACTGCAACAGGAAGAATGCAACCTTGCCAGTTTTCCTAGATTTCTGCTGGGTTGTGAAACCATTGACCATGATGTCCTTCTGGGCTATCTAGCACTGTTGGATTTTTTCTTTTTCTTCTTTTTTTTGCAGTGGTTCAGGATTTTCCTGACTGGATATATTCAGAAGGTGGTCTGGGAGACTAATATTTGCCACCTAGGTCATCTATATGAAACTGCTAGGGGAAGGCTTTGTGGGTTTGGAGAGTGGTACCATCAGAAAGCTAGTGAACCTAACTCTACTACTCCTTACTATCTGACTCCCAGGAACATTGCTCAATTTTGGTAATGGTTAGATCAGTGTTTCTCAACCTTGGCAACTTTAAGATGTGTGGACTTCAACTCCCAGAATTCCCCAGCCAGCATGGTCTAGATCAGTGTTGTCCAAACTTGACCACTTTAAGATGAGTGGACTTCAACTCCCAGAATTCCCCAGCCAGCCATGTTCTGGGAATTCTGGGAGTTGAAGTCCACTCATCTTAAAGTGGCCAAGTTTGGACAACACTAGTCTAGATCAAAGAGCACTGAAATTAAATCCAGACAAGATATAGGTGCTGTTGGATGATCAGGATGCTAGAAACTTAGTCCTATGAAGAAATATGTTTAGTCTTGAGAAAATACAGCAAAAGTTAGATATGATAGTGCTCTTTGAATACTCCAAACAATGCTATATAGAAGCTCAAGCCCTGTTCTCTTTTGTTCCAGAGTACAGAATAACAAGTTTAAGTTGCCAGGAGGCAGATTCCAACTGAATATTAGAAAACACTTCCGGATACTAAGAGCAGTTTAATGATGGAATCAATTACTAGGAAAGATGATGGACTTCTCTTCTTTGGATGCATTCAAATAGAGGCTTAGACAGCCACCTGTCTGGAATATTTTAATTGGGATACATGCACTGGGCAGAGGGTTGGACTTGATAGCATAAATCAGTGTTTTTCAAACCTGGCAACCTTAAGATATGTGGACTTCAACTCCCAGAATTCCCCAGCCAGCATGGCTTCCTGGGGAATTCTGGGAGTTGAAGTCCACATATTTCAAAGTTGCCAGGGTTGAAAAACGCTGCTATAAATTGACCCTTTCACCTCTACAGTTCTATCTAAAGGACTGCTTCTCCTGCTATGTTAGTTAAATCAGTAGGTGAGGCCCTTTTGAAGATGCCCTGTAATGAGCTGTGACAATAACCTTGAGGAACAGGAGGAAGGGTTGCAGCCAAGACAATGGTCAGATAAGAGCAAACTGAGTCCAAAGCAGGATCTTCTGCTTTCTCTAGAAAGATAGTATTAAGAGTTGCAAGATTGATGCCAGCCCTTTGAGGTAGACCAGACTTGAACACCAAAGTTATGAATACTAAAACTACTTTTATTATAGGGTTACAGAAACAGAATCTTGCAACTCTGAATGTGCCTCCCCCCTCGCTGCCTTTATCTTAAAGAGAACTAGGGAGGGTCAAGTCTGAGATGTTTTCCCAAATTCCATTCCTCCTTTGGACTCAGATTTCTCTTATCTGACCATTGCTTTGGCTGCAGCTCTTCCTCCTCTTCCTCAAGGTTACTCTCATAGCCCATTACATGCCCACACTCCAGAAACTTAGCTATCTGGTTCACAGGAGAGGACCTTCTTCTCTGTGGTTCCTGGATGGTGGAATGCTCTTTCCAGGGAGAAATGTTTGACCCACACCCTCCTAATATTTAGAGAAAAGGAAACAATGCATCTTTTCACCAAGCTTTGAAGTATTGATTTTAATGATACTGATTTTAATTTTGATTTTAATTGTATTGCTTTCACTCTCATGTTTGTGTTTTTGTTTTATTGTTGCAAGCAGCCTTGAGTGCTTATATAGGAAGCAGCTATCGTAATAAATTCAATAAAATAAAAACACAATGTTTTATAATACATAAAATACTCATTAGTAATTATATTTGCTATGCGTGTCTGCCCTTGTGCATTTCATTTCAAAGGCAAGTCTGAAACCATTACAAACATTATCTCTGCACAATAGCATGAAACTTACATTTTAATTTGGCTGAACTGTTCACAAGAGCAGCAGATCTGGCAAAGAGCTTGACGGGGATAGTTGCTTTGACACGCCGTACTAAAGGGATGGTGACTCGTGGCCGCTTCACAGGAATCATCCTGGGGATGGGAGAGACTCTTCCGCGATACTCAAAGAGTCTGTAACAGAAGCAGAAGAAACGCTTTGCTGTAGCGATCCCAGCCAGATGCATTAGCAAACATCTCCCATCAAGAGATGAAAACCATTGATCTCCTCTAGAGGGAGCCAGCATTTCATCCATTCCTGCTATCTGTTCCTGCCTGGGCTGTAAAACCCATCAGAGATTGTAGCTGATCCTTAAAGTTCTGGGGAGACTTTGTTCATCCATTATCCTGCAAGTTAATGCTGACAAGCTCTCAGAGAACTTATTTAATAGGTTGCTATAACAGCAAGATCATTACTTTTAATTCATTTTAAAAAACACTTTAATATTTATATTTGAGATTTAAGCGAATCCCATGACTTTAGGACAGATCGTCCCAGGCAATTCTTTTGCTCTCCCATCCTAGCATCTTTTCTTTTCGTCACCTGGTGCCTAATCATAGTTTAAAACAGGCCACACAACTTTTTCCTAAGATGCAGCCAACATGCATTTTACATGCAGTCAAGGAAAAACAATTGCTTAACCCTGCTTCCTAACCTATTGCATCTGGATTCTTCTCAGCACTAATAACCATGGTCTTTTAACAGAGCTAAAGAGGTTGAGGCGACAAGAAGTGAAAGACCTATTGGAAAAAATGTCAAACTTTGGTAGAGAACAAACATCTGAACATAGACTGTAATAAAAACATATAGATCTGGACAGCGAAGCTGAACTTTAAAAGCACCGAATGCTCTTCTCAGATTCAACAGAGATTGATTCAGTAACCTCAGGGGAATCGTGTAGTTCCACCTTTGTGCTCCATCTGCTATTGGTTTGAAGTTTGTTTTTCATTCATTTAAAAAAAATATCCTTAGTTGGATTTAAGAAGTTAAAATAAAGTTTTTCCTATGTAGCTCATGGCTGCTGAAGTGGCCCAAAAAACCCTCTTCTTACTGCTACCATCTAGGTCCTTCTACTTTCTGATTTTGTTAAAAAATGTCAGTCTTTTGGAGGCAAACTGTAGCTTACAAACACTCAGGCATCTTTATTATTTTTCTCAGAAATATAATTTTCTAAAAATTTATATTATAAAATATAAATAATTTTCTCAGAAATGGAAAGAAAGAAACAAGACAGTCACACTGTTTACTCAGTTAAACTCAATTCTTTAGACCAGTGTTTCTCAACCTTGGCAACTTTAAGGTGTGTGGACTTCATCTCCCAGAATTCCCCAGCCAGCATACTGGCTGGGGAATTCTGGGAGATGAAGTCCACACATCTCAAAGTTGCCAAGGTTGAGAAAAAATGCTTTAGGCAAGAAGAGAATAGTCTGTATTCTGTTTGCAAAGGAAGATGCAAAAGACCCCAATGGACACTGAGCATGCTTGGTGTTCATAGAATGCGACTATCAAGGGGTTAGTCAAGTAGCAATGGTAAAATGGCAAGGCTACCATATCTGGGCTGCAAAAAGATGGACACCCCCTTGATGACAGCGAAGAGTAGTTTTTTTGTAATCCTTCTGGGGTTTTGCAGCCCTGATAATCCTCATCATGGAGTCCTCTGGCAGATAGCATGGTTGGCTGGAACCCTATGGAGGACCCCTCTTTGTTACAGGGCAGGCAATTCTTGTGAAATGCAAAAAAATAAGTGAAAAATAAATGAAGGAGTCAAGGATTCCCCATCGACACCCCACAGAATGTCAGTTTTGCAGATGAGCAACCTCCTTAACAAAAACAGTGTAAGACATTTCTTTAATACTGTAGCTGTACATAATTCAGAAATTCAAGGCATGTCACTTTATCACTGCATTTCCATGTTTAGGAAAGGCACACATGTGGAACATCTGTCTGGTAAGTTGTTAGAGGAATAGAAACCTTACCATAAAAAAACACACACAGCCATCTTATTTCTATCACAGATCCTAAACCAAGAGCTAGTAAAGTTTATCACAAGTATGCTGTTATTTTTTAAAACCCAAACTGAAAAAATTGTGGAGGCGCCCTGCCCTGCCACAGAAATGATCTTCACTCCAAAAGTATGTGTGTGTTATGTTCCACTAATTTAACTTTCTCTAACAGTTACATTTTTAATATTGTTTAACTTAGTTTTATTTTGACTAAATTGTGCAAAATTGCATGTTGCAATTAGTATTTTAACATTCATATCAGAGCCCTAAATTTATTAACAAGATGAAGGGTATCATCCTGCAATGGTACTATGAGTAAACTGTATTAAACTCACTGGAACTTACTTCTGCACAGGATTGTGCAAAGATTAAGCTTTATTTTAAAAAATGCACGTTTTGAAGTTCACGTTTTTAAAAATCTTTACATCCATAGAGCAAGATCAATATGCTTAGAAAAGCAAAACAGCTACTAAAATAAAACCATGGTAGGGTAGAAAATACAAGCAATCCATATCTGCTTTGCACAAGCATTATGAAAGTGTTCCCCTGTTCGTTATGTTCACTCTATTTAAAATAAAAGTAAAGAGCCAATCAATGTGACAGCACAGTTCTTCTCTTATTTGCTCACCTGTCATAGAAATCATCTCTGTAGTAATCATAGTCAAAGTCATAGCCACTGCTTTCAAAAATAAAACAAAAGAGAACAGGATTAGTATTATGCTTCCCACCAATTACATTTTTGTAGCAACTATTGTGAAATAGCAGGATTCAGTTTCATAGATCTGGAAGGAAACCAAGTGTTCTGGATACATAAGTCTCTGATTCAGAGAAGCAAAACTATGTCATCACAGAGAACTCAGATTTACCACTGTACGTGTTTCAGGACACAACAAGGCATTTGGCAGTGTCTGTGGGAAATAATGTAATCAAAACCAAACAACCAAGACTTTAGATTTTCATTATGACATGGCTTCTTATTGATGTTACAATGATACTCAGCATCTCAACTAGCAAGAATTTACTGGCTCACACATAATACAAAACATTAATACAATCTGCAATGACACCATGTGATAGGTAAACCAAGCTAATATTGCTTATTCACAATCCATGGATTTATGTGTGAACTTAATTACTGTGTGTTAGGTTACTAAAAGATAAATGGATAGCAGCTGGGAATTCTGAACTATCCAAAAAATGGTTGATCAGGAGATGTGTGTTTGTGTATTTTAGCAACAGCACCTGCCTTGGTTCAGATGCTATAACTACTGTGACAGTGCCAGTGGTTGACTTAATAACTCACCATTTCTTTTTCTCTTCCAAGAGGGATATTTTATGAAATAATGAAGTAATGAAAGTATAATATTGCAACCCTTCCTAGAAGAAACTTCCAGCAGAAATCCGGCTGGCAAATCACAGAAATTGAAAGCTTTGACATTTCCTATTAAAAAGGAGTGTAGTTAGCAACACATTTGTTGGAAAGGTCAGCTTAAAAGTGAAAATTTTAATTTTGACTTGACATCTTTGACTTCATGGTGACACGAATGTGACATTTCCAGACAATAAAATCCAAGAGAGACATAAAGCTCAGTATTTCCACAAAAGAAAACACCCTACAACTGATGTTTCTAGAGAGTCTTCTCTATAAGGCAGAAGGCTGAATTTGGATAAAGAAGGACTCAGTTGGTGACTTTAGTGCACTGGATTCACATGTTGTTCAATTATATTGTGGTTTGTTTGGTTTTGGCTTTGGATGTTGTACAAATTCAGCCCAGTCTTATTTCTTCTATAAACCATAAGTAAACTATCTTTGGCTTAGTATTATGCATGAACCCAATCATTAGCTGGTAACCAATGGGTGATTGTGATAATAAAAGAGATAGTCCCATGTCTATATCCTGGACTTCTCAGATGGAAGAAATAATAACATGTTATGGGTAGATAGATACAATTACCCTTAAATTAAACTATATAAATTGGTTTAATAAATAAAATAAATAAATAAATTCTATTTCAATCAATCTTAGCAGGAAATCTTTGGGATGCTGCAAATGGCTTGAGTCTTCATATGAAATTCCTACTTTCTTATACCACCTGTATATTTTTTTCAATCAACAGCTTGAGGGCAGGACACTGACTTTTATTCTGATTATATGGGAGGTCCCATCCTGCAATTTCTATTTGGCTTCAACAATAGCTATTTATATTTGCTTGGGCAAGGAAAAATAAACGTATTGAACTAGAATCTAGGAAGCGGCCAAGTTTTCTTTTTGTTCTATACAGTTCAGTAGACTGCACTGAACTGCAGTAGTTTTCCAAGATTTCAGATGGGATTTCCTCAGCCTTTATTGGACTAGAGGCTGCCCTATGTTCCATGTTCTCTGGGGTCTCTGCACAGGCTGCTTATTCTCACTCCTATTTCTTGCTATTTTTTATGGATCCTAGAGTGCCATAAAATGGGATTGTATATATTTTGAAGTTCTGATTTTTTTTATTAATTTGTGCCAAACATGCGCTGTATAAATATACAAATTTGCATAGCATATTTTCTCCTGAAGTAGCTTACTTCAAGCTGTGGCTAAATTATAAAGAAAGAAATATAAAGGAAAAAAAATTATCATTTAGCCTTGTTCTTGCAGTGCTATTTTTTTAATGTGCAATGAGAGCCCCAAATGGGGACCTATTCAAACAAACAATTTCCCTTTTGTAGACTGTTTTTAAAAGAGAATAGTGCACAATTGTGCTTTTTATGTAGTAAATGTTAAAATCTCCCTTGGATTGAGCTCAATTCCTTGTCAATTTCATGGACAAGTATACACAAGTGATTTGCCACTGCCTTCTTCCAGGAAGCAGTTCTGACTTTTTGTCTAGTGTACAACCCTCCCATCCAAGTATTAACTAGGTTTGAACCTGCTTAGCTGTTTTGAGATCAAGCACTTTTGGCTACATGTAGTAAACTGGCATAAATTCTACTAATTTTATTCTAGATTCTAATCTAATCTAATCTAACTAAAAAAAATGGAAAATAATTCCTAAAAAAAATGTTCAGATGATGCACAAAAGTTGCATTATGTTAACTGTAATACACAACTTTTATTATATACATGCCGTATTTATTGTTTATTGTGTACCCACATGCACACACATAATTATTGGTTGTGTTCACATAACATGCTTAGCCAGGTCAGTTAAAGAGGTAGCAACTCCATTTGCACAAAATGCTAATCTCTTTACTGTTAATATTGGGTAGATTTTTTTTTGTGTCTGATTTAGTGTCCTGTGTGAACCCAGCCTAGATAGTCTTCCTTTTTTCATTGGTCACTAATACACAATTAGGCTAAATTCATGAATAAAGCTAAAGTAGAAAATGTAATAATGGCTTGTGAACAAGCCATGTTGACTTGGTTGATTTAATTCAGTAACACCAGCTTCACTGTGTTACTGTGTTAACATAGCTTCTGTATTATAAAAAGTCAAGGGAAGAATTTGGGCACATTTAAAAGCCCTGAACAAGCCAATCCACTTCTCCTCCACTTGCCAAACCCAAATGCCATGATCTTCACTGATAACATTCATTCATTCATTCATTCATTCATTCATTCATTCATTCATTCATTCATTGTATTTATATAGCTGCCCATCTCACACAAAGTGACTCTGAGAGGTGTACAATAATTAAAAAGAATAAGTACATAAAAACGATTACAATAAAAAACTATAAAAGCACACATATGTATATATATTCATATACATGAACTTCAGGGAAGGAAGACTGTATGTATGTATGTATGTATGTATGTATGTATGTATGTATGTATGTGTGATTCTGATAGATTCTATACATCCCTTCTTGCACCAGTGCTAAGTGCCAGGACCTGGATACTTCCTAAAGCGAATACACTGTCAATAGTTATATAAAGTGCAATGGCCCATGAGTTCAATTCCAAGGAGGAGGTTTGAAACCTATAAAATAAGATCTGGCTACTGAAACATGACAAGTCCCAATAAAGATGAAAGTAGTCACGTACTGCTTCCTGTTAGTCTATGTAACATTCTTCACATAGTATGTTTATCCATATTTTCAAGAAAATGATATTCTTGAAAAGGGATGGGACACCAACTTCCTTCCTTCCTTCCTTCCTGTTGCTCATTTTAACCATTGGGAAAGATCAGGGTGGATTAGGCCCTCACAGATTGCTGCAGGTACTTAGGTCTAAAGGTGGTAGCTCCAGTCTTGGGGTTAAAGAGACCAAAAGGGTCTTGCAGGCCATCAGTTGCTTGTTTGTTATTCTGAATGTTCAAATTGCTTTCCAGACAAGTCAGATGATGTTTTATCATTGTTATAATAAAGAAAATCATGCCAAAAAATATCCTGTATGGCGTTTTCAGGGACTGCTATGCCATATTTGCTCATCTGTTCTTTCTCCTTGCTGTTAGTTTATTTTAGGGCTTTATGGAACTTCAAAGACAAACTCTAATTTAACATAGCTTCAAAGTTTTCCTTCCAAGTAAAGCTCCCCTTCCAAGTGGTGTTTCAGGGTGGTCATCTAGCTTCTACCTGGATGTCCAAAAGAGCCTCTGATTGAATGTCACATATGCCAGGCAAAGTTCAAGGCAGCAAAATGAGGAACAACTCAGTTTTGTTCATTACCTTGGATCAGATTATTTAAACAATCTAGACTGAGATAATGTCTCAAGGCAGAACTTTATGCAAGCCTAATTTATCTTTATTTATATTTATGCCTGCATTTACCTCACTCCAAATAAACGTGCTGGATTCATGATTCCTATTTTTATAAACCTTGAATATAATCCCTTTCCTATTAGTTCTGTCAAATTCCTGTAATGCTTTTCAATCAGAAACAACAATTAGGAAATAAATATTTGGCCCTTTTAATGGGAAACAAATGACAAATGTATTATCAATGACAATTCTTTAATCTTTGATCTATGTAATGGACAACGCCACCCTCTCAAAACTGTAACTTCTTCATAGCCTTAACAACAGAGCATAGAATTTAAGGCCACTTGCTCTAAGATTTCTATACCCATGGCAGACACTGATCAAGTTATAAATTAGATGTTTTCTTAATAAACAACCACTGTAAGCAAAGACATGAAGGGACAAATGCCATTAATTATTCTGGTGGCCTCTGGTTTGCAAATGTTCATTATCTGAAATTAGTAATGGTTTGGGGATTGACTTTGACTTAGGGAATAGCCTAACTTTTCTCCAGCTTCGTAAATACAAATACTGCCTTGTAAATGTCTTTCTTCAGTGAGAAAAGTAGGGAAGTATCTTAACTGGGATGAACATATCTGAGACTTTAACAGCTGTAACTAGTTCTTTCAAAAATAGATAACTCCAAAAGTATTCCTTGTTTTTTTTCCCAGCAAGCTTGGAGAGCTCATACTGCGACCTGACTGTAGTCTGTATGAGATGAAATCTAACTTGCTTTCCTGGGAGCTCTCCTACATGCCACCTAAGTAAACATTCCACCATTACATTAAAAAAATACTACTTTTCTCTTAGTCCCTGTTTTGTTTAAACATCTCACTAAGGAAGAGTTTTAGAGAATTAAGAACATACTGTAAAACCAGTGGCCTAATCAAAACTTTAACTGTGGATTTTTGACTTTCTGTTTATGGTCAACATGGTTATTAGCGTTTAATTACAGGTTCCAATTATCATATTTTGGAGACATTATACAAAGACCTAATACTGGGAAAGATGGAAGGAAAATGAAGAGGATGTCCAGCAACAAGGCGAAATGACTCAATTACAGCAGCAATGGGCTAATCATTGGAAGATCTGGAAGGCCAGGTTGGAGGCAATACATGCTGGAGAAGGCCTATCTATGTGGCTGCTAAGAGTATATACCAACTTGATGGCATATATTCAATCAATCAATCAATCAATCAATCAATCAATCAATCATTTCTGGATAAGTATGGACCGGATTGTAGCAACTCTAACATATTGTAATTAAATCCCATGTTTAGGAGGATTATACCCTAATTGTACAGCAGATTGTGTGACCATTGTCTTTGGAGGATGGGCTTCTGTTCAGTGGCAGGAGAAGAAACCCTGCCACTGAATGGGGACTTCTTTTTCTTGCACTAATTGGCTTGGCTCACTTACATGGCCACCCTGTTTTTAATCATCTTTCTGAAATGTACTTAGTTCCATCTGTTATGACTAGTAACTGGATTAGATCAGAGGGGAGAATATCCTTGCAGGTGTTGCTGAGCTACAACTCCCAACAGCCCCAGCTTTTTTAGCTAATGTTGGTAGATGCTGAGAAAGGTGGTTCAGCAACATTTGCAGAGCTACAGGTCCTTCCCATATGGGCTAGAGAGCCTTGCATTCCTTTCCAAAGCTAAGGTCCTCTTTTAGAAACCGCCTCCCTATTGAGTCCAAAAGCAGGAGGGTATCACTAAAGGTAAGAGGGTATAAGTGCTGAGATAACCCCAAATAATTACTGCTATATATTCTTTAATTCTTCTAATAGTTGAATTGGCTAAGAAATAAACATTTTTTCACCTGAACTTTGAATAAGATTTCTGGCTAACTGCTGGTCTCTCTGATGCTGATGCTTGGGGACAGGAGAGGGACCATCCCCTGTCTTGTTAACTACTATTTGACAGATGAGATGGGATAATGCTGTTTTTCTTTTTTTGCTGATAGAGTTCCTCTTAGCTATATTCCTATAATTGCTTTCTGGATACTCCTAGTTTGAGACTAGTATCAAAAAGTGAAGCAGGGGAATCAGAGAAATCAGTTTCCTCCCAGAGCCTCATGGAATTACATAACAAATAAAACAGTACAAGTGCAACTCCTTGAAACGGGTTTGGTCAACTTGCTTGCACTCAAAGGACTGGAAACAGCCTTCATCTGTTCTCCTCACCTGATGGACTAACACTGTGAAGAATTTCTATATAATGCTTACGGGCCCCCTCTCCATGAGACCTTGGACATTTCAAATAACAGACTGGGACAAATCAGTGTGGTCAGAATGTCCCTAAGAATAATGCTCTTGCTCTGTGGGTTGTGCCTCACTGGCTGGCTTCATACAACACACTAGGTACATTAAAATAAGTTGGATATCTTGACGTTCCACATGTTGGGAAGAGGGATGTATCTATAAAGTTATCTATGCTAAGAGTCAACACCAGCTTGGTGGCACAAAATTAGTGTTGTGGAGTAACTGCAGGCTTCTTAGCATGAGGTGTGAGCCAGGCCATAATTTTTAGCTACAATATGGTTGATTTATTTGGATACAACATGTTAGGCAAACACTGAAATCAAGTTGTGTTAGCCTGGGATTAGTGTTCTGGGTAGTATGAAAATCCATGTAACCTTAGAGCTTCAGGCCATCTTTAGGCTAATGTTGTGTGATCCTCAGCTTAATTGCAAAACCTCTATGTAAGAATCAGCTCAGACCTCTAATAAGAGCCAGAGAAAGGAGAAGGAGAAGGAGAAGTGTCTTAGAGAGAATTGGTGTCCTCATCCACTACCTACTGCTTGCTTAGATGCTGCTTCCTAGTTGGATGCCCCATAGTGGCTGCCAATAGATTCTCCTAGAAGGAATGCAGTCCTCAACCTTGGATACCCTTTATTAGCTGAGACCAAATTACTGTCCTAGGCATGCAAATAAATGGACCTTACTCCCAAGATAATATATTTAGAATCGGGGTGCTAGACTTTAACTAGAGAATCAATGTATTTCAAGACTATATAACTTTTGCATATCCTCAATTATAAATATTTCTTCTGATTGGTTTGCAATTTTTTAAAAAGTCCATAAGAACATTTCCATTTCAGCATGTATTTAAAGGCATAATTGAAAATGTATTCTCTCTGAAAATTGGCATTATTCCTCACATTCCATATATTATTCCAAAGTATTTTGATTAGGGTTTGTTGCTGTTGTTGTTGTTGTTGAAAGTTATTCTGAGAAGGGCATAAGGCAATGAATACCTTTTCCCAATCTATAATTCGTCTGGCAGATCAGGTCAGTTCCCATTGGACTTCAGAAAGAATGAATTCATCCAGCATCCCTAATGGTGTATTTAGGATGGAGAGATTCATTTCTAGAAGATCATCTACCACATCAGCTTTCTTTCACCCAGATTCATTCTAACCTAATGATGTTGTGTTTAGGCTATTCCATCTGGCTAGACATGAAATAGCCAGTTGCAGATATTTGGTTAGCATTCAGCATAGATTTATAAGCTCTTTCAGCATAGATTGTTTGACCAGGTCTCGGACTTATCGAAGTGCGGAGGCAAGTTTCCTATATTGTTCCATAAAATACACTGTTACTTTCAATTTACATTCATTATTACATGGCTCTTAACCAAAGATGACATAAAACTTAATGCAGTTAGTGAAATCATAATTGTTAGTCTATTAGTCAACTAGAGAAATTGATTAAAAGCCTTTCAATTTGCCAAAAGGATGCCTCTGATTAGTTGGTTGGCCAATTTTAAGCAAAATGTTGATTGTTTGTAATGCAATAATTACAGGAGGCAGAGAGATATTATAAGAGGACTACCTCTTATAATATCTGTCTGCCTCCTGTAATTATAAGGCTACCTCTTATTACCAGTAGTAATGTATGGCTGTGAGAGCTGGACCATAAAAAAGGCCGAGCGCCGAAGAATTGATGCCTTTGAACTGTGGTGCTGGAGAAGACTCTTAAGAGTTCCCTGGACTGCTAGGAGGTCAAACCAGTCAATCTTAAAGGAAATCAACCCTGATTGCTCATTGGAAGGATCGATAATGAAGCTCAAGCTCAGATATTTTGGCCACCTAATGCGAAGAGAGATCTCTTTGGAGAAGACCCTGATGCTGGGAAAGATTGAAGGCAAAAGGAGAAGAGGACGGCAGAGGATGAGATGGTTAGATAGCATCACTGAAGCAATGAGCATGAAACTGAGCAAACTCAGGGAGGCAGTGAAGGACAGGAAGGCCTGGCGCAGTATGGTTCATGGGGTCACGAAGAGTCGGACACGACTTAACGACTAAACAACAACCTCTTATAATCATGATGTTCTAACAACATGCTAGTATCCTCTTTGAAAAAAATAAGATAAGCAGTTTTGTTCAAAATGATTATTTTATTCATATGGAAATGTTCAAAACTCAGTGCTCCATCAGCACAGATGACTTTAATTGACCAATGAGTCTTAAAAGAATGGCTATGGCCATCTCTTAAATGCAGTAGGGACAATGATGGATTTAATTAAAAAATCCTCCCCTTCTATCCATCTAGAATCACAGAATTTGAAATATTGAGGAATTCAGAATTATTCATGCAAATCACTGGGACATACAGAATTATATATTCCAAGTAACTTGTTACTTATTTTAGAACTATGTTGTCCTTTACTCTAAGATTTCAGTAGCGTAATGTAGAGTTAAATTAAATTACTATATAAATAAGAATCAGAGCAATTATATCTGATGTACCCACAGCTAAATTAGTATCTTAACTGTAGTACTCAACGCTGTTAAGCATTACCTCCAGTTGCTATGGCTATAGCGAGTGTGTTGTGTTGATATGTCCATGAGATCTGCTAAAAATGAGTAAAATCTATACTTGTGTAAGTGCCCCAATTTTCCATATTATTTATTATTACGGATGATTACATTTTATTCACCTCTTAGTAATGCAAGTATTTGATGTGTCTATCTAGCTGGGTGAAGGGAACATAACAAGGATGAAGCCAAAACATCCATCTGGGCAGAGAAGAAAGCCCAGTGATGATAAAAATAAGGCAGAACATGTCTTCCCTTTAATCTTAAGAAGTTTTTCTTTTTATAGAGCTGCCTGAAGGGGCAAATAATATTTATCTGAAGTAATGAATATGATGAAAGAGGCAGAATGAAAAAGGCTATTGACAAGAGCGCTATTCAGTAACAGTGATGGGCAAAGGATGAAAACCTCAGTGAATGTTTTTACTTGAACCATGATGTAGCTGGAATTGGGGGAAGATAATTGATTTAATCTTTTACTTGGCCATAATTATGCAACCATCACCATTTGGTAGAACCCAACTTAAAAATCTACTGCTTCTTACCCTATATCAATCTATACAATTAGAATCACAATTATATTAACAAATATTTCTCTACTTTGCCATCTATTCTAAGGCATGCTGAAAACAGGGTGTGCAAACATCTGTATACTGTATCTTCTATATGAGTTGGACTTCAACTCTCAGAATTCCCAGCCACCTTGACATTTGGCCTACTGTCTTGAGGACATCAGTTGGGAAAAGTTGTGATGGAGAGACAAAATGATTTAGTCCAGTGATCTAGTCATTTAATCTAATGTTCTGACTTATCCTCTCTTGTAGTTACCACCATCAGTTCTTCTTGGTCACTAACTCTTTATTCACCACTCTTAACCCCATCCATGGCTTACTGCCTCCCTGCATTATTTTTAACTTATAATCTTATGTATCTGGAGAGAACAAAAGAGTTGGCTGACTTCATCTATTATATATTTACAAGCTTCTCCTCCTCTTCTGTTGTTGTCTTGTGATCCATATCAGCTTTATGAAGCCTCAGACTTCTGCCCGTCACTTTGGATGCTCTGCTAAATTTGGTGCTCATTTCCTAAGGTCTCTGCTAGGTTCTGCTCCACTTCTGTATCTCTCATTTTGCTTGCTGCCCATCACTGTGTCATCTTCTATAATGTTTAATCTATTCTGATTCAATCTGTTCTGAATAAACAATCTAGTCTGATCTCTTCTCTGCCATCACCCTCTCCAACATCTCTCTCTACACTTTTCTCTTCCTTCTACTTTTTTTGATGAGTTCAGTACTCTCTGACCCTCATATTACTCCTCCATTGCTGTCTCTGTTTCTCAGTTACCTAGATAGCATTATCCTTCTCTCTTACTATATTCAAACCTGACATTAACTGCCCCTCCTGTTGTCAGAAAGCCCTATTTTTTTTTTTGCTTAATCCTTTCTTTCCATTCATTGTCTCTTCTACTATTTTTTGCTTCCAAACTCCTGTCATGTGCCATTTCTTGCTGCTCTCTGAACTTTATTGCCTTCACCAAATGCATGGATGACCTAAGCTCTAGAAGCCTTGCTCAAAGACCCATTTATTTTCGAGTGTCTAGGTCTACATCTTTTCCAGTTTTATACTCTACAATCCTGGGGGCCAAGAGTTTATTCTTTTCAATCTGTGGGTGTGAAGATTCATATTCCTAGGGTGAATCAGCATGTTCTTAGTGATCACTTCACAACAGCCATATCAGGCCTATTTCTCATGAGGCTACTGAAGAATTCTGAGAGTTGTAGCCTAGGACAGCAGGTTCTGAAAGGCTGCCATAGAGCATGATTAAATACAGGCCCTGGTGAAATCCTCAGCAACCCTACCTGTACAAGGCAGATGCTGTTCTCTTTAGTCCTTTTGGTCTGTTGGGCTTCGGTTCTCCAGCCATGTTTATATCTGCAATGAATAATGGTTTGGAGTTACTGCAGTATCTTTCCCTATCTGTCCTTAAGGCAAAAATTCAAGACAAATTCAAGCTATCTTTAACAATTCTTTTGGGGTCAGGGGTTGCTGCATAATTTTTCTGTTTTAATACTGGGCAACAGACATTTTCTTCAGATATATCTGTCATATGCAAAGAAGCACTGGTATTTTCCTTTGGTGAAAAATATATGTGGTATATTTCTATTCTGCAAAGATTTTCAATAAGAACTGTCATGCCATTAATA
Organism: Python bivittatus; assembly: GCF_059951505.1. NCBI lineage: Eukaryota > Metazoa > Chordata > Lepidosauria > Squamata > Pythonidae > Python > Python bivittatus. The sequence continues at coordinate 76,238,869 of NW_028277098.1, read as the reverse complement.
ATTTCCCATCTAAGTCATTGATCAATTAATTAATCAAATACAATTAAATATATTTTCATATTACCAAAGCCTCCAAACTCAAACAAATCTCCTATCCGATATTAGGAAGATAAGTCAGCTTAAGTCTTATGTACATAATAATCATCACGGCTCATTGTCTGAACAAGGATAGATCTCCCTCTTGCTTCCTCGCTATTTGCAGGACCCTGAATCCTTCAGAAAAATGGATTCATGAAGAATTCAACACCCACCTAAATCATAGATATTATAATTAAAAGTGTGCCTTTCCTTTATTACAAAATAAATGATAAACACAGGAAAAGATGCTCCTTAATAACATAGAAAATATTATTTATGTTACTTTAAACTCCTCTTCCATGCTACCCATGCTAAAAGCTATGCTGGATGCTAAAATATGTCTGAGGTTACCTGACATAATTGAAGGGATGTTTCTCAATTTCAGCACTGAAAGAATGAATCAGATGCTTTGATCTGCCAACAAAATTTTCCCTAGCTTCCATTCCAATGGGTTGAGTGGAACATGGAGATTGAGAAGTACAACCAATTTTCACTACCTTCGTGGAAACTAAACAAATCAATTGAAAGTGTAAAGGTACTGCTTAACAGAAGCAAAGCGTAAGGAAAGGCTGGCTCATTTAACATGATCTGTTAAAGATGGTGCAACATCAGTGATGACCTGCATGTAGAGCCAGACCATTGTGGTCCTATGGCATAATATGAAGACATTAGCAGCTTTACTAATGTGAAACAATGCCTGGATGGGAATACCTGCCTAGGAATCCTACCACTCTGTTGACACATTAGACTAAAACCATCCATAGTGGCTTGATTGATTTTAGTTCAGTATGTTTGTCTGTTTGTTTGCTTTATTTATGTACCAGCCAAATCATACAGCTCTGAGTGTTTACATTCATAAAAGCATAATGCATTAAAGATTAAAAGCCACAATACAAATCTATCAGTAGTAGACATTACAATACAGTGGCACCAGCATACACTAGGCAACATCAGTTCTTAAAGCCCTGCTGAACAACTCCATCTGGGCAGCTTTTTGAAAGTCCACAAAGTTGATGTCAGATTGACCTCCAGTGGGAGGGTATTTCATGTAGTGGGGGACTTCACAGAAAAGCACTACTTCTAAGCCCCTGCAGATCTCACTTCTCATTGGTTGGGCAGTTGGATAGCCCCAATCAATATGACGGAACTAAATGGGTCGGTTCTATCTAGAGGTGATGCTGCAAGTACCTAGGAGTTAAACCATTTAGGGCTTTAAAAGTTTAAACCAACATTTGAATTATATCCAGAAATTTACTGGAAGCCAGTACAACACTCTCAATTGAGTTTTCACATGATTGTAATAGCTCTCATCCACCAGTATGTCTTACTTGCACCAATTGCAGTTTGTGAATAGTCTTCAAAGATAGTTTCATATAAAATGCATTGCAATAGCTTATCCTGCTGGTAATGAGGGCATGTGTTACCATCTCCAGGTCTTCCCACTTCAGGTTGGGCCCCAACTGCTGATATATCAGCTCTACCTGCCCTACCAGCAGTAGCTATGAGCCCAGTAGGACGCACAAGTTGCACACCTGCTCTTTCAGGGGGAGTGCTACCCTGCCCAGAGTAACCACTGAAACTGATGGAGAATCAGATGGTTTCTGAACAAATAGCAACTCTGTCTTGTTAGGGTTCAACCTCAGTTTGCTTTCTCCCATCCAGATCATTACAGTATAGAACAGTGGGTCGAGATTTCCATGGAATCTCCAGCTCAGCCCAGGTGGCAATGTACAGTTGGTATCATCAGTGTAATAATGATGCCTCACCCAAACCAATGGATAAGTCCTTCCCAGCAGCTTCATACAGATGTCAGATAGAGGCAAGAGGACTAATCCAAAGGGTGAAGCTCTCTTCTGGTTGTAATTGTCCACTTAGGAAGAAGTGGAACAACTATAAAACAATACCTTCAATCCCCATCTCTTTCAGGCAATCCAGAACGATGCCATGGTTGATAATGTCAAAGATTGCTAAGAGATCAATAAGGACCAAAAGGGTATACTCCCTTAAAACATATCATCCACCAGCATGAACAATGCCATTTCAGTCTCATGACTGGGCCTGAACCTTGGCTGAAAAGGGTCCAGATGTTGCATTTCTCAAGGGCATTTTGCAGCTAGAGAACATCACCTTTCCTAAAAAGGAGAAAGGATAATTATCTAATATTGCTGGATCCAGGATAGGTCTGTCCAGATGAGGCACACCCAACACCTCATTATAGTCAGCTAGAACAACCCTCTTCCCCTCAAAGACATTGATAGCCTCCTGGATTCAGCTCTTCACACCCAAAGACCTGCTCAGACATCTGAAGGAGCCAGGAAGGACATAGATCGAGACTATAGGTGACAAAGTTCAAGGCAGAGAGTGTCCACTGCAGAACAGTCCACCACCTGGAATGAATCCCAGATAACAGTATAAATTGCCCCAGTCAGAACATCAGACACCACCCATGAGGAATCAAGATTCTGGTGAATTTGAGCAATGTTGTGCATTTGAATGCAATCTTTGTATTTGTAAACCATAAGTTAAAGGCAGGTATGGGAAGCATTGGGTCATCATGAGCCACAAATTTTGGGGGGATTAGTAAGAGCAAGGACTTGTTTTGTGAATGAAGGTGAAGGTGCTGAACTAGCAGCTGGGAGACTATGAGTTGTAATCTTCCCTTAACCATAAAAGTCAGCTGGATGACTTTGGTCCAGTTGCTCTCTCTTAAGGAGGGAGCATTATGTATGCCACCTTAAGTTGGGATACAAATCACATGAATGAATGAACGAATTAATTAATTAAAAATGATTGGGGAGATGAAGCAACCAAGACAGAACAATATCATGCACACAACAAATTTTCTGTTTTTTCCTCTTTGAAGGTTGAACAGTTTTATATTTTGGGGGAGCCTGTGTTTGTTGTTTAAACTACATGACCTCTATTTGACCTTCAAAATGTCAAGAAACTATGCCACACATTTTCAATGGATTCCCCCTTGCCTGCAACCTCCTGCATGTTCTGAAATCTGTCTCTGCAGAATCTCTGTATGACCATGAAAATGCTGGGTGTTTGGTAGTAGAGAGGAAAGGAATGATCCTGCCATGTGAGTCAAGAAATGTTGTCAAAGACTCCTGTCACTTCAAACATGAGGAATTTACATGCAAAACAGATAAATGTGATCCATTCAAGGACTGAGAAGATTAGAGACTTAATAATTAATGGAAAATCTATTTCTGCTGAATATATTCACAAGTTCTAAGCTCGTCACAAGTTCTAAGCTGGTTTCAGGTGAGACAACTGCAACCATTTCTCTTAAGCTAGGATTTTACCAGTCAAAAACATTAAAAATGGTTGAGGAATAGTGCATATCCACATCATTTAAAATCAAAGGAAGTTCTTCAATATTATTTATATCAAATACAACAAACTTTCTTGAAAATCTCCAAGTGGACTTGGTATTTGAACTTGATTACTTCTTTATGCTAGAAGTGTACATGTGTATCCCTGTCCATTGGCGGGAATTAGAGGCATCTCACACGTGTTTCTGTGCTGCTTTGATTTGGAGGGGGACCCCTAATTTCCTAATTAACTGCTAGGGCAGATCAGATGAAGTTAATACTCTCCTTTTCTTTATTTTCCAGGGAGGTTGCCAAATTCTATTCTATAGTCATTGCCATTCAATGTTTAATACCACTGTTACCTTGATGAGCTTACTTATTGATTTATCAAATTTATACGCTGCCCATCTCACTATACAATATACACTATAATATACAATATACAATATATATATACAGGGTTAAAAGACAGGGAGAGTGTCCTGAAACCACCAACCACCCCCAGTGCTGTGAGCCCCCATTAGATCCTCAACCTCACCTCAGGGGGCAAGATGTTCCACAGGGTGGGGACAATAGCGGAAAAGGCTCTCCTCCTAGACTCTGCCAGTCAGAATTCTTTAGCCAATGGGGTCCGTTACATGACCTTCCTGCTGGACTGGGTGGGATGGGCGGATGTAATTGGGACGAGATGGTTCCTCAGGTAACCTGGGCCCATGCCATGCAGGGCTTTAAAGGTCATAACCAACACCTTGAATTGGACCTGGAAGTAAACCAGCACCCAGTGCAGCTCACATAGCAGAGATGTTACATGTGCAGCCCTAGAGGCACCCATAACTGCCCATGCCACCGCATTCTGCACCAGCTGCAGCTTCTGGATACTTTTCAAGAGTAGCCCCATGTAAGTGCAAGTTGCAATAGTCCATACAGGAGATGATCAGGGTGTGAATGACCGAGAGAAGGGCTTCCTAATCCAGGAAAGGGCACAACTGGTGCACAACATGGAGTTGAGCAAAGGCCCTCCTAGCCACGGCTGCCAGCTGCTCTTTGAGCAGGAGTCCTAAATCTAGCAGGACCCCCAAATTGTGCACCGGGTCCATCTGAGGCAGTGGCACCCCTTCCAGAACCAAAGATGGTAAGGCCTCAGATACGGAGGAGCCCAGAACCCACAGCCACTCCATCTTATCAGGGTTCAGTTGAAGCCTGTTGTTCCCCATCCAGCCCCCCACAGCCTCCAGGCACTGAGAAAGAACATCCATGGCATCACTTAATTCACCTGGGACAGAGATGTATAATTGAGTATCATCAGCATACTGATGATACCTCATCCTATGGTGACAGATGATCTCACCCAGCAGCTTCATGTAGGTGTTAAAAAGGAGCGGACAGAGTACTGAAACCTGTGTCACTCCACACAGTAGGGGCTGCAGGCTGGACCTCTTGCTCCCTATCAACACTGATTGGGACCAGCCTTGGAGGAAGGAGGTGAAGCAGCACAAAACTGTGCCGCCCACCGTCAACTCCCGCAGCTGACCCAAAAGGATAACATGGTTGATGATATTGAAAGCCACTGAGAACTCAAGAAGAACCAGGATAGATGTACCACCCCCATCCTGGTCTTGCCAGAGGTTATCTAGAAGTGCAACCAATGGCATTTCTGTCCTATATCCAGGCCTTATATATTTTAATATAGCCCTCAGGCTACTATGTCTAACTATAAACACAATGTTTTATTTTTCTTTTGGTCTTTGATTTTAATCAAATAAATTAAATCACCCATGACAAAGCAAATTGGATGAGTACAGGTGGCTTTTGGACTTTGTACTTCTGCTTCATGATATAAAATTCTCTTTAAATCTATTTTGGGAAGCCATCAATAACTGACAATCAAATGATTGACAAATGGTATATGTCACCTTAAATCTGCAATATATTAATCAACATGTTTCTACATTGTGTTCGAAAAGCTGCAAACAGATTGGTATATATTGCCACCCTCTTTGAGGAAACTGGAAACATGCAAGTGCTTTGAACTATCAGCTCTAAGATAGCTTTATTGTCCATTTCCCCCAGGATATCTTAAATGGTGCAAAACAAGAAATTAATTCAGTCTTTTCTGTTAACTGCAAAACACAAGAAAATGAAAGTACATCTTCTTTAGTAACAGTATTTAAAAATGTGGGGAATAATATTGCATGAATAATTAGCCCAAGGGCAAAGAGACTCGAAGGATTATTTAATTAAAGATGGTTTTACTCATATTCCTTTAATTATATCAAGGAATTAATTCTTCAAAAAATATACTGTCTGTATAAAGGGATAAATACCTTTGTAAACTTAAACAATGGATGTTTAAAATGTTGCATTATTGTTTAAGTTTACAAAGGTATTTATATATACTCCAAAACTATGTGCATGTTGCTATTCTTTGCTTTTTGGTCATTCCTCTCTTATATTTCTCTTGCCTTCTATGCCTTTTCCATTCAACATTATATGATTAAATACATTTTTAAAAGCATTCAACTTTCCAGTAATTAGTAAATGCAAAAGAAATAAATAAATCAAACCATTTTATATATGTGTGTATAGTAGTCCCATCTGACATTCTGAAAACTGTATTTTAGTTTTGTTCTAGTTTTGCAGAAGAAAGGGGTGACAATCAGACAGCGGAGCGTGTCATTTCAAACAATTGTTTTCCCCCTTCAAAAAAAAAAAAAAAGAGGTTTGCTATCTTTTGAAATGTCTGAGTTCTTATTTCAGGTGTTACGCCAGTCTTTGCAAGGAAGGGAATAGGTTTTGTGCCTCTGCAGAGGTATGTCTGGCACTCCTGCTGTCTTCAATATTGTCACCACCTACTGGGAGATCAAAAATGTCAATTTCTGATTGAAATGCTATATTCAGCAACAATTCTCAGCTTACTCCAAGTGACCTGAGCTTCTCAGTGGGTGAGATTTCAACATTTTATGCCAAAAAAAAAAAAAAAAAGAAAGTTAACGAAGTAACAGTTTGTTTCAGGCAAACAGGTAGAGAACTATGTGAACTTTTTGGCTCTGCTGTACATTGGGAAGTCTGAAAAGTTGGTGTTTATTATACTAAAGGCCTAAAAAAGAAAGCATGGGCCAGCATTAAATCAGAGGTGTTTTAATATTGAACAAGGCTAGGTTTCTGAGTGTATATGAAGGAATGAGAATCATGGCCATAGCCAAGAGGAGGGGAGAGTTTAAACCAGGGTTTTTCAAACTTGGCAACTTTAAGAGGCTGGCTGGGGAATTCTGTGAGTTGAAGTTCATACATGTTAAAGTTGCTTAAACTGGTTTAAGCATTTCTCTTTTTGCTGAAGTTTTAACATAAGTCTCAGTCTGCTTCTTCCTTTTTTAAAATTTATTTTTTATTGTTTTTAAAATAATAATGGAAAAAAGAAAAGAACAAACAAAATATATTGTTATAACTTATGCTTATCTGATACAAATATTATGCAAGTATATATTTATTTCTAATGCAGTTATGTAAAAAATAGGCTTTTTCTAACCTATTGTATTTTATATAAATGAATTCCATGCTTCATTATACTGTCCATACAAGGTCTACGTCTACAGGCAACCTGCTCATAAGTGGCAAGCAGTCTTCAATCCATTGAACAAAGGAGGCCATACATTTATCTTTCCAGTGCTGCAATATCAGTCTTTCGGCCATATTAAGGGCACGGAGAATCCATTCATGTTGTCCAGTTGTCAAATTCCATGTAATAGATATATAGTTCAAGAGAATATTATCCTCTGAAAATTTTAACTTTTGTCACACAGCTATATTTATACAGACCACTACTTTCTCCCAAAACCTAGTAAGTATAGGACATTGTAAAAACATATGTTTTAAAGAACCATTATCCTTATTACATCTCCAACAAAATGCTGCCTTAGTCCTTTTCCATACAAACATAATGGAGTCCAATAAATTCTAAATCAGTCTGCTACTTCTGATGGCGAGGAGACAGCTTTGAGTAGTCACAAATCCTCCTAAATGCACAGATACTATTATGTTCATATTGATTGGCTGGTAACTGATCCTGAAAAAAATATAATATTGCCTGATGTTAAGGCTCTGCCAAAATCTGCATTAAAACTTCCTGAGAAAGTTTGCTTCCTCTGTGAAAGAGGCTTCTGTTTTCCCATCTTCTTCTCAGAGGGCTTGAGTATTTCAAATTTCTCTTAGCGATTTGTCTTTGTTTTAACATTGGATGTGGTGGAGGGTGCTGTTGCTGGTGTTATCTGCTGTTACAGATCTGAAGGCATCACACTAAAGACTCCCTGGCTGCCCACACAATCTAATATTTTTTCTGAAAAAGCCCAGTGGGAGGAATTTCTTGGTGCTGACTTCCTTGGGGATTGAACTGAAGCACGGGAAGGCTACAGAGTGTTGGAGAGGTGACTGTGGCCAGTGAAAGGCAGGATGTTGGCACACATTCCTTGTCCAATTCCTAATAAGGTACTATCAAACCATCATATTTCACCCAGAAGAATTTCACTCCCCCCGCCCTTTGGAAAAAAAAAAGAAATACAAATTCTCATTCATCACAATGAACAAGAACTATCAGAAAGACATACAGGATAATTTTTCCATATAGCATTGCTATAGATACAGTCAATGGATGCAGGTTGTTGGCTTGAAGGCATACAGGTGGTGCAGACTATGGTACAGGCAAGATGCTCCAGCCAGCCAAGACGGGTTACATTGCTGATAGCAGAACCATCTCAGTACACTCAGCTAGAATCCTATTTTGAGGACCAGGCTTTTTTCGAGATATGTAGCAGATTTGCTCAGCACTGCTTCCTGCACTCTCAGTTGTCTATTACAGGATGTGAACTTGCTGTGTCAACGTGTCCTTTAACTTCCCCATGAAACATCAATATGTAGCCATATCCTTATTTAATCTGTTTATAGACATTTACTAGGCCTGTGTAAAGATTTGGTTTGAAGGCAGTTTGTTCCCATCCCCAAATCAAATTTATTTTCTAAGTCATATGCTTCCCAAGAAGTTAAAATAGGTAATGTGCATGATTCAAATGGATTCAGAGCCAAAGAAGTTAAAATAGGTAACGTGCATGATTCAAATGGATTCAGAGCCAAACTACAACCCTCTATCGTTTATATGCTGGCTTCCAACAGAAGCTTTGCAAATGGCTTACATTATAAAACTAGTCTTGTTACAACAAACAGAAATACATGCAACACACTAAATTCACACCAATCCCTCGCTCAGTAAGAGAGAGAGTGAGAGTCACTCACTGAAGCAGCTTTGGATGAAACCACCAAGAGAGAAATTATTTCCTTCTCTCTGCAACCCTCAAAATCTCCTCTCCTGCCTGGGATCCTTTAATTGAGAGTAGACAAGAAGACTTGAACAAAGTCTTCGATGATGCAAAGCAACATGGTTTCTTGCTTCCAAAGAGCAAAATGAGGCTGTGGCATTGCTTCCCTTTGACTCATGGCCTTCTCCATCACTTCTAGTGTGGGGAGACAGGATTTGGGCCAGAAATGTCCATGTGCTTCTCAAACAGCCGCAAGGATTTGTTCAAGGTACAATATGACACCCAACGTGTTAAAGCTGGGCATCCTGCATTAAAGAGAATGAGCTAAGCTGCATGCAAGTCTCATACAGTTTGATCAGAACAATGTCTCCCAGGAACAATGAAGGCTTTTCCCAGCCAGCTGGCTCTCACATGTTATGTTTACAGTGGAGGTAATCAGGATTATCCCTGAGGAAATCCTGTGGTTTCTCAATAGGGTTTGCCCATTATACTTTTAGTTGCTCATGATTAAAAACCCTTCTTGCACTGCATGATTATTCATGGCTGATTAGTGGACAGGCTGCTTTTTGTAATGAGTGAAGATGGGAAGACTTTTTTTGTCACGTCTCATGGCAGCGAAGCCCTGAGAATAAGTCTTCTGGATTTTTTTTTTTTTTTACAGTGCTTGCCACATCATGTGCCTAATTTGATTTGGGACCTCTCAGTGGTGCTGTAGCACACAGTATAGCAAATATCACCATCATTTCCAAGGCATTATCTTCAGCAGCTGGTGGCATCACTGCAGAAAAAGCAATATGCTAAACAATGCCTGGGCATCTGGTTCTAGCACATCTGTTTTTCTTGCAACAAACTGTCAGACAGATCTATAGCAAATTGCCCACATCAGGCAGAAATTAGCTGCAAAAAGTCACACTTGAGGAAGGGAACTCAGGTGGCCCATGAACCAAGCTGGGTGTTTTATGCAACGGCTGTACGTTTCCTTTAAAGTAGGGCTTTGCATCACTTAATTAGTATGTTAGTTGATTACAACCATATATTTAGTCAATTAATACAATATTACAAACATTATTATTCTAAGATCTCAGATAATGAAAGATCTACATCCTTAGGCAGGAAAGGTTGCTTGTTAACTGGGCTCTTGGCTATTTCTAATGCTGTCTTTGGCTGTGTTCACTGTCATTACACAAACAGGAGGGAATGAGAAAAAAAAATGTATTGAATGGATGATAAGGTAGAGTTCAATTTTATATTCCTCAAGGCAATATGCAGCTAAATACTGCCAAAAATAAACACTAAATGGAAACAATCAGTTAAAAGCAAAATAAAGCAAAAATAATAGGTACACAACTAGTTAACACTCCATCTCAACATAACTGCACAACGTAAAGCTTAATTGATTAATCATTCAGAACAGTGTTTCTCAATTCTGGGAGTTGAAGTCCATGTGTCTTAAAGTTGCTGAGGTTGAGAAACACTGATCTAGAAGACCAGAGATCAATGAGTTATTTAAGTGGACAATGGCTCCAACCTGACAGTGATTGTTCTAGCCCACTGGCCTGTACTATCTTACTTTGACTGTCTAAATTAAAGCAAAAAATGAAATGAGATCACTGGATAAGTCATCCAGAGGAAGTTTGAAATGAGGTGCTATTAATATTTGATAATTCTTAAATCTACCACTTTTTGTTATCAAACTCCAAAAACACAAAAACAAAAACACACCCAGCAGGTACTGTCCTCTTGTATTCACAGCTCCTGCTTGAAGAGCAGGTGGCAGCTGTGGCCACGAGGGCATTGGCAGTCGCAAACCTATACCAGTTGCATTCCTTCCTGGACTGGGAGGCCCTTCAGAAAGTTACTTGTGCAATCATCTCACGGCTCAACTACTGCAATGTGCTCTACATGGGGCTGTCTTTGAAGAACATTTGGAAGCTTCAAGTGGTCCAGAAAGCGGCGGCACAGGCAATGGTGGCCTTATCTCGCTATGGTCATGTGACACCTCATCTTCATGAACTGCACTGGTTGCCAACACGCTTCCAGGTGTGATTCAAGATCATTGAATCATTGTCCAGTCATGGTCAATGCCCATGAAATCCTACATGATATAGGACCTGGTTATTTAAGGAATTGCCTATCTCTTGTGGTTTCTGCCTGGCCAATATGAGTTGACAGAGTGATCATGCTCCACTCAGTTAAATCATCTATTGGGACCCAGGAACTGTGTTGCGGTGCCTGCCCCTGGAATGAGGTTCCCCCTGAGATCCAGATAGTTTCCATCCTGATGGTGTTGTGGAAGGCCTTAAAAACCTGGCTATTTTCCCAGGTTTTGGTGTAGGGTGAATGGAGCCCTATGTTGGATGTGCTTGACATATGTTTTCATATGTTGTCAGCCCATTATATATGTTTTGGTGGTTGTCTGGATTCTCTATCTTGTTTATTATTCCATTATATTTTTATTGTGTTTTATTTATATTGTCAGCTGTCCAGAGTCAGTCTGGAGTTGGGTGCCACCAAAATTGAATAAAATAATAATATTGTTGATCATTGCATGGATTTGATACAGCTTGATGAAAATGAACAAGTTTATATCTAAAAAAGAGAGAGATGGCTTGGGAACTGGAATTCAATCTATTCTGAAACAGGTCAAACTCCCCCTGAGTTCATAACTGGGAGTACTTCTTGATGCTATCCAATCCCTGAACCCACAGATGCTTATGCACAGTTGCTTATGCAAAGTTCATGCCAACTGTTGCCATTTCTAAATCAGTCTGGTATAAGAGTAGTTATCCAGGCCTTGGCTTGATCATGTCAAGACTTTATTTAGGCTAACCTTGAGGAATATCTAGAAGTTTCCATAAATGCAAAATGTGGCAGTTAAGACATCAACTTGGTGCTTAATATAGCAAACCTCAAAATCTTCACTAATTGCCATTTGTTTTCCAACTTCCTTTCAAGATGTTGTTTGTAATAATTAACACTTTAAACAGCTTAAGCTGTTCCCAAATTGTCTTGATCTGGCTGAGGACTCCAAGAAAGCCAATTATGGGGTATATCAATGCAGGCTTTCACAGCCAGCATCAATCCAGTGGTGATGAGCTTCCAGGCTAATAGGCCATGGTCTAATTATCTGGCATCCTGATGTTTTGCCAGCAACTGTGGCCTGCATCTTCAGAGATGAAAGTGATCTGCTCAGTAGTGCACTTCTTGGCAGCTCACAGGCAACTGAGCAGGAACTGACTGAGCTCTTGGGTTTGTAACAGAACTAATCTCTTAACTGGACCATGTCATTGGAATTCTGGAAAGCCCGTTTCTGATTGGTTCTTCGCCTCAGTGAATTTGTAACTGGTCTAATTTTGAAGAAGTTCCAAAGGGGCTAATTTTTTATTGGCCTGTCTTTGAAACAAGCTGCTGCTGCTGTTTTTTTTCTTTCAGGTGAGACTATTGTAGATTCTATATAGTGTTGGTTAATTAAGAGCTGTTGTATTTTGGTGTGACATAAAGGATAAAGTGTCATTTGTTGAAAAACAGTATATAAATAAGCTGTCTTACTTAGCATGCATATGCAGTATAAAGTTGTAAAATTAGGACATTATAACACTACAGAAAAGATACCCAGACTGAGGTAGAAATTAGAACTGACAAGCCATCAGCTTTTGCTTCAAAGTATGTGAGAAATAATTCAGTAATAAGCAACAGGTTGATTCTTAGAGTTCTTTGCTAATTAAAGTAGAAAAAAATAATAATTTCAGCTGAAAGACTTATTCTGGTCTAACACTAAAGTTGCAATATTAGCCTTTCTAATTATATTTCACCTTTATATTTGTCAAAAATGGCAGTTTTTGAGATGGAGTTTCTTGTAGCAATAATTTCAGCCAGGCAGAAATCCACAGGACAACAGTTAGATACTATTGTACAATAAATAATATTTGTGATTTTTGTCCACTTTGAGTTGTGGGGATGGATATCTTCCTAAAACATTTAAAGAAATCTTTTTGGGGGTTGTAGAAATCTTCATACAAACCCTAAAACGATATGTTTGAAAAGGTGGCACATCTTCATTTAATAGAGATAAAAGGGGAACTTGAAAATAGCCTTTTTCCAGATTATACTATTTTAAATATGCTATTGGTTATTTGGTTGAATAAGCTTTTATTTTATTATATTGTTCAATTTTTGTATTTCTTAACAAAGTGAGCCACTTTGAAGAACTTCTAAAAACAGCATATAAAGTAGGTGGGCCAGTGAGAGGGAATAAACAGAATGATGGTGAGAAGTAAATGGAACCATATCACTTGTGTGGAATTTTCTCCATCTCGAAGGGATATGCTAGGGTCTTTTTTGGGGGATGGGGTAAAATGTGTTATGTCTAGGGCAACCTGTTCAAGGCTGTAAAACCCTGGATGTTATTTGTGGATAACAAAGAAATACAAACACTCTCTTTGCTCCTTCTGGCACCCTTCTGGATATTTACAGCCCAGATTTGATAGCCATATTTGTGCTTATTCTACTGATTTTTTGTTTTTGGTGCCTTCAAGTCAGTTTTGACTAGGCAATTGGTGACTGCCTGGATTAGTCCCTGCAGTTTTCTTGGCAAGGCTTTCTAGAAGTGGTTTGCCCTTGCCTTCTTCCTAGAACTGAGAGAGAGTGACTGGCCCAAGGGCACCCAGCTGGCTTTGTGCCTAAGGTGGGACTAGAATTCATGGTCTCCCAGTTTCTAGCCTGATGCTTTAACCACTACACCTAAGTGGCTCTCTATTCTAAGGAATAGAGGACCATTTAGTTTTAAATTGTTTTCCACATAAAACAACAGTATTTCTAAAATTCAGCAGCCCAGATAGAGAGGTTGCAGGGGCCTAAGAAAACAGGCCTTAGGGTTGCATGAAGCTCCAGGGCTGGAGACTGTCTGCCTTTGAATTAAGGCACTGACTGGAAAGGCATCCACAGAAGAGATGGGCTGAGGGTGGGGATGATGACATGTCTGTTGTGATGTAAACTCTGTTCCTTACAATGCACTTGCATGCTATGTTACTTCACAAGTGTTAAAAGGGCAGAATCCTGCATTTTGGCATCATTGTGGCTAGTTGCAGAGGCCTACGATTAAAAGAACTACTGTATTTGCCTATTGGAATGGTCTGCTCTGATTTAAGTGGCCCCAGGAATGTCTCTTGAACCTGGGACATTCTGCATACAAAGCACATACTCTGTCAGGAAGCAATCCCATTTTTTTCTATACAGCTTCTAAATAGCTGAACAGTTGTATCTGCTATGCCCATTTAGAGCTTGTTAGTGACTTTTGAAGAATCTTGTGCTTTCTTAGTATTTGTCTTCTAGAGCCAATACTGGACTTCTATATTGTTTTGAGACTGTGGAGTGTTTTCAAGCTTATCTCTTTGTGTTTGCTGAGATCCTCCACTCTTTCTCCAAGGCTGAAAAGCCATTCCTCTTGAAATATCATCAGAACAGCAATGTTTGCACGAGGTCCTACTTTGCTTCAAATATTTGAAAATTCTTCTACTGTAGTAGACAAATTTCACTGCAAAATGACTAGGGAATATTTATTTTAGTCTGATATGAAAAGTGCTTTTTACAATTTTATAGCAATCTTCAGTTTTCTTAGAAAATACAGGGGAAGATAGAGAGAGATGCAAGGAGACCTTACCTAGAGTCTGACCGGCGAGTACTCTCCCATTCTCCCCTAGGACAGCAGCCCGTGCATGCCTCTCATTTGAGTATTGTACAAATGCATAGCCTTTGTGCACAGAGCAGCCCACCACTCTGCCATATTTAGAGAAGATGGTCTCTACATCTGACTTCTTGACCACTGCTGTGTTGAGGTTCCCAATGAAGACCCTGGAGTTGATGGACTTGGGATCATTCTTGTTTGTGATGTTACTTGTCTGTACTTTCAGTGACATCTTGACACCTGAGTAAGCAAGATAGTGAGGATCAGGAAGGCACTAATATCCTATGATAAGGTCTATCAATGGAGGCAATGGTGTTCATATGAGCTTATTGGAAAGATGAGCCATCAAAAACTTGCAGAACACCAAGTGAATTTGAAACATAGTAATGTGCAGACTTTCACACACTGGAATAGTTTACACAGTATAAATCTTGTAACAATTTAAAGCAACCTCACTTGGACTCTTGCAAAGGAGTGCATGATAGTGGATCTTACACTCCTGGGCAACAGAAGCGGGTTTGCCTGTATTTATGGCCCTCTAAGGCTATGGCCCAAATATGTCCCAGCAGCATCATTTTTCTATAGTTTCCCCATGCCATTGCTTTCATCTCATCCCAAGCCTATTAGCAGTATAGGTTTAAGTTGTCCTTAGCTGTATTATTGCTAAAGTTTTGTTTTCCTGTTAATGCTGATGGCATCCAATGACAGTCACAAGTCCATTACACTGGAAGTCATCAATTTCAGGTGACCAGTAGTGGCATTACAGAGCCCTTACTGCCCATTCCAGGCTGATGTGGGCATCCCCCTCTGTATGGTCCTTTGTCATCCTCATCTACTGCCTTTCTGCTGTTTCCTTAACAAGCTGAACACAGCAGCCCTGTACCAGTGTTCTTTGGATTTGCACAAGAGAGGTAGAGGTATAGCACATTAGTTCACATTGGGTTCCTCTGCCACCCCTGCTCTAATTGAATGCAAAAAGCTGTCTATCACAAGCAGTACAATACGAAACTTCCTGTACAGAATAATAGAAGTAGACTGTAGCTGGTAAATTTAAAATTGTCTATCTGAATTGCATAACAGTGCAAAACCTCTTAGTACTTCTATAAATGCTTCCACTTTGCAGTTCTTGTTACTTTAGTGCAAGGCTGAACTAGTAAATTAGTGGAATGACAGGACCAATTCCCACTGACTCCTGAACAAAACACAGAAGAATCTGAAAGTTGGCATTTGTTGCCTATATAAATAAAGAAGACAAATACTAAATAAATGTGCCACTTGGGACTCAATTCCTCTCGTGATCCTGATTTTTTTTCACTTAGGTTTATTTAGTTATTTTAAAAAACTTCTACAACTGCCCATATTGTAACAACAACCCTGGGTGGTGCTCAAAACAGTAAAAACAATGAAACCCCGAAACCATCAGAATAAAACTCAGTAAAAACTATGAAAAACTCTATAAAAATTCATGGCACCCCAGGGTGGCACTTTTCCATTCATCCACATACCATCTTACTGCTTAGCTTATGATAGCATGACATGTGGGAGGAAAGGAACAGGAAGGGGCCTAAAGATGACAGAGAGTATCCTGCAGTCTAACTCGCCCCATTCCTCTGGTAGTGCTTTGATTGGCAGCTTTCCCCCCCACTGCTTAATTGTGTTCAGAAGAGGACAACAGAGCTGGAGGATTCATCCAATTACTTTGCCTATCACACAACCTAGGACAGCACATTTGGTAATGACTCAGAGGCAGGAATCAAGATTGGCAATGGAAGCAGAAAACCTGCATGCCATTATAATTTTCTTTTGACTCAAGCAGTGGGGTGAAAGCCCTATGGCATTCTGGTAATTGATCATTTAGGACCTTAAATAAGGAAAGCTGCAAATGTTTATACATATTTTCTTTGTGTCTTTGTATTATGTTTTAGTGACCTAAATATTGAATTTGTGGATGGATTTCTCTCCATCCTGCAGTCAGAGCTTCTGCGCTCATCTCCAATGGCAATCTAGACGCCCCTCCTTTTTTTTTTTTTTTTATCACACTAGAAAGAGCCTTCTTCCAAACAAGACTGTCAAGGATTTACTGGGGAAAGGCAAGAGACTATTAGGTTAAAGACATTTAACACAAATTACTAGGGTACATATACACTATTAGAAATATGAACATGGAGACATGCAATAACAGAAGGATGAAGAAAACTGAATCTAATACAATGACACATACAGTATTCTGAGGCATGGTGTAATTATTCAGAAAAGAAGTCCAATACGTAAAGATACTAACTACTTCCTTTCTTGATTTCTTTATTGCTGAATGAGAAGTTGCTACACATAAGTTTGCCAAGGTACTACTGGAGATTCAGTGAGTCCACCTTTGAGAGGTGCGATAAGAAAGAGTTGGCCACATCTCTTTTTCTTGAAATTACCTCCCTGCTTTTCCACAAGTTTCCTTTATTGAAGTTTGCTTCTTGTGTCAATGAGGAAGAAAGTGTTTAACTATTTTGGTTTCTGTTTGCCTAAATATAGCCCATTCCAAGGAGCAGATTCTACAAGGACCAAGGGCTCTGTAGCATTCTCTCATAACACCTCCATCTACATTCATGTACAGATTAAGAAGGCAGCGTTTTCTTACTGCTCTTCATTTCACCCAGTTCAAATCTGGCCCTTCGCAAGCATTTGCCATATTTGCTCAAGCAGTTCTGCTCTCTCTAGCAAGAGTCACCTGCCTAGGGCTTTGATTGCAAACAGCCATAAAGAGGATGGCTGAGTACTGTTTTAATATGCAGATCAGTGTTAGCCTTGGAATACCACTGAACACCTCAGATTCACCTCTCTCATTGTTTTCAGGCCTGATGAATAATTCATGCCCTCAGAGCAATCCAAATGGATTTGCACTCTGAGGATGCAATCTGAACAGAACACAGAGCCAGACTTCATATTTCATTCCTCATGATGCAGCATTGGCATAATCAGTATGAGTGTCTCAGGCCCCTGTTAGTAATTCTAAAAATCAAGACTCATGAAGCAAGAACCTGAATGCTCATTTGTTCCAGAGAGCCCACTAGTCATCCTGGATGGAATCCTTCCTTATTCATAGTAAGAGTGACTGGGGCATGTATGTGTGCAGGTGCTGTTGAATGTATGGAGGATGTTTGTGGTGGAATTGTAATATTAACAGCCCCATATTAACATGGCTTCAAGGAAGACTAATTATGAAAGAAGTGATACAGAATCAGGCTAGAATATTTACATGTACATTAACTTTATTTAATACGCTTCAGTGGAAATCTTGGTTTTGCTTGTATATATAATGGGCTATGCGGATTTAGAAAGATTGTATCTTCTGCTAAGATTTGTTAGCTGAGAATCACTCCAAAGTGATAGGCTCATTTTGCAGCCATGTCTCTCCCTTAGTTTTTTTCAATTTATCTTTTTTTGACATTGTAAATGGCTAACTTGATTTAGCCCCATTCAGGAAGCAAAGAATTAGAGCCTCTTCTATCACCACGTTAAGGTTCAGATTGGTGCCCTGAATTTATTCTAGGATAAGAAAGTTGCTGGTAGTTCCAACTTTAAAGCTATACATATTTCAGCCTTTTTAAAGTCTTCCTCAAGTCCAGCTGGACTCTTGGTAACTACATGGACAAGTCTATGTTGTTTTTTCAGTAACAATATGGAAAGGGTTTGCTGTTTTCTTCTTCCAGGACATTTTTCAATTTCCCCAGGAATTTTCTGGTGGTTTCCCACTGAGGTTTTACCCAGATCTGACCCTACTTAGCTTTTTTGAGATCAGGCAATATGACCTGCAGTGAATTTAGCTGTAGAATCCCCTGTAATTGAGAACATGGCAGCCATTCCTTTTCACAAAGTAAAGCAGACAAAAATTCTAATTTATCTTCACCCATCAGATTAAGTAACTACAGCTCTTTCCAGCAGGAGAAGCCTTGAATTACCTGCCTGCAATTGCAGCTGCTGAAGATGGAAAGAAAAAAAAGACAGCAATTCAAGTTCAGCACTATAAACTTGACTTGATAGACAAGGATTCAAAGGAAGCCAGATTCTTAAGAGAAGTGCCCCATGCAATCTGCCTTCATGCATTTCAGAAGTACATAACCTGTTAGGCCACAACAAACGTAATTTCTTGCCATTGGTTATGTTAGATGGGGTTAATGGGATTTGAAATCCCAAAAATCTGGAGGGCACCAAGTTGCTTATCCCTGGATCAGTTTTGCTCTCTTCTCCATACACTTGCAAAATTTCAAGGTCTTTCCATCTTATTTCTGATCAACAATGTGAATGTTTTTTATTTTAATAAGAATTTACCAAACAGAATTCTCACCTGTCCATATTAAAAGACAAACATGGGTATACTGCTCTTTTCTTTTCTGACTGGATGCTACATTGAATCCTTTTCATAAAAGGCTGGGATACGATGCCATGTTCTTGCTAGGGTTTCCATCTGAACAATGAGTTATCAATGAAATTCAGCATCTGATAAGTTTTCTCTCTTCTCATCCCTACTCTCTTCACAAGATGAAAGAAAAGAGTGGAGTGAGTTATTTCTCACTCCAGGAGCATCAGTTTTCACTGAGGTTTGACCTGATTGATTGCAAACACCTTCTGGTCAGTTGTTAAAAGCCTGAGTGACTGTGCTAGTTTCCACTCCACCCTTCAATGAATTATAGCTTGTCTTAACAAAAACATTAACTTGTTTCTGTCAGCAAATGGAGAAATAGTATGCTCAACTACATAATGGCATCTGAAAACTAATATTGCATCATTACAGAATACAGCTCACTCACTCATGGTGAAGTTCATTGCTGGATAGCAAACACTGTTTACAAGCACTGTTGTAAAGCCACACAAAATTTGATTCAGCCTAAATAACAGGTTCATTAATGCATAGAATATTCCTGCCAATGCTGTGTTCTGAAAGGAATATTATTTCTTTCCATAGTAGTTTATTTTTTTTTTCTGTTGCCATCATTATCGTACCAAATAGTAAGTTAATAATAATCAGGTAAGCTTGAGAAAAGTAGGTTAATGATTTTGCGGCTATTATTATTATTATTATTATTATTATTATTATTATTATTATTATTTAAATGTATATGCCGCTTGACTCCCAACAACTCTGGGTAGCTTACAATCGTTAAAACATTTAAAACAAAGAACAATAGAAAACACACACACACACAACAGCACAAGGCAGAAGAACAACAATGGCAAAGAAAATAAACCCAGAAGGGAACAGCAAAAAAGAAAGGGGCACGTGTCATCCATGTAATGCACTGAGATTGGAAAGAAGACTACCAAACCTAGATTTTAACAGTGAAAGGGTAACATTGTTATTTTATCTCTGATATAGAGCATAAGACAGCACAAGAAAATGCAGCTGGATTAATTCAAGAGCCATCTAGTCCAACATTCTATATCTCATAGCACCCAACCAGCTGCATTCAGGAAACTCACAGACACGGACCATCAGTAATGGCTTTTCTCCACAGTTACTCCCTAGCAACTATGATATATGTATGATTCAGGAGATAGCATACAACCATCAAGACTGTTTATTCACAAAATTAGATTTTTAATTGATCTTGCAGTAAACTGTCAATCACCAGGTAACGAGCCACTACAATGGGAGAGAAAAGAAGGCCAACATTAATGAGCAAACTGATAGGAATAAGATGAACTGAACAAGTTGAAGGTGGACTGAGCAAGGGGTAGAGGGAGATTAATATTTCTGATTCTTCCTATGGTATTAGTTGTTCTGTATTTTCAGATTTAAATCTTAAATTAATTAGTTTCTTTGTTAAGAGAGTAATTTATTAATTAATTTTATTTATTTATCTAACTTCTATAGCTGCCCATCTCAACCAAGTGACTCTGGGTGGTGAACAATTCTAAAACAATTAAAAACAATACAAAAAATAAATATATACAGCAGCCAAGAAAATTATCATAATAATTATCAATATAGCCAAGAGACAGGGCCCTTAATACATTTGGGGCCCCAGGCCTGGGCACATAGCTAGGTCTTTGAAGCTCTATGAAAAACCAACAAGATTGGGGCCATCTTAAATCTCTGAAGGGAGGATGTTTCAAAGGGCAGGGGCTACAGCAGAGAAGGCAAGTCTCCTGGTCCTTGCAAGCCAACATTCCTTGGCTGATGGGACCCACAGCATGCCCAACCTGTTGGACCGAATCAGACGGGTAGAAACTATTGGGAAAAGACTGTCTCTCAGGTAACCTGGTCCCAAGTCATGCAGTGCTTTAAAGGTGACAACCAACACCTTGAATTGTACCTGGAAACACATTGGCAATCAGTGCAGCTCATGCAGTAGTGGCGTTATATGCGTCACATATCCAACACCATTTACTATCCATGCAGCCGCATTCTGTACCAGTTGAAGCTTCCAAAGGAACTTCAAGGGCAGCCCCATGTAGAGTGTGTAGCAGTAGTCCAAGCGGGAGGTTATAAGGGTGTGGGTGATTGTGAGCAGAGACTCCTGATCCAGGAATGGATGTGACTGGCACACCACCTGGAGGTGTGCAAAGGCCCCCCTAGCCATGGCTGCTACCTGCTCTTTGACCAGGAGCTGTGAGTCCAGGAGGACCCCCAGATTGTGTACTGAGTCTGTCTGGAGCAGTGCTACCCCATCCAGAACCAAAGATGGAAAAGCCTTGTCTCTAGGAGGTTCAAATATCCAGAGCCACTCAGTCTTGCTTGGGTTGTGTCGAAGCCCATTGCGCCCCATCCAGAACTCTACAGGCCCCAAACACTGGGACAGGACATCCATGGCATCTCTTAGCCCTTTTAAGTTCCCTCAGCTCTTCCATATACCATGGAGTGTATTGGGAACCATGGGCATGGAGAGGCCACTCAGGCGCAATCTGATCCAAAGCTGCAGCCACTCTACCATTCCAAGCAGCCAACAAGGCTTCATTTAGACCGAGTAGCAAACTTTCTGAAACAACCCCAAGCTCTCTGTACAACCCAGTTGGGTCCATTAGTTGCCTGGGGCAGGCTGATCACCATTGGTCCTGTAATGAAAGCATTAAAGTAAAATAGTCCTGACCATCAGGTCCCCCCCCCCAATTCTTTGGGTTACCAAGAACTTACAGAAAGCAACATCTGTGCATACACCAAGAATGCAAAATTTGGCAGGTGAGTCTTGCCAACTCTGTAACTTGCCAACTGTATAATTAACTTATAATTGATCTTAGTTTCAATTATGGAAGTATGACCACTTCACTAGATCAAGATCAGAGTTCATTATACATACAGGAATTACAAACAAGATTAAAATTTCATTTCAACTAATTAGGTGTTTCAGCAGCACCACTAATTTAAATTGGCTTCCTGCATGCTTGCAGTACAGAGTTCAGTGCATGGTGAAAACATCTGTGGGTTTTCTGTTAGACTGTAGGTGCCACTATTACATTGTGAATATGCAACCTGAGAGATACACACTGGCTCAGCTATTTACAACTCTGGGTTGGTCTCCAATGCTCACCAGGTCCTTGAAATTTTGGAATCTGAGACACATAAATTTAGATATATAGATATCTGTATCTTTCACCTTTTCTGTTTGTGATCCTGATATTAATGCTTCCTTGCTTTCAGTGGGTGAGGAAGTCTTCAGATCTGCTGCATAGCAAATAGGGGTGGGTTGTGAGTGACAGGTTCCCAGAGGAGGATGCTCTTATAAGAAAGCAATAGTTATTATTCAAAGAAGTCATCTCAGTAGGTATGACCAATGCCTGGGGAAAGCAATAACAACTTTCACTTTCTTTTATGAGATGACTGGCTGGTTATCTATATGGATATTAAAATATGCCCACAACTACAATATTGGAAGTACAGTATCATAAAAGAGGAAATCAGATGGAAATGTGTAATTTAAAATTAAGAGTGGTCTCATTGCATTAATTTGATTTTAATTTTCTTCATGCCAAACGTGATAAGCATATTGAAGATGGGTTAACTGTGGATTTGGATGGAAATGAAACAGATTTATTTTCCCCAATTAGCTGTGCTTATATTATATACATTTGTACCTAATATCCTCTCTAGACAACAACAAACCTCCTATTTGCAAACCACCACCAACAATACACAGATACACACATGTACCCACAGAGATGAAAATAGAACTCATTTACTCCATATATAATTCCTAAGACGATGAAAGCATATGAAGCAGGGAGGAGGAGCTAAGATGGTGACAGACTAGCAGCTCCTCCTATCTTGTGACTAGCCTAACCCCTCTGACCCCAAACATGCCATCCAGAGGCAAGAAAATCCAGACCAATCCCAGTAATTATCCTGGGGACCATATATCCAATAAAGTGAAGATTTATGAAGAATGGTGTTGGAAGGGGCCAAAGACGATTTAGTTCAGCCTTCTGTTCTCAGTCTGACGCCTTGAAAAGTCCACAAGCAGGAAAAGAGTAGAGAAGCATGCTCCTATATGTGATTCCCAGCAATTATTGTATTTACCATGATTGGTTCCATCCCCTTTTAAAGCCAACTAAGTAGGTGGTCATTACTACACCTTCTGGTAGTGATTTCCACAGATTATAGCTAGTGAGAAGGAACTTTTCAGAAGGAATAGAAAAAAATATTAGCTAATGCAATTAACTGATAACCATTTTTGTCAACTACACACGTAATAATCAGAACAAGTGTCTCTCACTAGCTTAGCGGGCAGTTGCTCCATTCCTTGCTACTTGCTATTCTCTCTCATCTATATCAAAATCTGGCTGCTACTGAAAGAATCTATGAAGGCATTGTGAATGGCTTTGACTGGTACTGCAGAATGATATTCAGTTAGATTTATACTTTGCCTTTAGCTCAAGGTGGACTTAGCACTCCCTCTTCCATTTTTCCTCTTACAATAGCCACCCTGTAAGATAGGTTGGGTTGAGAGAAAATGACTGGCTCAAAGTCACCCAGTAAGTTTCTACAGCTCTGGGTGGACTTCAACATAGATCTCCCCAGTCTAGCCAACACCTTAAAGCCTTCAAAGGGCTTCAGTCATCTACATTCAGAGACTGAATATCAAATGCTGTCAACTAAACTCTTGTTTATAAACTTCTGAGATACCTAAGAATAATGTCCAATGCTGGTACTAAATGGACATTGCACACAACTGAGCAAGTTAATACTTCTAGTGTTGTATGACTTGGTTTTGTAGCTGAAGAGGAGGCAGAGGAAACTGGCAACTTGGAATCAAAGATGTGTAAATGCTGATGTTCAAACAAAGCCAAGATTCCATGTTATAGTCAGGAGAGTGGGAATGGAATTGAAAGGATTGGAAGACAACAAAGTTGATCCTATGAAGACTTTCACAAGATTGCCAAATTAAGGAAGAGTTGGCAGCCACATGAGGAGAAAGCTGGAGGTGACTTGATGGGTATAGATATATCAGCAAATAGAAACATAGAAAATAGGAGTAAAGTTCTGTGAGGAGTTACAATAAGTGATATAGGTTTTACCCTCCTGAGTATAGATCCCTGCTTAGCACAGACTTAACAAAACCAGGGGAAAAAAAACTTAATGGGAGGAGAAAAAAAAACTACACTGTAAATAGTGGACTAATAATTTTTTATTAATATAATTTTACACCATTTTCCAAAATACATTAGTATGAAAGTTCCAGTTCAGAAAGTATGCCATTAAGGCTAACAGTGAAGCTAACTATTGTCCTGCTAGAAAATTAAAAGAAAAATGAAAGAGTGTTTTCATTTAACCCATTGTCTGGCACTGTTGCAGGCCAAATAAAAAAAATAAATAAATGTTTTTATCAGAACAGTTTAGGTGCAGCTATAAACTCAAGAAGATATATTTCTTGGTTTAAATTAAGTGAACATGTTTCAATGTAGCCTTTTTGCTAGGCTTCAAATTATAGTTTTGCTGGATGAGTTTATTAACCAGGTGCAAGCTAGTTTTAAGGACACATTATTATTATGTGCCTCGTAAACGTATTATGCCTTGCACTGCAAAAATATTATTTTGGTTAAGCCTGGGTCCTGAACTAATCTCAACAGGTGCAGTTATCACACCAGATGGCTAAAGGGTTATAAATAGACCAAACGTCATTGAGGCTTCCGCTCAGTGACCTTGAATTTTGTCACGAGAGGGAAAGGTGAGAAAGATGAGAGTGTTGGCTGTACATTTAAAATTCTTCAGGGCTATATCTATCCTGACTGATTTTACCAAACATTGCTCTTCCATTTATTTATTTATGTCTACATTTTTGTTTTGCTTGGATGTTAGGGAAGATTGATTTTTCAATAAAACTCTTAAGTGATTTTAATAATTCTCAGTTTGCTGTCAGTATTCAAGACCACCTTCAGTTAAGCTGCCCAACAGCACTTTATCAGATCTACAAAGACTTATGAAAGAAAAAAAAAAAACTTTGCACCTGCTCTTGGGTCTCTGCTTGCCTCTGTTTATTTCCTTTCAGTATAAACTGGATTAGAATGACTTCCATAACCAGAGCAAGAGGGACGGCGTCTTCAGACACATCGCTTGAAGCCAGAAGCAGATGAATGTTTCCTTCATAATATTGTACACAAGAATCAGGCACAGCAAATCGATCAGGATGCACAAACACAGAGGGAAGGATCGAATCACTAAGATTTATTGCATGATATTCTCTGTCTTCCTTTCTTTCAAAAATATTTTATATGTCACCTTTTTTCAGGACTGATTCCAGGCCTGCATGAATATGAAATGACAAAATATAATCACATATGAAAGAAGAGGAAATAACAAAGAGAATAATGCTTGAATGATATACTGAGAGGTGTCATCCCCCATATATGTCTTCCTATTGTTGGAGATTAAAGTGTAAAGACATCACGCTGACAACAAAGTTACATTTTGTCAGGTATATGGTTTTCCCAGTTATACATAGGAATGTGAGAATGGAACATCAGAAAGGCTGAAATTGATGCCTTTGAACTGTGGTGCTGGAGAAAATAGTTGAGAATAATTTGGACCACAAGAAAAACCAAACCGTTTAGTACTAGATGAAATAAGACCAGATTGCTCACTGGAAGCACTGCTATCTCTGCAAAATTCCAAACTTAGTAGATGGAATTTATTAACATTTCTGCTTACAATTATTTTTAATGAGCAGTCTAGATACAGTTTTCAGAGCTTACAGAGGGTGAGAGGAACAAACTGCGGCTCAGAATGTCACCATCTTAGCCAGAAACATTTTGGGCACATAATGTAAAGGCAAGAGTCATTAGAAAAGATCCTGAGGCTTGGAAAAAGCAAAGGAGTTGAAGATGAGGCCACAGATGATGGGTTGGTTAGATAGTATTGCTGATGACACAGGCAAGAGCTTACAGAAGCAGATACTAACAGATAATCTGGATAAAATGATGTCCATCGGGTCATAAAGAGTTGAAAGTGACCTAACTACTGAACCACAACAATTGTTGATATTGCGCTCCATCAGGACCTATCTACCATAAAGAAGTGGGTTCAGGAAGAATAATATTGCTAAAGCATAACAGTAATGTCGATATCATTACCCCAAAAATGGAACATATTTGAAACTCGGAAAGTATTTTATGCTCTCCTGTGATGTTTAATAATAATTGCTGCATGTATGAAGTTGTAAATGTTCATTCATGACACATCCAGAGGCTATTGCAAGATCAGGATGAAGAAACATACATCTAAACAAGTTACATGAATCTGAATAATCCGCATAATATAAATACTTTAATCAGAGAGGCAGAATTGACTGCTGCTTTTTCTCAAGTCACATAGTTGGAGTCATCTCCAGCTCTGCCATTGCAAAAGTTGTACAATGGCATTGAAAGTTCCTTGCCAATGAAATCTCCAACAAGGAACTTCCTAGATATTCCAGTGAATTGTCCATCAATTCTTTTACAATGGAGGTGCTATATTCTTATTTGCATTTCTATATTTCCAATTTCAGGAAGTAGGAAAAACATCTATGGACACAGAGATGTTTTCTCAGTTTGGCTGTAGAAATGAATGTTGAGAACTTAATCATACCTGGCCTCAAAGAAGGATCTCTAAATATATGTCCAGCTTGAATTCTGAAGATATTACAGCTTACCACCCCTTGATAAATTGAACCCATCTGGGTTCTGGCAGGGGGAGGGGAGCTGCAGGGAACCACCTTAGTTTTGCCTTACAGCTGAGTCTACTTCCCTTAGTTCTTTTTTCCCCAAACTGGACTCTTCAGAGAACATCTTAGCAAAGAGAGAGAGAGTGAATGTGTGTGTCTGAGAGAGATCAGTTACTAAGAGCTGTCTTGGGAAAACCAGGAGGTAAAATCAAAAGTCCAGCTCCACAAGAAACCTCAGAATAAGTTCTATTATATGGGGGCCTTTTGATCCCTACCTCCAGTTTTTCCAGAAGTAGTTCTTCAAAACAGCCTCCTATCAAAATAATAGATCTACTTTCCTGTTTCTATGCTAGAAGGCTGTTTTCAAAAGCTGTTAGAACAGGACCAGTGGGACTCAGATGCCAGTTTCCACTTGCTCATGAAGTTCACTAATTGTTTTTGGTTCAATACCTATCTCTCAGCTTGATGTACTGTACCCCACAGAGTTGTGGGAAGGATTAAACAAAGGAAAATCATATCTGCTTCTGGAAGAATGAGATTATAAATATAATTCATCCAACGATCAATGATGTCATTTTCAGCAAAATGTCTCAACCCTGTTTTCTCCATTGCATAGCCCTGCTCTCCCTGAGTTCTCTATTTCCAACCTATAATCAACTGAACATTTAGGATCGGATGCTAATGTCTCTACAGTTGTTCTGGAGCTCCTAAATTAATTCAGAAGCTCTGTTGATTGCTTTAGTAGCTCACACTTTTTATTGGTCAACAGCTGATATTTCAGAGTTGCTCCTGAATGGTACTGTTCAGTTTGCCAACATGTGAATCAAAGAAGCCTTGAGCCAACATAAATATTGTGTTGCATTCCATTGGGTTTGCTAAGAGTGTAAATCAAAGCTGTCAAGCACCATCTGCTATGGGTGTGTAATATGACATACACATAGATGTTGCATTGTACTGCACCACCAATACAAAAGAGAGCACTTCTCTAAATTTAGAGTATGGATTTGGTGCCACAATACAGGACAACAATCAGTGAAAGTCCTTAGATACAGCTCTACTCTAGATGTAGAGCTGAAATAATGTTAGAACTAAGCTATATACCTGAAAGGATTTCTGCTTACTTCACTATCAACAAAAGCCAAAGTTACTAGTGTAAAAGGAGAGACTTATGCTTATTATGTTATTTATTACTGAGAAATATCTTCCATCAGGGATGCAAGATATTTCTCAGTTTAAGTTTGGCATGAGATGAATTTTGTTTATTGAAAAGAATTATATTTACTACACTACCAACAGAAGTTAAAGCTGTCCATTACAAAAATAGGATTTGTTATGTCTGTTGAACCCAAATAAGTCTGAGGTTGGGTGTAGATGTTTTACATTGTTCATATGAGTGTATTCTTTACATTCCATCCAAGGGCATTAGTGAGGAGGGGATAAAACATCAAGAGGGCAGCTCTAACAGTGCAATTTTTAAATGCATCACATGCACAACACACAAAAGAGTTGTTTGGGACAGTTGTGGTTTTAGGGTTATGGATTCTAGAATATTTTCCTTGAGTGGTACGTGCTTATTGTATTTTCCCTGTTTGCTCCCCTTTGCTGTGGTATCCACATCACGCTTTGCATTGCACTGTACCTACCACATTGTTTGTTGAAATAGGCACCCAACCAGATGTGTTTAATAACTATGATTAACATTCTTTTGGCTAAAGACTTCAAGGTGAAAGCCTTCACAGGGCTGCATAAGCTCTCATTATGTAGCCGTTTACACTGGTTTTTGCCCTAACTCCTTATCTATTCAGATAAAGCTTCTTTATCCTTTCTGCTCCCGGCTAGTCTTAGAGATGCAGGCATGAGGATTCCCATCTTTATAATTAATCCTGAGAAAAGTAGGGAAGGAAGAAAAAAATTCAGCCCCCCCCCCCTCTCCCAACATGGATTCACATAAAATGAGCTAACTCCTGCTGCCCACCCAGTGCTAGGAGTCAAAAGAAATTAAATGCCACTATCACCAATGCCTGCTTCTGAAAACTACATTCTGCTATTAATCTAAATGCTTCCCAGATTTGAATGGACCCCAAACAATGATATTTACAAAAGCTTAAATCTCTGACCAGCTGGCTGTGCCTGTAAACAATAATATCATAATTGCCAGCATGTTAAGCTCTGATTTGGAAGCATGTAGATAAATTGGCCATAAACCCTTTAAAGCCACACAAAGTAAGAAGCAAAGCAGACTGGTAATTTATTCCCCCAGAGAAGGATTTGGTCACTGACAGCCACTAGTTATGAAAAGATTGGGCCAATTCAAGAGAAGAGTATTGATGATCTTCAGGTCTTTTCTCTGTTTTTCCTTCTTTCCTCCTTCTTATTATTCTGATTATTAATTTGGAAATTGCATTGTATTGTTAGCATTGGCTTATGCACCAATATTTTTTTCGGTTAATTAGCTTGACAAATTAAAATTTGAATTAGCTTTTTCAACAAAGGACAATATTGAAGACTTTTGAGCAGCATGTACAAACTTCAGGAGTTCTGCTTATAATATTCCAGGCTTGTTTTAATCTTTCCTATCCTTTTTTCTCTTTTAAAAATCCTTATTCTGATTATTAATTTTGAAGTTACAAGGTATTGTTAATACTGTACCTCTGCTTATTATTCTTTAATATGTCTATGCCTAGCATGGGGGACAAATATTATTTTATTATTACATATATGATTCTTTAGTACATATTTTTATTTATTTATTTATATTTCAAATTTAGATACCGCCCATCTCATGAAAAAGTGACTGTATTAGACAGAGCATACACAACTGAAACTTCCTGATGACCCTGGAGGGGAAAGACATAGGTAACCCAAACCCGGTTGCTGTCTTTTTTGTGATGGGAAGGGAGTCAATACATGGGAACAGTAAAGGACATTGTTTATGTCAGAAGGTGCTAATACTGGTAGAAAAGGCAGGCTTGGAGTCTCCTTAGAGGAGCAGAATGTAGACGTAACAGGTTAGCCCATAGTAAGGTGTTGCTATCAGATCCTACATTCCTGCAGTAAAGGTCATGTCATATTTACACTGCTTTTGTCATCTCTACATATCATATCACAGGGTGTATCATCTGTAACCTTATGGGCTGTGGGGCTCTTCTGCGTTCCTTTGACGAGGAGCCCAGTGATCACTGTAGCTGTGCATGCCAATAAAAAATTCCTTACACATCTATCTCCAAATGCTTTGGTTCATTCATGGTTCCATGAAGATGGACGTATATAAATGGTCATAGAATGCTGAACTGTAGTACGATAGAATTGGCCAAGGCTGTATAAACATATGCATAATCTCCTGATGTGGGAATCCAGAGTTAAAGCATCCCCAACAAATGGTGCTATAGTCTTTGCCTGGAAACCTCCAGTAACAGAGGCTGCATGTTCTCTTTAGGTGACGGGTTCCAACATCATGCTGCTCTTGCCATCAGAAGCTTTTCCTAGTATCTTACCCAAAGTAATTCTTATTCTTCCATTAGGCTCAGAAAAAAATAAGCCTGTCCTCTTCTGTGTGACAGGCTTCAGGTACTTGAAGAATGCTAGTATACTACATTATCCTCCATCTGAACATTGCTTTCTTTAGCCTTATACTCATATCACCTCATACTACTAGGATTTTGCTATTATTTCAGGCTAGTGCTTTCTGCCAAGCTAAATAATGTGGGTAAATTTATATTATTTATTGGCTGTGTGTACATCCAGGAAATGTTTGATTGCTTTCAACTTCAGAGCCATGGAAATTCTGTAGTTTTTCAATTTCATGTACCAGAAAGTCTGTTTGTGCAATTACAAAACTACAGAACCCATGATGCAGTAGAAAATAGGCAATGATATTTATGTCCATGTAAGGACAAAACACAAAATTGCTAATACAGGAAGAATGACACACGTGGGCTTGACTGAAATTGAAATGTGAACTGGGAAAATTACTTAACAATTGATTTCACACACAGGTCTTCCATCTATTGCTGTTTTTTGTTTTTAAATAGCTTAAACACCTTGACAAAAATCATGCACCAGGTATGTTTCAACAGAAAAAAAATAACATCACTTTTATAGATCGGTCTGTCAAGCAGTGAGGGGTGAATCCTCCCCTTTTGGCACATATTGCAGAGGGTTTGGGGTGTGAGAGAAAAACGTTGCACTAATTTTTACACTATTTAGTGCCCCCTTAACTAGTATTAAGCCTTTGTGTATTAATATTTGATGCTTCTCATAATTGCATTGTAGTACTGAGATAATTTCACACTGTGTGCAGATTAATGTTGGCATCATATCAACCACACTGTTTTCTTGTTCCTTTCATAGAGAAATGAATGCATTCTTAAGAAATATGTAATATGGTATTCAATCTGTTTTCTCTCCAGTAAGTTGCATCAAAGTAAGAGGAGATGCAGTGTAACAAAGAGAATTGGGAACATGCCTTTCTCCTGGTAGAAAGCTTAATGTCTCATCTAGAGGTATAAAGGCTTGGAAAGAAATAAACTCAAAAAATTCAGGAAAGAGTGTTGTTTTTCCCTTCAGTTTTTTTTTTAAATGTTGTTCTCTGAAAAATGGAAATATGATCCACATTTGGAAATAATCAAATCAAGAAATAAACTAATGTGAAAAGTCTGATGGTTTGTCTCTGTTAAGAAAAGTTTTTAGAAAGAGACAGTTTTTAGAAACAAACTGGGGATAGAAATAGTATTTCAGCAATAGTCCTTCAGATTCAGAAAATCACAGAGATTCAACAATGTTTCATGTGGCAAAATTCGTGTTCTGGATATTGGTCCTATCCTCTTTTTCTCAGTCCCACCCCCACAAGGTTACAGGTGATAGACACCCCCACCTCACACCCATGAGAATCAGTGCTTTTCTGTGTCTCTTTGGTATAGTGGTGAACAAACTCATGAATGCATAACTTTCTTCATTTTATTACAGTGTTGATTTCTTTTCCCGCAATGTTATTTTTTGCCTTCCTGCTTCTCCTAAAGAGCCAAAAATGAAGAGATAAATCTTTCTTTAGAATTCAATGGCTTATAGCTCTATTTGTAACAAAAATTAAAATAATTTTAAGTTCAATCAATGTATCTTTAGTCATTATCTAAATAAACTTCTTAATTTTATATTCCAAACATATTTTTGGAGCCCAGTTATGCATTTTATAAAGTAACAAAGTGGCTTTATACATACAAAGGTTACAAAAAGGCTTCATATATTTTAATTATGTTCCTCTTCCTCTTCTCTAGATTCTGACCTATGGTAAGTTTGGTGGGATATTTATATATGTATATATGGCAATCATAGTCCAATATGTACGAACTCTCCTCATATTACTGCACTTTTATCTTGGTTTTTATGGTCCAATCTCCATGTAGCAGGATCCAGAGGAAATAGCTGCATCACATAGAAAACTCCTTCCCGTGTCACCAACACATTCAGAGTGGCATGTGTCAATGATCCACTTATTCTAAATTATGATGCTTTGTACATATTGCTGCTATATGGAGGAAATGGTCTCCAGGGAAGTGACAATCACACCATGGCACTATGTAAGAAGTTGACTATATTTGCATGACATATTTAGTTATGGTTAACTGAATCTTGGTCTACTCAATTAGCTCAACTTTATGGGTTTACAGAAACATAAATTAAGCACCTGGGGTGAGTCTGCAGAACCTGCTAAGCTAAAATGTGGCTGACTTTTGTGGTTCAATGTGCTTTGTGAACAGTCAAAATACTACCCAATGTGGGGATTCACCACACTACATCTTCTGAACAAAGCAGCAGAATAGCCACTACCCCACATAGTGGCCATATTATTATTGTTTTTCAGTAAAGAGGCACCAGCATTGCTTGGGTAGTCCAGGGAGAGAGATATAATTGAGTATCATCAGCAAAGTTATGACAGTTAACCCTTTGCTGATGGATGACCTCACCCAATGGCCTAGCTGATGCTTTTGACATTGTCTCCTAGTGCCTGGAGGCTATGAGGGTCTGGATGGGGAGGAATAGGCTCTGACTCAGAAAACAGGCAAAAACGGGGGGGGAGACATGAACAATAGGCAAGTATCTATATCTATCTAAAAGACAAAGAGACACTGGAAACAATACTGTGTGTAATCAGCATGGATAGTACCAAAAACAGTGGCCTTTAGTTGTTCCAGCTTTAACTCTTTTATGTACATAACAATAGCAGAATAGAGATCAAGAATGGGACATCATTCTGTACTATGAAGAAAATAATTTGGTGTGTAGGGATGATGTATCCAACTCCTTAGACATGTTTGGAATGTGTTAGGGGAACATGAAGATGAACCCTATATATATATTCTCTCTTCTTAGCTACTGTATATAACAACATAATTCTTTAGAAACCACTTTGGCCAGGAGGATGTTGAAGACAAGGAAATGTTAGCCTTTCCAATACTGATTAAGGAAACTGTAAGCAAAAATAATTAGGCTGAATGAAAATGATGTTTCTGTAGTGAACACCTGCACATTATGTAGTCATTTGAATGAATATCTTTGTAGATTTCTATTTATTTATTTTTAAGAACATTCCTCCTGAAGAATTAAGCATTTTTAATATTTCTTTAATTGCTGGCTTGTTAACATATAGGTTGATGTTCTGCATAATGTTGATTCAGGTGCTGTGAAATACTGCAGATATTGTAAATGCTGTGTCACATGAGCCACATAGGCAAGATGAGGCTAAATTATACTTGCATTACTGGGATAAATTTAATATAAATCAGTACCAGTCAATGGGTTTATTCTGGATTTATACCAGCATAATAAAGAACATATGCTTTTTCTATGGGGAAGAAGCATTTCTGAGGATGAGACACATTAATCACAGGTGGTTGGAAAATGGGCTCGTCTTGTTCTTAATGCTTGTTTAGCCAAGAAATAATTTCCACTAATAAGATCAAACTGTTATGCTTATTCTATATTTCTAGCAGGTGTGAAGTTCTAGGAATGCTATATTCGCTATTTTCTTTGAGAAGATGGTATTTTGCAAAATTTTTGTTTCTTTACAAATATACCGGTTGCCTCTTGCAAAGGAACAGATTAAGTCTTCCGACAACATAACTTCAAAGGGACAGCTAAGATCCTTTAAGAATCTTAAATTCAGCACTTTTTGTCTTCTTTTGTTCCAGACTCAGAAATGCTGCCTATATTTTATTTGTTGCACAGATAGATTACAGAGTCGTCACTTAAGAGCAAAAGGTTGAATTCATACAACACATATCTTCATGATTAACAGGTAACCACATGATCTGGGTTGCTAAACAGGCTAAGCTAAACCATGGTTAGCTAGTTTGTGGTGGTTTGCCACACAAAAATATCCCCTATTTCTAGTGTTCTGAGGGCTAGTTAGCGAGACCTATCAAGCAGCCTACCCAACGAAAGGGAAAATTTGGCAAGTAGAACTATTTAGGTTACCTCCATAGGTATCCCTTGACCCATCTGCTCTCTTCTACCACCGTCTGTATAATCCACTGCTCATCTTCCAAAAGGTTGTACTTAGACGTGAAAACATGATTATATTAATGCTGTGTTAATCCCTACCTTCCCTCTTTTCCTCCTAAAGAGGCAAATTTTCCCCTCTTTTCCTCCTAAAGAGGCACATTTTTACAAGGGTATGTTTGGTTGTGTTTGAGAATTTCTTTGAAACATTTGTTTTTTGGATTGCAGGGCTAGAAAACAGAAAAGTTTAGGACCATAAACTGGAAGAGGTATCCAAATTTTTGCAGCTTAGATCTGATAATCCTATTGTAAACCTTAACTCAAGAATTTTCCTGAGATTGCACAGCTATCACAAGAGCCCAAAAAACACAAAAGTTTATTTAAGAAGGTGCTGACAGGTATGACATATGCACCCGTATCATCTCTGATGCACTTTTTGGGCCTCGGATTCAAAACTTAGCACTTCCCTATTCCTAGAGAGCTTAACAGTATAGCAATGCTTACACAACTTGATTATCTATGGCTAACTTAAGTGTGGTTTAGTTAAGTAATCTGCATTTGCATGATTTAGTGGACCAGAAACTAGGAACACAGACTGTATCTACAGAACAGGCCAGGGTTAAATGGGACTGACTATTTGATGATTCTGAATGTTGTAGGAACATGGCCCATTACATCTTCCTGGGGATTTTGCAGTAGCTATTTCTGAATGGCTGAAAGCTGGGATTTTCATTTTTGTCTGATTTTCAAGAAAGGTAAAAGGGTATAAAAAAAAATCCTTTTCAGTACCTTTTTTGGGGGGGGGAAATAACAGCCCAATCTCTCAGTTGAGCTAATTATGTTTAACTTGAATAAGGTAATTAGACATCAGTGCATTCCAATCCATTCTCATTTAGTTCAAAGCTCTACAGGGGAGATCTAGCAAAAAGAAAAACTCTCCATTTTTTTCTTCATCATCCTGCACACACCTACAACACCTGTTAGTAAGGCAAAACTGAAGAACTCTGGCTCATTTTTCAAATTAAAGCAAACAGAATCTTACATAAAGTCCATATGGTAAGTTCAGCATGTGTTAACCAACTCTTCAGCTTGCTGAAAACTCTTTATGAATTTCTCACATGTAAATCTGCATCTTTCCCCTTTACAGACATTTGTTAAAGAGGAATTGTTGTATTTCCCTTCTAGCAATGCCCTAGTGCAAAGATTAGATTAACATATTTGTTTTATCTGAATTTCTACTGTTTTTGTTATAATTTTGGCAAGCCTGTTGTATGAAGGAAGTCACTTTACCTTTTAGTCTGACTCTATTTAAAAAATCAGCCTGCTCTTAGAATGGGTTGTGTCTTTCCTAATTGATAGTATATACTACACCTGAGCTGCTATAATAATAGCCACTTCAGTACTTCTCAAGCATCCTGAAGAGATTTAGCCCTCTTTAGGTTAAAAAATGAGGAAGCACAGAAGATACACAATAATTATTGTCCTTGTCTATCATTCTTTTCAGTAAACAGAAACTTCATATAATAAAGCTGATGGTACAAAAGAAGACTGAAAGAAACCTATGTCTTAGAACACCCTTCCACAACCAAACCTGTTGCCGCTGTAGCAGCCAGAATTCCCTCTCTGGCATGGAAGACTGCTTTCAAAATGCATTTACCATCTTCTATAATCCCAAACTCAAGACTTTGTTGTGACGCATTACAAAATATGCTAAAATGCAAGGAGGTCTCAAAAAGTCAAGATGTTGGCTATGACTATGCAAAGCCACACTTCTATTTATGTTTTTTTAAAAAAGGGTGTGGCTTTGATCACACAGTTGCAGCCATTAGCTTGACTTTTTGACATTCCCTCCATGCCCTTGGAAAAGATTAATTTAATTTAGACTGCATCCCTTAAAGGGTCAAAGAATTGGGATATCTTTTTGATTTCAGAACTAAAGGGAACCACCAGAATGATTGGTAATCTTCATCGGTTGTGATGAGCATTTCCTATTAAACACACTATGCAGGAGAGACGGACGGAATACAGTTTGATAAGTTACTTTTGTTTCCAACTTGAAAGCTGTGGTCATTTTATGTGGATGTAATAGGAAAGTGGTTATAACTGGCTTATTTTGAACCCTTACAGCAGGGATGAGCAGCATTCTAGTAACCATATATTTAGGGACCATAGTCCCTTAATTTTTGCAGGAGGTACTGCATTGGTGATTTGAGAGGGCAAACCTTTAACTTTTTAAAGACTGCAGCATGGTGTTGGGGGGGCAAGGTTTCAAGGTCACAGGCCATTTAGTACTTCATAAAGTAAAAGAAATCTGAACATCACTTCAAAGAACTGGAGACAGCCTAATTTATTTTTGCACGTCCTTCCATTTAAAAAGCTCCTCCATGAAGCAAACTGACACATTGCAAGATGTTTTTATTTTCTGATAGGCTTAATGTAATACTGTATGAATGTACATGTAAGTTAGACCCATTTGATTAAGTGCCATCAAGTCATCTTTGAGTCCTAGCAACCACATAGATTTTCTCCATGAAAGACACACTTGGAGACTATTAAACTTACTTCTGAGAAGTCATGTATGAGATTGCACTATCAGGGAGTTTTTAAAGTAGAGGAAGTTCATATCTTTCTTTTTAAAATCCCAGTTGCACTCTGAAAGAGAGATAATTCAGAATTCTGCCATTGCAGCCTTCAATAATAACCCACCTGACATCTTTCAGATGTGTGGGACTGCCGTTTCCGAGTTCCCAGCCAGCACTCCAGTCCAACAAAAAACAAGAGTACCAGGTTTGGGAACCTGTTGCATAATGTTTAGAAATGTTTGAGGGACATTTCTGTAGCTTACTACCATGCTGGCATCCTTTAAAATTATCGATGTTCTCTGCTCTGGTGGCCTACGGCCAGAGCTGGCTTATTTGATAAGCTATTTTTCCTTCCTAGCATTAAGTGTTTTGCTGCACAGATTAGCTCTTTAATTGAGAGCCAGGTGTCTTAGAGTCCCCAGAGGCTGCAGACTTAGTGATGAACTGTCAGAGAAGAAGACAAGAGGCTC
This sequence comes from Python bivittatus, assembly GCF_059951505.1. Lineage (NCBI taxonomy): Eukaryota > Metazoa > Chordata > Lepidosauria > Squamata > Pythonidae > Python > Python bivittatus. The sequence goes on along the minus strand of NW_028277098.1, from coordinate 76,201,811 downwards.
TGCTTCTCCCTCTTTGTGAAAGGCTCTTGTTATATCAGTGCAAATACAACACATGGCGAGCTGTTATTTCCTTCTTATCATGGCTGTTCACAAATGGGAAAAATGTTTCCCCCCCTGTACCTTACTTCAACACCTTAACAAGTTTCTAAAAACTCAGATAATTAATTGACCAAAAGAAATTCCAGAGGTATGTTCTGTAACAGAAGCTCTATTCCCAAGAATTTACTTATGCATTCTCCCAGGAGATATATTGACTGGCTTAAAGTTCTGGCATCTACATTTATAGCACAAAAATGCATAGAGAGAATGTTCCTGTGTACTGCTGAACGTACAAGGTTTCAGTGCAATCTTAAACTCTGTGTAAAAATCTTAATGCATACTGTTATATGAAGGTTTTACCCCAAAGAGAGTAAGTGTCCCATATTTAAATATCAGGGAAGTAGGGCTAGACAACAGGTTCCTACACATAAACATCAGGGAAGCAGGACTAGACAACATGGATTTGCTTTCATCTTGTGTGTTGGGAGAATAGATTTATCAGATTTCTGAACTGGCCCACTGAAGCACTCTATTCTTTCCAGATCTCATGCTCTAGAGGGCACATTACAGAAATGATAGGTCTGTAAAAACTACGATTAATGTCAGAGTTGGTCCCTGAGATCTAAAATTACAGAAGCATCAACTATTTTTGAGAACTGTAATCACTACAGAACAGTCTTCTCCAGTCTGGTGCTCTCTAATTGTCTTGGAGTTCTAGGAATCATAATCACAACATACTTGGAGGAAATCAGAGAATGCCATGTAGACAATCAAAAGTGGAGCTATGCCTATATTATTTTTAATGTTGTAAATTGCCCGAATCTTGGAATCTGGGCTTTATACATTTATAAATCTTCTGATATAAAAAGCAGTGTAAACTTGATTTCACCTAGGATCTACCACATAATGTGTTATAAATATCAAAGCTCTCTTGTTTGAAACCTGGATAATGAAAATAAAAATATATGCAGGTGATAAAAGAGCAACTCAAACTTATCACAGAAAGTCCTTGAACTCTTATATATATCTGGGAGTAGTGCAGACACTATTCAGATCAGAGGATATGTCATGCAATACTGGTTTAAACTTTATATCTCTCTCTTTCCTCTCTTTCCATTGAAAAGCCTTTGTGGAACCTTTTGTTATCTCAGGCAGAGCAGCAAATGATGCCAACTTTCCATGACCCAAATGAATGGTACCCAAGACTGCTCAAGCTATGTCAGCATCAAAGGCAGTTAAACCCATAAAATCTTTTCCCTTGGCCCTTCCTGGTAATAAAACTAAAACAATCATGAATTAAAAATGTAATGATTTGCTGCCTTTTCATATCACCAAAAATCAGCTGCCTGAGGCCACTGCTTTTGCTACCCATTTCTAGGTTCAACAAGCCTCACCAGTACTCTGATGAAACTGAGAATGCAGCCCATAATTTATCTCAAAATTCTCTGTGCCATGCAGGAATTACATGGGAGGTATAGAATATAAAATATGTAGGAAGCCTGTATTCCTTTATATACTATAGAGACAGACACAGCATTAGAAAATCAGCACACACATATCAATATATTGTATTAAAAATTACTAGCTCTATCCAGTTCCCTAAAGAGAATTTGGAATTTACAAAGGAATTCCCAAATGGCCTTTTTAATAATTACTCTATCCCTATGTTTTTTGTTTTTTTTTCAGAAGATGGATGGAGAACTTTGTGGGTCTGAAGTAGCTAAATAAGTTCAATGAACTAGAATTACAGAACAGGGTGAAAAAGTCCATTACCCTGCTGGGAATTTAGCTCAATGCACAAGTTGCTTGGGAAGAAAACTGCTGAGGGAGTAGAAAGTTATTTTAAAACAAAGGGAGAAAAAATATTATTGAATTAATCTAGTAAAACTGGGATTTTTTTTTCCAAGAAATCCTGAACCTCTCAAGGGAACAAATCCTAAAATGACAAATTAATTTTTAAGACTAACATTTTTAAAGTGTTTATTTTTTTTCAAATCTCCTCATGGGCCTAAGGCAGCCTAAGGCAGGACTGCTGATGATCCCAAGAGTTGTTGTTGTCAACAGCAGCAGTATTTCTGCAATGTGTATGTGTAGCATGTCACATCAGGTGATCTTGACTGCATCATTTAAGTCAAACTAAATCCCACCACGGGGGGGGGGGGGGGGAGAATGGCTGCTAAATTTGGATTGAATTGGAAGTGGGCTGTTTAGACATTGCTGGCATGAATAATGAGTGGTGACAGCAAAATCTTTATGTGGAAGATGGATGAGCATGTTTTGTAAATAGAGATTGTAAGAAAGAACCATGGGATTGAGTTGTGTAACCAATAAAATCCTATTCAAATGTATGGGGTGTGAAACTCACCCATGGACTCCTGAATCCAGCACCAGGCCTATGCAGCCCCCTTGGCTTGTAAATTAATTTCCCTTGTCAGATGAAAAGAGGTGTAGTTTTTATGTGTAATAAAATCTCCTTTTCCTCTGACTGAAGTGCACCTGTAACCTTTGAATTATCTGACTGGATGGAAAAGGTTTCCTTTCCATGAGTTGTTACAGGGTGTTTACGGACCAAACTGGGTCCTATATGTTGGGCAAAGGTGTCAGATATCTACTGAATCTCTTAGGAATAGAAAGAAATTGCAGCTTTGCCTCCCCACCCCACTCCTTATGTGTGTGTATTTTAACAGATGAAACTTTAAGACTCTGTAAGGCTTAAGGAAATCAGTTCATCTCTTAACACCCCACCCCAAAGCAAAATAAATCACAGCTCTAGTCTTTTGACTCTTCTGTTCGCTCTCTATTTAAAAAAAGGACAATACAAACCTAAAGTCTTTTGTTTATCAGCAGAGGGAGGATAATACTGAAAATGAGTTTCAGAGTTTACTGATGAAAGCTGTAGCTGATTTTGGCGGGTTGGGGGAGAGGATTTTGCTATTGTCTGCTGCCTCTCCCACAATAAAATGTAGAAATCAATAATTGTGAAAGAAAATTTAAAACAACACATCATTTTTTTGAAGACAGAATTAAGAGGAAAGAAGTGACCTGGCCCACTTTTGAAGTATGCTTGAATGTTGGACTGAGGTTTGCAAGACATAACTAGGATACCTCAAGATACCTCAGCCAAAGGCTGAATCGTAGCTCGCTTGTGATCTCCTGTATAGGCGACAGCAGATGTCCCTCAAACTGCTGCTTCACATGCACTCCTGGAAGACTGCCATTCGCCATTTGGTCTGCTCCTGTGAGTCATCCTCTTCCACTTGCTGCTTCTCCTCTTCCCCAGTACCAAGTTATTTACCAGCAGCCTCTCAAACATATATGAAAAGAAACCTCTTCTCCAACATAATGGAGGTGGGAGGCAATGAAACCTGTGTTCATGCATGAGCTTACAAGATGTGTACATGTAAATATCCAGCCCTCAACCCATCTGTACTGTAGTTATTAGAATATATGATTAGAGCTGCCTTACTCAGCCATGAAACTAGCATGCCTTGGGCTTTTCCTTAATCAGCTGCGAACGATTGCTTTATACTTAAAAATCCCTTTATATTGCTCTGTTTTAGTTTAAGCTTGGTAATTGCCTGACATAGTTTTTGATGTATATTCTTGGAGGTTTAAGAAGGTTTAAGAAGTTTATAGCATGTTGGGGTCTTAAAGGCATAGTATTTTATCTTTAAATCATTCTTTCAGACATAAAGCAGCTTTCTTTTCACCGAAACACATATCTTAAAACAGAAACAAAAAGCTAACATAAGTTGCTTAGCATGAAACAGTATCTACCCAAATTGCAAATTACTTCCACCTTAAGGGTTGTAAAGAAAGGTCGAACTATTAACGGTTTGCCAGAACCCTTTTTTGTTTTATTGGCCTAGGTGACTAAATGCTTTGCCTTGAAGATTTTCTATATTCAATTTGCTGATATTTTTATCTAAATCACTTTGTACAGGTGGCGCTTGCTCAGTTACCCTGCAGTCTAATATACCTATTGGAAGGATATGTGTTGTAGGGATAAAATACGGGGAAGTCACACCCCTCTACATTGCCCTGAGATGCAGGAAGGAAAGCTAAGATATCAGTGCAGTGGTAGAAATAGTACTACTACTACTAGTAGTAATGTGGACGGTGTTGATTTCTTCATATTTCTTGTCAAGGTGTTCTGGAGCCAAAACTTAATTTGTCAACCTGTAGTCTGCAAAATAAGGCTTATTCTTGTGGATGATGTTGCATTCTGGAACATTAAGGCCTCCTCTACGTACTGTGTGGGTAGGTAGTACATCTACTTTCCTGCCACTTTTCCTTCCTCCCCAACTTTTTTTTAAACAAAGTTTTTCTCTTTAAAAACAGAAGGAATAGGACATATTCCAGTGCATACCTCATTGAAAATATTGAAAATGGCTTAGGGCAATACAGGTAGTCCTTGTTTAGTGATCAAAATTGGGACTGGCAACTCAGTCGTTAAGCAAAGCAGTCACTAAGTGAAACTATGATTATGCTTAGGATTTTATTTCAGCTTTCCTTTGCTTTACAGGTAGTCCCTGGCTTATCACCATTCGTTCAGTGATTGTTCAAAGTTATGACAGTGCTGAACAGCTTGACAGTTTCTTGGAGTTCTGGCTGTTGCAACATCCCTTTAGTCGCTTGATCACAGTCTGGGTGCTCGGTGCCCAGCTCACAATTACATCAGTGAACTATGGTCACGTGATCACAATTTCCAATGTTCCCTGCCGGCTTCTCACAAGCAAAGTCAATAGGGAAGTTGGAACTCGTGATCACATGACGTCCTTGTTTAATGATGGCAACTGGGACTGTCAGAATTGCCATCATTAAGTGACATGGTCACATGATGTCACACTTTATGACCATGTCACTTAGCAATGGAGTTCCCATCCCAATTGCTATCATAACCTGAGGACTACCTGTGCAGACCTGCAAAGGTTGTAAATGTGAGGATTGGTTGTGAATTTACTTTCTCACCACCATCAAAACTGTGAATGGACATTAAAGAGGCAGTCACTAAACAGGACTATCTGTAGTAAACAATCCATAATAATAGAAACCCTGGCTAGGATGTGGGAAGGCAAATTCAGTGTCAGATTTTCTTCTGCAGGATTGGTGACCTCACTAAAATGAAGCAAAATGAAATAGCCTTTGCAACTTCTTGAAAGCCAGCCCTGAAAAAGGGAAACTTTAGGCATGCCTAGCTACTGCCAGCATAAGAACACTATCTACTTTGATACAATTTAAACTTCCATAGTTCATATTTAAACTTCTATGAATTTAAACCTAAGTGTAACAATGATCTAGGAACAAAGATAGAGTCCTTACCTGCAGTGTGTAGTGAGGCATAAAGAAAACCCATCTGGGACTTCAGCAGGAGCAAAAGGTTAAAGATATGCAAGCCACAGTCCCAACCTGGCTTGGTTCATTGTCACTAACAGTAATAACAACAAGCAAGGAATCCAGCAAGACTCAACATAGAATGCCATGCTTTATCTGACTCTAAGATTACCAAAACTCAGAGTATTCTCCCTCAAGTACCAACTGTCTTCCTTACCTGTTTCTGGGGAAGGATGTGTGTCAATCTAAAACAGTGTTTTTTCAAACTTGGCAACCTTAAGATGTATGGACTTCAACTTCCCGAATTCCCTAGCCAGCATGCTGGCTGGGGATTTCTGGGAGTTGAAGTGCACACATCACCAAGTTTGAAAAACACTGATCTAAGGCAATAAATAGTACGTTTCCTCTTTTGGTGCAAATGAGATGCAAATTCACCACTCAGCCTAATCATTCCCGTAGAGCTACTTTTTGACAATTTACTGAGATTTCTCCCTCCTGTGCCATTTCACACCTCAAATGGAAAATAAAGATTTCCTCAAATGTTCTTTAACAAGCAGTCAGCTTAATCCCCAGTTACTGTCATGGCAGCAGTCATTCTACTCTCTGTGTTGCAATGTCTTTGCAGAGTTTACTGCTGAGCAGATGATAAAATTCTTCATTTGTTTGTTTTGGATTATGGTGGTGCCTCTGAGGTGGTACACAATTTCAGACTGTTGATTAAGTAACCATCATCATCAGAGCAGGAGATTAGAAAGCAAGAGTTGACATAATTGAAGAACTGCCAAGGCTTTATTATGGGAAAAATGGGTAAGCAATTTATTGTGCAATCCTATCTATGTATATTCATAAGTTAGTGCTAGTATTCTAAATTCCCAGTTCTCTGTGTGTGTTTAAAAAAAATGAGGTGGAGAAGAGAGGGAAGGTGAATCAGTGATTGATTGGTCTGTCCTCAAATCAGAATGGTCCATCATTGTTTGCTCTCATCACAGTGACTTGGAAGGTAGAGAGTTTAAGTTGAAGGGCCAGGATTCTGATTTGAGAGATGTGGCCCAAATGTTAAAGTAGACTGGAGAATATGCTAGGAAAGCACATGAACAGAAGATATGATAGTGAGCTGGTCTGTGTTATGTTCTAGAATCAGAGACAATGAGAACACACATTAAATATCCAAACTCGGGAATACAATTCAAACACATGTAAAAACTACAAAGGAGATAAAGGATTTAGGACTGGGTTCAAAGGAAGATGGAAAGACTTACTGAAATCTTTTACAAATGGGATTGTAGAATGAAGAAAACTTTGTAGAGAAAATATACATTCAGGAACCAATTTTCTTTAGAAAATCAGGTATTACAGGCAATAGACCTGCTGTCAAATTCACAAGCCCCTGGTACAGACGAAATGCCCATTGAATTGTTTAAAGTTGCAGAAAAAGAAGTAATTACATTGGTAACAGGTTTGGGTCAACAAATATTGAACAAGATTGTGTGGCATAGAAATTAGGAAAGATGAGTGTGTATACTTATACTGAAGGAAGGAGAAGCAAAACAATGTTCATATTACTGAAGTTTTGCATTAATTGCTCATACAATTGAAGTTTTGCTTGAAAACTTTTAAATAAGAATAGGACCATATATGGAGAAAGATATGCCAAATAAACAGGCAGCCTTCAGAAAAGGCAAAGGGATATGAGATCAAATAACTAATACCAGATGTATAATAGAACAAGATAATATGAGAAGGAGGTTTACCTTTGCTTCAGCAAGACTAGAGCAAGACTTTGTGTAAATCAGGCCAGAAAATGGGACATATTAAAGCTAATGGCAATGTCAGAACATCTGATTATTTTTCTCAGGAATCTTAAAAAGTGATTGTATTATAAGACTGGGAAGACTCAGAGAGATAACACCTGGAATATAAATAGGAGATGGGAAAACAATTTTGAGTTATGTAAATGATATCACTGTTAGCCAAAAGTAAAAATGACTTTAAAAAGTTCTAATGAAAGTAAAAGTGGAAAGTAAAATATCCACCTTATTAAATTTAATATTAAATGTTAATTTATTTACAGATTTTATAATCCACATTCTAAATATGAATATTAAGAAGATAACAGAAATGTCATCCTGCATATTTAGGAAACTTTCAGCAAAAAAGTTAAGACAGTTTTGTTTTTGGGGGCTCAAGAACGAAAATGGACAGTGTCTGGACAACTAAAAAGGAGATTAATCCTTGTGAAGAAGGCAGTGGAAAACCTAGACAAAATCATGAAACATAAGGACATTTAAATGACAGCAAAGATCACAATACTTAAAACAATAGTGTTTCCAGGGGAAAATGCACCTTTATGAAAGCTGAATACTGAGAAAGAATGTGATAAAGAAAACAGATGTCTTCAAATAATGGATATGGAGGCCATGGACTGCAAGATAAACCAATCAGCCGCTCTGATTGGAAAGTTACATATTTTTGGCATGTGATGTGAGCACTTGATAGAATAGTAAAAAAAAAAAAAAATGTTCTTGACACGTTTGAGGGATTAGAAGGAGAAGACAATGGACTGATTGGATGAAAGGGATTAACGAAATTAGAGCAATATCCTTGGAAGAATTACAAGATATTACTAAAGGCAGGTGAAGATGGCAAGCATTTATCCATATAGTCACCAGGAGTCAAACTTGACTTAATGACACCATGACACCTAATTAATTAACTACCTGATGCAGGAAGAAACAATTTAAGAATCAGTGTTCATTCATGGATACCATTTTTTTTAATTTAATGAGTGAAAGATCCATTGAACCATATAGATACTACTTGTACCTTCTCACCATCCAAGATGCTCTAATTTCTGACAGCTTTCAAGCCCCTTTTCAGCTTTCACAAGAACAGGATACAATGCTAGTGTGATGTCAAAGCAAAAGCGGAGGAGATCCACTAAATCTAAGCTGCTCCATAACAATGCAGAAGAGCTGCCATCTTGTTTGTGTGTGAATTACCCAAACTGTTGAATCTCACCTCACTAAATTCAGATTCTGGCATCTCTATCGGCAGCTTCAGGGGGACCAAGCATTGAGCCTCAAATGCAAAGACCCTTGAAATGCAACAACTTTAACATGCCAAGAGTGCCATTTTCTTGAATGAATGAGTGACTAGCACTTTATTTGGCAGGAGCCTAAACTGATATTCCCCATGCCATTATTAAGGGCTCTAAATGAACTCTCATCTTTAACAATGGGGTTCATATGAATCTTTTATAGCTTCTTGATACTGTCTTTTGACTTCCTTATTAAAATTCTTTTCATTTTTCCCCTTTTGTTAAACAAAATGAGGGAAAGAGAACATGCACTTCATGTTCTGTAGATAAAAGTAACAAGTAGATTTTTCTATAGTTTCCTTTCCTAATCACACTGGGAATCTCCTGTGTTGGCTAACATGTTTTTTGACAGCTGCAAAATAAAATTTAAAGGTCAGTTGAATCAGATAAGCCCCTTTTGGCAGTCCTTGCATCCTTAGAATTTTATGGCTAACATTTAACTTATGCTAGCAAAGCTGTTGGAGAGGATTCTTTAGAGGAAAGAGAACCTCAGAAGAAAAGTTGAAAAAATAAAGAACAATTAAGCTAGAATGTCATATACAGTCCCTCTGGTGTGCATGGGTATATAGTGGGCCACAGATGACACTACAGGCATTCATCTCATTTTAAAAAGAACTCTTTGCTGTGGTTTGGATCCAGCTCATTAGAAACCTAGGAGGACATCATTAACAGTTGGCCATGACTAATTTCTCTTGAATTACTGTGTAATTCTTTATCAGTCATGTCCTAATAGGCAAACACAATGCTATCTTCTGTCTCCATCTTAAGCTCATACCCACCTCATGAGATAGCTTCTCTCAGCAATGTATTGACTAGATTTTAGTTAATGAACAAGTGTGCCAGGAGTGCTAATGACTTGCTAAGTGAGAGTGATTTAAGACAACACAGAATTTTACCCAGTGACCTTCCTTGCCAACAGCTGTGAAAATGCCGTAATAGCTTCCTTAAGGAAACATGGTCAGATCTGAAGATATGGATGTCATTTAGAGAACCTGGGAGTTCATGATGACTTGATTCTCATATCATACTAATCACAGTTAACCCCCCCCCCCAATATTATGACTTAATGTGATGTATGTTTTTGGCCAGTGTGTGCATGTGTGAGTAAGGGACATTTTAGTCACAACTGTCAATCAGGGACTGGTGAAATCTTGAGGTGGCTCCCTTGCTGATCTAATCTCTTGTATGTTTTATGCTTTTAAAAACTTTTTAATTTGACTGCTTTTGACATGTTTGTTGTTTTTATATTCTTGGTTGTATGCTGCCCAAAGTCAGCACTGTGAGATGGGAAGCCATATAAATTTGATAAATAAATAAACAAACCAGTGAAGAGCAGACCAGTCTTTGGGCAAGAGACTGCCAGCCGCTGTTCTACACTGACTGGCAATAGCTCTTCAGAAATAAACTTTTTTTTTCAATCTTACTATGAGACGCTCTGCACTGAACCTGTTTTGTCTATTTGCATGGGAAATATATGCTCTGCCACTCAGATTTATAGTTTAATAGTCCTGATATAAAAGGGAGAATGGAAGCAGAGGAAACAAGAAATTTTAGTTACACTGTTTTATAAGTCATTTCCTGATAGTTCTTTCTCCTATCTGTGGCTTTCCTCCATACTGCTGAACTGCATCTGCAATCTGTTGCCTCAGCTTTTCTACCCAGTTGACACTAATGATTAAAACCATTGCAGGAGTGAGCTGTGGGGATGAAATAGCCAAGCAAAACTGGTCACAGGACAAGCTTGGTGTATGTGTGTAAAAAAAAAGCTTTCGACCTTATTGTTCCCTCAGGGAGGTTAGATGAAATGGCCATGTATGGAACATTTCTTGGAGTGGAGGAGCAAAATGATTGCAGATGATGCCAACAAAGCTTTCCTTCTGATATGGCTATGCTGTTGGAATGGGTAGCAAGACCTGCTTTAACCTTTCTAGTGCCCAAGACATTGAAAATGCTCTTCAGAAACACAAAATTATGAGGTAAGTACCAGTTGCCTTTTCCACATGGAAACTTACTACAGTGGGATAAACCCCTGCCCTGTTTTGTTATTTTTGGCTGCAGAGTAAATTTGTCCTGCAAAGCATGCTTAGCTTGCACCTTCAACCAGGGACCTTGACCTGCAAACTAAGCATTGCCCCTTTTTACTTTTTTGTGCATGGGATGCAGGTAAAAAAGGTCCACGGTTTTGTGCGATTGTGGCTGCCACTTTGACTTTTTTTGACACCTCTTGAACATCAATGTCTCCAACTCAAGCAGGGGATTTATGCAGAGAAATGATGTGTAGGCTGAAATGGCTTGTTGTGTATACATACATATATTTTTGCATACATATTACTTTTTGATCATCACCTTTACATTTTTTAATGCTCCCTCCTCTCCCCCAGATAAAATTTCACAACAGAAAAACTCAGCAACAGCAACAAAAGATTATTTCTTCTGAATGCTTACAAAACCAAAAATGAAAGTTAGTCTTCACTTAAAACAAAAAACAACAAAAAACCCTTCCAAATCACTAGAGGAGGAAACTCATCTGTACATAACTGTTCAGAAAGATGGATCTTTCCAACAGGACTGGCTTTGTACCATGACATTGACAAGGATTGCTGTCCATCATAGTGCACATGTTTAGTGATGTATTTGGGGCTGTTTTCTCTCTCCCTATCTTGCTGACAGTGTGCAAAGTGCATTTTGACCCAGCAGGCTTCAGAAATCTGAAGAAATAGCAATTTTATTTACAGCTTAGGGAAGATATTCAAAAGCATATTAACTGGGCCTCGGAATTGCATTTTCTAATTTTATGTACACGTTGAGCTGAGCAAAAAGGTGGTTTATTGGTTTTAGCTTATGATATTCTATGAAGCTAGCCATAAACCAGGGTTTGTGGCATAACAATGTGTTTTTCCAGCCGTATGCCTCTTTCAACAAACCATGGTTAGCACAAACCTTGTTTTGTGGGTGCATCTAGGGGCTGCAAGGGATGTGTCTAGTGATATGGGTTTGAAAACTTTTGGTCCTTTGGGTGAAGAATTTAAGGCAGAACTCAGTTGTTTGCTTTGCAAATGTTTAACACATCAATTTCAATCCTTATTTTTTGCTGAAGGCAATATGCAGACAAATATATATCAAGTAGTTCCACCAGTTGCCATTCACGCAATGAGGATTTTACCTGGGATCATGGGGGGGGGGGGATAAAAGAGTTTTGTTTTTTTAAAAAATTAGGGAAAGATGGAAGTGAAGCCAAATGCAATAATAGAGAAGAACATGAGAAAGAAAGGGAGATTTTAATGTAACCACCATGAAAAGTACCTTGAAACATAGTTACGGTGACTATATTTTCCTGGAAAAAATAAAGGACAAACCTGAAAAAGGGGCAAATCTGAAAGAGGTTCATGAGGATAAAAAAAGGTTTGTTAATAATTTTGCTTTATAAAGGAAAATTCAAGAGTAAAACTAAGAAAAACTTTACAAAAATGCATATTCTAATAAAAATATCTAAAATCAAACAGTATATGTAAATTTATTTTAAAAAGACAATTCAATGTCCCTATTTTTCACATGAATGTGAAAGACTCTGCTTTAAGTGGTACCATTACTATGGTAAAAGTTAAATGGCCAAAATAAAGGACAAAGGTGAGTTTTTGAAAAATAAATAAATTTAAAGGGCAGCTTTCTGAAATAAAGGACTATACTTTATAATAAAGGGCACATGTACTTTAACATGCTGGTTTATGTGTATGCAACTGTGGTGGCATAACATTCATTTTTCTGCAGTGCTGATGAATGCCTCTGAATGATATAGGCAGGCACATGGAGGTGTAGAGATCAGTCAGAAGTATCAAGAATATTGTAAGAGAAAATGGTATATTTTAAATAACAGGCATATCTCATCGACCCTAAGTCCCTTAAAGCCTTTTATTTTTCTTAAAAACTCTTGACAGCCATTTTGGCAATCTAAAATATATAATAGATTAACTCTTTTTGGCACATATGCAACCCATAAACATTGTACCAGAATTCCCCTCAGGTGAAAGATTGGCTTAATACAAAATTCACTTTTCAGCCAGAAGGGCTGGAAGCACCGAGACACCCTCCGGCAAAGTAGAAACTGAGAGACATGAAGTTCCTGGTGATAACCCTGAACCACAAAGATCGCAATGATGCACAGCTGTAATGAATAAGATTCCAACCACGAGCATGAGACAACCCATCACTCAGTTAACAGCAGGTGGTATTTGCATATTAAAGGATCGGTAACATTTAGAAGCTGCCCTTTTGTTGGGGGAACAAGGCAAACATGAATAACAGCAATTACACTATGACAATTGGCAGCGTCTCATCAGGAACTATATGGAAGAGAGAAGAGATTAAATTTATCTAACAATGAGTCACAAAGTACTGCTGAGAAGAAATGACACTTTCTTGGAGAGTGTCTACACAGACTGCTGGCTAAAGAAAATCTATTGGCATCTGCAGCCATTCACTGAAATTTCAGTCTCTTCCATAGTTCAGTATAAATTCCTTAAAGATTGCTCATGTTTGCATATCAAATAATCTCATGTTTTGGCATGTTCACAAGAAACATTAAAATACAACCTTCTGGCATATCAACCTTCCAACATTTGGTATTTCCAGATATGACTACAATGCCATTTTCTTCAGCCACTTAGTTATGTTGGTCAGGGATGATGGGTGCTGCAGTCTAACACATGTGGAAAACACCAGATTTGATAGCATGATACTATTCAGCCACATGGTCCATTGTTATTGAAATCCTAACTGGAAATTCCATTCTACTGCATAATCTTCAAGGCATTTAACTGCACTTCAGCAATAAAATATAGTTTTGACAAGTGCCTGTTTGGGAATTTGGCTGGGAATCTGATATATGTCATTACTATGAGAGATTAAAAAATAAAATATAAAACCACCCTGATATAACAATTATATTCAGTTTAGTGGACCACAAGGCAATGGATGTGGGGTGCAATGACAAAATTCGCATTGTATTTGTGCCACTTCAGGCAATTTCTTTAATGATGTTATTATGCAAATGATGTAGTTTGCATCATTTGCAGACAATCAGGAATAATGTATACCCCCTCCCCCATTTGGCCCATTACATCATGATTTCACTGTACTTTAAATTAAAAGTGTTCCAGCCCTCAGAGCTCACGCCCAGACCCTGGTCAGCAGGCCTACAGAGGCCCGGGCTTTCGTCTGTTGCTGCTGAATGCCAGGTCAGTCAATAATAAGGCCCCTCTTATTTACGACCTTATTGGGGAGGAGCAGGCTGACCTGGCGTGCATCACCGAGTCCTGGCTGGCACCAGAGGGGGGAGTAGCCCTCTCGGGATTGTGTCCAGCCGGGTTTAGGGTGTGGCACCAGCCGAGACCCCAGGGCAGGGGAGGGGGAGTGGCAGTAGTCATCAGGGAATCCCTATTGGCCTTCAGGGGCCCTGCTCCACAAGTTGCTGGATGTGAGACCCTGTTCCTGAGGTTGGGCACACGGGATCAGTTGGGAGTGCTGCTGGTGTACCAGCCTCCCTGCTGCATAGCAGCCTCCCTGCCTGAACTGCTGGAGGCCATCTCGGGGTTGGCAGTGGAGTTCCCCAGACTTATGGTCTTGGGGGACTTTAATCTGCCATCCCTGGGGTTGGCCTCAGAGGCGGCTCAGGAGTTCATGGCTACCGTGGCAGCCATGGGCCTATCCCAGGTCATCGATGGCCCGACCCAGGACAGTGGTCACACTCCAGACATGGTTTTCTTGTCGGAGCAGTGGCAGCATGATCTGGTGGGGGATTTTACATTATTCCCCCTGTCATGGTCAGATCACTCCCTGGTGGCGGCAGGATTCTCCTATGCTGCCCCCCTCCACAGGGAGGCAGGACCTATTTGAATGGTCCGCCCCCGGCGACTGATGGACCCGCATGGGTTCCAAAGGGAGCTGGGGGTTGTTCCTGAGGCCTTGCTGCACGCCCCAGCGGAGGCTCTGGACACAGCCTGGAATAAGGAGGCGGCTGGGGCCTTGGACAGGATTGCGCCTGTGCGTCCTCTCTTGGCCCATCACTCCTGGCGCTCCCCGTGGTACACGGAGGAGTTGAGGGAGCTGAAAAGGGCTAAGAGACGGCTAGAGCGCCGCTGGCAGAAAATTCGGGATGAATCAGACCAAACACAGGTTAGAGCGGCTATTAAGGCCTACCTAGTGGCAGTAAGGGCGGCGAAACGTCAATATTTCTCCGCTCTTATTGCATCCTCAGAGTGTCGCCCTGCAGCCCCGTTTAGGGTCACCTGGGCCCTCCTGGGAAAAGGGGGGACGGAGGACTACTTGCAGGGTCGTGCAGAGGAATTTGCTGAACACCTGATGGATAAAATTGCTCAGATCCGCTCTCAGTTGGAAGCCAAGCATGGAGTAGGTCCAGAAAAGTTGCCCAGGGAGCGTTCTTGCCCAGTTATCTGGGAGCGGTTTGATCCTGTTGTCCCTGAGGAAGTGGACAGGATCCTCGGGGCTGTCAGTGCAACCACCTGTGATTTAGATCCGTGTCCCTCCTGGTTAGTTAGATCTACCAAGGAGGTGACCTTAGGGTGGGTCCTGGCAGTGGTTAATTCATCCTTGCAGGAGGGGGTGTTCCCGAAGCCTTTCAAAGAGGCTTTGGTCCACCCTCTCCTCAAGAAACCGTTGCTAGACCCCACCCTCCTGGACAATTTTCGTCCAGTCTCCCACCTCCCCTTTTTAGGGAAGGTGGTAAAAAAGGTGGTCGCGCGGCAGCTTCAGAGGATCCTGGAGGAAACGGATTATCTGGACCCCTATCAGTCAGGATTCAGGCCTGGTTATGGGACAGAAACAGCATTGGTCGCACTTTTAGATGATCTCCGGCGAGAGTGGGATGGGGGTAGTGCATCCACCCTTGCTCTTCTTGACCTCTCGGCGGCTTTCGATACCATCGACCATGGTATCCTTTTGGGTCGGCTGCAGGAGTTGGGGTTGGGTGGCACAATGCTGTGCTGGTTCAGCTCCTTTCTCCAAGGCCGAACCCAATCGGTGTTGATAGGGAGCGAGAGGTCCAGCCCCCGGCCCCTACTGTGTGGGGTGCCACAGGGGTCAGTGCTTTCACCGCTCCTATTTAATGTCTACATGAAGCCGCTGGGTGAGATCATCCGGCACCATGGAGTGAGGTATCATCAGTATGCTGATGATACCCAACTATACATCTCCATCCCAGGTGCCTTAAGTGATGCTGTGACTACCCTTTCACGGTGCCTGGAGGCTGTGGGGGCCTGGATGGGGGACAACAGGCTTCAGCAGAACCCTGGTAAGACGGAGTGGCTGTGGATACGGGGAGCCTCAAGATCTAGAACTTTGTCATCTTTGGTTCTTAACGGGGTTGCACTACCCCAGACAGACCTGGTGCGTAATTTGGAGGTTCTCCTGGACTCACGACTCCTGCTCGAAGAGCAGGTGGCAGTCGTGGCCAGGAGGGGCTTTGCACGACTTCGTGTCGTGCAGCAATTACGCCCCTTCCTGGATCAGGGGGACCTCCGCACGGTCACTCATGCCCTGGTCACCTCTGGGTTGGACTACTGTAATGCGCTCTACATGGGGCTACCCTTGAAGAGTATCCGGAAGCTACAGCTGGTGCAGAATGCGGTGGCGTGGACAGTTCTTAATGCCCCTAGGAGGGCACATATAACACCGCTGTTGCGCGAGCTGCATTGTTTCCAGGTCCAATTCAAGGTGTTGGTCATCACCTTTAAAGCCCTTCATGGCACGGGACCAGGTTATCTGAGGAACCGCCTCACCCTGGTCACTTCAGCCCGTCCCACTCAGTCCAGCAGAAGGGGCAGGTTGCAGACCCCACCGGTCAGGGAATTTCGATTGGTGGGGTCTAGGCAGAGATCCTTTTCTGCTGCAGCGCCCGCCCTATGGAACATCCTGCCTCCTGAGGTCCGGCGTGCCCCCTCCCTCATGGCCTTCAGGAAAGGTATTAAATCCTGGCTTTGCCAGAAGGCCTGGGGGCCAGAGGGGGGCCCGCACCTGTAGAGATGGCTGATGGGTTGCCCCCCCCCAGCATCTTACAGATTTTTATAGGGCCAAAATTAGAGGTGGTTTTTTAGGGTATTTTTAATATGTTTTTTAATTATTTATAGTTTTTAGCCATCTTGGAGAGAATTGTATTTCTTCTTTTTTATTGTGAGCTGCCCAGAGTCACCCATGGGGGAGATGGGTGGCATACAAGCCAAATAAATAAATAAATAAATAAATAAATAAATAAATAAATAGTATTGTTAGAAGTGATGTACAGTAAAATTATAATCCAGTTTCAGACTGCAGCCATAATTTAGGAGTTAGTCCTATTTCACTCAAGGCACTTCTATAAAAGTGCTTTGGTCCATGTTCGGACAGGCTATGAACCAGTTTGTTCTCATGATATTCTCTGTTTTGGGGAGCTAAGTCAATTTATTTCTGACTCTGCTTTGGTTTATCAGAAATTGCAACAAAGCTGGTTTGGATTGCTAAGGATGTGCAAGGTCTATTTTAAACTCTTACCTCAACCTTCCTCCTGGGCTCCAGCAACTTCTCTCTCTTTCTCCCCCACCCACAAGATTTGGTGTCTTGTACTTGGAGCTGGATTCTTCCTCTATATCATTTAAGATGTATGGATGTCCAGAATTCCCCAGCCTGCATGGCTGGCTGGGGAATTCTGGGAGTTGAAGTCCATACATCCTGAAGTTGCTGAAGCTGAGAAACACTACTCCATCCACTGTCAAAATAGAGTAATAAAATAAATGGAGTAAGGATGAGTGGAGCAAACATATAGAGTATTTGCTTATTTGTTGAATTTATTAGATGTATATCCTGCCTTTCATTCAGAAGCTCAAAGCAGCAGGCTGTCTCCTCTTATTCTTCCCAACAAGAGCAACCTTGTCAGTTTTGACTGAGTTGAGAGAGAGTGACCTATTTCAGAATTGTAGGGAATTCTGGGAGCTGCAGTCCCAACATGTCTGCAGAGCCATCTGGTTAGGAAACAATGAAATAACTGCATGTTAGGAGAAGGTATACTCATCCATTATTGAGCAGATCCACCTAGTCTGCTTACCCAAGTGCAAGGATGCTGCCCTTATATTTGCTCAGGACATGGCCTCCCAATGGAGCCTCCATCCTGTGGGCAGCTCCTGAGGAAGCTGAGCCAAGCTATTCCAGCATGAAAGTAATGTTTTCTCTGGGAAAATAAAGATTCCCCTCCAGACAACACATGGAGCATAAAGGCGGCGGCTTGATAGGACACATTCAAGAGTGGGGATCTGCTTGGCTATAATTGGTTGAGTGGGTCTGCTGTGGGACTGCCCTTTCTGCCTGGTCCCTGGGCTCAGGGTGTGGTCTGCAGTGGTGTGTTTTGCTGTAAAGGAAAACAGGAACCCAGCTTCTGCAGCCACTTCCTTTAAAAACAACAACAATACACATTGGTCAACTGGTTGACATAAGGAGTGCAAGGCTGAAATTGGTGAGTCTGTTCCTGGTTTAAGGTGTGTAATTGAAAGAATGTGGCTCTTGTTCTTCTGTAGTCGGTGCAGTGGGGAATTCCCTTCACAGTAGCCATTGCTTTTGGGGACCTTCTGGTTCCTCACTTCTGACTTTGCAGAATATTCTTTTAAAAACTTCACTCCAACATGGAAGGTAAGCTGGTTCAGATATGGCTTCAACATTCAGACACCCTATTTTCCTCTCCTACCCTTCTGGATGATCAGAACAGTAGCTATGCTGCAATTTGATTTGCAGTTAAGCGAGCTGAACTCTTTGTTACCATCTAGTGATCAATAAATTGACAGTCCCTTGAGGGGAAAAAATAATTGATTTGACAAAACACTCAGATCTCACAAACTTACATATTCTGTATGGCAATTGGTGGCCTTTCTCAGATTGGTGATATTTGAGTTTCAGTAGGCAAAATCTACCAATCACTGCCAATATACCATTGCCCAGGACAGCTCTACAGACAGTAGCATGGCATGGTGCTGTTCTGGATGTGCATTTAGGGCATTCTCTGGGATCTATGACACAATTTCTTCCTGGCTCCAGGATGGAGCAAAGCCGCTGTGTGGATGAGCCCTTTTAAAAAAAAGTGTCTTTCTTCTTCAAGAAGGATAAACCTTTACCAGTGTGCAGCAGATATTGCTAAAAGAATGCATGCACTCATACTTTTATATATAAACTTAGTTGAGAGAATTCCTGGAATTTTTAAGTTCCCTTACTTTGTTAATCAACTATGCAGAAACATTTAGCAATAAAAAGAAATGCACTAAAATGTCCCTGATGTTGCTTTGGCAAGTATCTGAAATGCAAACCTTGCTATTTTTTTGTTTTCAAACCAGCCCTGAGATGCATTAAGCTGAAGTAATCAAGATGTGCAAACACAACAATCTTGAGGTATAAAAATGAAGATTAAAAAAAAATGGAAAAGACAGTGGAAAGGCAGAAGCAGAAAAAAAAACAGTTCATAAAGTTTGCCTTCCTGTCCACCAGCAGGTCACCCAACATTTGAAGATATGGATAGAATTGTAGAGTCCTAACAGAATGAAGGCTGATCCATAATTCATCTTTGAAACTACAGTCTCTGTGTTGTCCAAAGATGTATAGCTATGTTTTTGTGAGGTTAAAGTTCATCTCACTAAATTCAATCCTACTATAACTGGCTTCTTGGCATCAAATGATTTTCATTTATAATACTTGACATCAGTGTAATGGAAAGTGGTACTATAAATGGTGGGCAAAGGATGGGATCTCTACCTAAAATACTGTTCCTGACAGTAAAAAAAAAGTCTAGGCATGCCAGGAGAAAAGACTATATAGTGATAAGAGGTTTTCCTATTTCTGATCCTTCATGATAAATTGTTCTCATTCTTTTCTCCATTCCCATGTGACAGGGATGGACAACTTTTGATGAACATAGACTACACTTAAATTTTTTAGTTGGTAAGATCACACGTATCTGCAATTTTTCATTTCTTTTCCTAGGTTTATTGGGAAGGGATTGAGGTTCTTCTTTTGGAAAACTGTAAAATCAATTTTAGAGGTCATACTTTATTTTTCCTGTTTCCCACTTCAGAAAAGAAGGCTAGCTGTATGGGATATCTTTGACACCTCACTCCACAAAGATTCTAGCTGATATACAAAATTCAATTTTTTAAAAAAAATTCCAATACAATTAAATATATAATGCCATATGGTGACCAAGCTGATCATTCCCTAAAAGCTTTCTAGAAAAGCTAAGTTTTTATAATCTTCCAGACAGCTGTGAGAGGTGGAGAGACCCTTGCCATGAGGCACAAGCAGTTCCAAAGGAAAAATCCCCCCTTAAAGAATGCCTTCCATTGTATCCTCTTCCACTGCACCTCACACCATCAGTAGCTGCTGCCCGGCCTCCCTGATTAGGAAAGGTGGTTCCAACCCTTGAACCATATATGGTTTTATGGGTAGCGACCAGCACCTTGAATTGTACTTGGAAACACACCAATGCAGCTTCTGCAGCAGCGTTCTGATGTGGCAGAACTAAGATTTCCCAGTAAACAGTGGGCTGTATTTTGGACCGGCTAGAGATCCTGGATACAGTAATCTAATTTCAAGATGGCAAGGGCATGAATGTTCATTTTCAGTGCTGCTGATTTAGTGCCATGACATTTTGGAGAGGGATCAAAGGACTATCTTCACAAAATGCTTGGGGAGTCATATTTGGAGCTGGGGCTGCAGGTTGGCCTCCTTTGCCATATTCAGATACCTATTACTTGTATTTGCATGTATGCACCAATCTATATTTATATGTGTCTGACTTCACCTGCATGCTTTCTAGTAACAGAACTCAGTCAAGATATAAAACTGAAGGGACATCATATGGATCTTGCATTTTTAACAATAAAACATGGAAGCTCTAGTCTAAACCTGATTCCATGTAACATGTATAGGCATCATCTAACATAGGTAATTATGAATGACTGAAATCTGGGAGATATGTCATACCTGCCCACTGACTTAAGCCATAGCATTGTGCCAAGTATTCTGTTCAGCTTCAGTCAGTCCTGCTTTTTGGCCTCAACACCCTTTTGCTGCAAAAGCAAATATTAAATAGAATTGCAAAGAACTTTTGAAGAATATTTTAAAATGCAATGGTTAGGAGTAGTTGCAATAAACAGCAGGGTTGCCTCTCTTGTTTCTTGCCTTATTGTATATTAGATTATATATTCCCAGCTCAATGGGGTTTTTAAAAGATTCAATATGTTAATTCTTAGAGCTGAATGCTGCCTATAACATTTTATTAAAAGTATGGCACCCATCATTGTTTATAGATTATGATCCTTCTTTTCAGTAAATGAAGTTTAGACATCATTAAAGGCTTTGTCAGTGGTGACTTATGAGCCTTCCTTGTGGCAATAAAGTAAAACGGTGACAAATACCTCTCTGTCTTATAATCTGTTATGTGTAAAAAGTTTCAGTATTCCAATTACTGGAGATCTACGCAGTCAATGAATTAAAAGGCACTCAAATATCCATCATGGTTGCCCCAAACATTAGTCAGAGCTCCTAGATGTTCATGGTATGCAGTGTCAGTCTGAGGTTTCTTTGCTAATGACAGAGCATTACTCACTTGGATAATGTAGTTCCTATTGGAATGCTCTGTAGAGGACTGTGAAAAGGGATGCATCTGAATTTAGCCCTTTTTTGGTCTTTAATTTTTGACAGTCAAGTTATTTCACCTCTGACTTTTTGTGGTGTTTTGATATATGTTGATCATTCATCCAAGATCAACCCAGTATAGCAAAACCAAAGAATTAAAAGTAGCCCGTGTGGTCAAATCACCATGTGCTTAATGTCAGGAGCTGTTCCGTAAAAAACAAGTAATGGGTTAAGGGCGGGGGGGGGGCAGGGATCAGGATCCCAGGAAAGTTAGAGAAGAGCTCCATATTTTTTATCCCCTAGCTCAGAATTAGAGTATTATTGGCCCAAAGGAATACTGACACCATCCCTTATCAAACATTGTTTATGTGTAGAATTGGGATATCAATCTGTATCTATACAAGATGCACTGAATGTCCATTCTGTCAAATCATCAAGTTGGTGGCCTGCAATGATTTGTTAGAATATTCTGAAATTATGTAAGGGCAGAATTGACCAGATAATGTACTGAATGTGAGGCCTCTGTGAAGTGGGCACAGTCATCCCCAGTGTACTGTTTTTCATCACCAATGCAACATAGTCTGCTTCAATGAGGTGGTTGAACTCTGCAGGTAGTGTTCTCTGCCTCAGTACTCTGATTAAAAGTGCTTGAAGACTCCTCCTTGTTGAGGCAAAGAAGAAATGCTTCAATCAAACTTTGAAGGAAGTGAAGAGCTTCTCTGAAGCTTTACACAGCCCTACTCAATGATACATCACTTTTAATTGTATGGATGCTGGTCGTGTAGTACTAACTATTATGGTTTATCTCAAGTGTGCTTTTATATGTCTGTATGTAAAAGCTAGATATAAATATAGCACACATACACAAAATATGCTGATAATCTATATGGTAATTATTAGATGGCTTCACTTGAAGAAGAGGATCTTATGAACTGGGTAACACAAGATATTCAAGAACAGCATGAATAGGTACCTTCAAGGACTGTGGGGAAGGGGAAGAGTCTATAATTTCTATATTTCCAGCTTTCATTTTTTAAAAAATAGCTTGCTAAAAGGCCTTTCTAGAAGTAGAGATTTAAAGTAAAACATATAGCCTCTCTTCTGCCCATTTTATAAGAAAAGCCTGTTCCTGATTTTGATTGTTGGTAGCCCAATGAAAAAACAGTATTGGCAATGTTTGGCAGATAATAAGGAGAATTTTTTTTTCTTTAAATCTTTCCTGGTGGGAAGTGACTGTTGCTTCATAAGAAACAATTTAGAAATCCAGGCATTTGATGTAGTTATGATTAGACAATAACGTGTCTATCCAAAATGAAAAGATAGGAATAAAAAACTAGAACTTATAACAGTTCTAACTCAAATTTTAAAATATATATAGTGACATTACTGAACATATCTACTACTGTGGGCAAGAAACCCTTAGAAGAAATGGACTAGCACTCATAGTCAATAAGAGAGTGGGAAAGGCAGTAATGGGGTACAACCTCAAAAATGACAGAATGATCTCAGTGCGAATCCAAGGCAAACCATTCAACATCACAGTAATCCAAGTCTATGCCCCAACCACTGATGCCGAAGAAGCTGAAGTTGACCGGTTCTATGAAGACCTACAACACCTTCTAGAATTAGCACCAAAAAAAGATGTCCTTTTCATCATAGGGGATTGGAATGCTAAAGTAGGAAGTCAAGGAGTAATCGGAATAACAGGCAAGTTTGGCCTTGGAGTACAAAATGAAGCAGGGCAAAGGCTAATAGAGTTCTGTCAAAAGAACAAACTAGTCATAGCAAACACTCTTTTCCAACAACACAAGAGACGACTCTACACATGGACATCACCAGATGGTCAATACCAAAATCAGATTGATTATATACTTTGCAGCCAAAGATGGAGAAGCTCTATACAGACAGCAAAAACAAGACCAGGAGCTGACTGTGGCTCAGATCATGAGCTTCTTACTGCAAAATTTAGGCTTAAATTGAAGAACGTAGGGAAAACCACTAGACCACTCAGGTATGACTTAGATCATATTCCTTGTGAGTACACAGTGAAGGTGATGAATAGATTTAGAGGATTGGATTTGGTAGACAGAGTGCCTGAAGAACTATGGATAGGGGTCTGTAACATTGTACAGGAGGCAGCAACTAAAACCATCCCAAAGAAAAAAAAATGCTAGAAAGCAAAATGGCTGTCTGATGAGGCTTTACAAATAGCTGTGGAAAGAAGGAATGCGAAAAGCAAGGGTGAAAGGGAAAGATATAAGCAACTGAATGCAGATTTCCAGAGAATAGCAAGGAGAGATAAGAAGGCCTTCTTAAATGAAAAATGCAAAGAAATTGAGGAAAACAATAGAATGGGGAAGACTAGAGATCTCTTCAAGAAAATTGGAGATATCAAAGGAACGTTTAGTGCAAAGATGGGCATGATAAAGGACAAAAAAGGCAGGGCTCTAACAGAAGCAGAAGAGATTAAGAAGAGGTGGCAAGAATACACAGAAGAACTATACAAGAAAGGTCTTAGTGTCCCTGATGTCCATGCTGGTATGGTCACTGACCTTGAGCCAGACATCCTAGACAGTGAAGTCAAGTGGACCTTAGGAAGCATTACTAACAACAAAGCTACTGGAGATTACAGTATTCCAGGTGAGTTATTTAAAGTACTAAAAGATTATGCTGTTAAAGTGCTGCACTCAATATGCCAGCAAGTTTGGAAAACACAACAGTGGCCACGGGATTGGAAAAGGTCAGTTTATGTTCCAATTCCAAAGAAGGGCAATGCCAAAGAATGCTCAAACTATTGCACAACTGCTTTCATTTCACATCCTAGCAAGGTTATGCTCAAAATCCTACAAGCTAGGCTTCAGCAGTATGTGAACCGAGAACTACTGGATGTACAAACTGGGTTTCGAAGAGGCAGAGGAACTAGAGATCAAATTGCCAACATTCGCTGGATCATGGAGAAAGCACGAGAGTTCCAGAAAAACATCTACTTCTGCTTCATTGACTAGGCAAAAGCCTTTGATTGTGTGGATCACAACAAACTGTGGCAAATTCTTAAAGAGATGGGGGTACCAGACCATCTTACCTGTCTCCTGAGAAATCTGTATGTGGGTCAAGAAGCAATAGTTAGAACCAGTCATGGAACAACCGATTGGTTCAAAATAGGAAAAGGAGTATGACAAGGCTGTATACTGTCACCCTGCTTATTTAACCTATATGCAGAGTACATCATGAGAAATGCCAGGCTGGAAGAATCACAAGCCAGAATTAAGATTTCAGGGAGAAACATCAACAACCTCAGATATGCAGATGATACCACCCTAATGGCAGAAAGTGAAGAAGAACTAAAGAGCCTCTTGATGAGGGTGAAAGAGGAGAGTGCGAAAGCTGGCTTGAAACTCAACATTAAAAAAATTAAGATCATGGTATCTGGACCCATCAATTCCTGGCAAATAGAAGGGGTAGAAATGGAAGCAGTAACAGACTTCATTTATTTGGGGTCCAAGATCACTGCAGACGAAGACTGTAGCCATGAAATTAAAAGACGCTTGCTCCTTGGGAGGAAAGCTATGGCAAACCTAGATAGCATATTAAAAAGCAGAGACGTCACCTTGCCAACAAAGATCCGCATAGTCAAAGCTATGGTTTTTCCAGTAGTAATGTATGGCTGTGAGAGCTGGACCATAAAGAAGGCTGAACGCCAGAGAATTGATGCCTTTGAACTGTGGTGCTAGAGAAGACTCTTAAGAGTCCCCTGGTGTGAGACTAGGGTGAAGCTGCCATAACCTAAAGATGAAGCAGGCACGTAAGCAGAGAGGACAAAAACCAGGAATCTTGTCTATGAGATCCCTTCGGGGAGGTAGATAAGAAGGAAGTAAGTCCTTAAGGAAACAAAGGAAAAATGTGACCTGAACCAGACAAAAGAAGTTGGGCCTGAGCACATGGAAATCCCAATCCCATCAACAACTGCCAGACTTGTGAATCAACAAAACAAGGACTTTTGGGGATAAAAAGGGTCCCAAAGCCCGCCCACTCTGAGTCGTCTGAGTCGTCTGAGCTGAATCATCTGAGTCACCTTTGGATCCAGACTTGGCGGCTTCCATCCTTCTAGCTAGTGCCTGGCAGCCTAGTTGGGAAGGACGTGGGTAAGTGTGGATGAGCGTGCGTGCGTGTGTATGAGAAAGAGCAAATGTACCTTGCAGCCAGTAAAGTTTTGCTGTTACTTTAAATTCACTGGGTCTCCATGTATTACAAAGAACCTCTTGTGCCTCAGTGTTTGGTTGGAAGTGATTTGTGTGTATCCCTAATTATTTCCTGGCTGTTGACCAGGGCTGTGTGTCTGTCTGCTCCAGCTGCACCTATCTGGAAAACCCAGGTAGAAAGCAAGGGGGGCTGACAAGTTCCACGTGCCTCAACAGGCTGTGAGTGTGTGAATGAGTGACCATAAGCCGAACCTGGGAGCAGCGTGTGTAACACTGGACTGCTAGGAGGTCAAACCAGTCAATCTTAAAGGAAATCAACCCTGATTGCTCATTGGAAGGATTGATAATGAAGCTCAAGCTCAGATACTTTGGTCATCTAATGCAAAGAGAGGACTCCTTCGAAAAGACCCTGATGCTGGGAAAGATTGAAGGCAAAAGGAGAAGAGGATGGCAGAGGATGAGATGGTTAGATAGCACCACTGAAGCAATGAGCATGAAACTGAGCAAACTCAGGGAGGCAGTGAAGGGCAGGAAGGCTTGGTGTGATATGGTTCATGGGGTCACGAAGAGTTGGACACGACTTAATGACTGAACAACAACAACATTACTGAACATCTAAACATTTTAAAAAGTTATCTTCCCAATATACAGTATGTAAATAAAACTGATCACTATTTTATCCATGGCTGAGGCATTGGCATAGTTGTTCCATGGAGACAGGACAAGGATGGGCTGCAGACACATAATTGGTGTCCTTATATCCCTTAATATAGCAGTTGAAAATGCAGAACAACCGAAATGGAGTTCAAGTCATTTTTAGGTTGTATGGAGATTTGGGGCACACAGCACCTGAATGAAACCCAGGGTTAGCTCAACCACATTAAGTATGTTTTGTAAATTGGTGTTCTCTGAATGAATGTGTTGACAATGATATTAAGATCATTTCCCCATGGGACTCAGAAGAGCTATGGGATTGAGTGTGGCATGCATAACGCTTGGCTGTAGAAAGGTCCTTACCCTAGAAAGATCCTGAGAATGATTTTTCTGATGTTTAGGATAAGAACCATTCATTTTTGTCAATTGTTTCTGGTAATAACTGACCTAGGTGGTTTCCTTTTCCCCACTCAAAAGATCAGCATCCTGAAAAGCTTACTATTTTAAATTGTGTCTCTTGGCAATGTCCATTATCATATCATGGTGAAGTTGTGGTTGAAAAACACCCAAATCAATTCTGCAAAGATATGCGATGTATGTGCTACCTTAATCTCCAATGGCAAACTTTTCAGTCTCACTCATGCATTAGCACCCTTCATAAGGAAAGCAATAGTATAAACTGCTGCTAGCCATGGACAAATGTCACAGCATATTTTTCTGTAAAATTCTTCAGGAAATTCAAATTAGTGAGACTCCTGCTGAGCACTAGTGCATTGAGGGACCTTTCTGTTCCTAGGAAGACTTGGACTCTGCATTTCCAATTCTGCTAATATTGTGGCCTTTGCCTAGAATGGTTCAACGTTGTTCCATACTTTCTTTATACTCTCCTTGGCAGAAGATAAAGGACATTCTGCCTGCTGGAATTGTATATAAGCTTTTTGTAGGGTTGTGTTTAGGGAATCTAATCAGAGAAAGAGAAGCAGTGCAGTGTGAAGGAGCTTTCTGCAAGTTCCATATATGTTCATTTACCTTTGCCTCAGGATCTCTTCTTTCTTGAGAATACAAGTCTTCAAGGAATTCAATCAGCTCCCTGTAATTACAAGCCATAGATTGTAGGGAAGCTTCTCTTAAAGTTTACCTTATGGGGCAAAATGGTCACAGATTTATGTTGCCCTGTCCTTGTTGAAAGTCCTTAAACCAGGGAAGACGTTTTGGTAAATTTCTGATGAAGGTGATCAGGTCAGTTATTTCACTCAGAACATTTCTACACATTTTATTGTTTCTTGATATATCTTGTTATGAACTGTGTTCATAACATGTGAATACACTGGGCCTATGGAACCTCTTCCTTCACAAGAGTCTGTAACACACTTCAATGCCTAGCAAGTTTAGATACTCCCCAATAGTACTGGTTGCAGCACTGATTAAAAGGAAGGTTGAAGTGGCAGGGAAAATCTTTCAAATTAGCAAACAGAGATTTTGCAGTTGTGCCACAACTTTCATAATCCCATCTCTGTCTCCTTCCTGCACACAAAAATCCTTAACAGAGATATCCTTTGTAGCAATGCAAAAGAAAAATGAAACCTCCATCATACTGATATCTGCAGTCTCAATCACAGTTGGTATCACAGTACATGTCTTGTCTTGATCTCTTGGAGGGATGTATGTACAGCCATGATCTCAAGCATCTTATTCATCATCTGAGGTGATATCCATTTGTAACCTATATAGTTCAGCCATGATTTCAGCTGTGGAATATTATCTGAATGTAACATCAAGGGCCACCTCAGGTTTTCAGTTTTCTCAAAATGGCTGCAGAAAGCATCATAGACCAGTTATCAAATCGATGATAAGATGACCAGCAGTACTGTTTCAGCCTCTTACACTTGCCTCCAGTTTGCCTTCTGAAAAATTGGAACAAATGTTTAACACAGCTTTATTAGCTGCTACAATGTAGGCAGCTGCACAGTGCAATTAAATACTGATGGCTGTTAAATTTCTCCGGCACTTTCTTCCAGCTGGAGACAACAGTCTGAACAAAGGCTTCATACGCATCCTGTTTCTTGTGTTTGGAAAAGGAGCATTTGTCTGACTGGCTGAGCAGCAAATGCTGCAATAAACTGCCCAGTTTTAAATCACAATGAAGCCACTCATATGGTTGCTTCCAAGTTACAAAGTACCTATACATTCCTGGTTTCCACTTTGTCATTTCTTTCAAAGCTTTAACCAGTGAGTGCACTCCTTCCTTAGTCACATTCTCAGTTGAGCAACGTCTGGTGTACGTGCACTAAAGGTACCGACAGCTGTTTGTTCCTCCATAACACCACAGTACAGGCCATGGAGTAACAGTTACAGTATAGCCCATGGAGTCAATTCAGTCTCAGGATGACTATTCAACTTCTTGATCAGAAACCTTTTCATATTGATGGAGAAACTGATATCTCCCAAATGCAAGCTGACCATGCCAGGTTCAGATTAACTCAGACCAGCATTCTGGTGAAGAGGGGCAGACAGAGCAGGGGGTGGCAGTGCAGAGGCAAGAAAGAGAGACACTCAAGCACCTCCCTTCCTCCCACTCTCTAATGCTCCCTGGTGATGTGGCTATTAGCCTAAAAAAAGGAAAAGCCAACACAGCAGGACTACTCCACAGGGTTGTCATATACCATTCCCCCCACTCCCACTAATGGGTTATCTGGTAGGGCTGGCCTAAATCACAGTCTCTCAGCCATGGATGTAAACTTTGGGAGGTGGTAGGGCAGATGTCCCTCAAAGGCTGAGCCCCCATTCTGAGCTGGGATGTCAAGTCAACTGGTTTTATCAGATTCCCAAACTGGGGACCAGTAACTCCAAGACAGGGCAACATCTTTTGGGGCTCAGACTCCTGAGCCATAACAACTCCCTCTCCCAACTTAAACAAACTCTTCTCTGATTCTTCTATTAGACCTTTCCAAATGACCAATAAATGTACTATCTGACGCAGCCTGCAGTTCCAGGAACACATATATAATTCCAAAAATATTGGTGTAATATAAAATTCAAATAACAAGGAAACTATATTATGCTCATTTGCGAAACTTTTTTTTTTTAATCAACATGGTGAAGCTATATCTTCCAACCTATGGGTAAGAACATCAGTGTTTCCCCTTCCACCCTTAAAAGACCTGTGGGAAGGGCTGGGGCTCATCAATAGAGCCTCTGCTTGGAAAGCAGAACATCTGGGCTTTAGCTTCTGGCCTCTCAGGTCTGGGAAAGACTCCGATCTGAGGGCCTGAGAAATGGCAAACAAACTTTTAAATCAGTTACTCAATCAATCAATCAGACAATCAATCAGAAGGATATTAAGCTCAGTATCCAAAATTACCCACTTACATTGTTTACTGTGAAATATTCAGCCACTGAAGTTTAGCACACAAATAACTATTGAATGCAGCGAGTGTCAGGTTTTGGCTAATACACATCTGTTATTTTAGTTAGTACATAAGAATGGGTATTGTTTTAAAGCAGATACCAAACCCTCTGCAGCTAAATCAATAAAAGTGGGTGAATATTTTTCATGAAAAACTCCATCCCTGCAAAACATATCTATCCATTTGGATGATAATGTGGGGTCCTTGTGGAATTGCGGGAAAATGTTTTTTGTTTCACCTCTGATATGGCTTTGTGATGTTATCGTGTTAAAAAAAATGATGTCCTAATACTGGCTCCATAATCCCCAACTGGCTATCATCAGCAAGAAGAAAAATCCTTTTTAAAAAAAACGATGCCAGAGTATAGACATCGTGAGTGTACAAGTGTGGCTGTAGCATACTTTGCCTCCTCATTTTTTCATACAAAACGTATTCAACATCCTTTTATGAATTATACCTTATTTTATATCTTAGTCTTATTTAATTCAGGATTGCCACGATGTAAAATATGAAGTTGCACTGAATTCCTCATCCTTTCATCTATCTTTCCTCCTCCTTTTGTCCCCACTTTTCTCACACTATATCCTTTTCCCATAATTATCTACAGAGGACAAGCTTCCAATTCCGAACATTTCTGCACTGCAGAATACATACATCCTCTTTTATTATAACTCAGGAATTACAACATACCACCAACATTTCAAAATGGACAAACACACACAAAACACACACACAGATCTCTCCAAATTCAATTCAGGCCTTGCTGCTAATCAAATATCTATCATATATTTGCCCCACAGAATATTCAGAAAATATTCACCAACATTCACAGAAAAGAAATATATGGTCCATACTGTATGTATTTGGCTGTGTTATATGTGGTTATTAAATACGTTTAAAAGAGAAGGACATTTTTACATGAAGTTGCGTGTGTGAACAGAGAGTTTACAAAGGTGAGCACAATGTAACAATAAACACAAATATAATGCAATGAACTTTGAAACAGTGTGGAGCCTTTATAAGATTGCCCATGGGTGAATTCATCCCATTAAACAATTCATCCTTATATAATGGGACTCAAAAAAAGAAGGTTTTACAGGTGAAAACATGATAGTCCTCAGTAGTTTCCCTTCTGAAGTCTCTGTAGGCTACTGGGAAATTTGATTCCTGCTTTATTTTCATGGCCACAGAGTGCATATTTTATTACTGTCAAGGAACTACAAGTAGAAACTAGGCCTGTCTTGACACTGCTGCTCTGCAATTATTCACTCTAACAGTAACTGTTGCTGGGAAAGCAAAAGAAGAATGATTTTGGTTTTCTAACCTTGAGTTCTCTGTGCCCTTTTTGGTCAGGAAAACAATACTCTTGTGTTACTTTCATTGCCATGATTGAACGGATCAAATTTCAGAAAGGAATATTGAGGCATCCCATCCATTAACAGCCAGCCTTTGCTAAACATCATGAAGACTGCCTTTCCCCTCTCCCTGCCTCGAAGCAGAAACAATGATAGAGTGACAGCATTGCACCCCTTCAGCTAGATGGCATGTAGGAATAATTTTAGCCCTTTAATTTAAATTGACCAAAACTTGTAGAACTTTTTGTGTGAAACAGAAAAAACGAAGTTACGATTTAGGGTTTTGATGATTAGATAGAATCGATTATAAAAAGAAGAGAGGTATGTTGTAACCATAGAGGATGAGGTAAACTTATAACTGTACTTATAACTGCTGTAAAGAAAATCAGAAGCTACTTCTTTGTATCTTTTTTCTTTCTTTTTCATTTTTCTTTCACTGTTTTCCTTTCTTGCACTTTTAGCTTTCTCTTTGATTTCTTTCTTTTTCCTACTTTATATTAGTTTGTATTCTTTTTTTAAAAAATCTCTCTCTCTCTCTCACACACACACACCCACACGTATGTAATTAAATTGACAAAGAGAAGGCCTTAAGTCAAGCATGAGTTGTTTGATGTATCAGGATGCTGCATGCTAAATCTTGCATGGTTAAGATTGCAGGATGGTGATGAGAGGGGGTTGGGGAGAGGAAGTGCAATAATGGGCAGAACTGTGCTGGTTGTGTGACACTTTTAGTGTGCAGCCTAGCAAAAATGTAATCTTTCAGTCAGGACTGAACTTCAGTCTTTTACTGCAGGGTTCCTCAACCTTGGCCACTTGAAGATGTGTGGACTTCAACTCCCAGAATTCCCCAGCCAGCCATGCCATTCCCCATGCTGGCTGGGGAATTCTGGGAGTTGAAGTCCACACATCTTCAAGTGGCCAAGGTTGAGGAACACTGTTTTACTGCATCGGATGGTTTATTATGTAGTAGGGACCACTAACAAGTCTTTAAAATAAGTATCTGGCAGTGGTAAAAGGAAGTTGGCAAGGTACTTTTCACTTTTCTCCCCCCATTGGGATAATTCACAGCAGTCCTGAAAAGCATACAGCATCAGCATTAGAACTCAGGAATCATAGTTAATTGCTAAAGCAACTGTGTAGTTCCAAAAAGGGATTGTAGGTAGAATAACAATGAATGACATACTCTCCTGATTTTTTATATTGCCAACCAAACACTTAAGGTTGCCTAACCTCTGGTTTTAGTTATTTTCTGGACTGTAATCATTTATTCGTAAGTGCACATTTCTAGTATTTGGAAGAATAGAGTACACAAATCTGTCTTCCAATTTTCTGAACACTTTTGGGCAAATGAGGTTTCTTTTTCTAACAGCTTTCTTTAAGTACTTTAGAAAAAAAAATGGATTTCTTTTTGTGGTGTTTTTGAGCTCAAAATAAAAGTGGAAGAGGGTGTCACTCTATCACCCCAGAACCCCCTGGCTGGCCCTTTTTCCCCATCTCAAAAAGCCCCATCAAAGGAATTCCTGTTGATGTCTATCCTTGAGATGTAGCTGAAATTTGGGAAGCCAAGGAGGCTGAAGATTATTGGGTGGGATTGTATGATGAAAGAGAGAACACTGATGTGTACCTCTTGGTAAGTGTCAGCCTTTTGAGGTAGACCAGGTCAGGAAACAGACTCCACAATGACTACTGGAACTCTACTGTTGCAGGGTACAATAACAGAATTTTGAAAGCCTGACAAAATTTCTCTCCCAGTCCCTCTTATACCAAAGAGAATCAAGGGTTTTTGGCATAGCTGTAGCACAGATGCACAAAATTCTTGAATCGCAAAAAGGAGGTCTGGATAGGTCACCAAGTTTGATGAGAAACAGCTGCATAGCAAAATCACCTCAATGTTGGCTGCAAGAAAAATGGCATCTCTGCTTTTATCCTCTTTCTCAGTAAAAGGCAGTGTGTATCCATGGACACTAACCAGGAGTATTGGGTGAATTTAGCACAGTTTAGTCTATACTCCTCACCCTTTGTTATATTCTCTTCAGTTATAACAATGAATTCTCCCTGGCAGTTCAGAAACGGAAGCTAAGTCTCCCTCCTCCATGAAATGACACACAATACGTCCTGTTCCTTATGGATACTTTGCTCTCATGGTAATAGCAGAAAAATGCTTTTACTCCCATTCTCTCTTAATACCAGTACTTATGTACATCAACCTAATTTTCTTTAGAGGAGGTCCAGGAGCCTGTGGCCAGGTTTTCACTTCAGCAAAGTGAGCCTTCAGGCGATGATAAACCATCATATGATTTGTTTGTGACTTACTCTATAGTGCAAATATAGCACTTGTGTTTTATAAACTATGGTTTATAGCTTAGCTTATTTTGTGGCCAAAGACCATGTCAGTTAATTGAACAAAATATGTTTTAGCAAAAGATGATAACTCTGTTACTGTATGGTAGTCAGAATTTTGGTCAAGTCAGGAATGCACTAAAGATTTATGGTCCATCCCAGAATGAACCAAGAGATTCAATCATGAAATCTTTTTCTACTGGGAAATCCCTCTCTTCACTTGTGATACACACAGCAGATACTTGTCCTGGTTTATGAGATCTCATATTTATGTATTTTACATGCAAATATTAAATCCGCTGAACAGATGCCATGGTTTTATTGTTCCTTTCCCAGAAGAAGTAACTTTAATACTTCTTACTCCCTCACCAGCGAGTTTCCTCTCTCCAAGGTCTGCCTGGAGAACTTAACGGTTGCTCTTCCTTTTATATTAAGAAATAAATATGGTTATTCAATTCCAACTCTCCTTTGGGAATTCAAGTTGTTATATGCAGTAGTCCCTCTTCTAATTTTTCCCCACAAGAACAGCCCTTTGAATAGATTTAGCCAAGAGAGCGTGATTGGCCCAAAGCCACTCATTGGGAACTCTAATTGCATTCAGGTATATCTCATTGGGCAGCTACTTGAGTGAATAAGTACTCTAAACTCAAGATTAATTTTGCCTTTCCCTCCCACCCACAGATTACATTATATTTAAAATAAGGAAGTCTAAAAAAAGAAAAGAGGGGTTAAAAAGCAAAATTCCCCTACTCAAAAATAGTCAGTCTGTCTCAATTTAAACCTAACTGTTTAAGGCTGGATTTTGAATTTGGCCCTGAATCCTGTTCCTGCCAGATATACCCTTTCTAAGCATCCCCACTTAGTTTTGTGAAGGAAAAGAGGACAGAACAGATGCAAGATTTTCTAGCTGTCCACATCTTTATCTTAATATTGCTCTGGGTGCCCTGAAATAATTTAGTGTTGGATAATGGAATTAGTATTTTCTCTAGACAGATATTTCCAATATTTGATAAAAAAATGTCTGTAAAACCAAGATGAAGGTGAGCTAGAAAGCTCTCTCTCTCTCTCTCTCTCCCTCTGTGTGTGTGTGCATGCATGAGATATAAAGCCTGACTCAACCCATGTTTTTATTTCAGCCCATGTCCTAACATCCTAGTGGACTGCTCCACTAATGAAATTTAATAACATTTAATAACATTTTATTTATTAAAAATATCTCACTGTACCATGCTCTACCATACCACCATGATCTTGTCACTGCTATCCATGCTTTGGATAATTGTACTTTATGATGTGTGTGACTGTCTTCTGAAGTACATTCAGAAACTTGAACTGGTTTCAGATGTTCCTACCTGGTGTTTAAGATAAAGACTCATTACAGTCAAGCCCAATTCCTGGTGATCTCCTCCAAGATTTTTCAACTCCCTAGTCTAGTTCTATAACCCTAGAATTCCCAGGTTATAAGAACTCCTGGAGGCAACATGTCTTCAGTACAGATTGTTGGAAAGTGACAGTGGACAGGGACTACAGCTTTCCAGTTGCATACTAACTGACAAAGAATGTTAAATTAATGAATTTATGGCCTGATCCTGCAGGATTCAGCTTAGATACTTATATATTTAATGACAAGTATAACACATCTGAAGGGAACCATGTTGGAGAAGCCTAGAAGTAAGGATCTAATGAATGTAACAAAACAATACCATGGCATATCTGCCTGGGTTCTCTATTTTCTTCCTTAGGGTATGAGTTAAAACCAGCATATAGTATTTCAGGTTTGTGGAACATGGAATCTTTTTGATCCAGATAAAATTATTTCAATAGGCATTCTCTCTTTTGTCTGTAAACAGTATTAGATATTACTGTTCACAATTTGTAGTTGCCTGTTGTAAAGGGACACTTTTGTCTACAGATGAACTGTGTTCCTGTGATGGAATGGAATTATGAAGGCCAGACTCAGGGAGAAAAATGTTTCATTTCCTGAGGCGCGAGGGAAAGATAAGAGGATGAGACTGGTACCTCCCTGAGGAATTCACAATGTTGTGGCTGGCATTACTTGGGAGCTGGGGTTTCAGTCTGGGAAGATTGATGTCAGGCCTAGCCCAAAGAACTCCAAGAGACCATGTAAATTCAGTCCAGCAATGTTTATTAGCTACAACCTCTAGCAAGAATCTTCCCAGACTGAAACCCCAGCTCTCAAGTAATGCCAGCCACAACATTGTGAATTCCTCAGGGAGGTGCCAGTCTCATCCTCTTACCTTTCCCTCGCGCCTCAGGAGATGAAAGGAAACGTTTTTCTCCCTGAGTCTGGCCTTCATAATTCCATTCCATCACAGTTCCAGAACATCTGTAAGATTTTCTAGGGTTTCCCCAAAAAAGCCTGGACAGAAGCTGCACATTTCAGCATTTCTATTTACACATTTGCAAAATTATAATTTCGGAAAGTACTATTTCAGTATGGAATGTTTCAAAAGAGTGTATCCCCACCATATTTTTGTTGTACACCACCCAGAGTCACCTTGTGTGAGATGGGCAGCCATATAAATTCACAGTCTTTTAAAAAAATAAGAACTCAAACCTAGGAAGTGTAAATGTAAGAACTGGATCTGAATTTTCTCAAGAAAATCTAGAGTATTATTATATTATCAACAGCCATTATTCCTATTAACAGCAGTCTCCGGGAATGCAGGCTAATCATTATGATATCAAGGCAGCAGCATCTGCAGGCAAGAGAGAAGTATTTACATACCTATAAGAACCCTACGTTTCATACAAGTACACATTTAGTTCTCACTGGGGGCAAAACTCTCCATTTCTCATCCTATTTTTTTTTAACATTTTAAAAGTGTTGGAATTTTGTACATCCTGTACTCTCTCCTTTAATGTAAATACTGCACTAAATCCTAAATTGATTTGTTTGCTTTTGGTCTAGAGTGATATGTAAAACTAACCATTTCCATTTGGAAGCCATAGTTTATGGATTAATGTGATGTGTGAACCAGGCCACCATTCCTTATTCAGCAAACCATGGTTCAAACAAACCATGGCTTCATTGTGGTATGGACCCAGCCACTGAATTGTTTTTCATCAAGCACTAGAAAAACGTGGCATGCACTCACAGTGAGGAACAATTTTAAACTCTTTCCCCCAGTATCTGAGAAGCCCTTCATGGTCTCTCCAGACTGTTGGATAGCAGATAGATAGTTGAAAGAATGTGTGGAGAGAGAACATTTAAGTCTGTAATACCACTTTTATAAGAAAGTATTCTTAAGGCTGGGGTTTGTATGAAAGAAAATTAAATATAAGCAGCATTTAGGAAATAACACAGTGATAGGAAAGCCTGAATTGCTTAAGTCTATCTGCAGCTAAGAGGTTGTAGAGTGTTCTCCTCCATTAGGGAAAGGGAGTGAGTCAGGCAAGTTCCTGAACTTCATAGGGCAGAGTCAAAAGAGAAAAAAAGAACTGGGTGGAGAGATGAAGGATGTGATGAACATCAGCCCACCCAATAGGAGACAAGTTACATGGAAACATGCAAAGTAGGAAAGGAAAGGAGATCAGAGTGAAGTCCCTTTGCTAACTATTTTAAATTCTTTAAAAATCAGACAATGTGATTTTCTGGATTTTTTCCCCCATTTTGTCTCTCATAGTTGAGGTATACCTATGATGAAAATTACAGGCCTCTCTCATCTTTTTAGGTGGGAGAACTTGCAACTGGTGGCTGACTAAATACTTTTTTGCCCCACTGTAACTAGTAGCTAGGACATGAAATGAAAGAAAGTTGAAAGAAGGGCATGGGAATTTAACAGGAGGGGTGGCTGTCCCTAGGTTTCTTCCCTGAGGAGAAAAGGCTTTTAAAGAGAGTCCGGTAGATTATTTGTGGATATCCATTCAAACATAGCTGAAGGTAGTTTGAGAGGAGGATGGAAGAGAGAAGTGACAAATACTTGAAACAGATTCAGTGTTTTGTTGCATGTCCATTTTATTATTAAATGTTCCTTTACTTTACAAAGAAGATAGGAGTATATTTGCCATGCTGAGAACTATAATGCTGACTCCAGATCTTAGTTCTTGTTTAATTTGAGCTCCAGTTAAAGGCTTGTACATGTAGAAACTTTTCATTCATTGTTTGGCAGAACATTGGCATGGATGTTGAAAAAGACAGGGTTGTTTTATTTGCTTTTTGTTACCATTTCACTTTTAAATATTGTAAATTAAAACAAATTACTTTTAGAAAAGGCATTCTGTCTTCACCCATGCTGAGAAGTCAACTGGCAAAGCTCTGAACATCTGCTCTGACTTGGCACAAGGGCAACCATATTAATTCTCCTTCTGTATGTTATTATCTCCAGCTACATTGTTTATATCTTTGCCTCCTGCAAGGCTACTTTGGCTCACAGCAGTGTTCAGAGGACTAATTAATGTTTGCCAAGTGCTAGTATTTAAGATGACATATGAATGCTGTTGTTGTTGATGATGATGATAATTTGACCCTAGAATGGGCATGGATGACGCCCTCATGGTCCAGATCTGCAGCACTGTGCCAGCCAACGTGAAATAAGAGTTGAACTTAAACATTTAGAGGAGGCGCTAGCACACTAGATATTGTTCTGCTAGGCCAAAGAAAACAAAAAAACCCTAAATGGACAAGTAAAGATTCTTTCTAATCAACTCTTAGTGACTACCTGGATGTGTCCATGTAGCATTCATTGCAAAACCATGGAACTGGTTTTTACTACTGACTTCTTCCAGGATTTATTTATTTTTTTGTTTACTTCCCAGTCTAGTTTACAACCCCAGGAATTTTCTGGAGGTCTCCCATCTAAGTACCAATCAGGACTGATACTACTTAACTTTTGAGATCAGCCAAGGTCAGCTAGCTGTTGCCACCTGCTGTGAAAGAACAACAAAGGACTTATTAAATACACATGAGAACATGTGGACCATTGTTCCTAGCATTGAGATGTCTGTGAATTGTCAGTGGTAATGAATTTAACTTAGATCTGATTGTAAAGCATATTTCTCCCCTTCAGATTTGGGGCCTTATATGAGTTCAGCTGAATGTCCATCCAAGTGACTACTCTTTTATTCCAAATTACAATGTCCTCTATGGATGTTTCATAAGGTAATATGTAATCTTGAGTCACAATTTCTGCTGTAATTATCTTAATAAACTTCTCATAGAGATTTTTTCTTCAAGAACCCAAGAGTGGAATTTCAAGCTCTGGGTGTGCTGAGCATGATAGCTTAGAGGAAGTTATTACACTTCTTACTGCTATTTGTATGCTGCTAATGCAAGACTGTCCTTCATAATAGCAAGAAACATAACATAATAGCATGACTTAATG
The DNA here is from genome assembly GCF_059951505.1 of Python bivittatus. NCBI lineage: Eukaryota > Metazoa > Chordata > Lepidosauria > Squamata > Pythonidae > Python > Python bivittatus. Next base: position 76,163,381 of record NW_028277098.1, on the reverse strand, counting down.
CAATAAAGAGCCCAAGAAGACTCGTTGACAAGGAAAGACTTTTATCATTGTCCGGTGTTATTTTGAAGTCTAGCCATCTTCTTCATCTGAAGGCCAGTTCCAACAAGATCTAGTGTGGGAGAATTATTGCAAGTGTTACCCATGACTTAAATGATCACACACTCCCTTCCTAACTGCTAATCCTTATTTGTTAGGTTCCTGCCTCCAGGAATTCAAATTGGTCTCTGTAGTGCTGTATTCCCTTCTTCAGCTTTTCAGTTTACTTGATGAGCTTCCATGGCTGAGAATGGACCTGCTCTGTGTCTCCCTGGTCCCAAGTCCATCTTATTCACTGGCTCTCCAAGTCTCAGAGTAGGACTTCATGAATCATCATCACAAGGACTATCATAGATGACCTTTTCAAGCACAGATGCTCTAACTAGACAACTTGATGTTATCATGTTGTCAGCATCTTCATCCTTCCCTTCAGTTTTCTGTATAGAAAGCTGCTACTTTCCCAGCCTGACATCTTTGAGATATACTGCATTACAGCCCAATTCCTAGTCAAGATGTTGGTGTGGAATGACAGAGGCTTGTTCAAAATATCTAGGGAGGTTGAGGTTAAGTGCTGTAATAACTGTGTCATCAGGGCCCAGAAATCATCACATCAATAGAAGTTTGCTTTTCCCATCTATCCTCAGATTAGCAGTAACACAGGATCCCCCCATGATGCAGCTCATGGAAGACGTCCTCACCAATTTTGCAAAAATTCATTGGTTGATCTAATAACAATGTGATGGTTCTAATCTAGATAAGGAACTGTCACATTTGATTCCTTACAATAACTGATTGCTCTTAGATATCAGTTAGGTACTGCAAATGAAAATATAAGAGTTATTGGAAGGGAAGTTGAACATTTTAGGGGCCACCTGTCACACTAGCATCTGCCAAAGATTCTCAAGGAATAACTTGAACAAACAGATCGGCATTCTGTCTGTCTGTCTGCCTGCCTGCCTACTTACTTATCCCCCAACACATAGTTACCTACCATATGGTGCTTTTCTTCTTCAATAAAAACAAAGGAGGGATGGGGAATCTATTATTTACACACTTTCTATAGCAACGTAAACCACGTATTTGCATGAAAGATTCTTCACTCCTTTGGACCTGATAGCACTGAATCACCCTTTTCCTTGGCCTCACCAAAGCCATCTAACTCCAGTCTGAGTGCATGCCTTCTATATGATTCTGCTCACTCGCTCTCAGGCACTATAGCAAATAAACTCCTCAGGATCAGCTCTATTTCCTTTCTTCTCCAGTGTGCCATGCAGCTTGTGGCTAGAAAGCACTTACGCAGGAAGCTGAGTTTGGCAGATCTCTTTATTTTTATCTGAGAATTTTTATCCAAAGGAATTGGGAATAGTTCAGTATTCTTGCTTCCCTGATATGCCTAGAATGAAATGGAGAATATTCTTTGGGGCTGTGTGTGAGTTTAACACAGAATAGAAATATCATGTACATTCTTTTAAAATGCTGTCTGTGCATTAAAAATCATAAGTGTTTTCCCTTGCCTAGTTTTTCATCAGACTAAGGTAGGCTGGGGAGCCCTGAACTTTTCCTCACAGGCACTTTAATGTGCTTTCCTCCCATCCTTGAGTCAGGAGGAAAATATATTGACCTAAATTGTACTTTACTGTTCCCCAGCAACAAGGCTGGGCAACATTGCTGCCCTCACACAGTTTAAGGTGAGAAGTTTCAGAGCTGTGACTGGTGGATTCCCCGCCAACCTTTGCCCTCCCACCCAACTCCTGAACATCTGGCATGGCAAGGTTGGAGTTCAAGCCTTAAGATTTATTATTTATTTATTTAGCCTTAGTTCTTTTTTAATATTTACCATGCTTATATTCAGACAGGTCTCTTGGTCTCCTAAGTAGAAGACTGGTACATTTATGTCAAACAAGCCTACACCCCCTACCAAGTCTGCATGAGTGATTGAAAGAGTTGTTTTGAAATGCAAAGCAGAGAGGCCTAAACTAGAGAACTTCTACACCAGTGTTTCTCAACCTTGGCAGCTTTCAGATGTGTGGACATCAACTCCCAGAATTCCCCAGCCAGCAAGGCTTGAATATTAAGATCTCTGTGTGTGCATGCGCAGGAGCTTCCCATGTCTGAGTAGAGCCACACTGTTTGGGGATACAAGTGAGGGCCTTTTCTGTTGGCATCAGGTGAACATTTGTCTTTTTATCCCCCTCTTTGGGAGAAAGCATCCACTGCCTGACTATATGTTTTATCCCTTAACTGCCTCTCTGTCAGACTTACTGTGATTATGATTTTATGTTTACAATTATTATTTATTTTATTTGTACTATGTCACCCTGCTTATTTTGTGGACTATAACTCTAGCTATAATGGAGCCTTACTTGGCTGGGTTTATACAATACATGAAATCATGAACAATACTCCATAAACCAAAATAGCCGGATTTTAACAACATGGTAAGTCAAAACCAAACAAACACATCCTGGCTTCCTGTGATGTATGAACTCAGCTATTATGAGAGCATTCATAGCAGGTACCAACCTCCATTAGGGAAGAAAGGCTATGGACAGAGAATTCTGACTTTCCATGAATCCACTATTCAAACACTGTTATTTTACATTGACAATCTCAGATCAAAATATCTGAGAATTCACTCCATAATAAAACATACAAGCCTGCTTTCAAAATCAGTTAAGCTTAAGGATGGAATGATGATATTATTAATTACATACGAATGTATTTAAACGATGAGATTATCACCATATAAACCCAGTACTGCAGACTTAGATAAGTGGCATGGTCAAGATTTATGCTGTTTTCTGAAAGTTGAAACAAGCCATGTGAGTTGTACTGTACGTGCACACGCACACACACATAGAGGAATATTTGTATGGCAACATAAAAATCATTTCAATGTACACTCATCAAAGTACAACGTACTTTGTAGAATTTTTTATTTTTATGGATTTACTTCTGGCCCTGGGTGAGACACCACTCACACTAGCAATATGTGTTTGGTTACAACCATTTCCCAAACATTTCAGGATCTAGACAATAAAGGATTAGATCTAGGATTGAATTCACCCAAGATCAGTGTAGAAAGAGAGATCAGAGCCACAGGGCTTGGAATTGGTCAACATTCTTAAACATAAGCTCTATGGAGCTTCGGCATCTCAAATTGTCAAAAGAATATATATATTTTTTTCAGTTTAAGATTTTGAGCAGTCATGTCAGAAGAAAAGTCACTTGCCTATCCTAGGATGACATCAGTATGGAGACTTGTCCCTTTTTTTTACAGCATGACTAAGTGAGGTACCAGAAAATGGACAATCTCCATCTATATGTGTGATTATGTGTGATGAAAGGTTAAAAGTGCATGTAGTTTTATCACATGAAGTGTACACTAAAGGCACACCAGAGGAATGGGAGCACTGTAGTACTTTCCACCTTTGATTCACTTTCTCTGGGGTCCTATTATAAAAGCATAGAAAAACATTCTTAATATTTGAAAGGATGTTACAAAGAAGAAGGCCAAGACTTGCTTTCTCTCATTGCAGATGCAGGACACAGAACAATGCATTTGAACTACAAGAAGACAGATTGATAATGATTGTTTTTTAAAAAGAATTGTAGCAGGAAGAATAATGATAATGCTGTGTTGAAGAATGGAACTGAAACAATCTTTGTGTCTGCAAAGAATGCTAACAATCTTTGTGTCTAAGAAAAAATTGACAAAAATGTTGAAAAATGATAAGGCTGCAGGTATAGATGGTGTGACTGGAGAAATGTGAAAATATGGATCCAGTGGGCTTTATGGAGAGGCTGTGTAGCTTGTTTAATGTCTGTGTTAAGACTGCATCTGTGTCTGATGACAGCAAGAATGCTGTTATTGTTCCTGTAGACAAAAAAGACTGAATGCAAAACTACAGGGGGATTAGTTTGCCTAGCAAAGTGGTTGGCAGAATTCTGATCAAAGGAATATGCAAAATGAAAATGAGCAAAATTTTGGGAAGTTTAGAATGCTTTTATGCTGGGCAGGGATGTACAAATATTTGCTCTTCAGGAGGTTATCGAGAAATGTATGACTATGAAAAAAAGTATGCATTCCTGTTGATTTGGAGAAAGCTTATGATAAAAGTGAATAGGCTCAAATTATAGAATGCTTTGCATGAATATGGAGGTTAAGGTTGGCTGCTGATTGTGGTAAGAGTGCTATATGAAGGAAGTAAAACGTGCACCAATTTTGTGTTCAGATGCTGTGTTCTTGGTTGAGACCTCATGTGATTTGCAGTGAATGTTGGACAGACTGTATCATGCAATGAGGACTATGTGTCAGAACTTCACCCAGATCACAGCAATATATTTCCCTCTACAAACACAATCAGCACTCAGGAGCTAACAGCAGAACAGCCAAGGACAGGGCAATTTGCTTTTATTGCAGGCACCAGAAACCCTAATAACAAAGTTCAGCCACTGCAGAATCTAGTAATCCAGCTCACTATATAACAGTTCTAGTGTTTAAATCATACATCTCTTTGTCTTGTCATTATGTATTAACAACCTTCTTGCTGCTTGTTTTTCAGCCCTTGATGTGAAAGTCACCTGCAGTATGTTTTGATAATGGTCCTATCTGGTCTCAAGCTCTTTGCTTCTGGTCCTGATAGCTTTAATCCTCCCAGCATAGATCTGAAAATTAATGTATTGAAGACCAAGGTACCTGTGTTTGATAGGGAAAATGGTGTGAATGATTACAAATATTGTATGCATTAGGAATAACTAGATCACCAGCAATCATCTCCAGCAATCATCACCCAGATAAGCAAAGGTCACCACCAGGCACACAATCAAGCAGTCAACATATGCTAATCAATGAACTACCAGAAGAGCCAAACAGAACCCCCACCCCCACCAGCACTGGTAAAGCAGGCCACAGCAGATAAACAGAGAGCAAACCCCATCCCATTTTAGCACTGAAGATGTTACCTAGCCAGGTAATGAAACGTTTGCAAGAAAAGAACCAAGCTCTGAGAACCCCAAGGACTCCATAACTAGATTAACTTGTGTTCATTGTTGGATGTTTACTAAGGAAGAGGAAATTTGCATTAAGACATGCAAATATTGATAGAAGGGTAGTGGGTGGTATGCAACAGATGAATGTTTCTGGAAATAAATAATAATGGCTGTGTATGAGAGTGCTTCTGCTTACTTTGTTATATGGAAGTGGGAGTTTGGTGCATCAAGAGAAATGTGAAAGTAAGTTGAATGCTGTGGAATTGGTTATTTAAGAAGTGTGTCTGATAAAAAAGAGATGGGGCAAGAAGGAATGAATGCTGAAGGAATTTCGATTGAATACAAAAGAGAGTGGCAAGTATGAAAAGTATGTTGAGATGGTTGATCTCAAAGAAATGAACACGGATCAAACCACAGTGAATGAACAGGTCAAGAGAATGGTAAAGACAGAGAAATTCGTCATTAGATGGAGGTGATAAGGTCCCAAAGAAGAGAGAGGTCAGAAGTTTAAGAGACAAAAGGCAATGTATGAACTGGTATATCAGTATGATGGAAGCACATCTGGCTTGCAAGGACACAAAGGTATGGAGCCCAATATTGAATGATTTGGTATAAACTAGATTTAGCTATATTTCTTTATCTTTTTCTTCTCTCATGCCTTAACTCCTTTGCCTCACTATTATGACTCTTCGGTACTTTGCATATTGTTTTTTACTCTGCAAGGGAAGAGTGTAATGGGAATGGATCTATGTATGCGAATCCTAGGAACTGCATTTCTATGTGGCAAGCCAGACTTCCGTAGTTTGTTGTCATTAAGATTCAATTCCCAGCATTTCAGGAGTTGCAATCTAAGGGTGGATTCATACTTTTTGCTTGGCCTGTTGCCAGTACAGGTCACTCACTGCTTCGTGGGTGCAGGAATGGGTGACATTGTCTTCTCTCCCACTCCCAGCCCATTGTAAATGCACCCCATACCCGTGTTTTCCAGCTTTGAAACTGCTGTTTCCCAATCTGAGCTATCTTACACCCTTCAGAGTAGAGAGTCTCCAGTGCTTTGTTCCATTCTAGTAGATGCTTCAGCTCCAAATCTGCTGGATTGCCTGGCATGTTCTGTGCCTTCTAGTAGTGATTCACCTTGTACTGTTGGATGACTATATTCTCTACTAGTTGGTGGTTGTATGGATGTGTGTGCGTTTTAAAAGAATCTTGCAGTTGATCCAATGTTAGCCTATTAAGTCAATGAACTATCCTCAACTCTAGAAGCTCACGTTCAACCTTTACATGTCCCAGTGGGTACTTTTCAATTTCTGCCCAGGCTGGGTAAAAACATGTTCCTTTCCTTTCCCATTTTCTGCTTATAGGACTTCAAAGTTTCCCTTCCTTTCCTTTTTTAAAAAACAAAACTTCTTTAAATTACAATTAAGAATGTTTTATTTTGTTTCTTTGAAGCTGAATTATCAGTTCCTCCTTGCTATAAGGTTTCCATGGACCTACAGAGTAGTGTAGGAATGAAAGGATAAACTATTTCCTGTTGCTTTGATTATTGTAATATCAGACAGTGATGCTACCACAATGGTAGAAAGAAAAAAAAAGAAAAGAAAAGAAACATCTCCATTAGTGTCAACTGAGATAATGTGGGTAGGGGGATGGAGGCAAATATCTGGGAAACAAAGGGAAGGCATGGAGACTAATAAGGAGGGAACAAGCAGAAAAAGGCAGGATCTGGCAGACCAGTCCACACAGGAGCCAGGCAGTGAGCCTTGCCTTCCATGCAAGAATGGAAAGTGCAAGAAACAGAAGAATGACCAATCGGGTCTTGCAGTGGCCATTGTTCAGGCTGTGCACCACGCTGTCCCTGTTACTAACCCACTGTAATTTGGACCAGAATTTCTGAAGCCGACTTAAGAAACAGCTAGGAGCAGTATGGGAGACAAGCAGCTTAGGCTGCCACACAGAATTGCTCTAGATATATCAGCTCATTGTTACATTGAGTATAGCTGGGGTAAGGATCTCAATACTCTCATCAACCACAAAATATGGATTGTTCAGGGATCTGTGATAGCATTAACAGTCTAACAACATTGAAACATGAATGCATTTACTTAGAGAAACTTCTACTGAAATGCAGTCTTCTAACAAGTAAATGGTATCTTCAAGCAGTGTCCAGAAATCCAGAAAAATATGTCATTGTTGTACAAACATGAACAGCTCATAAATCAATCCTGTCTGAGGTCATGATGTCCCCATGTGGTCAGTTGCCAGCACTATTGGAGGCACAGAAGCAACCCCAGATTTTCCAGCAGATGCGCAGTCATAGAATCATTGAGCTGGAAGGGACCATTTAAATTTCCCTCCTGCTTAAGGCAGGGCTCCAAATAAAAGCATTCCTTGCAGATGGCTGCCCAGCCCTGATTGAGGACATTCAGGGAAGGGAAGGGCCCCCACCACACCTTCTTTATGACACATCTTTAGATACCTGAAAAATGGTGTCATATCTTCTCAAGGCAAAATACCTAGTCTCTCCAATCTCTCTTTGAAGGAATTACCTTCCAGTCCCCTGATCCTCTTTGTTCCATAGAAGCTACAGCCAAACATAGTTTGCAATGATTTTTCACCTTCAGTTTTACATTTTTTATATATTAAGGTACAGCTGAAAATGCATTGTGTGATGTGTCCTTCTAACATGATTTATTCAGAGGATGTGAATGACTGATGTGCTAAATGCATGTACATTGATGCAAATTTCATATCAGAAATACTTTCAAGTGATCAAATATGTGTGTGTGCATGGGTGTATGGATTATAAGCACAGACAGAAATATTTTGCATAAAGTTCAAGTTATAGTGAATTGTACAAATGTGCATAATACTGGAAGGAAGCAGAATGATTCATTAGAGGGGAAGGACAGGACAACTTATCTGTTTCCTGCAATTCCTCACATAAGTAAGAAAAATGAGCTAGCTTAATAGAAATTATGTGTGACAGCAAAGGACAAACCATTCCAATTGAAACAACAGCAGTACTGAGAAATCCTGAACAGACTTGCAGGCCAGTACTTGGTACTTTTTTGAAGGGCAGCATCAGTCTGGGATGTATTTAGAAAAGCTGCCTCATTTAAAAATCAAATGAAGAGAAACAGAAATTGGAATAAAAGTAGAGGACAGGATGGCAGGCTTTCCAGTCCTAATATTTTACAGATTTGTTGCACATATGCTATGGAGCAGAAACATTATTTAAGTCCAAAAGCAAATAAGATAAAATCATATATCCAGAAACTGGAAAAAGAAAAGGGGTGGGGGGTGGGGGAAGGATTGTATGTCAGAATGGAAGGAATGGCAAAAAAGATAAGGGAGAGAGAAAATACAAGCTGAGAATAATAATGCAAAACAGACTGAATGCCAGAATAACTCAATGGAAAAACTTTCACCCTGGTTCTCCAATTCATTGTTTACTTTGTTCCAATGAAATTTGAATTGCAGGGTGAAGAGTATTACCTTCAGGCTCTGATAAGTTTACTTAGTTTATGACAGTTTTCTGTGAGTCCTGTCACTTGTGATCAGGTTCCAGGCCCTCCAAGATTTTCATTTTCTTCTTTTCCCTTCCCTTTAGAAAGGAAATAAAATGTTGGAAATCATTGGTTATCTCTTTTTGACATACACTAATGGGATCTGAGTTAGTGTTTTTTTGGATCTATCTACCTATCTACCTACCATAACAAATGTTGCAAAAATAAAAAATATAAAACTACTGATATATAAAAATGCCAAAAAGAAAAGAAACTAAAAAGAAAAAAACCCGCACATTCAAGTATAAAAAAGATCTATCTATCTATCTATCTATCTATCTATCTATCTATCTATCTATCTATCTATCTATCTATCTATCTATCTATCTCATGTTGACTTGGTTTTTAAACAACAAATTAAATTTTGCCCATACAGAATCAGACTGATCAGTCTTTCCATTTGTTGATTAAGGGCAAATGTAAAAGGCTACAGTGAGCTGTAATGAATGGGTGGAAAGTCTATTCCAAGAAGTTCAGATACTGCAAGAATTATAGGCAGACCTGGCCTGCCAACCCAGATAAAATAGCAGAGACAACTGAAGCCTGTGAAAATCAGACTTCAAGGAACCAATCAGGAGCAGGAAGGAACCCCTCTCAGGTGGGCACTTAAAAGAAGAACACCTACTGTAGCTCTATTTTGCTTTTGCTTTAACCACTGGAGCTCTCCAGGGCTATTTGGATGCCAAGTCAAAAAGAAAGCCCAACCATAATAATCAGGACTGCAGACCAGGGAATTATACAGTGAGCTAGATTACTGGATGTGGGATGGAATTTGTATTATAGAACATCATCGGAACTGTGTGATTTTTGTTCATGTGTAGGGTGATCTTGGGCTGAAGTTGAATGAAATCAATGAAGTTGAATGAAAACTTCCTCAGAAGTAATTGTTCATTTCTTTTTTCTCTTGTACCTTTTAACTTCCATCCAGTTCTTTGACCTTGATATGCATAATAAGGATATGAATTCTTATTAAATCTGTGATGTTCATTCTAAGAAAAGGAACTGTACATTCTCCCATCAGGTCATGCTACTAAAGGAAAGATGATCACCATATGCCTCCTCCCAAGGAAATTACAGCAGACAGATTTTTCTGGAGAAAAGTGACTGGTGAAACATTATGAAGGCAGCTCTTCCCAGGACTTATGGAGAGGATACAATAGGATTAGATATGGAGTCTACAGAGCCCAATCCTCTTTATTTTGTGAAAGTGTGTGCACATACTGTATGTCCTGTTACATGAGCACTTATTTTCAATCCTGGATTTTAAGACTGCAATAAGACTTCTTTCCAACAAGGTCAAACCATCTTTTTGGCTATGCTTCACACTCAATAAATCCAAAGTTTCTCATAAAAAGTACATAATTCAGCATCAAATTAACATCTTTAAATCTTACTTTTCTTTGTGAAATCATATCAACAATGATTTGACTATCAGTCCAAAATGAGACTACTGTAGAGCAAGCCCAAATCATAGGGTCTTATTGACATTTATCAGAGCACTGTACCTACATTTTTTTTATTTAGCAGTTTGGTAAATTACCAGGCATTCAATTAATTGGAATGCCTAATGTATTTCCAATAAAATCTAGAGTATCTGAGAAAATATGTAAGAAATGGGTTTTTGCTTACTGTATACATTCACTTAAATATCTTGGAATTTCTAGGAAAACTACCTTGTTTGTTGACAAAGATTGTAAACTGTTTAACTCAGATTCATAATTCAATAAATGGTTGAAAATTCCCATGAGCTGATGGGGAAGAATAAATGTTAAAAAGAATATATTGTGTACATGTGCATGTATATGTGTGAATGTGTATATATATGAAGTGCATATGTTAATTTCTCTTAGATATTTAAAGCAAACTGATAAGCTATTGAGAAAAAAAATATGGAATGGACATATCTCTCCCTGTTAGTTGTCTTTTCTAAACTGAAACTTCCATATGAAGAATAGAGTTTTAATTTCTTGGACTTTTAATGATACCAGTGGGCCTCTATTGGAAATCTGTTTCTTTTTGAAAAGTATTATTTTTCAAAACCATTATAGATACAACTACAAAGTTATTATTTGCCCTCTCCATTAATATCTTGATTGTGTGTGTGTGAGGTGGTGGTGGTGGTGGCGTTCCTCTTTCAGCTGAGTGGGTGTTGATAGACCAGGAAAAGTATCTTGGGAGGTAGCAGCTAGTTCAATGAAAATGTCAATCCACTAGGATCACTGCTGTGAAAACGATATTTTATAGATCATTAAGAAAGCATTTTTAAGAATCTTGTCAATTTCATACTATTGTTCATAGTATAGAGTCCAGTGGAGTATTAGGATTGCTCTGTAAATCCCAAGTAAAGCAAATGTTTTTAACTTGAAAAATGTCTTAGTTCAAGTCCAACCTTACAGACTTGCTGTGGTAGCCTTCCCACTCTGATGCCCTCCATATGTGTTGGGACTACAAAACCTAGCATTTCTTTTGCAATAGTTCTCTGCGTTGCACCTCAAAGAGGAATGTTTTCACCAGGGTTTTTTTCAGAATGTTTATTGTATATGAACTTCAGCCTGGCTTCTGACCCTGCTGTGAATTACTGGCTTTCCCCATTACCAGTTTGATGATCAGCTTCCCTAGTCAACATCTTAGCTATATTATAGAAGGATAAGAGATGACCATACACAAGATTGATCACTTTCTGGATTAAATGTAGCCACTGGTAATAAACTGTGACACTGTGGCTATATTCACATGATACACAGAACCACAAACTAAGCAAAGGGTATTGTAGGTACTCAGTCCGTGTGGTTAGTTTATGTGGAATTAACCCAGAAAATTGGGTAAATGGAATAAACCTTGATTAATTACAGGTGTGTCATGCAAATCACATCATTTCTCTTATCTGTTAATGGTAACTTTCTATAATGATTAAGGAAAACATTTATTCACATGCAGAAAAGAGAGAGGAGCAAAGACATAGTTCCCTATATTATGTCTCCACTAAAATTTTAAAATGCATATACCTAAATTTCTTTATATAGCTTTCTGTGCTGAGATTGAATTTGATCTAAATTTAGGAATAATAGGAACAGAGTCTAAATGGTGTGTGTGTGTGTGTGTGTGTGTTTATTGACCCCCTTCAATTGAACAACTGAACAATGAGTCATTTCTCAAATAACAATTACAAGCAATTGTGTCTTTGTATTGCTCTTGAAATTTGTCAAACTAACAGTTGCGACACAAAGCTACGAACAATTATGTTCTTTTTCTAGAAGAGATAATTTTATTAGTGAAACAAATATCTACAAACAACATGCTTCCTGTGATATTAAGCTATGTTTAGAATGCACATTCTCCCTCAGTCTCTGAAATCAGACTGCAGGTAGGAATAAGAAACATAGAAAGTTGCCTTATAGGGGTCCAAGAATTGCCCATATTAACGGCAGTGGCTTGCTAGAGTTTTTTCAGCCCTTTTTGGAGATGCTGCACATCGAATTTGGAACTTTCTCTGTGCAAAGCAGGTACTTTCCCTGCCCTGCCTTGATAACATGGAATTCTTTGGAAAAGGATGTGCAAGAATTTTCTTCAGTGTGCCCTTTGATGAAAGTTTTCTCCATAACTTGGATGGGAAGATTACCCCCAAGAAAACAACCTCCTCCGCATTATATACAGAAGAATGAGAAACAGGCACCTTCATCCATAACTCTACCAGTTTGGCTGAACAGTATGTCCAGATGCACGTGTTCTCAGAATTTTCTGAAGCAGTTTTCAACTGTTGCAATGAAAGTCTGCTGTAGGCTTAGATATGGCTGCCTTATATCTCTTAAAAGCTCCATCCAGCATGGCAAATGGTAAAGAGATTCTGCTAGAGCAGTGTTCCTCAACCTTGGCAGCTTGAAGATGTGTGGACTTCAACTCCCAGAATTCCCCAGCCAGCTATGCTGGCTGGGGAATTCTGGGAGTTGAAGTCCACACATTTTCAAGCTGCCAAGGTTGAGGAACACTGTGCTAGAGGGCCATCAGTTGCCTACAGTACTCCTGCTCTGTGAAAAGCTAGGCTAATTTGGGGGGGAGGGAAAAACCCTTAAGAAGCAAAGTGTTACCTCTTCTTTCCTCCTTCCCTTTTCCCCCCATCCAAATGCTCAAAGGACGGGGAAATGTCTGCCTTGCCCTTCCCACAAGCTTTGCTTAGCTTTAGATAAATGTGGGTTTTCGTTTTGATAACAAGGCATCCTTGCCGTTTGTTCTGAAGTTGCTAAGGTCCTTTTACTTAATCAAGCAGGAAAAACCCAACCCAACCCACCACTTGCTATTTGCAATTATATTCTGATTTCTTTCTTTCACAAGAAATGAAGTCTGAGGATTTCTGGGTGGACCATCTGCTTGCCCTATTTCTATGTGCTCTTGATGAATCACCTTCTATCTGGATAGTTGCTTTCACAGTCTTTCCCTATATTTACAGAACCCATAATATTTCCCAAGCACCCTTATATCCATTGGTACAAAAGCAACAGATGTAATTCTGAAGCCAAATAAATGGTTACAGTTAGAATCCTGCAAATAGGGAGCATACTAATGCTTGTAAATAAACAGACAAATAAAATTAGGCTGTGTCCAGGAATGTGACACCGGATGAGCAAACAGAAATCTGTATGTTCAGCAACATCAAGGATACGTTCTAATCAAATAAAAATTATCCTTTGCATCAAGTAACTCAGGCTTTCACATGGATATATCATAGCCGAGGTCTCACCAAAATCAATGCAAATTCTCATTCACTTGAAGAGGTATAGCATTGCAAGCATTCAGATGTATACTAAACATCTTGAAACCCCTGGGAACCAACAAAACCTCCAATTCATTTCAACTGATTTTGTGTTGTATCCACATATGATAGGATTCAGCCTAACCACTCCACATGCTTTTAATTAATTAGATTTTTAAAGGAGCAAATCAGACTTATTTCAACTACTCTGATTTATTCCATTTTAATACACTACTCAAACTAATCAACTCTGAATACAAATTAAACTCAGTAAACTTTTGTGCAAACACTCTCAAGGGTACAAATTTGATTTTGGATGTTTATTATTCCAAACGAACACATTTGATTTGCAAATGAAAACAGCCTATTTGTTCTGACTCTAGTAAACATGCATTGTTATAATATGCATTTGTTGAGGACTCTGAAGGTGAAATATGACTCTGACTTCATATATGCAAACCCTGAAATAAAATTAACTTGAGTCCACAAAAGGGAAGTCACTCTGTCAATTGTGGTAAGCAGCGTTTTTCTTTTTCTTTTAATAGCAATTTTATTAAAGTTTATAATTACAACAATAAAAACTAATATAAACTGAAAAAATAGAAGAATAGAAAGAAGGGTAGAAGGTGCTGAAAAGAAAGGAAAAAAGGAAACAATAGAAACAAAAAAGAAAGAAAAAAATAAGTAAAGAAAAAGAAAAGAAATATATAAAGAAGTGACTTCCCACCTTCATTGCAACAAGTATAAACAATTTTAGTAACTTTTCACCTTCTCTTAAAATACAACAAATTATCTCTTCTTCCCATATCCCATCTCTTATCTATAAACAAATTCATAAAGCCTCGTCATTTCAGTCCTGATGTCAGTGAAAGTCCACTAAGGGTTACCAGAGATAACAACATATCTATTTTAACCTTGATCAAATAAACTAACTTTATATTCCTTCCTTTTACTTTTAACAATCTTAATCTTTAGTCCCTTCAAACAATGTCCTAGAATGTGATTTCTTTTCATTTTTTCTTTGCCCCTTATCACAAAATTCTTCAAAACTTGAACAAGCCTCTTTTGTAAATCCAATATAGGAAAATTATCCAGGTCATTCTCTTAGTTTGTTGTTTGTATATCCCTTTTAATTATTAAAACATCTACCGGTTCCTTTTGTATGTCCAGTGTAATATCTTTTTCCATGCCATTCTTGTAGAAATCCACTTTCAACTCAGTCTCAGTCTTATCAGGTAGAACTTGCTCCTCTTCCATAGCATCTTTTAGACACAGTCTATCTATAGGGGCAGACACTTTAAAAATTAACTTTGGGATCCATCTTTCAAAAATATCTTTCAATATGTCCAATGTGAAAATATTTTGTTTCATTCTGTAATTGTAGGTCGAATTTAAGTGTTCTTCTCCTTTAATTGTAATCTTTAGTTCCTTCTAGTTGCCTCTAGTGTCCAATTTTTAAAATCTTATCTTATTATTATTTTTAATTCAAAACAAAAGGATTTTCCCATGGGAAGGATTCTAATAATTAATTCCAAAATCTTATTTCATAATTTATTTGGACCCTTAGTCCACTTGTAGCTTTCTAAAACCAAAGTTTTATCCTTTTGCTGGTTATTCTCCCCAATATATATATATATATTTAAGTTCTTAAACTTGTAGTTAAAACTTTGTTCACTAAGGATTGAAGGAAACTCACTCAATGCTGCCAAAATTGTTGATCCAAAGGTTCCTAATAGCTGAAAAGCAATTTCTGAAAGTGATTAGAAAAGGAAGTATGTGAACTTAGTGTCCTTTCAAATGCGCCAACCGAGGTTTGAGCAAGATGGTTATTCCCTCATCTCCCAGACCTCTAAACCTGCTGGAGATCACTATCTTGCAGTCTTCTCACGAGAATAAGCTGTCTGGAGCACTTGTGGGTGATCTCAAGTCCTCTCCTTGTCTGTAGAGGAATTATCAAAGAGCTGGTCTATTCCTTGGCTCTTCATTCCACTGTAACCATCAGCTCTGCTTTTTGGGGAGTTGTCTTCAATCCACCATTTTTTCCCTGGAAGTCCAGTAAGTAGTGTTTTTCTATGACTCCCTTTTCCAGTTTAGTATCTGATGATTTGTTGAACTTTAGCTGCCATCATTCCTAGCTAGAATGGTAATTTGTCCTGAGATCTACTGTACTTGGTCCTATAAAATCAGGAGAAGGCTCCCATTGTCTGTTCCAGTGAGACTATCAGTGTCTTCCATTAAATATGGGCTTTAACTTTTATTCCAGTATTGTGCAGGCCTTTTGGAATGGATGATCCATATTACAGTGGAACCTTGGTTTACGAACTTAATTCGTTCCGTGACTCTGGTCACACCCCAAATTGGTCGCAACCCGAAGGAAATTTCCCCATAAGGTTCAATGTAATTACCGTTAATCCGTTCTGGCGTGGAGGACAGGGAGGCGGCTATTGCTTGGAGGGAGAGTCCCCCTCCCTATGACCACGTGTCAGGGGCGGAAAATGGCCGCAGACCACGTGTCAGGGGCTGAAAAATGGCCGCGGACCACGTGTCAGGGGCGGAAAATGGCCGCGGACCACATGTCAGGGGAGGAAAAATGGCCGTGGACCATGTGTCAGGGGCGGAAAAATGGCCGCAGACCACGTGTCAGGGGCGGAAAAATGGCCGCAGACCGTGTCACAGGAGGGAAAATGGCCGCGTATCCTGTTCGTACCCTGAGGCGGAGTTCGCAAACCGAGGTAAATTTTTGCGGCTGGAGCTGGTCGTAACCTGAAAAGTTCGTTAACAGAGGCGTTCGTAACCCGAGGTACCACTGTACTTCCAAACAATTAATGTCTTTGTGAATATGAATAATGCCAGCCAAGACATTTTAAGTTTTATTCAAAGCAAATAATCGCTGTAAGCTTAGGCCATAAGAAAGCAGAAGACCAGCTAGCAGCTATAATGTGAGCTATGATGTTGCACTTCAAGTAATGTCTCACTACCTAACTCACTTATGACTGTGGCATAATATTGCCCTCTTCTTGTGTTTGTATTCTTGCTTCTGTCTGTAATATGGGGATAATAATGTCTATCTCACAAAATTGCTATTATGATTGTCTGTGCAAAATGCATTAAATATTAAAAATGTATCAGTGCTAAACGTTATTACATTTAATAACCCTATACAGTTCTCTGGCTGATTTGCTTTCGGGCTGATATCCTGTCCTTCTGGGACTAGATAATAAACAAAACAAAATAAATGTGTGTGTGTGTGTGTGTGTGTGTGTGTTTAATGGCTTTTTGCTCATGGTTTACCTCCAAACTTCTCTCCCTGTCCTGACTTTTCAGGTCTAATTATTACTTGGGATGTTTGTTTGTTTGTTGTGGCTTTGAGCCAGCGTTGACTCCTGGCGAATGCCCGGACTAGTTCCTGCAGTTTTCTCGGCAAGTTTTTTTTTTCAGAAGTGGTTTCCCATTGCTTCCTTCCCAGGGCTTAGATAGAGTGACTGGCCAGAGGTTACCCAGCTGGCTTCATGCCTCAGGCAGGACTAGAATTCACAGTCTCCCAGTTTCTAGCCTGGTGCCTTAACTATCCTGCCAAACTGGCTGTCTTGTAATTTTATACTGCAGTGAAAACAAACCAAAAAGCAGGATTTCTGTCCTCTTGGCCTTCTGCGCTCGTAAGTACCCTCTGTGCTTTAAACTCTCCTAGGGGGCAGGATTGTGAAACAGAGATCCCTTCTAACTGTCAGAAAAGAAATGGAACCAGCAATGAATATAAATCTGCATAACGAGATTTGAGTTAGATTGCAGCTCTCCTCTCTCTCTTCCTGCAGTTTCTTTCCCATTTTCCTTTTTTCCAGAGAGATATTACTGTTTTTCTTATTTCTAGTGATATATGATGCCCAGGAATGCTCATATATCCAATGGGTAACCTCATTTATACACAGTTTGAAAAATAGATGGTATATGAAGAGCAATTTTGTGTTGTAGCAGAGTTCTGTCCCCCTTGGGGTCCCCGGCTGTTTGATTAAAAACCTTTTATGGGAAATCAATAGGTTGCCCATTATAGGTCTCATTCTTTATGTGGTGATACGGGACTGCCCAACCTGCCATCTTACCTCTCCTAACTGTGTATTTGCCTTCAGCACTTTTTTCCCTCTTTTTCCCCACAGCAACATTTCTAGGGAGATAAATCAGCTTCTTTTTCTTTTTTGGTTTGTAAAAGATAGCAGCAAACTGGCACTAGATTCGTAATTTAACTGAAACATGTACCTATGCTTGGACAAGCAGTGCTTGGTAAAGTGGGCTCAGAGATTGTGAAAATGAATATATGTCCATCATTAGGAATGTAGGGAACAAATAGGACACTTTAGGTGTATGCTAAACACTTATTTTAGTATGGTTAACTTCTTAGAGAAGTTCCAAAGTGGAATCAGTTTCCATCTATGAAATCTGCTCACACTATGTGAAGTTTGCACCATCCATTTTTTTTTTTTTTTTTGCAGAGGACAATATGAGGCTATACATTAAGGAACGGAATGTGTTTTAAAAATACATTATTCTCCATCAGTACCAAGGACAGTGTCAATTCAATTGTGATAAGAAGACAGGGTGATCAGTGCCTCCTCTTGCATGTTCATACAGATGAGTTTGCTCCCATTAATGTGCAGAAATCTCTGAAGGTTGCCTTTAAAATGTTCCTATTGCTGCAGCCACAAGCAGTTCAAAATAGGAAAGTCTCTTTTTCCCGGCAAAAATGAGGGATGTCTGGAAGAATGGCATTTGTGTCTGTTTCAGAAAGTGTTTTTTCACTGTATTTACAAAACAAAATCCTCAGGACATTTGGCCCCTTCCTCCAATCTCCTATTATTAATTGTAGCAAATGCTCTCCAAATTCATTCCTTTTGTTTTCCCTTGGAGAAATTCGTGTCCTTCTGGCACTCTGATTATCTAGTGCTGAAACCATGGCAACAGATGGGATGATTCTATAAGAAAACAGGTAAGTAAAAACAGGAGACAATGAAGTTTATATAGAATAATCATGTGTAATGGGGAGAAAAGACTTGAGGTTGAGACCTATTATGTGGTAGTGACATAGTCAGGCTAGGTGAGACAATGCCATGCCTGGGGCTTAACTTGCAGCAGGCTTTCATGGGCACAGGTGCCAGAGGCAAGCAGCATGCCTATGAACTGACGGAGGAATAAATATAAGGTGGGATAAATGGGATGAAGTGAGAGGAAGCAATACAGAGATGGTCCAAAGGAACATACAGGAGAACAGGGTTGATATAGATAAGTAAAAGATGTGCTAAAGAGATCTGCAGTCTTTCCTAGTGGGCAGATTCGATTACTAGGCCAAAGAAAAATAAACAATTTTATAAATTTTCTTTTTTATACATATACACAGTTGTGTACTTTGTGGAATTGTATTTATTTTCCATACAATGAGTGAAAATGGTTTAAAATGAGAGAGAATGTTGGTTTTTGTTTTGTTTTGTACACACATAGACTTTTCGGCATATTACCTTTATCCTCCAATTTATTTTATCTTTTAAAGCTACTTTAAATCAGGGCAATCATGGCGTCTTGTGTCAATAAACAGTAAATTATCTGTCATGTAGAAAATACCTACTTTGGTTTATGTGTGCTTGACTTGTAACAAGCCACTTGTATGCCCAAGTAACAACATGACAAATCATATTAGCAGTTTAAGATGGCACTGGGAAAATTATGGACCCACATAGCTGGACATGGTGGATGGTTTCTGGAGCAGCCTCTCTTTATTTAGAATAACTAACATATCATTGGCTGCTTATATGATTCAAATCCATAGCAAACCTTTTGAAGACAACTATGTGCAAGTCAGATCAGATGCTTATCTGGTTTTGCTGTCCTCAAAGGATAGATCTGGCAAAATTGTTCTCTGAGTTGCTCCTTCATTGCAGAGAAAAATGTAGCAAAAACAGAGGGCATGCACAAAAGAAATAAGAATTTAATGAAAGGCCAGCTAAGGGACTACCCAATTATAAATGATTCTTCAGAGACCATCATACAAACCTAAGGTGCATATTTATCCCCCCCCTCCCCCCCCCAAAACCCTGCTTTTTTCCTATCATTTTGATAAGGACACAATAGTCTCCTTCTTATCCATCACTATCATCATATGACAAAGCACAGCTTGGTTGCCAAAATGCTTTCTGCTGCTAACCTCATTATAAACCCATTTAATTGTTCTTGGATCTCTGTTCCTACTGTGCCATATGTCTTGTTTGTTCATCAGGGCTCAAGTTGCTCATCTCAGATCTAGCACTGGTAATATTTGCAAATAGTACAAGTTATATTCCTCTTCTGCTTACATGTCAGAATTGACACTGATACATAAATGGATAGGGTTTTGATCATGATGCTGTAAATGCCAATTCACCTATTTTGAAACCTCCATCCCATGGACGCTACTATGTCAAATGGATAGGCAGTTTTCTCTAGAATATCATGCAAGTTTTTATAAATTAGCTATATTTTTGTTCTTCAAAAGAATGGGAAACCCTGCATCATTTTTTGTTATAAAGCTACAATGAGTTGGATTTAACTGTCCATCTGTGCTAAGTCTCACTGGCTCTAACAAGTGTAAGATGTAGTCATACATTTATTGCTATCAAATTATTATGTGCAAAGGATGGATTCTGAAAACTTTTTGTCTTTGTATAATATTAAATATTTTAAAAATTTTGGCTGCAATTCCTGAATTGCACTCAAAGCTTCTTGAATATAGTGAAGAAACTGGTGAAGACATATAGTAGGAGAAGAATACAAGAAAAAAAGTCAACTGAATCTAGCTTCAGATGGGAAAATGGGAACAAAGATATTTCAGAAGCTTGCAGAACCAGTGTTATATGGCACTCTAGTCTCCCTCCTGCCAGAGGGCAGACTGCTGTATTCTGTACCAATTTCAGCTTCCAGGTAGATTCAAAGTGTCACCCCTACAAGATAAGCCAGGTCAGGCAATAGACTCTACACAAAATACTGGAAGTCTCCTTTATTGATATAGGCTATAGTAACAGAATCTTGAAAGCCTGACACTGTTTTTCTTTCCCATCCTCTTATGCCATTCTTTCTCCAAAGTCATGTCTGTTATTCTCTATACAAAGGCAGTCCCATGTAAGGTGTGTTGTAGTAAAGAGGACATGCACTGATAAGGGTAAGTGAGGGTCAGAGAGGGAATGGATGATGTGGGGGGGGGGGGGGTTAAGGGCAGACAATACCATCATGGTGGTAATGGGCAGGAGTGGTATGGTGGGAACCAAGGGTTGGCTACTCTTTGGGAACACAGTCTTGGTGTTCAGAGCCAATTCCATGTTTTAACTCCTTGGATTTTGCCCCTTTGTGAGGTCTTCAGACCTTAGGTGGCCCTTGTTTCTGACTGCTGCTATTTAATGCCAGATTGGCCTGTAATAAGGCTTGCTTCATTCATGAATTAATAATTGATGACAGAACAGACCTGGTGTATCACCGAGGCCTGGCTGCACAGGGGTGGGTGAGTATGCCCTCTCAGAAATATGGGTTTCAGATATGGTGCTAGGCAAGACTTCAGTGCAGAGGTGGGGGAATGGCAATGATTATCTGTGAGACTCTCATGGCTTTCACTGCTCCACAGATAAGTACATTTGAGACCCTGTTCATGAAGTTGATAACATGGGATTGTTGCTCCTGTACTAGCTACTTTATTGGGTAGCTGCCTCCCTACCTGAGCTGTTGGATGTTACGGCTGGGTTGATGGTGGAGTTTCCCAGGCTTATGATCTTGACGGTTTCAATCTGCCTTCCCTGGGCACAGAGTCAGAAGTGGTTTGGGAGTTCATGGCCACTATGGCAACCACGGACCTGACCCAAGTCATCAAAATCCTGACATACATGGGGGCCACATACCAGAATCCTGACTGCAAATCCTCCCAGTAAAGGAGGAATATCTAATCTCTTAATCATGGTTACCATTACACCTGGCTTAGCCTGTTATGCAAACTATTTCACCACATGCATATCAGCATTCATGACTGTGCATAATGTACATTCTATGCATCAGCTTCATCTTACTATATGCTTTCATGTTTCTGTAAAAAGACATAAAATCTGCCTGAAACTGAATACATTAACATATATAATTCATACCAAATTCAGTGCCACAATTTTCTAACTGAATAGTCAACAATAGATTAATGAACTAAATCCTCTTTTGCCCCTTGATTGTCTTTCCTCTGAGTGTGTCTGGCAGAAAAAGGTCTTGATGGGGTTAATTTTGTTCCCAACATTTCACTGCTTCACAACCACTACACTTTTGCTATTTGCAGCTGTTATTAGGATTTTGTCAACTGATTAACTAACAGACTATTAGAACCTGGCTAATTATTTTACCTTTAGCTCCCTTAGTTGGGAAATACTCGGTAGCAATTAGTAAGTACCAATTTTCCCCAGATTTAATGGTATATAGAAGCAGACAGTGTCTTTTCTTGACATCAGAATGCAACAGGTTACATTCCCTCCTATAGTTTTAGATTTCCATCCTGTTTAGAGGTATTGATGAAATTACTGTTTATGGCAGTGTTTCTCTAACTTGGCATCTTTAAGATGCATGGACTTCAACTCCCAGATTCCTCAGCCAGCATGCTGGCTGGGGAATTCTGGAAATTGAGGTCCATGCATCTTAAAGTTGCCAAGGTTGAGAAACACTGGTTTATGGTATAGATAGGTTTTTTTGAGAAGGTGTAAGAATGCTATGTTACACAAGATTTAATCTCATTTTAAAAGTGTCATATTTTAATTTTTGAACAATTATATGTGGTTTTCTTGGTGTGCTCATAACTAGTACAATTGCTTGGTGAGCCATAGGTGTTTATACCTGACCTTTAAGAGATATGTGTAGACATGTCTGCATGTGCACTCAAATAGTGAATACTCTTTTTGGTAGTATCATAAGGCAGCAAAGTTATGGACAAATAAATGCTCTGTTGAAGGTAAGAATCAAAAACCTTGCAGGAACAGTATTCAAGTCCATAAAAATGCAACAAGAATTGGTCATATGCTCACAATCAGGGAGTTCAATGACAACTATAAAATTACTTCTCATATATTTTGATTAAAATTGCCAAAATATTTGTTTATAGTGCAAACAATTAGGGCCCATTCCAGAAAGTTCTTCAGGGGCTAGATGTGGATCAAATCCTGTAATAGATGAAAATCCTAGGTATCACAAGATCTGTTGCTTTGCAAGGTGAGAGATCAATACATCTTGTTAGATGGAGGGGTACTGACCCACCTCCAAGATTTCAGGGTTCACTGGTTAACCTACTAGAATCAAGAACAAATGTTTCATGTTCTCTAGATTGGCTGATGCATTTTGCTGTGGAATAGCACTTTAACAAGATGAACATGCATCTTTAAACAGAGCAGAATAATCTCTGAGTGGGATTAGGGGCCAGAGCAAATAAGGCAAGCAGTAACATTGCTAACTGGTGCTACAGTACACATGCAGAAGATAACCTGGGAGATTTGGAATGATTGCTAAGAAAGGGGAACAGAATCAGAACAGAAGAGTAAGGCATGATCCGGAATCTATGAAGTTAAATGTATCAAGAACAGCCAATTTAACTCCTCTGATGAACAGCTGAGAGAAAGGCACAGAACATCTGCTTTTTTTCCCCTTCAATGTCTGATTCCTCTGAAATGAGATTACACTGTAATTATGCAAGCTGGGCTTAGTTTGTCATTATATACTGGAAATAGAGTTCTTTTTATAAGACCAGGGGACATTAGTGCACCATATGGAAAGCCATACAAAACGTTATGGAGATATTACAGGTTGGAATTGGAATTACTTCTTACTTAACTACTTGCTTTATGCTACTGATATTTACTGAGCATTTGATGTACAGTGGACCTTGGGTTACGAACGCCTCTGTTAACAAATTTTTCAGGTTATGACCAGCTCCAGCCCCAAAAATTTACCTTGGGTTGCGAACCACCTTGGGTTATGAACTGGATCTGCAGCCATTTTCCCTGCTGCCACACGGTCACGGCTTCCTGTGGGTGAGATCGCGGTAGCAAGGAGACGTTCAGTGAGGCTTGTGGTGTGTTTTGTGGCGTTTTGGAAGGTTTTTGGTGTGCTTGTCAGCATGGCAATTTCATTTCCGGAGGGTTATGCAGCGCAGGAAAAAACAACTGACTTTAGACAGGTTTTTCCCCAGAACTGAGCCTGCAGCTAAGAGGCAAAGAAGAGAGGAAACCCCTGAAGGAGATCTCCCCGATGTCCTTTTGGAGGGGGACTCTCCCTCCAAACAATAACTGCCTCCCCACCCCATTCTCCCTCTTCATACTGTGCTGTACTGTACTTTTTTTCATGTTTTTGTGGTTTAAAAATAAAATGCATATGTTTCAGAATGGATTAACCGTATTTACATTGAACCTTATGGGGAAATTTGCCTCGGGTTGCGACCAAATTCAGAGGGTGGAACGGATTAACCGTATTTACATTGAACCTTATGGGAAAATTTGCCTCGGGTTGTGATCAATTCGAGTTGCGACCAGAGTCACGGAACGGATTAAGTTTGTAACCCGAGGTACCACTGTACATGAAGGATGAAAAAGCACAGAACAAAAAATGGCTGAGTGGGGTATTAAAAACTGGAGCTGACTGAAAAACTTTAGCCAGGAGTAAGCCAAGTTTTTGACTTCTTTGACGGCAATAGTAATCCATTTGACTAGAAAATTCATGTCCCCAAGATTTTCTGTGGCTAATCAACATCATCATCATCATTATCATCATCATCATTTGCCTTTGAGCCAGTGTTGACTCCTGGCAACTGCCTGCATGAAATGTATTAAATTCATTTTAGCAAAGAGCAAGCAGATATTGGAACCACATTACATTATGACTCTTTGCTAACACTTTGCACATGAGTGAGTGATGACTAAGGACAGTGCAATCACCCTGCAGTCAGACTCACAAGAAGTTCACTGAAATATTTTAATTTTTAGGGGTGGAATTTCTCTTCCATCAGATTGCATGAGAAGAAAGCTGAAGAACTATTTTTGCACAATCCTACAGATTTTTTATTTACAACAGGTGTAGCTCTTGAAGTGTGTTTGTTAATAGTATATTTTCCATATTTTCATTACAAAGAATTTCTGAGTGGTTTACAGTGATTTGAAAAACATTTCAAAAGGGTAAAAATAAACTAATAGTCATAAACTAATGGCTAAGGAAAGTTCATATAAAATGACGGGTTTTAAAAGACTTATAAAAGATATCAGTGCTGGGGTCTGATGTAATGTAGAAGGAAGTCATTCCACAAGGCAGATGCCACCATGAAGAAACAGCATCTTTATGTTGGCTAATAACAGGAACAGCATCTTCCCTGAAAGCTGTAAGTGCTTGTGAAGATAGTGCAATTGAAGATATTATATTACATTTTATTTTATTTATTAAGATATCTATATTACTCTTCTAATGCTTATGTGTCAGTTAGCTCTACATTCTATGACAGGTTCCTTCTGCACATGTCCCACTGAAAAAGAAAGGAATTTGCTTAAGTTAGAGGGGTCCACTAGAAAATGTTTGGTTAGATTGTTCTATAACTGAATTCTCTTTATATTTTCTCATGAAAATAGCCCACTTAGTTATATATACAGGTAGTCCTCATTTAGCAACTGCCTCAGACAGCGACCATTTGCAGTTATGATGGTAGTGAAAAAGTAACTTTGCGACCAATACCTGCATTTACAACCTTTGCAGCGTCTCTCTCTCAGTCACATGTTCACCATTACAGTCATTAGTACGCATTGTCCTGTGCCTGACCTGTTTTCCTCTTCCTCCCCCCTTGCAGACTGATTACCTAAACAAGCTGTCTCTTCCTGATCTGACTTTCTCCTCAGCCCAGCCCATTCCTAAAAAGTGCTAAACCCAAGTTAAGAAGCTCAGCTCTGTGACCTTAATTACTTGATTAGAAGGCTGGGCCTAGCAGCTGCTGCCTGAATCAGCTTCACACTAAAGGCTTTGGTTTGCCTCCGAAGCTGCTGGTCCTTCAGGGCCACCAGCAGGCTAGGCAAACAGCCAGCGTTAGCACATTCCTTTCAATGTGTATCCCCCATTGTGTGTCTGCTTACTCTCTTGTAATCCCTTGCTCTACACTGAATGTAAATACAAACATTCTTTTCTTGCTAATTATCCCAGCACTGGGGTGAGCATTCCAAAGGGCAGGGGAGTGGGGAAAAGGGCTATAAGATTTGTCCTTTAACTCAGCTTCCTTGTGATCTGAGTTCCAAAATCCTTTCCCACCGTTTGGGCTCACCCAAGTGTTTGGGATTGTATCTTTGTGATGCTGTAAGCAAAGGAAAGCTGAAATAAAATCGTAAGCACAGTTGTAGTCATGTGATTTTCACTTAGCAACCACTTTGCTTAATGACTGAGTTGCTGGAACCAATTGCAGTTGCTAAAGGAGGACTACCTGTATGTGAATAAATTGGGTATTAAAATAAATGCAATATAGATGTTGATCAAGAGCACTGCGGTGCCCTTAGTGGCATATCCTATAAATAATCTGATATTCTAACTGTGAATTACTTAATTAGCTATCCTTGTAAACACAAAGGATTTGAACTTCCTATTTTGTTAGCTATCAATATATATTTTGCTTCTGAAAAGGATTTTTTTTCCCTTTTTGGGCCAAAAGCCCTTTTAAAATTACAGAAAGGAGAACAGCCAAATTTTAATTTATAAAAACAAATGAAAATTACTATTAGCATAAATATTCTATGGCATTAAGTAGAATATCTAAATTAATGAAAGGCATTTTGTTAGATAAGGCAGATAGAAATATTAGTTAACCAATACCCACTATATGCATACTCAATACTTTATAGCTTTGGGTCTATACATCACAGGCAGTGGTAAATTAAGTTAGTTGGAAAAGATAATTTAATTTCTTTTGATTAAGTATCAGGAATAAACTCCAGATGAATGGCTGACTATTTTAATGAGCCTAACACCTAATAAAGCATTTTCTTCCTTGTGTTAATTAGAGTTTCAAAGAAGAACTCTTGGGGGACCAATTTATTGGGAGTGCAAAGAAGAGCCTTTTGGTTCACACTCCCAAGGTAATACTTGTAACACACTTGTTCCTTGCTTTTGTGCCTGTTGGTTAGGTGTGCTTCTGCTTACTCAGATAAGATGCTGAATGCTCCAGCAAAATGCTCTCAGGAGTTTATTACTCTCTCTAGCCCATTCTATTTTTTGAACTGATCACTGAAGAAAAGATAAATGTCCCATGAATGCAGTAGTCACACCTACCCTAATCTCTCTGCTCCTGTCCTGTCAGCTGAAAAGAGCAAATTCTGAACCCATTTCCCAAACACCATAATCTCTTTTCACCACCATTGATCTTTCATGCCAGCGACCAACATGGAGACATTAAAAGTTTAATGGAATTCCCTTAGCTATCTTCATCCCCACAACATGAAGCCACTTAGGAGGACAAAGATGTATGGACTCAGGCTTGACATGGCAGCAGAGTGATGTGTAACACCTAGCACACATTTTTCTCTCAGATATACAGTACACTGTATAGGAATGGTGTTAACCTGGAATATTCATGATCAAATCTGCAATCACTTTTGCATCTTGTCATTTTTAATCATTTTTGCTTTCCTACCTCCCGCCTGACTGATACGATATCATAGATATGCAGAACCATTACCCGTATTTCTTCATACTACCCATTTACAGTCTTGAATTGTATTTACTTTCTCATTACACATATAATACCATCAAACAAAACAAAAGCTTGATGCACGAGCATCCAAGCTGGGTGAAGAAAGAAAAGATTTGCAAAGTGTGAGGCATACTTTCTCACTGATTCTGCCTTGTAAAAGTGTGAGCCTTGCTGGAAAGACTGATCTAGCACAATGCAGAATGTGGTGTTATATACTTTAGTAATAAAATGCATGTTTTATTTTTAAGTAAACCTTACCATGTTAAATGGTTGGATTACTCCCAGAAAATAAGCATAGGATTACAGGCTATGTGTTTTTTATGACACAGAATCCCAAGGGATTAAATGTGGTTCATAAAACCATTCTGTATCTGGCAGCTGCTTCGCTGACCATGATTTGGGTGAGCTACAAAATTAACTTTGCTAAGAACAGAAGTTAAAAATTTGTGTACATAATTCAATGCACACTGCTGAGTTGAAGCACCAAAACAAACATTCTCAGAAGTGGCTTTGAGGTTTATATTTGACTTAATTTATGCATAATTTACCTTTTATTTTTGAATGATGGATTGACTAATACTTCATGTTCCCTAACTAAGGATTTCAACAGAAAATTAAAATAATAAAAACAACATCGACTCTTAAAACATAAACACAGCAATCCACAAAACTTTGACAGCAGCAACAAAGGCTTTAAAATCCACTCCAAGTCTGAGCCCTTTGTGAACCGGAAGATTTCTGAAAACACAGGAACGATTAATTGCATTGAAGTGGCTGCTTTTTCCATTTAAATTATATCTTGCTTTTCATATTAATTTTCCAGATTAGTTAAAGAAGCACATTGTAGCAACAAGAAAATACATTTCAATACCTACATACTTGGCAGTGTTTTTTAAAAAAAGCCTGCAGAAAACAGTACGTATAGAAATAATAAATTAAATTTAGGCTAAGCTGCAGTTCTACAGCCCCCAGGAAAATGATTCCAGGACCCTAAGGTATTGTGATCTTGATTGCTACCTTTATATCACTCTCTGTTTTGGAAGGACAGAAGATTTCCATTTTGCCATACAGCAGCAGGGCTTAGAAGGTAGCTGTTATTGGTGTGATTGAGGAAGCTGAGAATCTATAGGCATAGTTTATCTTTCCATTAAAATCAATAGAAGATGATTAAAAAAAAAAGGATTGTGGCAATAGGAAACAAAGTTGCCCCTCATTTAATATCTGGGCCACAAAGCACCAACAGGACACAGGACCAGTGGGAGCCATAGCACAGATTCTCTTCCCCACTTCTGCTCTGCCTATTGCTCACATTTTAATCCCACTGAAATCAGTGAGACTAAAATGAGTCATGATTAAGTTATTCCACTGATTTCAAAGAAAGTAAAGCATTCTGATGTAGACTGAATCTGACTCAATGAAAATGTAGTTAAAAAACCATTAACTTGCAAAGAGTTGCTCCTTTGCTGAAATATATGCAGAAACATGTAAGTTAGGGGCTGTGTAACCTCAGTTTCTACCAAAATATGTAAGGGATGGGTGGGTGGGTGGGTGGGCAGAATTTATTTTTCAAGATTCCTGACATTTTAATTTGGACTTAAAATAGCCCTTTGCTTCTTCCCTCCTGGTTTTCACGCTGGAGTAGGTAGGACCTTAACAATTAATCTGAAGAGAGAATTTCAGGTGGTATAGATTCAGGAAGACCATCTGTATGTGGCAAAGAGTAAAATACTTCCACTGAAAAGTTCCTTTAAATAAGTGTTAACTCTCAGTAATAAATAGTTACAGGCTACCAATAGCACTATCAAAATGGGGAGTGACACAGTAACTTTCAAAAATTATGAAAAACTATGGGATTGCATTGTGACATTGCCATAAAGAGGTTTTCTGCTATAACTCCTACAAAAAGTGTATCAAAGAGTAGATGGACAATTCACACAATTCCTGTTTCAGATTGTTAATAGTTGCTTTTCCTTTGGATTTTTCTAGCTTGTGCATGTAGGAGGGGAATTCCAGGGGTGAGTAAGTCTAGACTTCCATATCAACATATTTTAGTAGGCAGCAAAGAGAAAGTATTGGCATTGTTTTTATTAAAAGAAGGCTGCAGGGTATAAACCATTGTTTTAGGAAGATGAGTAATTATCATTAATACTAACAGATATAAGGAAATTCAGATGAAGTCCAAGATAGAAGTTGGCAGGCCTCGACCAACACAACCAGAAAGTGTACATTTTTTATGTCCTAAAAGTAATCTTAAGAAAGTTATTATTTAAGCAAATGGGATTATAGCCTGTCAAGCAGATGTAATCTGTCCAAAGCAGCAATAATTGTCCTCAACTAAAGAGATGTTAGTGCATTACCTATGGGAACTGGAGGACAGTGTAGTTGTAAGGTCAAAAGATCAAGTTATTTGGGGTTAAATGTTAAGCCATTCACAGATGTATCAAAACATTAATTCCATATTTCCACTTGCCTTATTGCAATTAACCTATGTTTCTCTAGAAAATAAGCTTACCCTCATTAGAGTTATCTCCAGATGTTATATGCAGTTTAGAGTCTGAAGCAGAGAATGAAGAAATAGTGATTAAGAATTTGGAAGCTGGAAAAACAAATACTCAAGAATATCTGTCCCTAGCATGGAATATGAACTGGATCCCACTTCTTCCATATCTTTGGGTCCTGAACAAATTCCATTTGTCTTGACTTTTAAGAATAATCAAAATCACCAGCAAACTGAGCACCATAGTAGCACATGGTTGAGAAGCTAGGCTACTTAGGAGTAAAGGAACACCACGGGAGAATTAACAAATGTTAACAGAGTCTAGGATGGTGGTGCACATAGCTATCAGGCATCTTATTAGAAACAATGTTCACAATTGTCTCCCTTATTGTTCTGTGCCTACAAACATCAGCCTTGCTTCAAGCACTCAGACTTCTTGGTCTTTGCCTCTAGTCTGACCGTGCTCTTTGCCTGACCCCTTCAAATTGGATTGGACCTATATGTTTGATTGATGGATTAGATTCGGAATGCTTTCATGCCTAAGCATCTTTTTGTGGAATGACTATATTCTTTCAGCCTTGGATAGCCTTATTATTCTTATCTTCTTTGAGTCTGCAGGACAGGAAAAAAACTGCAATTGTAACAAACATTATTTTTACTCAGTATTGTTCCAGAATTGAATAGCGTGGGTTAACAATCTAAGAAGTACTAAAATAAATCAATTATTAGATAGCCCACTATCCTAGCACTTCTTCAACAATGACTGAACAGTTACCTACGGAAAGAACCATAGATAAGAACTGTATCTCAGTGCTACAGCAAACTCCATTTTTAGCCCATAATATCACCAGAAAGGTCTGGGATTCTCTTACATCCAAGAGAGTTGTTGCTTCTCAGAATACATCACCCTTCCTATGTGATGCTCTCTGGGTCATGTTTGGACCAACCAAGTTAATTAACTTTTCATATGTTTTGAAATCAAAGAAGATAATATCTTGAACAACTAATAAAACAGTTTGGCCTAACAAAAATGGCTTCAGAGAGGCTTCAATACTTAGCCTAGTGCTTGAGAATTAAGTACAAATAGCTCACTAAGGGGCTGAAATTGCAAACTCAGGGTCTATGTACCAGAGAAGAGGAAGGTGACAACTGCCAACTTTCTGACAGTTACTCAACATTTGCTGACTAAATAAATCAAAAGCTAAGAATACTAAATAGTTATGGATATGGGTTCAGGTGGGCTCTATCACTAAGGGGGTATACTGTTCTTTTCCTATAAACAAATTATATAAGCTTTGTCTTGCTACTCTCTCAGTGGGCAGAACTTCATATACTGTCCCTTGTGCAGATCAGTAAACCTGGCTCAAGCATATTGTGCAGTCTCCACTCATCAACTGGGTCATGGGGAGTTTTTCCCTTCAACTTTTCTGTTCTTTGGAGAGAAGTCACTTTTAACGTTGCTTAACACATACTAGTTATACCAGTTCAGGAGCTATGTGAGAAATATGAGGTATTTGTATAATTGATTAGTGTTTACCTATGGAGGAACATTGACTTGAGTTAACAATTTGGATAGTCCTGCAGGACCTCAGTAGAATCTGAATTTGAAACCATCCTTCTATTCACAAACAAGTAATCAATATAGTTCTACTACTCTCTCTATGAAAAAAGTGCTTGGTTAAAAATCACTGTGGTATAGAGTGACAGCAGTGAATTAATAATTAATGCAATAGAACCAGAAATACTGTTTCATTAGAACTGGCAGTTTAGACAATGCAGAACATGGATACAAAGCATGAATGGAAGCCAATAGACTATCTGGAAGGAATTCAATCTATCAATAGGAAATAACAGCTATAAGAACTTCTGGGGAAGAAATGGCGAACTGAAGAGGGTTCCTCCAAAAGCAGAGCTGACGACCATGGGAAAATGAAGAGCTGGTGAGTAAAATGGCTCTTTGTAATTCCTCTCTGGACAAGGAAAAGACTTGAGATCACCCACAAGTGCTCCATACAGTTGCTCCTCACAAGGAGACCTCAAGACAGCAGTCTCTGGTGGGTTTAGAGCTCTGGGAAATGAGGGAAAGTCATCTTTTTGCTCAAAACATGGTTGATGCCTTTCAAAATGACATACTTCCTTTTCCAATCACTTTTGGAAATTGCTTGTTAACTATTTTTCAACTACTGTTAACTATTTTTCAGCTATTAGGAACCTTTGGACTGACAGATTTGACAGCACCAGGTGAATTTCCTTTAATCCTTAATGAAAGAAGTTTAATTAATTCTTTTGGAACAGCAAAAGGGTGATTAGAACTTTGATTCTGGAAAGTTACAAATGGACTAAGGGTCCAGATGGATTTGAAATAAGATTTTGGAATTAATTATAAGAATCCTTCCCATGGGAAAATGCTTTTGTTTTGAATTCTCTTAAAACATGATAGAATGAAACGTTAAGGTTGGACACAAGAGAGAATCAGAAGGAACTAAAGATTACAATTAAAGGAGAACAACACTTAAATTTGACTTACTAATACAGGATGGAGAAAAAAAAATTAACTTTGGACATATTGAAGGATATTTTTGACCAATGGATCCAGAAGTTAATTTTAAGAGTGTCTGCATCTATAGATAGACTATATTTAAAAGATGTTATGGAAGAGGAACAAGTTTTACCAGACAAGACTGAGATTGATCTGAAAATGGATTTAAAAATGACAGGCTACAAGAATTATATGGAAAAAGATGCTACGCTGAATATACAAATGAAACCAGTGGATATCTTAATAATTAAAAGGGATATACAAATAACAAACCAAAAGACTCACCTGAATAACTTTCCTATATTGGATTAACAAAAGAGACTTGTTAAAGCTTTGAAGAATTTTGTGAGAAGGGACAAAGAAAAATGAAAAGAAATCAAGTTCTAGGACATTGTTAAAAGTAAAAGGAAGGAATATAAATTTGCTTTATTTGATCAAGGTTAAAATAGATAATGTTCTTATCTCTGGTAATCCTTAATGGACTTTTGCTGACATCAGGACTGAAATGATGAGGTTTTAAGGATTTGTTTATAGTTAAGAGATGAGATATGGGAAGAAGAGATCATATGTTGTATTTTAAAAGAAGGTGATAAATTACTAAAATTGTTTATACTTGTTGTGATGAAGGGGGAAGTCATTTCCTTATATATTTCTTTTCTTTTTCTTTATTCTTATTTTTTCTTTCTCTTCTATTTTTCTATTTTTTTCTTTTCTGCACTATTTTTTTATTGCTTTATTTTTTAGTTTGTATTGTTTTTATATTTTTAATTGCAATTTTTAATAAAATTACTATATATGTATAAAGGAAAATAACACCTATATTAGGCATATCTATTGTGAGCACTTATGGTATTCACTAGTTGATCTGTGAAAAACTGCTGGGGCTTTCTTTTTCATGAAAAACCCTACCACAGTTGCAGTTTATACCAAGACAATGTTGGAGCAATGTTACAACTGAATATTATAATGTGTTGAATGACTCTGGGTAATTCCAAATCTGAGAAGGATGCTTTGAAAGATTAGAGGTGAGGTTCCAGTTATTGAAGGAAGTTCCTTGCTGAATGCATATTGTTGCCCCCCTACCACCCTGTGCCTTGAAATTGGCCATTATAACTTAAACCAAAAAAGCATGCAGCAAGTTTGGGGGAACCTCTAATGGTGTCATGTGGTTCCCATCAAATAAACAACATATTAAAAAGTAGCTCATACATAGATTAGGACTTGAGCCTATAAAGACAGCTAAAGAGGCTTGACTCAATACTGTTGGCCAAGGCACAGTCAGTATTTATTTAAAACACATGAAGAGCCCTTTTGTTTCAAAACCTACGTATTCTAGGGTCTGTTTCTTACAAATACTTCCATGAAATACAGGACAAAGGCAATATCTGTTTCCTACCTTTGTTCTCCTGCAATATGCTACCTCTGAACCTGACCTTTGTGAAGTAAGCTATTCACAGCATTATCCTCCAATCCTCCCCCCCACAAAATCTAAATTCCACAATTGCTTGAAGAAAAAACTCCCATTGTTTGTGCACAATTTTCTTTATTTTGTTTATCCTAAATTCCTTATTCAGCATCCTTGTATGACACAGCTCCTCTTTGGAGAAAGGGAACATTTTAGAGAGTTGCCCAGAGTTCCCCCATTGGGGGGAGATGGGCAGGGGAGAAATTTGATAAATAAATAAAATAAAATAAATAAAAGGAGAAAAAATGTTTCTATTTCCTTTCTTCATGCCCAGTGACAATAATACACATTTTCCTATATAATATCTTCTCTTTTATGTAAGCCAAGTATAAAAAATGAACCTTTTGCTGGATCAGGCTTCATATATATTAAGTCCAGCTTGTGGGAAGTCTATAGCTATAATGCAAAGTAAACAGAGCGCTTCAGTTTTTCCTTCCTAGCAGTTGTTATTTAGAATGATAGTGTTGCTGGTGCTGAAATTTGCAAGGAACCATCATCAAGTGGAAACTAATTTTCCACTGGCAATAGGGGCTTGTCCTAACCAGTGCCCTCCAGTTGTGCTAAGAGAACACAGAGACAGCATCCTTTGACAGCTGCTCAGAATTGTTCTCAGGATGAAGTTGAGATCAATGATGATTTCATTAAAATATTTACTGATATTTTCTAATCCCCTTCTGTTTATTCATCTCTCTAGTTATAACTCTTGGAGAAGTTGTGGCCCTCAAACATTAGTTTTTGGGTTCCCTAGAGCCCCCCCCCCCCATTGTGACATTTCAGCAAATTGCTACAAAATGATGGTGTGATTTTATCCTACTTTTCTTGCAAAATCCTCCCAATAACCATTTTTTAAATGTGCCCAAAGGTGCAGGACAAACAAACAAAACCCCTAAATTCCCCAAGATCAAATATTTCATACAGTGGCATCCTGGCCACTGTGGTCCTTGAGTGCCACCTCAAAATGAAATAGTAAACCCTGCAGCCACTAAAAGTTTGCCTGCACCTGTTACAAAGGCTTGGAAAAGAAATTCAGCAAGGAAGCTAGAGCAGTTGCTTTTGTGTGCTATCCTTTTTATTGCCTTGCATGAGCTCCCTCAATGCATTTCTCATCTATTTTGTCAGGTAAGGGTCCTGCTCAGAATCTGCGCAGCTAAAGGGCAAGATAGTACATATTCATGAACTTAGTGGCATTTATAGCTCTAATAATATTTATGCATTGTCTGCTGAATGGTATTTGACAGGGTAAATATTTACACACAATATTGCTGACACTCTTGCTACCCACAAGCAGCATTATTTTAGGAAGAATCAATACTCTGCTTCATCTCCAGCATCCCGGTAGCGCATCTGAAACTATGCAGCATAAAGAGAACAAATCCCCAGCCAAAACTTCTTTGATAAGGTAGTTGTGCACTGAAGAAAATACCTTCAAACATGGATGATTTTGCTTTAGATAATGTGGCCCAGTGTTGATTGTCATGATAAAATTACACAAGGGGCAGGGGTGGAGGGAGTCCTGAGAAAACAAGCATCTCTAGATCAAATTCTTCCACTGTGTCTAGAAAAAATGTATCTTGTGTTTTCTTCGCAGTATTAGCCTGTTTTATTTCATTGACTCTCCTGATGGCAGCCAATGATCTAGAGCTAAAGTGAGGAAGTGCAAAGGTGGGTTTATGATGTCTGCTGCACGCTAGAAAATGCTAGAGATAAATGGAATCTAACTCTGAACATACAAACAAAGCAGAGACTTGTTCAGCTCAGCTTCATAGTACATAATTTAAATTCAAATACTGAAAGCTAAATTCTCAATCTCAAAATGTAGATTCTGAAATGGGGATAGAAATTTGAATCTCAGCAAGAAAAAACCTCTTCCCAAATCCCTTCCAGCTCAAACACATGCTCTGGCCAAAGCCTATGATAGGATGACAAGAAACTAGATGACAGTAATATATTTTCCACGAATTTTGCCTCTGTCACATGACAGAAATGAAGGCGATGTTACTTGCAGTTATGAGTAAAGGAAATGGAAGTCTCTGGGGGACAAAAGCTATAGCACATCTCAGCACCTTGAGACAATGTGAACAAAAGACTTGGGCACACTTTCCACCATTGGGATGAATTGCATTGTTGCATCACCATGGAAACAAGGCAAATACAGTATCTTGAACGTCTTCAAGAAAGACAGTATCAAGCATTTAACAAGCTAGATCTACGAATCTTTGACACCTGCATGGCTATGTTTGATCTGTGAATAGTGAAGGGAAACAGTTTAAGGACCAAATCTATTCCCAGCTTGCCAATACATCACTGTTGTTTTATACAGCTAACACAGTGCTTAGTGCTTTTGAAGATGGGTTCTCTCCCTTGATACTAAAAGAGTGTGAGGAAAAAGGAAGTATAGGAAAGTAATTCAAATGAACTTGTGGCAAATGCAGGCCTCTACTGAGGAGCTGAGAAACATATACAAAATAGTGACCTTCTCAGGAAGTAGACCTGCAGATCATCAAGCAGCTGATCAAAGCAGGGTATATCTTTCTTCATGGTTATTTCTTTCTGAGGAACAATTTTAATCAGCTGCTTTTGTACAAGAGTTTTGTTGAAAGTTAATTAATCCATATGAGGATTACTAGATCTGGTCTGCAAAACTCCAGAGGACCACTAGATTGGAGCAAAGAATTAAGAGTTTTCTGTATTTTGCCTAGATTTTTGTAGTCTAAATCCCATAATCCTAATCTGTATCCTTAATATATTGATCTCATATTGGCCAGTTCTCTAAACTGGTGTAAAATACCTTTTAGGACAAGGGTTAGAGAAGCTATTTTCTGTGGTGAACTGCATTCTCTAGGGTCCCAGGCCAGCATGGGGCACAAGAGCCACAATGTCTGCATCTCTTTTTGTTTCTTTCTCTCTCTCTCTGTTGCTCATTCTTTCGCTTTCCACATTTTCCTCCACATGTAGAACAGAGGAGGCAGAAACTGTTCCTCCTAGAAATCTGAAATAATTGCCTGCACCTGCTTTAAAAAGCTAGGCCAGTGCCAGCAATTAGGCCCACATATTTGTTGCCAAAATGGATGCAGCCCTTCTTGAAATCACTATTTTGTGTTTCCATTTTTCTGTTTTTGATCAAAGAGACACAAACCTGTTTTACGTAGTCTGCTAAGCTGAAATGGGATGATTTTTACTTATTGTATGAACACAACCAATTGTTTATTCATTAAGACTTGGTTAAACAAAACATAGCTTAATATGATGTTTGTGAATCCAATAATGTTCTTTTAAGAAGCTGTTTTAATAAGAAGCAGATCTTTTGTGATGTTGCTTTGGATGACAAAACTGCACCCAGTTTTTTGATTTCTATCTCCAGTTCTGTGTACAATCTTATATCTATTCTGAATATGCATATATTTAGCCAATTCTTTGGATCCTAGGTAATATATTAATCGTATGGTTCTAAAATTATAAAAATGTTCAAAGCTTTCTAGCCAATGATATTTTTTTTCAGCTTTGTCCTCACTGTTCATCAACAAACCTCATATTATTGGAAGGAATTATTTCCATCTCTTCCACCTGGTGTAAGTCAAATTTTTCATTGATTTCTACTGAGTTGTGTTGATTTCATTGCTATGCAGCTTGATTCAATAAAGCAACCTTTGTGAAGAGAATTGTTTCGCACCAAACTACTTGTTCATTTGAGTTTTATGGAGTATAGATCTGTTTCCCTCACAGCCTTGCTGACTCCAAGGAAAGTGATCTTTAACAGTCCCCTGACAGATGTATTTTTCCTCCTGCAACCAATTAAATTTATTTATTTTTATTTATTTATCCAATTTATATGGCTGCCCATCTCAGCAAGTGACTCTGGACAGCAAACAAAGTTGAAATAAAATAAAAACAATTATAAACATTACAAAAGTTAAAATACACATCAGCTGGGCAATATAGAATTTCTTCCTCTCTGTGTGTGCATTAGACATAATTTTAATTCAAGAATGTCAATGAAAGGTCCTCCTTCCATATTGCCTATATAGCTCTACATCAGGGTTCCTCAACCTTGGCAACTTTAAGATGGGTGGACTTCAACTCCCAGAATTCCCAGCTGGCTGGGGAATTCTGGGAGTTGAAGTCCACCCATCTTAAAGTTGCCAAGGTTGAGAAACCCTGCTCTATATGATAAAGGAATGTAGAAACAACCTTGGAATGGAGGAACTGTTAAGGGAGGTGAAATGGCAACTCAGTTCTGGGAAAGTGGAAAGCATGAGAAAGAAATTCAACATAGCTCCACCTTGATTCTCTTCAGTAAAAGATGGGGCAGAGAGAAACTCTGATAGGCTTTCAAGATTCTGTTACTCTATAACAATAAAGACCTCCTTGCCTTGTAGTGTTATATCCCAGCGGCAATCTGGGAAGCTCATTTTCAAGCTTTATGTGAAGGGGAGAATTTACAAGATACTGAGATTGATTTAGGAGAACAGCCTGTGCCAGAGTGGCCTCCAATTTTAGCTGCTGAAGTACATAAACTAATTAAGCAATTCAAACTCAGAAAAGCCCTGGATCTGGATTTAATTCCCCCTGATTTTGATATGAATCTATCCTGAGTGGTAGACTCCAGCTTTGGCTTCTATTTTCACTCACATTGTAATACAACCTCCATCTCTAGAGGCTAGGGATAGCCATAATTATTCCCACCTGGAAGAAGGGAAAGAAAGACAGTCCAGCCAATTATGACCCAGGGAGTCTGCTTAGCATAATTAGTAAGATCTATGCTAGACACCTTTATTGGAAGCTCCTAGACTGGCTGGAAGAAGAAAACCTCCTAGTGCAGGAACAGACAGGCTGCTCTGTATGTGATCAATGATTGATACTCTCCCATTTGCCTGAAAAATATACTCCATTACCTAAATTAGCCCTTTTTGTCTTGTTTATAGATCATAAGCAGGCCCTTGACTCCATTTCTAGAGCAACTCCTTGGAGGAAACTCAAAGCATCTGCAATTGACAGTTACTCACCCTATTATATGCAGTTCACAAGAATACCAGTTTGAAAGTGGAAGGCACTATAGCCATGCACCTCTCAAATGTAGTGCCAATTAGCACAGGGGTTAAACAAGAGTGCATTTTGGTCCTGCTACTTTTTAATTACTATGTTAATGTGACGGTAAGATTCCTTAAGCAAGGAAGAGTTTCACCCCCCAAAACTGGCTACTAGACCTATACTGCCTTATGCAGATGAAGCTGTCATACTATTGCACATACCATTAAGTCTTAGAAAAACCATAGGAGCACTAGTCCATTTCTGTAGGGAACACTCATTATAGATTAACTATGAGAAAACAAAGGCCGTGCATTTTGCAAGGGGCTTCAAAAGGGTTTTCTGGACCCTCAAAGGACACATAATGGAATAAGTTCCTTGTTTTAAGTATCTGGGATTTGTGTTACATTATTTAGAGAAGTGACATATCCATATGTCTCAGATTGCATTGAACACTCAGAGGAATTCAGGAGCAATCCTCTCTCCCTTTTTTTCCCCCTTGGATGAACCCAATATGTACCAGCTGCTTTGAAGCTTTTTAAAGCCAAGATGCTGGCACAGCTCCTCCATAGAGCACAGTTAAATCCAGGTGTTAGCTATGGGAAACTGGAGAGAGTTCAAATAGGCTTCCTAAAAAAGTTATTTTAGGTAGCAAAACGTGTGCCTAATGTTGCTCTACATTTGGAGGCAGGATTTATAACAATTGAAACAAAGATGGGGCTATGAATGCTTAGATACATATACACAAGGTTTGGTATATCTTATATTGTCAGGTAATTATTATTCTTCTTGGAAACTCCAAATAAATGACAAATTACATAAATTGGGGTTTTCTAGGGAGATGCTGATGGACCTGGGACAAGATCAAGCAATGGTAGTTCCTAAAGAATTCTTGATATAGAATTACAGACAGAATATACCAAGATGTCACTTAGAAGCAATGTCACTTAGAAGCACAGATTTTATTTTAAACCAGCATTATGTCTGGACAAATTTACAAATAAGAAACTTTGGACAGCTTTTATACTATTGTGGTTTAATATCTTATCATCAGCAGTGTTGGAAGGTAAATCCCTATGCTGAAAGGCTTTGTCCCTGCAAAGATGGGAGTGCTGAATCATGGGATTATATCCTGCTGTACTGCAATTTTGACCAAGACACCTGCAATGAGTTACTAACTCTTTTTAGCCCATTTCCAAGACAGCCGGGATAATTATATGTGCAGCTTCTTTTGGCAGATAAAGATCCCAAGATAATCTTGCTGTTACAAAGTTTATACGTTTAGCCTGTAGAATTCATGCCCTGTGACAGTAAAGTAGGCTATGCATGACTACAGGTCTTTTTATTATGCATTGTAATTTGTATGAAGTCTGGGTCAGTGATCCACAATAAAGTTTGACTGAATTTCGGCTAACAATAAAGTAGCATTCCTGGATGCCTTGTGGTGTCTGTTTCCTGACTTGGCCCATCTCAAATGGCTGACATGTAATTAATGTAAGGAAGGTAGCAGAAGCAATAAACTGCTACTTATTTTCTTTATTCAGTAGTCTGTATTTTGTTGTTGTTGTTGTTCAGTCGTTAAGTCGTGTCCGACTCTTCGTGACCCCATGAACCATATTGCGCCAGGCCTTCCTGTCCTTCACTGCCTCGTCTGTATTTTAGAGACTTCTATATTTTGAAAGACAGAGTAGGCATAAAGGTTCTATTATTTCAAGTATATCCATATAGTACACATCTATGTATGCATACTGAGAATAAGACTTGTTGAGTTCAGTGGTCCTTGATTATGTGCCATCAAGTTGGTGTTGACTCTTAGTGACCAGATAAGTAGATTTTTTCCATGATGATCTGTCCTGAACCTGATCTTTCAGGTCTTCCAATGGTACACTCATCATCACTGTAACTGAGTCCATCCACCTTGGATGTAGTTGCCCTCTTCTTCTCTTTCCTTTTCCCAGCATTAGAGCCTTCTCCACAGAAGTAGGTCTTTGCATAATGTGTACAAAGTAGGATAATTTGAGCCTACTCATTTGTGGCTCAAGTGCTGTATTGTGGCTTTCTGACCTGTATATAAGTTTTGTATGAGGACAATGAGATGTTCTGGGATTCCCATTTTTCTAAGCATGTTCCACAGCTTGATGTGATTGATGCTATTGATCAGTGATGGACACATACACCTTTGGAGGAGGAAATTCTGATTGCTACTACATTTACTGGATTTCAATACCCATTATTCCAAGTCTCTTCATTTACAAAGCTTTCTTGCATGTTAAGTATGGCACAGCTCTGGCTATCTAAACCAGAATCTGCCTCTGTCTCAAGACACTTGCTGTTGCTGATAATTATCTAACTTCTTGACCAGGTTGCAGTCAGGAGGGACACAGTCACAGTTGAGTCAACTAAAATTTTACAACAGGATTTGTCAAAGGGCTATAGTAGCCCCCTAAATACCCACTTATTTTATACTGCATCAGAAGGTAAATGAGGGTGACATGGGGCACAGAGTAACTACAGTAATAAAACAGCATTACAGGCTAAAGTACAGTCACATATAACCATGATCTGATACTGTTGGAAAATATGGAGGATATGAAGAAGAGGAAATGAGACATTAAAATAAAATTCCCTATTTTTAAAATCTATCTGTTTACTTTATAAGCACAGACTGATAATACAGGAGGCAAAACAGCTGAAAAGCAATTGAGGTAAAAACAAAAACAAAACTGTCAGTGATAGAATGAAAAAAATTATTTTTTTCCCTTCCAGTCTGTAATGGAGAAGCCTCCTTGCCCAGTGCTTAATTTATAATGCATAGGTTATGTTCATACAATGTGCAGTTGAGTATGGTTTCCTTGACTATGGTTTCTTCCTAGAGTACATAAAGTAATTATAGTGGTAGGGTTTGCAAATAGCCAATAATGTTTTAGGCTAGGGTGTTTTGTGAACCCAGACACTATTGTTCCCTAAAAAAACTTAATGCCAAACTCAAGCTCCCACACCTTTTTCAGAACAATTCCCCTCAGAGCAAAGGAAAAAGCAAAGCAGAAAAGCTGATGATGAAACATTGGGGCCTTATTTTTAGTTTAGTGCCTGGTTTTATCATGCATTTTTCATGGTTTCAGAATTCATGTGTCTTTCATCCTCAAGTGTTATTGTGTGAGCATGCGGGAAGGGAAGGAACTACACTATTAAATGCAAGTGCATCTAAGTTTTCTAAATTACATATCAGGGAGTGACAGCTCATTTAACTTTCTTTTTGTTTCCACTTCTTTTATCCTTTTATGAATATGATTTAAAAAGAAAACAAGTTATTCTTTCTGAAGTGATTTTAGACTATGCAACTGGG
Organism: Python bivittatus; assembly: GCF_059951505.1. Classification (NCBI taxonomy): domain Eukaryota; kingdom Metazoa; phylum Chordata; class Lepidosauria; order Squamata; family Pythonidae; genus Python; species Python bivittatus. The sequence goes on along the minus strand of NW_028277098.1, from coordinate 76,121,430 downwards.
ATACATAGAGTCATTTATAGGGAATGACAAGTCTGTTATACAACTCACAATGCAATGCAGAGGGAAAAGAGGCATTTCATTAAGGAGCATAGCAATAGCAAATAAATGATCCAAAATTTTGCTGAAGCAAGCAAACAAAAAATCCTAAATGGTGATGCAAGGCTTACATATGTTTAGTGAAGGACCTGCAAGGAAGTTGAAGCCTCGGATACAGCCTCCAGAAGTCCGTCATACATTGCCACCAAATTGTAATATTTTATATGACAGGAAAAAAATGCAATACATGGAAGGGGGAGTTAATCATATTATCTGCACTTACTTTAATATAATTCAATCAAATGTTTTTGTTCTAGCCCTGCCTACTTTTTGGAGTACAGTCCCCAAGTAACTGTGGCCATTGTCCCCCCGCCCCTCCAAAGCTGTGAATCTGGATATTAGTAAATCCCACAGACCTCAGTGTGATGTATGGACAGAGTAAGCACATCTCAAGGTGTTGAATTATTTGTTACAGGAGAGCATCAATATCTATTTTTCATCTTGTCATTTCCTGGACAGCAAACTCCTCACAAACAGAATAGGGTTTTCCTTTATCTAACACACACTTTCTCTCACACACACACAATGAAAAAGAGCTCATAATTTTCATTAGGTTTTAAAAATCCTCAAGATTTGGATATCTAGCCTTCTCAGGCTTCATGACATCCAATATAAGCCAGCTAGATTTTGTCACTTGATTGCGTGCATTTTATCTGAAGCTGGCTTTATAAGGCTTGAAGTTTTGTTGCCTAGGAAGAAAGCACAAGAGAAACATCTGCCAGCCTCAATTAAATTTTTAGTCTGGCTATGGTCTTTACAGTTGCCCTGTCTTTGCAGTAAATTGTCACAATCTCTCTGAATGATCCATGCCCTCAAATTGATTTGCAAGAGAGCTGCTTGTATGGACTAGTATCTGTCTTCTTGAGGATGTTAAATTAAGACAGGAAAGACCTGGGTACAAATTCCAGTTCAGCCATTGCATTGTGCGGTGACTGTGGGGCAATTAGTCTAATCTATTTTGTAATGTTGTTTTGAGGATAAATAGGATGAGTTATTTAACGAAAAGGCAAGATCCAAATGGGTCAAATAAAGTGTATCTGCGCATGTAATCAGATGCCCAGAATGAAATTATAGAGATCTATACTTAAGCATGCATGTTTAAATGAGATTATGAATAAAACATAGCTCTGAGCACAAGTTGTACATTCAGAAGTTCCCAGGTTCAGTTTCAGCATCTTTATATAGAGGTTAAAAAGTCCTGCCTGAAACTCTGGTGAATCTCTTTTGCTCATTGTCAACATGAACTGAATTCAGTTACAAAGCAGCTTCTTTGGACGTGCAGCTGTACCAGAACCTAAGAAGATGCAGCCTCAATTAATTTATAGAGTGTCACTAGTACCGACCTGTAATCTGTGTCACACTCCTGGCTTAATTGAGCAACTCAGTCCTTACAAACATCTCACTTAGGAACATAATATTTATTTTTTGCTATCATTTTGGGATTAAGAAAATAGAAAAGCTCAAAAGTAGTAGTTTAGCATCCTATGTAGAGCTATATCAGTGGCAAATAAGGGCACAATGCCAAATATTAATGTCAGTGGTCTGAAGTATTTGATGGAAGACTGATGAAACCAGGAAGGGAGGAATTAACAAGGCTAGTCTACTTGGAATATGAAATCAGGAGGCAGAAAAATGCGGAGAATTAAATTTAGGAGGAGGTTTGGTAAAGAAAATTCTGGGAAGCATGGAATGGACTCAGATAACAGGGGGAATCAATAAAGAACAAACCATCCAGGAGGGTAATGGGAAACACGGAGAAATAAATTAAATGTTACATGGTGGTTATGATGGCCAGCAAGTAAAGCATTAAAAAAATAGTGGGACTAGCAAGGAAAAAAATGCTAATTAAAGGAATAGAAGGCAGAACCAGGATATAAAAGATACAGGAGGAATTGAGATTTGGCAGAAAGCTTATAGGGTTGCAGTGAAGGGAGAGGGTGTCAGGGTGATAACAAGATCCCAGGCTGAGAATGGAAAGGCTCAAAAAATAACGAAGACATGTTTTCAGGTACATGCATAGTAAAAAAATATTGAAAGAACCAGGAGGCTACATCATGAGAGAGAGAGAACTTATTGGTAGTAAGAGAGATCGTGGCACTGTTGAAATAAGCAATGCATTGTAGCTACCTATCTTTTGATAGAATAAATTTACACAGACCCAAATGCATGAACAATGACAATATGGTTAACTTCTGAAAACTGACAGGTTGAGAAATGCTATTTTTAATTTCATCTTGGGCTTTAATTGCATAAAGCCCACAAACTGTATGTCTGCTGGGAAACTGGAAGCAGGGCTGAATCTATTATATATTCAGTGGTCCTCATTCATATCAGTGATCCTTCCCATATTAAGTGTTCATTTTGCTATCTTGATCTTACAAGTTAAGGGCTTGGTGAGTGCAAGCAATGTGATAGTGTCACAGGTTCTTTTTAAACTGTACCCAATTTGATTGACTCATAAAACATCCTCCAAAAGCCTTTGACCCTAAACACTTGGATTTTTGTATCTCCCTATAAGGGTTGGGGAGATGTTTTATTTTGGGGAAAAAAAAAAAAACTATCCAAGATATAAAAGTGAAATATACAAACACATGCTTTCTTTCTATGGCGATTATCTTATCCTATACTCTATTTCTACTACTAATGGAACTGTGAGGAAAATAAGTTTTTTAATGAATGGGACTGGTTAAATCAAATTGAAACATAAGGAATTTGCAATAACCTTGGAGCTGGTTTAGTATCTAGTTCACACCAGCCTACTGTAAATCTTATCAGAACATTTCCATGGCAACCCATGAATCTGTCCTGGCATTTGGCATCCTAAATTGTCCCCTCCTTTCAATCTGTTTCTTCTAAGACAATTGTTTTCTTTGGAGATAGCAGATGGGCAGGAAGTAACCCAAGACCTATTACTTATGCATCGTCATATGAATATGTATGCCTTCATAATTTTTCCTTTTCTGAAATATCAGTGAATCTCTTTTGTTTGCAGGGGTGTCTCTCACTGTCCTTTTGGTGGGGTCACCTCTAGTACCTACTGTCTATATAATAAACACTGCAGTGAGCCTTGATTATTTGCTTTGGGTCCTGCATTTTGATTCCACAATATTATACAATATTCTGTATATTATATTCTACTTCTATGCTACACTATATTACTATTACACTACTACTATTGCTAGTATACAAGTGATTTATTCCTACAGACCCTGGTCTGTCTTTAACTCTCTCTCTCTCTGGGATTTGTTCTATTTTTTTCTTTTTCTTTATTAATGGACAACATGTAAAGCACTTGCACCTTCCCAACGTTGTGCTTGGCTTGGCCTCTTCTTTTTCCTCTGGACCCTTCAATCTCTGTGAAGGCAAACTGCCTTCTTTCATTGGGCTGCTCTCTCCGTTGCTGCTGCACAGCTTCCAAAATACGAGCATCTCCCCCACACCTGTGTCAGGGTTGCAGCTTTATTGGCAACTCTGCAGCCAAGAGGAGGGGAGGAAGGCAGCACAGGTGCCTGCATTTTTTCTAAGCAGCCTGCTCTTTCACAGAGAGCAGGCAAAGTGGGAGGCAAGAGGAGAAAATAAGTGTACTTCTGCCATTTTTCTTATAAAAATGACCTCTTTCCAAATCTCTTTTTTTGTAGAAGAAGCACCATTTGAATATGTACATTTACATATCTGAAATCTGTTTGACAGGCACAAACAACTGGATGTAGCACAGCAGTAGGTTGAACATACAGAACTGTCTGCTGGCTTTAATTTGGCCCTTTTTAAGCAAATCACTAAAACTCATTGTCAAGAGGAAAGTTGCCCTTGCAAAAATAGCAGTTTTTGTAAATATAACTTAAAAAGGGGTGGGGATGGGGGAGAACTGGATGTATTTAAAACCCATCAACCATGGTGGAATCCCATTTAAATTAATCATCTGTCTCTGTGTTCAAAGAAGAATATGGGAAACAGATGCCTGCAAGAAGATACATATCCCGAAGGGCAAAATCAGAAATGCAAGAAGAATTCTGTGCCAAGCAGAAACAGGTGATCAAGTAATTAGACTTTCTCCCACATGACAAAATTAAATTAAGTAGAATTTCTTTAAGCCAAGAAGAATTTGTAGAGACCCAGAGTGTCATGTGCAGCAACAATAGTACCAAAAGGGAACATTTAGCTACAATTCTAGTGTCATTGTAATTCTAACTCAGTACCATTGGGTACCACACCACTCAGTCCTAAGTATCTTCTGTTTTTTAGAAATAGGTCTTGTTGTGCCTGGTGAAGGCTTTAGTTGTGCATAATTGGAGATAACCTGAACAATACAGCAGAAGGTTGTATCAATGAATTTCAAATACCAGCATGCAAATCCCACCAGGACTGTCACAAGCTGCTTTTTAGAGTCCACTTTTCATTTGTACATAAGAATAGTAATGCTCTAATTACTGTGATGGGACTGAAATAAAGATGCACAAAACCAATGATTACCATTAAAAAAATTGCCATTATTTAATTAAACAAAACAATACAAATATATATATATATATGTGTGTGTGTGTGTATATATATATATATATATATTAAAAGAGTTTTACATATAATGCCATAAAACATATTTCTTTTGCAGAAAGTATAGTAATTATTCCACTGTTTTATGCATATCCTCTACCTCAGCCCTTTTCATATGATATATATGCACTGAGCAATGGAGACAACACTGTAGGGTTCTTCATTATGTGGGAAAAGGCCTCTGTATATACAGTTTGTAACAGACTCCTAGGAGTTAAATATATACAGTACAATCCCATACTTTGTAGCCTTTAAATCCTGTCTTAAAAAGGATTAGTTCATATATCTGATTATGGCAGAAACCTATAAGGAAAATATAGTGAGAAACACATAGAGATTTTGAAAAATTTGATCTTTATAAAATCTGATTTGAAACAACCTACTTTGCACTTCACATTAATTTGTAACTTGCATGCTATGGTCTTCCTATTTAAAGGAATGCAGAAAGGGGAATAGGAAACTTTAAAGAAATATCATAAGGACAAGTTGAATAAAAGGATTAATAGTATAATGGCTTTTACAAATCTTTAGATGCTCCTATCTAGTTTTTGGATTAAGAAGAACACAAGGGAGGTGGAAGGTATGTGTACCTCAGTAGAGTGTCAGAAAGTAAAAGTGAATGAATGAACTATAAACAGAGGAGTTTGTAACACCTTAAAACAGGAAGTTCAGTTCATGCTTATCCATTTGACAACGTCAGCCCTGATAAATTGCCTTGCTGTCTAGAGTAACTTCCATTATTCTTAATTCATGCAATTCTCTCATGACTGATATTGCCAAACCAAGTTGCTTTCTATGTTCTTTGGATATGCTTAGAACAAAGCATTTGCTAGCATGATTCTGAGGGCCTCCTCAGACTGATGGAGGAGTGCCTCGTGGGTTGGCCTGCTGGGTTGAGAGGCAGTGTTGTTGTTACCAAGGAAAAAGTGTTAAAAATTAAATATGTGGGGTGAAATGGAATTCCTCATCCTGCCTTAAGGAAGAAAGCCCCTTGAACTATACCATTTCTTCAAACAGAAAAACTTGTATCCGATGCTATCATTTTAAATGGAACCCAAAATGTTGTACTTCAGAATTGTTGCTATGAGCCACTTTATGTTCAAATTAAAAATTAAAATGCAGTATAGATACTGTCTCTGGAATGAAGATTCTTGAAGAATGCTACTACATTTTAAATAATACCTTAAAACTAGTATATCATTTGTGGTGATCGAACACTATTTTACATAAAAGGCAGCAGAAATGCTGCCCAATTAAGATCGTGGTATGAAGCCACTAATAATTTTAGTGAGCTTTACAGTGTTAACATTGCTGTCTTAGCACATAAGCCACACAGCACTTTAGTTGCAGTGGTGGAGATATAAACTGGCATTTTTGGCACAATCATCACATGTTTAGAATCCTGTAACATGAGTAACTCATACTTTAAATGTTTGCATGGAGTATGGATGTAAAAAAAAATCTGCCACAGAATTTGATGGGTATGAAATAAGGCAATCTGCCAAAACAGACTGGGGCACAGACAGGCAGCAACAAATACAGTTCCACAGCATCAATTAATGTCAAAATTAGCATAAAATATTGATCTGGGAAAGGTATACCAAGACAAGATACCTATAATAGATGCATTTTAAGGATAAACAATGTTTTATAAAGCATGAACATATCTTTCAAGTACTTGTTAGGGTGGTTATATTTTAAAAAACCCTACATTCAAACTGCATATATAATTGTACATATTAAGGAAATGACAATAAAGGCAGATATGCTGTTTATGTATTACTCTGGGTACATAAAAAAAAAAACCAACCCCAAATTAAGGATGCAAATTGGGAAGCTGTCGACACAAGTAGTGCCATTCATTAAAAGGAGATGCAGGCCTGTCAAGAATGAAATGCTATTCTGAAAATGTTGCTGCCAAAAGCATCTGTCTGCACATTTCTCATCATTTCTGTCTTTGTATTTCTTGTGCCACATGTCATGCTTGATACATCAGTAAAGTTACTATCAGTCACTTTTTATCATGTGTCTTCTGACAAGTCAGGTGAAAGCCACATATTTAAAAAGATTATTATTTTAATTTCTATTTACTTTTACATTTGTAAAACTGATACTGAACCAACTGTCTGTAAGGTGGTTATTGTTTGCTTTTAGTTCAGTTATATCCACAAATGGAGGCTATAGGGTTACCCGAGTGAATAGGCTGATAAATTAGTAGGCATACAGAGCCATGAAAGGAAGCCTGCTGTTCTTCAGATGTTTTGGACTTCAGTTCTTATCAGGCCCAGACTCTAAGTAGCAAGGTACTCTGGGATTTATGCACTAATCTATGCTGATTTAATCAGTAGCCTTATCAAACAGAGGTCACAATCTCCTATGCTTTCTAATCTTATAGGGGAGATAAATCCATTTAGGCAATGCACATGATGGTTGGCCATTTCTGCTAAATGGCTCTGTCTTTTTGATTGGATGATTTTCAAATGCCAGTGGAAACCGAGCATTATTCTGGTCTTGGGAATACTTGCTTATTCATTACACTTATATCCCATCTTCCCAAGTTGCCATAAATGGCTTTTCAAAGTACCATAAGTGATTCCTAGTCCAACCTTTCAACAACCCCATATAGCAGTTTAGGCTGGGGGAAAGACTTGGCACTAGCTAGCAATTGAGTTTCATGACTAAATACTGAAGCTGCCTTCCTTTATTCAGGTGCTTTTAAATAAAAGAGTAACCCTTGCCAGATATCTGCGCTGTGACTTCACTCCAGTTCAACAGTTCTATCTCATAGAACAGTTCCTTTGCATAAACCAGCTTGCTAAATGGAGTTATCCCTCCACATCTTGTTTTAAATTACAGTGACTAGGTAGCTAGGACCTCCATCAAACACTCACATGCAGATTAGCATTTCCTTTGTTTGATCTAGTTAATAAACAGCAGGTGACCACCCAGGATGGTAAGACACTTTTCTCATAAGAGCAATTCTAGTACAGCTCTACCAAAACAATAATAAAACCCAGGCAAAATCCTTATCAATCAGTCTTTCAGGGCATATTCAAGGAAATATTGACACATAAAGTGTCTTGAAACATACATTTTCCTGCCAAATGTGACATACACCAAATTTTATATCCTGTTTTATTTCCTGGGCTCTCAAGAGGGCTTTTCCTGGTTTTTTTGAGGGCTTAGGAGTTCTGCATAGCTGCTTCATCCTGCAAGATGGAGGGGAAACGAGGGGGCATATTATCCTCTAGCCTTTCCTCTTTGTGCTTCTGATGGTTGAAAACACTAAACTTTTCCTTTCCAACAATACTGATAACATTAACATGATTGTTTCTGACTTCTTATATCGTTCTTCTTTTTCTCATCCTGCAAGTGGATCTTTATCTTTTTTAAAGTTGTCAAGCAGTTGCCAGTTTCGAGTGGATGCCCAACCAAATGAATGAGCCATCTGAGAGCATTATTTACTCTACTGACTAAGAATAATGCTGTCTTTTGTTAGCTAATTCTTTGCAGCTAATCCGTGGCCTGGGGCCACCTGGAAAAGATTTTGGTTGTGACTCATCAGTTACTTATTCTTTGGAAGGATTTAGGGATTTTCCTAGGGCCCAGACAGATTTAAATATGCTGCTTGCCATAATTCACTGCATGCAATCCTCTAAATGGACCCTCCATTGTTTTGAAAACTATGGTTCAAGTTAAGGACATTTTCTTATGATTGTGATCCCAAACCCCGAGACAGATTCCTCAGAGTAACATCCAAGTCTGCAGGAGCACTGAGGTATTAGGTAGAGAGTCAAAGGATTTGAGAGGCACAGGAGCATAGGATTACAAGGTAAACTTTGCTTGGGAATCAGCATTGCTCCCAAACAGTCTTGAAATCTCAGATAAGCTATATGCATATGAACCAGATATGGATATTTTCTATAAACCCTTCTGAAATGTCATTTCTATTCATGATCACTGGGTGCTAAGGAGGTTATAGACTGGACATGGCTTGGAAAGCTAAACAAAATGGTATTAAATCTATGAGGACAGATTATGTGATACAGATAATAAATATGAGACAAATAATTGGACTTTGAATTAATTTGTGATTAGACTTTGTGTCTGAGTCATAGACAATAGAGGGTATTGCCTAGAGGTCAACCATTCTCCCAGAAACTAGAAATGATTTACAGCTCTCTCTATCTGAGCCAGTTTGGTGTAGCGGTTAAAGGTGCTGGACTAGTAGCTGGGAGACTGTGAATTGTACTCCTTAGGCTCAGAAGCAATGGATGACTTTGGGTTGGTCGCCTTCTCTCAGCCTGAGACTGGGAAGTCAGAAAATTTCTCTCTACCAACCTGCACTGGACCAGTATGGTAGATTATGATCCATAACCTTCAATGAATAGGCCGTCATTCTGTAGTACAGTGTTTTTAAAACTCGGCAGCTTTAAGATGTGTGGACTTCAACTCCCAGAATTCCCCAGTCAACATGCAAAGATCAATTAAGTTTTATAAGCATAAAATGTAGAAAACAAGAAAGGCAAGAAATATACAATTGTTAAATGAGACTTCAAAACCTAATAATGGGTGTTTCTGCCTGGTCATTTTATTTGTATTAACTGTTTTCATTGACTTAAAGAATGGAATTAATTTCATGATATTTCTGTATATATGTTGCTTCCTATAAATTAATCTTTCAAGTTCCATTTTTTGAGTATCAACATGAGAAATACAAGATTGCTTTCTTCATTAGAATATGAAGAAAAAAATCATAAACAAACTTCCTCCCTTAATTTAAATCCAGAGTATTTGGATGAAGATTAAGTAATCTCATGAGGTGCTCATCTGGAATTCAAATATATTTGACAGCATTCCACTGAAATATGACAAATTACTCACCAAGATTGGTGTTTTAGGTATGAATCCCTCAATCTTCCTTGCCCACTAGATGAGGAGGCTAAACTGATGTAGTATTCCTTAAGAGACCTAGTTTTGCCTACAAAAAACAAAAACAGAATCTATTACCATAGAGTATAATCAAAGATGTTGTGATCTATAGGCACCTGTTGTGTATAAATTTAAAAATATATTCATCTGACATTGTTGGAATGAATTTACAAGGATAGAATAATTGATCTCTCTACCTGAACAAGGAAACCTGTACCTTTTGAACAAGACTAAGGTTTCCCAAATTTCCTGTCGCTGGAGTATAGAGGGTTTTTTTTCAGAACCAGTAATTTTTTTTTAAACAAGGACTGATAGCAGTCCAGCCACTGACTTGGTTCCAGAAGGATACCAATTTCAGAATCCACAGATAGTATTTGACCTTACAGCTATTTAGATTTAGTGTGGTTCATGAAGTGGGAAAAAAGAACTTTAGGGATGACTTTTGTTGTCACAATGGTAAAGAAACAGAGGGAACATCACCCACTAGTCACCTAAGTGTGCACCTTGACCATTTAAAGGGGGAGATATGTAGGAGGTACTATGGAACAAAGGGGAAACAATGTTGTCTCCTTTTCCTTTAAAGCCATTGTCAGAAAACGACAGACACGGGTTCGGTTGTCCAGTAGACAGAAGTTTTTATTGGGCACGTTTGCAAAGGTGGGTCCCTCCCGCAGCAATGGAGGAACCCCGAAGCAAGGTCTGACAGGTTTTTATACCCCCTATCTGTCCTCCCCCTCCTACGAGGGCTTGGCTCACAATCTCACCTTTTTTTACTGCCCCGGAGCGCCGCTAATTAACCGCAAAACCGCAGACATTCCACTTTCCGAATCCAATCAGCGCAATACACATTCCAATCCCCACTTGACCCGACAGCCGCCCCCTGCCGTTTCTCTTCACTCTGGAGCGAACGTGCCTCTTGCCTGCAGTCTTTCCTCCCTCCTGCCGTCCCTCTCCACTCTGGTGCGAGTGTGCCTTCTGCCCATCCTCCCTCCTGCCACCCCCCCAAGGCTGCCCCATGGTGCACAGCGCTCTCCCCTAGCAAACATGGTTCGTTTGAGGCCCTCACTTCTCCCTGCCTTCTCACAATCCCCCCTTTTTCTTTTCACGCCTCTGTTGGGCCTCAAACCTGGCTAACAGGATTGCTCCCTCATCCCGGACCCGGGGCTTCACACACTGGGACAGGTAATTCCCACAAGCAGGGAGGCATTGCATTAAGCAACATACTAGGACCAGTAAGGCAATGAAGCCAATAGCTAGCACAGAAAGTTGTTTTAACCAAGCAAAGTTAGGTAACCAACTAGTGAGCCACGACCAATTCCATCCCTCTGGATCCTCGGATATGCGAGAGGCTAAGGTCCTCAATTTGGCTAGTTTTGCTTCAATATAGTTCTCATTGTTGGTTAGGTTAAAGCAACAAAGACCTTGAAAAGATTCACAGCCTTGTCCTGCCCTTAATAGGAGATAGTCTATAGCTATCCGGTTTTGGAGGACTGCAGTCCTGATATCAGTCACTTCTTCAGTTAGAGCTGCAATAAGGGAGGATGTGAGGTTGACACTTTTAGCCAGGAGGCAGGCCACCTTCCTTAGGTCCAGGTAAGCTCTTCCGCTTAGTGCAGGAACCCCTACTAGGGAGAGGGCCAGAGCCATGGCTTCTGTTTCGGACAAGAGTGTCACATCACTCTCACAATCAGATGGCAGCTCCCTTTTTCTTTTTTCTTTTGATGGGTGCGCTTGCATTGGAGGCAGGGCATATAGAGAGGTCAGGCGCCCTATGGCACAAGGGCCCCCTGAACTATAGGCTGGAACATAGGTGTAAGCTTCATGTCCACATAACAAAAAGAAACCTTTAGGTAGGTATAGAGGGGTTGAGGCATAAGGGATATTATAGACCCCTCCACAAGTGAAAGCAGGACCTTTTGAGGGCAATGGGGGGTCCGGTTCTGGGTATTGTTGAAATATACACATTGAGTTGCATTGGTTATCCCCAAGAGATTTAGAGCCATTTGCCTTTGATTAGTCCAGGGTCTTGGTGTGGGAGAAGACCCAAAATGATAGAACATCCCCCCCCACGGGGGATCATCCCCAGTGATATCAATATTCGCTATCTGAGTAACATTCTTCAATGCTTCCAAGCTGATGGGCATTCCAAAGAAACAGGTGGAGGTGACACCATTCACAGTCAAGAGTTGCCCCACACGAAAAGTTGTGCTGTTCAAAGCTGTCTGTGCCAATTCTACAAAAAAATTGTTGTTAGAGCTGTGCTGTAGAGCATCTAAGCAGTGACATAACAGAATAACCTGGATGCAAGCCTTTATGTTGGTCATCTCCTCCCCTGCCTTAGTTCAGTTCCTTTTAAGTTTTACTTTGAGTCCGTCTCCCGGTTGGGCAGTCCACGGTCGGGGGTCGGGAGCTCGCTTAACCCGATGGTAGTGGGTCCAACCCCCCTGTCGGGTCCGAACCGCTGATTCAGTTGTCAGGAGAACTTGGTATGGTCCCTCCCAAGACGGCTTCAGCTTCTCATCCTTCCATGTCTTTATCAGGACCCAATCCCCTGGCTTGTGGGGGTGTTGGTCTTCCAGCAAGGGGGGCCGCTGAGCGAGGAGTCCCTGTTTTCTTAAAGATAAGAGAGATTGTGACAGTACCAGGAGATACTTTCTCAGGAAGGCATCCTTTAGCTCGGGGATAGGCTCTCCCATTGGAGCCAGGAAAGGTCTTCCCATCATCAGCTCAAATGGGGAGACCCCCACATCCTTGTGAGGGGCTGTCCGCATTCGAAGCAGGGCAACCGGAAGTGTCTTTGTCCAAGGTAGCCCTGTTTCCAATCCCAGTTTGGTGAGATGTTGCTTCAACACCCCGTTGGCCCTTTCCACTTTCCCACTGGAGTCAGGATGCCAAGGGGTGTGGAGTTCCCATCGAACCCCCAGGCTCCAGTACCACGGCTTTACAGTGTCTACCAAAGCCTGCACCCCCCAGTGAGACCCTTCATGCAGTTTCTCCACCATCCCCCTCATGTCAGCACGGCTCACTACTGGGGTCCCCTCAATTGTAACCCAATGACCTGCTTCCTCCCTGCAACCTTCCCTTTCCAGCAGCACCTCGTCCAACTTCCCCGGCGTCCAAGTCGGAGGTTCTTCTATCTGGGGGATTGCAATCATGATGGCAATGGGGACACCCTCCGCTGCCTCCTTTGCTACTCGATCAGCAAGTCGGTTCCCTCTTGCCTCCATCGAGTCCCCCTTCTGATGTCCCATTATATGCACCACTGCAATCCTGTCGGGTTCTTGAAGAGCTTCCATCATCCCCTCTATCAGTTGCCGAGCTTTCACCTCCTTCCCAGCAGTTGTGAGTAAACCCCGTTCCAGCCAAATTTTCCCGAAAGTGTGCACTACTCCCCAGGCGTATCGCGAGTCTGTGTAGACGGTGAGGGACACTCCCTTTCCCAACTCTAGTGCCCGTTTCAAAGCGTGCACTTCACACAGCTGAGCCGACCAGTCCGCTGGTAGTGCCCCCTTCTCTATTGTCTCTCCCTCCGCAGTCACTATCGCGTACCCTGACTTCCTTTGTCCCTGCTCTACTCGGCTAGACCCATCCACGAACCAGACCTCACCCTCCTCCAGCGGGACCTCCTGCAGGTCCTCCCGGGTCTTTGTTTGCAGCTGCAACAGGGTGGAGCACTCGTGCTCCGCCGGCTCCCATTCTTTCCGCTCCCCCGCAAGAAACTCCGCTGGGTTCAAATTCCTGTCTGTTCCTACCACCACATCAGGACTTATCCGGAGAACTGTCTCATATTTCAACATCCTCCCTTCTGTCATCCAAGCAGCCGCCTGCTGACTAAGCACACTTAAGATCTGATGGGGTGAATGGACAATCACGGGGCTCCCAAAAGTGAGTTTTTTTCCTTCTGTTACTAGCACAGCAGAGGCAGCCACTGCCTGCACACAAGTCGGCCATCCCCTCACCACTGGTTCTAGGGCTTTGCTCAGGAAGGCCACTGGTTGATATTTCCCAGCCCGTCTCTGAGTCAGCACTCCAATGGCGGTTCCCCCATGGGCTGTAACGTACAGGTGAAAGGGGAGGGCCAGGTTCGTTAGAGCCAGAGCCGGGGTCGTCACCAGGCTCCTTCGTAATTCTCCCCACTTCTCTGTGTCCCTGTCTGTCCATTCTACCCTGTCAGATGATCCTTTCAACTTCTCATACAGAAACTGAGCCTTGCTCATGTACTCATCTATCCATAGCCGGCAATATCCTACTAGACCCAGAAACCGCCGCACCTCCGTTTTAGTATGAGGGGGCTTCAACTGCATTATCCCCTGTATCCAAGAAGGATCAATCAACTTCTCGCCCTTCCGGAGTACATGTCCTAAATACTTGACCTCCCTTTCCACAAATTGGACCTTCCCTTTTGACACCTTCAATCCTTCTTCAGCCAACCAGTTCAATAAAGCCACTGAGTCTTCTCTCACCTTTACTTCCTTCTCTCCAGACACCAACAAATCATCCACATACTGCAGCACCCGAGAACCCCCAGGGGCCCGGAACCCCTGGAGTTTCTCTTCCAATGCCTGTCCAAACAAGAGGGGGCTCTCGGTGTACCCCTGGGGCAGCACCGTCCATCTCAGTTGTTGCTTCCTCCCAGTCTCCGGATCTTCCCACTCAAAAGCGAACAGATCCCTACTTTCTTCTGCCAGAGGGCATGACCAAAAAGCATCCTTCAAGTCTATCACCGTGAACCACCGATCCCCGGGAGGGATCTTCCCCATCAAAGTGTAGGGGTCAGGCACTACCGGGGTCCGGGCCAAGACCAAATCGTTGACCCTCCTCAGATCCTGCACCAGCCTGTAACTATTGTCCTTCTTCTTCATAGCTAAGATAGGGGAGTTGAAGGGGGACATAGCTGGTTCCAACAGCCCTTGCCGCCTCAGCCCATCTATGATGGGCTTCAGCCCACACCTCCCATCCCGGGACAGCGGGTATTGGGCTTGCCGCAAACCAGTCACCCCCGGTTTCAAGGGGATGCTAATTGGGGCGATGCGAAACCGACCCGCCCCCCCTTCTCCTGCCCATACCTCAGGGTTCACAACCTCCACGTCCGCCTCCTGCAACAAACACATCCTTTCTGCCTGTTCCACATTCCACAACTCCACTCCTAGACTACCCATTAGATCCCTTCCCAGCAAGTTCACTCCTGCCTGTGGGATCAGTAACACATCTGCAGTTACCTCCTTCCCATTCCACTCCAGTCTTACTCCCTCCAGTACGTCTGCCTTGACCGGAGAGCCTCCCACCCCCATCACCGATACCGACGCGCCCCGGGATTTCGCAATCCCTGGGATCGGTTGGCACAGCGATGTTCGAGAGGCTCCGGTGTCCACGAGGAACTGCTGTTCCTCGCCGGTGGGACCCACCGTGATGTTTACCAAGGGTTCCCCGTGGGTCCCGGTTGGGGAACCATGACCCCCCTAGTCGTACAGGGGGAAACTCCTCTCATGTTCTCCCGATGTTCAGCATTATTGGGATCCCAATTTGGGTCTGCCAGAGGGAATTTAGTATTCGCGGCCGGGGCATTTGGGACATTTGCATTCCTTCGCTCCCAAGCCCCGAGCGCAGCTCGCCGAATCTGGCCCCTCTCTTCTGGCGTATAGAGGTGGGCTAAAATGTAATTCAGTTCCCCCAGGAGTATTCCACCGGGCCGAGAAAAAGTTCCAATTGTTCGGCGGCGGTATGGGCGTTCTCTTGCATACGAGGGAGGGTCTTTTTTTAATTCCCTCAACTCACTGGGTTTGATGGGAACCGTTACGTAACTGGTGACGGTCACCCCCTGTGCATTCGTTCTGTTCGGGACTTCCCGGACGGGGAAGGCACTGGCCGACCTTAGACTAAAGGGCAAGTTCTGAATGTCTTCGTTCAGCTGGTCCAGCTCTTTCCGCAGCCCGGGATAGGGTGGGGGCGCCGGAGGGGGAGCGGTAGGAAGAGGAGGAGGAGGAGGAGGTGGCGGCCCCCATTGAGGTCCAGTCAGCCAGAGGTCCTCCTCATCCTCCTGTTCTTTTTGGACAAAAATTTTGGCTAACTTGGGTCGAGGCCCCTCCCAATGAACATGGAATCAGACTTCCACATAGGGTTCCTGTGTTAACATTTTATGTTCCACAATGTAGTTTTTTAGTTGGGTCACCCAGTAATTACTGGGGATTCCAAGAGTATCCCAATGGTAGGGGAATTCGGGGTCCACTAGTGGATATTTTGGCCATTCTTTAGTGCACAAAGTTATCATGGTCGGTTTTTCCAGATCCCTGGTGAATGGACACAACCAGGGTGTCTCCCATTGTTGCAACAATTGTCCTAATGGAGAATCCGTGGGGATTCCCCCTACTGCGTTTTTCCCACTGGCCCCTGGCCTTACACTCTTACTCTGCGCCTTACCCATCCTTCCTGACTACGTTTCCCACCTTACAGAAGGTCCCGGACTCTTCTGTCCCCTTGCGGCGTCCAACACCTCGTAACCACGCTAATCTCCCCGAGATTATGGGTAGGTTGTACTCACCAGACCTCCCAGAGGTCCCCTCGTCGGCCGACTTCCTCTTTACTTCTGTCTGACTGGCGATTGGAGTCCCGTCCTGGACCTGACTCCGGGGAAAACGGGAGACACCTCAACGGGGTGTTACGGCCGATTACTCACCGGTTCCCCACAGTCCGGTCCACGTCGAGGACTCCTGGCTGGCTCGCCAATTTTGTCAGAAAACGACAGACACGGGTTCGGTTGTCCAGTAGACAGAAGTTTTTATTGGGCACGTTTGCAAAGGTGGGTCCCTCCCGCAGCAATGGAGGAACCCCGAAGCAAGGTCTGACAGGTTTTTATACCCCCTATCTGTCCTCCCCCTCCTACGAGGGCTTGGCTCACAATCTCACCTTTTTTACTGCCCCGGAGCGCCGCTAATTAACCGCAAAACCGCAGACATTCCACTTTCCGAATCCAATCAGCGCAATACACATTCCAATCCCCACTTGACCCGACAGCCGCCCCCTGCCGTTTCTCTTCACTCTGGAGCGAACGTGCCTCTTGCCTGCAGTCTTTCCTCCCTCCTGCCGTCCCTCTCCACTCTGGTGCGAGTGTGCCTTCTGCCCATCCTCCCTCCTGCCACCCCCCCAAGGCTGCCCCATGGTGCACAGCGCTCTCCCCTAGCAAACATGGTTCGTTTGAGGCCCTCACTTCTCCCTGCCTTCTCACACCATCTTACTTTTCCATGTGGCGTGTAGTAGCCGGCACAGACAGGCATAAAATAGCAGTGTGAAGAGCATTTAGATTAGTGAAGAACAGAAGAAGAGAAGGTGTGAGCTAGTGGAAAAGAAGATTTGGCAATGGCTTGAGGAGGCTGCAGGAGCAGTGTGGAGGCAAGAAGGGAGAGAAAGGCTAAATGAAACACAGTGGCTGGATGGGGAAGGGGTGAAAAAGCCCAGGGAAATATCAGCAACACCTCCTTCCTTTGATCAGTGACCACCACCGCAATGAAGCCAGTCTCATCAAGCCAGCAGAGCCAGCCCAGCTAAGCCGGTAAAGTGCATAAACTCAGCAGCAAAAGGGACAGAACCAGCCCAGCACTCTCCACCCATGACCACTAAATAAGTACAGTAGCAGAGCAGTCCCAGTAACAGGCAGAAATGCAAGTCATGCAACCTGCAGTGCCGGTGACCATAAGTGACTCTGCAGCAACAGAAAAGGTCAGAAAAAGGGCAATCAAAGATAAGGCAGCTGAAAGCATCTGAGAGTTGGGCAGGGAGGGAAACAACTCAGTTCCTCCCCATCCACGCAGACATAAGTGTATAGGAAAAGAATGAAATATATAATACAAGTATGAATATATAAGGATTGAACAAATAGGTATACAGACAGAATAACAGGCTTAAGAAAATAAGAACAGGAACCAAGAAGCATAGGTTTGGAAATAGAAAGGCAGGGTTCAAGAAGGATAGCAATAAACATGTAGGATAAGAGTAAGAAATAATGAAATAAGGATAGAAAAGAAATAACTCTGGAAAATAAAGACTGTTTAGAGTAAGTACAAGCATACTGTGTGTGCATTGTGTCATCCACAAAAGAATTGGTGATGCAGGCATTTGGACTGTGGTTGTTTGTTCCTTGGGCTGTTTGGATGTTAACTTCCAGTTTTATTTTTCATTGGCATTTATTTTGAATTTTACTTTAAAGTTTTATGGAGACTATAGCACTGCTTTATTTCAATATTTTTAAGGATTGTGAATTGCCCAGAGTCTTTTAATTGGGCAGAATATACATTTATTAAATAAACAAAAAAAATATGGTGAGGTGCATTTGGATTGCCTAAAATTCTATAGGACTTTTAAAGAGATTTAAAAACTGTTACTAAAGTTGATGATTGATTATGTGTATGAACTTTGGAATAAAGAGTTGGAATACACATATTACCAATTAATTGGTTAAGAATCTTAAAGGACGTTGGGTCTCTTATGACTAATTCAGTAAAGGATGCATTTCAGGTTTATTGTATTGGAGATCACAGATAATATTTGGAAAGGGCACCTGTCAACCACATTATGCTGGCAGTGTAAAATGAAGAGGGGACACTTATACACACATTTATTTTGTTAGGGTTTTTTTTTTTTAACTAATAGACTGCTATACTCTAACCACATTCCTGGCAGTTTACAATATTTCAATTAAAATCAAAACCAAGTACATAAAACAAATACAGCTGAAGCATGAAATGCCTCAGATACATAGAGTCATAAGGCCACATTTCCTTGGTATCTCTCCTCCAGCAACAGACTTAAGGATGCAAAGTGATACAAAAAAGTTCAGTCTTGCCTGCTTTCCTGAATGTGAGGAGAAAGGACACTACATGAATCACCAAGGAAAGGCTGTTTCAAAAGGATGCAGCCATAATAATAATAATAATAATAATAATAATAATAATAATAATAATAAACCCTCACCTAACCAAAGGAAGAATAGAAACACACATACACCCACATATGCAGATGCAATACATATGCTAGACCCCAACAGATATACTCATTTTTTAAAAAATAAACCCAGTCATGATGTACACATACATTCTGTTTAGTCTATAGATGCCTCCTTTGGCTACTGTTCTAAAGGTGGTGGGTGCCATCTTGATGAGTCTACTCACTCTGCAAAGGTCAGAAATGGTGACAAGCCACAGCTATATGGATAATGATCTGACCACAGCATAATCACGCCCCATCTTTAGATGAGTTTGTTCTGCTATTCTCCTGTTTTGGTTTAATATTCCTTGTTAATATGTATAGGAAAGAGGTATGGAGTTTAAAGATGTTCATGCTTTGTAATTTTGGTGGTATGCAAACAGAAAATAAATAAAATGTGATGTCAAATTATATATCAAACATTTGGAAATTATCAATATATGAAGAACATTGGCTTTATTGACCATAGCATAGAAGACCGTTCTGTTATGATGCAAAGACAATGCTACCCCAGACATTCAATCTCACAATGACAATATGTGTTCATTCTCTGATTACAGACTGGCTCCCTATTGATATAATGGAAAGACTGACAAATATTACTCAGGTTGGTTTGATTTTAATGCCTGAGATGTTTTCTACATACCTGATTAAACACAGCAAAACAAAAAATTTGGGCTACAAAAATCTGGATGACCATTAGATGGCAGTAAAAAGAGGGTTCAGATTTTTCCAGCCCAAATAGGATAGTCCAAGAGAGAGAAAGCAGACTGACCCATGCCCTTTTTGATGAAATTGTTGAAGTGCAAGTTCAGTGTGTCAGTCTGATAATCAAGGACCCTGCCTCCCAATTATTTTGTATTCAGCCTTGTTAGAGATGTATTATAAACGCAATACAATATTAGAATCCCATTACAAAGGTACCAAAACATGCCTCCACTATCTGAATATACAGACAAGGAGTGGAGAAGGAGATGCAGGTTTAAAATGGCCATACGACCTACTTTTCAGTGATGGTCATCTAGTATGTGAAACATCCACTATTTGTCCAGTCTGGTTTAAACTAAGGAACTGTAAGAAGGGACAACAGAATGCTTAAAGGGGACAATAAACTGGGAATTCATGAAAAATAGACTTGCTGGGTCAGTTTTCCTGCTATGGGAAAAAGTATAGTATTTATATCTTAATAACTGTAATAATAATAGTTTCTATATGTGTATCAGTAACAGAGTGGGCTATCTGAGGCCTTAGGACCAATCAGAGCCTTCATGTTATCCTGCAGATGGACAGAGTGAGTTCTGAGCCTTTGTACATCATTCCATTCCAACTTTCTGTTAGCAGCAGCTCAGAATATTGCTGACTGCTCCATTCTAAGCCCCCCTTTTCTCTTCTTCCCAGTCATATGACCCAGCATCAACTATATACTGTATAGTCCACCCTGTACTTCCCAGTAACACATACAGACAAAAGCACACTGATGCAACGTAAGAGGAGAGTAGAAACACACACACAGAGGCAACACATATGCACCTGCCCTGATTAGATCCTCATAAACACACTCATAAATCACGTATGCACAAATTCAGATTAGTATATATAGTAGATGCCTCCTATAGTGACTGCTGGTAAAGGTTGGAAAGAATTCCAGAAGCCACGTTCGGCATGCTTTCCCTACTTTCTTACAGACATGAGAATCTCTTCCAACCACAATTGAAGCTTTGGCATGAAGTCCCTCATTCTGAGATGAAAACTATACAAATTGGGTACTGTGAGAGTTCTTTGCTTTCCAAGGATTGGATGCACCACAGCATAGCAAATTGGCATAGCATAGCAAAAAAAAATGTTTTATTGCAGCACACACCTTCCCCAACAACAGACTATTGCTCTCTACTCATCTAGGACTTGCAAGGTGATGTTGCCGTGCAAATATGACTTTAATACTCAGTCCTTTAATACTCAGTTCAAGCAAAAGTCTATAAGTCTGTAAAGTGGCATACACCCTTTGCCTCCTTCCAAATGTTCTTACTCTAGTTAGGATGAGGTGCTGCTTCAGTGTGGTTGTTCTAATAGCTACTGAACTCCTGGCAAAGCTCCAAGCTCCAGGCAGGACTCCCACCAGGATATGTTGCTCACCATAACTTGTGGTCCTGGCAGTTGAATAATAGTCCTGTTGCCAACTTGTAATAGCTGCCAATCTCCAGACATCGCCTCTGCTTCCCTGTCTGTATGCTGTTTGCTTATCACCTTTTCTCTTACACAAACACCTTCCTCACTCTGTCGCAGCATCTGCTTTTCTAAGCTAAGGGCCTGGGTGGGGTGAGGCTGCCTCTGAATGTTGGCACATTCTTGAAAACACCAGATGTGGCTCAATTATTTCAGGCAGCTGGAATGCCAGCTTGGATGCTTGTGAGTAAAGTTGTGAGTTAATGAATGAATGTATGAGGGAAATGGGGTGAGAAGCATTTCTGCCTGGCTGCAACTACTTTTCCCAAACTCAGACAGCAATCCCAACTTCATTCCCTCACAGGTACCCCAGGTTCAACTTGGTTAAAAAATAAAAAAATAAAGTACCCTCATCTACCCCGCCCCCCGCAAAAATCCTGGCCTTACATATCCTGCATAATTGCCCCACCACAATCCTCATCTTCTCCTCCCAGAAATTTAGATGGGGTTCACTGCCACCAAAAAGTTGTCTGCCCAAGATTTATACATCTACTCCAGTAGACTCTGGGCAGCTGTACAGAGGATGGCCTTGACAGAGAGAAGGAAGATCATTACCAAGGCAGTGAACAGATAAAGAGATAAATGTGGCTATATGAAGATAGAGATTTATGAGAATGCCTAAGCCAGGTGCCCCCCAATTCACATGAAGATAAAAGAGGGAGCAGGGGAAGTACATTCAGACTTGCAAGATTCTGTTATTATAGCCATTCTAATAAAAGGTTTAGGCCTACGTGGCATCTGCTTCTCGATCTATTCTACTTGTAGGGCTGATAGTGGCTTACAAAATCCAAAAAATTATTAAAAATACAGTGGTACCTCTAGTTACGAACGCCCCTCCTTACGAATTTTTTGAGATACGACCAGCTCCGGCCCCAAAAATTTACCTCGTGTTGCGAACCACCTTGAGTTACGAACCGGATCCGCGGCCATTTTCCCTCCCGTTCCATGTGGTCCGCGGCCATTTTCCGCCCGTTCCATGTGGTCCATGGCCATTTTTCTGCCCGTGCCATGTGGTCCGCGGCCATTTTCCACCCGTTCCATGTGGTCCGTGGCCATTTTTCTGCCTGTTCCATGTGGTCCGCGGCCGTTTTTCCACCCCTGCTGCGTGGTCCGCGGACGCCGGAACAGATTAACGGTAATTACATTGAACCTTATGGGAAAATTTGCCTCGTATTGCGACCAATTCGAGTTGCAACCAGAGTCACGGAACGGATTAAATTTGTAACTCAAGGTTCCACTGTAGTTAAAAACACAAAACAAAACAAAGGCCCAGACTAAAAACAGCCATAGAGGTAACAGTAAACCAAGACAGGGTCTCCACAAACACATTAATCCCAAGTTCGGGACCAGAGCCAGGTCTTAAGGCTTTCTGAAGGGCTTTCTTCAGGAGAGGGGTTGCCATTTGTATCTCTGGTGGGATGCTGTTCCAGTGGATGGGGCCACAACAGGAATCCAACTCTCTCTCCATTGTCACTTTAGCTATCATTTCTATTGCTTCATCACCTTGAAGAACCAGGAAGTTGCTGGGATTAGTGACCGGGAAGAGGCCTCACAGGAGCAGTCTGTCCAGCACGCTCTCTTCACTCTGAATTCCAGACGGTGACCAGTAACGTAGTAGATCTGCCAGCCAAATTGTGGGGAAATTTTTCCAAATGCCTCTGGAAACCCTCCATAATGGGGTGGTTCATTCTAACGGATCCTGCACCCTCACAGAAATCCAGGGTGTCCATAATCCACAGTCTGACCAGAAAGGGATCTGACCACAGGCAAGGACAGATGTCAGTGTCCTCTATATTCAGATCATATCTCATCTGCTCAGAAGAAAAGAAATTTAATGCACTGCCATTCCTTGTAACAGTGCAGTGCAGTCTTCATATCAAGATCACATTGAGTCTAAGCATGGCAATGCTTTCTTTTTTAAAATGTAACTGCTATAAGACTTTATTGATAGGTAATGTAAATATTTAATAAAATAAACAAATAAATCAACCACAAAAAAGATTGTCTGTTCATTGTGCTTTTAGCATGTGAACCTTTTTATGCTATAGAAATAATCAGACTGATGTTAATTTCTGAAAATTAAGCTGCTATTAAAAGCCCCTTTCAAAAGCGTATCATAAAGCTTATGATAGACAATCTAGTGCTTTCTAGAAATTTTGAACTTCAATTTCCATCACTTCCAGTTATGATAATCAAAGTGAAAAATTGTGGATGTGTGTCCAAAATATCTGGAAGGCACCAGATTGCCTCTTCCTCACATAGATCTTTCTGTTTTTCTAATACCCCCATTCAATAATTACTGATTATAGCTGGCTCTAAACAGTTCCATTTTTTTTTTTAATGACATTCAAAATTTGAGTTTTCTATGCATGCACATTCACAAGCCCTTAACAATGACAGGCAAACGAGAATCTTTCAGATATCCTGGATCACCTTTCCCACAGTCTGTGCCATTGACCATGTTGGTTGAGGCCTCCAAATTAGTCTGAGGTGACCTAGGCTGATATCTGAATGATTAAATCAAGTTATGCTGTCAGCGCACGCTCTTTTTTCTTTATAAAATTATGATGTTCTAGAACTGAGTTCACATCAGAAGATTTCTCACCTATTTATCAAACTGGTACAATGGCTTGATACACTTTTCATATAAAATCAATAATATCAGCAAAAGCTCTAGTTTAATTGATAGCCTAATCCTATATAAGTTAGTCATAAATAAATACAATTGATTTCCATCAGACTTTCCCCTTAATATGTGTAAATGCATTCTCATTTGAATCTGTTTCTTTATACTTTCTGGATTAGTTAATAAGACTACACTGTGTTTATGAAACCTGTGATTGTATTTTTCTTTTTAAAACTGCTCATTACAGTGTTATACCTCAAGCACTTACAGCTTGGGGGGAGAAAAATTCAGTCTAATTTATCTTTAGTTCACAATGATTTTATTTAGCATTCCTTTCCTTTTTTCATTTCTAACTCAGTATTTGAATTTTCCAATCTAAGTAGAACTTTCTCTAACTTCTGTTGTGTATTATTCAGTAGTTGCGATCATATAAGGAGTTCTGAACTTTGTGGAACTAAAAAAAGATTCTTACAATGTTTGCTGGGTGCTGCCTGAATTGCTTTCTACATCATTCTCTCTCTCATTTTGGGTTAAGTACAGGCAATTATAAATACAAGTACAAGAGCCATTGATGGCTCTTCTACTCTAAAAAACCACACTTGTTTTGGAAAGACATTTTTATGGTCAGCAAGTTTATTGGTAGTATGTTATGTAGTTAAGTTATTGTTAGGGTCATCCAGTGGGGGAATGAGTCAGGGACAGCTTGTAGAACTGCTTTCCATTCACCACACTGGGTAGAGAAGTTTGGAATTGAAAATAAGGTCCACAACATCTGGCAGGTGACAAATTCTCCATTCTTGGGTTACATCTCTTTCGTTTTTCCTTTTCATTCCAGCAGGGAGCACAAAACAACAAACAACACATTTTTTCTGCCTTTTCAACATGCTTTGTAATAAATAGTTGTACACATCAGCAACAGAAATAATGATGATTTCCCAAATTAATTAAAGAAAACATGACACTACTGCCAAAAGTTCAAAGGATGTATTGCTATTATGTTAAAAAAAAAGAAAAAGAAAAAGCCAAGTAAGTGGAAGCAGTGAGTAGGAAAACAATTGCCATAAATGCCCTCTAGCATTTTCCGTAAGTGTGATAACATGAATTTTATGCCAGTCAGATCCATTATGGAAGAACTCAGTGATATTTTTCCATCAGTGCAAAGCTGTAATATTAATTAACTGTTGCATCCATCACAATTAAAATCACATTAGCGCTTTATGGACATCCTATTATGCTATGGAATCTTCCATAGAAACCTCATATCATGAATAAAATGGAAGCAAAGAAAATAATTTCTCACTTTCATTACATAATGGAAATTTAGTCCAGAATGTCTCATTCTCCTTCCCTAACCCCATCTTCATTTTGGAAATAAGCATGATTGTTGACAGGTCCAGAAGGGATGCTGTCCTATCAACAATAATAAGTAGAAAGATTTGCTCAGTTTCAGCCAGGAATTACTACTGCCAATTAAGATATTTTAATGGAATTTGAGAAAGACCTTGAGAAATGGGGTGAAGAGATGCTGCCTAGGGACTGGTCAGATAAGAGAGGCTATAGCCTGCAGCTGCAAAATGGGTGGAGAAAGAGGCTCAGAAGGGACTCTCCCTAACTTCTCAGGTTGTAAAGGAGATGGTGGGAGATTTGTACTTTCAAACTTGCAAGATTCTGTTAATGTAGCCTTACAATAAGTAGAATTAGCTCATCTGGTTGTGTTTCCTGTCTGGTCTACCTGGGAAGGCTGATGTCTTGCAAACCTGAAAATACAAATCTTCAACCATCTCCTTTACAGCCTGAGAAGCTAGGGAGGTTCCTTTCTGAGCTTCTTTCTCCACCCATTATGCAGCTGCAGGCTATGCCCTCTCTTATCTGACCATTCCCTAGGCAGCACCTCTTTACCCCGTTTCTCAAGATCTTTATCACATACCATTACAGATATGGAATGTCTTTCACAAACTGATGCCAGATTCCAAACTTGGAGTCTTTTATATTTTGCCATAAACCAGAAACATCTAGAGGATGTCTGAAGAAACAAATATTCTAAGCATAGAAAGAATAATCTTGCTTCACCTTATCCCAATTTCTGTAAACAAAAGTGAGGGATGCCAGGAGTTGTAGTTTAGTACCATCTATAGAGCCTGTGTTATCCATATCTGAATTAGAGGATGCTTTCAAATAATGGTTTGTTCTATGTAAAGTAATACATGTGCCCTTTCTACTTGTAAGACACATATACCAGCACATAATCCATTGAAGATCTCCAGAGGCCCCTAGCCTCTTCCTCACCCTTTGTGTTGTTTCTGCCCATAGCAACTGTATGAACAGCAAAAGTAAAGAGGAACACCATCTACTTTGCTTTCCCATTGTAATGAAAATTGAACGTAGAAGGAGAAGTCAATAAATGGGCAATGATTGTAGGAGCCAGGAGATGGACTCACCAAGATACTACCTGCAAAAATATACTGAGAAGGAAGGACTTTTAGGATACCAAGGAAACCATGAGAGTTGTCTTTTCTCTTTCAGGAAATTAAATTCTGATTTTTGAAAATTCTGATAAGTAATTTATGCATGAGTTGAAACTGAGATTATCCAGCAGCTATAGGACTACCTGGAAAATATGTTCTTGGAGGACATTTTAGGTAAAAAAATCCCAATCAAATTGTATTTTGAGGTGTATGTTTAAAAAAAAAACAAACTTCCAAAAGCATGTATTTAAGTGTGCATTTTCACATTGGTTATAAAAATAGATTAGTGTGGGAGAAAGAAATAGTGTAGCTGAAGCTTATGGATGAACAAATTCATAAATGACAAGGACTAGATATGTTCCTCCTAAGCTTCCCTTCACACACAAAAGCATCTGCTATATAGCTTTTTCCTATTCTCCCTTCATAGCCTCTTAAATACTGCCAAATATTTCAAAAACATCATGGCAAACAGGACCAGGATGATCAGCCAACTGGGACAGATTAGATATCTGCAGCCTATCCACTGAAAGTACTGGATAAACTTTGGTAGTGACATTAGGTCTATTAACTCTGGCTGAGTATTAATAGCTGGCAGCTGCACAACAGAATGAAGGCACGAGTGCCTTGCATTGAAAGAAGTAATTCATTTACTCTGCAGTTTGTATTAGTTCCAGTCAAGAAACTTGAGGTGAGCTGCAAAGAGATTTCTGCTGACTATAAAAATAGGTATGTGTTTTTCAATCCAATTAGTTCTCTGGGGAGCAAACTCAATTTCCCCATGGAATCCAGAGAGCTTTCAACAATTTGCCTTGTATAATTTAATAGGGAGGGGGAAGGGAAAAGTGGGGGGCAAAGATTCAACACACACACACACAAAAGGAAATTGCACTGGTATGCTCAGATTTTTATTTTTTTGAATGTATCCAAGCAAAATAGTAAGATAGTAAAGCCTGCAGTAGAATTGCATTCCTCAATCACATAGGCTGCATTCTGAGAATCTAAGGCACTACAAGCTGGAGACATGTGTTAATGCCTTGGGATTTATGGGACTAATTCCTCTTTAGAGAATGTCCCACTGAATTCCTAATCAAACTACCTACGTAGGTCATTTGGCTGAACTTGAAAAACTAAGCAGGTTAGTATTTGGATGGGAGGCCCCAATGAAATATCAGGGCTATAAATTAGATTGGGAAATAAAAGAAAAACAATCCCAGAAGAAAACAATGTCAAACCATTTCTGTGATATTTCCAAGAAAACTACATAGATGTATTCATAAAATTATCAGGAGTTTTCAGCTTGAAAGACACTTTTCATATACCTCTAGTCCACAGTGACAAAGAAATTGAAGGATCTATAGAGTCAAGCTGAACATCTAACTCTGTAGTTCATGTCTTCAGAACTACAGATCTTAGATTTCCTTGGGGAAAAAAGGAAAGACTGGTAAAAGAGTTTAACTCTGTATGGGAGATAACAACCAGATTTGCAAGATGAAATGGACAACATTTGTTGGGCTATACTGCTATGATATAGCCACATATGAAGGTTGAGGAGCAGATGAATGGCTTCAGGGCTATTGGATTGCAGAGCAGACCAGCTAAGAAGGAACATTTGTTTGTTTTAACTGGATTCATACTCTACCTTTCAGCCAACAAATGATGCTCAGAGCAGCTTTGGAATGAATACTGATTGCAGTTGCTATCACACTCCAAACATCTTCTCCTTTCACAGTTTGTACCTTTGTCAGTAGAAAATAATTATTTTTTTCAATGAAGGCACCAAAATCCAGTATTCCTACTCTTTTCCTATTAGAAGAGTCCCAATTTCTCCAAACTCCACAAGTGGAGAGAGTACGAATAAGGAACTGCTTCCAATCAGAAGAGAAATAAATTCATCTCAGAAAAGGATTTTTCAACTCACTGAAGTGCACACGCAGTGGGTAAATCCTATAGAGAGCCACCATAAATGCAAAAAACTACCTGCTAATTTTTTTTTTATGAGCGAGCCACAAAGAGAAAAGGGGTGGCTCATACCTGTCCCAAATTTAACACTGGAGGTAAGTGGTTTCACTCTATTTATCTCTGGGCTTAATTGTCAATTTCTTGTGAAGTTTCATTTTTAAATAACCAGGCCCGGTCTAGTAAGCAGGTGGACGTTTTATTCATTCGCTAAATCTCTTCAGAGTCTTTGGTTCCATGCTCCTTGCCACCCTCGCCCCTCTAATTCTAGAATCATAGGCAGGGGGCTGACATGAGAAGGCTGACATTTCTGGTTGAGCAATTTGCTGTGAAATTTTCAGTGGAGTCAGTTTGGCCCATGTAGTACTGTGACATTAATTGTTGTTAAATATTCTTATCTGTTACATACAGTTCTGTTTCAATAAAGGTCAGTGGCTGTGTCCATGACAAGTCTTGTTGTCGCTGTGCAGTAGAACTAATCAGTCACTCCATGGTTTGTTTGGAGTCCTTCTTTTCCCCCTCATTAATTTCAGCTCGGCAGCTAGATTTTAAAAATGCAAAACATCTCAGCTGCTCAGATGGGTATTAGGATATGAAATTATTAGCTCAGCCAGCATTGGAAAGATGGTTAATATCGCCTGTGTGACTTGAGCTATAACACCTCATTAAGGGGCCATGTGGCTGCCCACGGGGAAAAAAAAATTATATATTTCTTTAATTAAAAAGTTGGGGCTGTTGGTGGGGATGAAAGCTAAGATCTGTCAGTGGAGTTTGCACAAGGTAGCTTCTTCTCTCATGCCTCCTGGTAATGGGGAAACATTAAGTGTGATTATATTAACTTGTCGTAAAACTTCTGTTTTTTTTTTAAAAAATCAAATAATAATGCAAAATGCTCTTAAAGAACAACAGCAAAGAAGGCGTTATAGCCACTGCATAGCGGCAATGCAAACCATGGATGCTGCCTTCTTGGCAATAATAATAAAGGAGGCCTCCAGAGATACAGCTTCTTCTTTCCTATTGTAGTAAGTTTGTGAAAACAATTAGCTGCCAGTGCAGATTTTATAATAGTGGTGTGATGTGAGAGTATACTAGATGCTCCTCAGAAATAACTCTTCTCAAGAATAACTCCTCAGCTATGAACCTTAGCTTTTAGGAGAAACAATCCCTTCTATAATGATTTGAACTGTAATCTCCTTGTCAGCTTCCTGCTGACTTTTGTCTTGTCTGGATTTAATTTCATTATGTTCACCCTCATCCAGCCCATTGTTGGATCCAGGCAATGTTCATGGATATTGACAACTTCATTACTTGGAATTAAGTAGCAAAGAGCAACAGATCCTCATGGCATCTCATTCCAAAATTCCAGAGAACAATTCCCAGCAGTAGAGAATAGTATAACACCCTTTGAGACATTAAAGACCAAACAGGGACCCACCAGCTTACACATCTAATTCAGCTTTTGAGGGGTCCCAATTTAGCCAGCTGTGTTTCTCTCTCATTCATGTCCTCTTCCCATGCCCCCTATCTCTGTCATCTTCATTTGTGTGCTATACAGAGAGAAAGAGAATCACCTTATCAACACGCAACATGGAAAGTCAGTTGTCCGTGAAAGAAATTATGGATCTTTTCTAATATGGATCATTGTGTTTCTTTCATACTGTGGAAGGAAAACAAGAGAGCTTACAGACTTCCCACTTAGTTTTGGTTCTGGCCATGCTACCTAGCCTCACCTGCATTTTGGAGTGTGGGATCCAATATCAAAGTTGCATACACCAGGGCTTGGGATTCTGCCTTTGTTTTCATTTAGTCTTCCTTCATTAGATTGAAACCTAGCCCACCTATTTTTCCTGCAGTGGTCAGATTGGAATCTTCCTAGAGTTAGATGTACAAGAACAGAATCACTACTTCCAGAAGGAATAGTCAAACGTTTAGGAGTTAAGCACATTTTTTGAGTTGGTACAGGGCTATGTGGTAATATTTAAAAAATACGTGTTTAGTTTATTAAGCATGAAATCATTATTTTATTTTATTATTACTATTTGATTATTTGACTTGATTGTGTAATGTTAATGCCCCTATAATAGTGTCTAAGCTGTGTCCTATAAATATTTGCTGCAATAAAATGACCCTGAATTCAAGGGTTCAGTGTACTTTTCTATTTTAAAACCCAGGACTTGCATTATACGCTTGTATTAAGCTGATGTGTGTTGGCATAAGATTGTCTGACTGCATCCTCCTCTGGGATTGCTTCCCAAAGGTCACATCTCAGGCATGCTCATTGTTTTGCCTCCAGCAGCTCAGCAACACATTTATATTTATGTATCTGAAAGTAGATACATGTTTATTTCAGACACACATTTATCCGTTATTGGTATATCTTTTTTTAAAAATGCATGGCATTAATAGACTACACAACAAGCAGAAGTTTGAAAAGAGCTATGATCCAGCCCAAGAAAACGCCATGCATGTGGTGCTGCAATTTGAGAAATGCAAACCGAAAAGCCACTTGAGCACATTGAACAAGTTATATGGCTCTTTAAAATGTGGGTATATCATCTATAAATAGGAAGTATCATGCTGGGTTAGGCAAATGGTCTGTCCAGCTCAGCGTTCAGTTTATTACAGAACTGTGTACATTTCTCTTCTGAGAATCATGATATAGGATATTGGATGGACATTTGACACAAGTACTTAAGGCCCAACAGGATCTTGATGTTATTTTTTTATGTTAGTGCTCTGGATTTTATTTCAGCATCTGATGTTGGACATTGACGGAGCTGATGCTTTTGAAAATTAAGTAATTTTCTGTATTTGGCAACATATTCAGTTTTGTTTTAGTAAATCTCTGGGGGAGATGGGCAGCGTATAAATTTAATAATAAATAAATAAAAATGTTGCATTTGTATTGTACTATTGTTTTAATCAAGAAGGAAACAGTTCAAATAGATTATGATGATGGTGATATGAAGTTTGGACATTTAAGGAATATAAAAATATCTAATTTTTTAAAGCAAAAAACCCCTATGGATTATAAAGTTATTGTTTTAATTACTGTATTTCTCACAAAGGTCTATGCATTTGCATAGATGTTTGTGACCCTTCCTTTTTTAAAAATCATTCCTACAGAAAGCAATGGAGATAGTTCTTTTAGGCTGAAGCTGTGACTGTGTATGAGGTTCTGGTGCTTTGGATTCCCTGGATCAAGATCTTCAATGAGTTAGCTTCTGGAGTACTAATTCTGTCATGTGAAGTAAGAAAAAATGAGATTTCTCCATTGTCTGTCTTCAGATTTTGAAGACTGGTCTGAGATTGGAGTGTAGATGGTAAGGCCATCATACATTCTTCACTAATAATGTTGAACCTGGACTTGGAACATCCAAAGCTAAGTCCATTCTCAGTCATGGAAGCTCCTTAGGTGACTTTGGGCCAGTCTTTATTTCTCATCCTCTTACCTTACAGAATTGTTATGGGGAAAAATTGGGGAAGAGAGGAATATGGATGCTAAGGTATTGGTCTTGGAGGATATAAACCTAATGAATTTAAAAAAAATACAGTAACTGAATCTTACATCAAAAGCCCACAGGAGAGAGTCACGGGCACTTTACATTCCATTTTCCTGTACAGCTTAGCACCAAACCCAAATTTGTCACTGTGTATATACCTGATGGAGATCCCAGCACTTCCTAGCTCTCTGATGAATTGATTTTCATGAAAGATGCATTTTCTGTAATCTGGTTGTCACGTTCATATTTTTAGATGATTAGGCTTACATTTTAAAATGCCAAATGAATACCTCAAAGAATTAATGACTTTGATTTTAAGAAATGAAAACAGAATGAGGCTCGCAGAAGGAGACTTTTACATTCTTTCTGACTGAATCCAGTTGCTTGATCTCAAAAAGCTTCTTCAAATTCCAAGGGCTGCAAAGAAAAGGGGGGGGGGGAACATCCAAACATTGATATAAGGACTTTGGGAGGGGGGAGCTTTGATTACACACAATGTCATTGGACAGAAGCTGGAGTGCATATAAGCTGGACTGATTCCTTCATCAGAACAATGCCACAGCCAGTCTGCAAAGTGTTGCTGGGGCCAAGGTTGCATCTGAATACCTCTGCACTTAGGAGCAGGATACTGGTCTAACATTTGGCTAAATCTGAGACAGGTGGACAGGGAGACAAAAACACAGCAAAGAGCACCAGACACACAAGGAGAAGTACAACTTGAATAAAAAGATGCATTTCTTTAGCCAAAGATGTTCCAGGAAGTGTGAGTAAAAAGTTATCACACATGCTGTGCTCATGACTGACAGACTCTCACCAGCTGCACACAACAGGGATCAGATTTCCCCTTTCAAAGCAAGAGGACTTCCTCCTTGCCTTGACTCACCCAAACCCAATGACTTTTAATTATTTTT
This sequence comes from Python bivittatus, assembly GCF_059951505.1. Lineage (NCBI taxonomy): Eukaryota > Metazoa > Chordata > Lepidosauria > Squamata > Pythonidae > Python > Python bivittatus. Next base: position 76,089,191 of record NW_028277098.1, on the reverse strand, counting down.
AGCCCCAGGATAAAATGGAAGAATATCCATGAAAATGAGAAGTGACAGTGGGTGAAAATCAATTATTCTGGATGATTTACCTTACCAAGAGTACTGGTCTGGAGCATCCTGAAATAGTCTGGTTACTTAGCAATGGCTCTTTTGACCTGACTGATATGTTCCCTTTTTAAATGTTACAGTGTTAAAATAATATAACAGAAGATTCAGCAACTTGGAGCCTCCAGATATTTCAAATTGCACCCCCATAATCCTTTACCATAGGCAATGTTGGCTGATGATGATGGGATATGAAGTCCATAACATCTAGAAGGCACCTACAATTATGTAGTATGACATTTTCTAGATGAAAAGAGACTGCTACTCTAAGATCACTCTGTGGGCTCACCCACATAACCACTTTAATCTGGTTTCCTCTTGACCTTCAGTTGGGAGGAAAGTGTATTGACATAAACTGAGTTGCCGCCACTGCCTACCTTTACCATGCCTCAGCCATAAGTCCATGTAGCATTGCTGCCCTCACAAAATGTAATGCAGCATAGTTTCAGGGCAATGATCAACAGGATTCTCTGCCATCCTTTCTTCACTCACACAGCAAAAGAAACAATGACCAATCACTCTTGTGAACTTGTGATGGGGTGGGATTGGGAGCCTCCACCATCTTTCCAAGGTGCAGAAATCATGGAAACTTTCTAAAAAAGTTGAAGACATGGGAATATGGTTCTTTAAGTCTCCTGGAAGATATGTAAGTGACAGATTGGTAGCTCTTTCTATTGCAAATCTTTCACTTCAGTTAGTTAGTTATTGAGGGACAGGGGATTCAAACTCATTAAATATTTTTTTAAACAAAGCACCAGCAGCTTTTCAGAGGCCAAATTCCTCCCAGAGGCTAGGCATTTTCCTTTTTGTTGAAAGTGAGTTTAGATTGCCAGGTAGCTCACCCTGAATAAGATATAAATCTACACATTGTAGGAGAACATGATGGTGGATCAAGCAGTTCAGTTGCTGGAAAGACACTGGTCCATACCTTTGTACAATGTCCTGATTGCCTTGTACTCTTCTTCATCCCTTCCTTTGCCTTATCTGGCCGGCTCCCCCTCCTAACAACAGCCTTTCACCTGCCTGAGCTCAAATATTGAAAGCATGCATTTTTGGGGGGGGGGAGCGGGTAATGAGGGCATTCCATTTATGCTGAGCTAGACTCCTGACTTACAACCCATCCCTGAAAGAAATGGATTGTTCCCTACCATTCTACTGCAAGTTTGTTGTTTGAGAGTGGCACCCTTGCTGTAATTTGCTTTTTGAAAACTTTCAGATTCTAATTCTCCTTCCAAATAAGCATTTATTTCTTCAATTTTTTTTTTAAAAAACAAGATACTGCAGTGAAAAAGGGTCTGTGAATTTTAAATTGGACTGTTATACTTCTTAAACATGATTGGTTTTACCATGACAAGAGTGTGAGGCCCCAGGACCATGTCCTTAACATAGTTTATTTGAATCAAGCACATTAATTAAGCAGAATCACTCCTGCAAGCAACAGATACAGTGGGGCAAAAAAGTATTTAGTCAGCCACCAATTGTGCAAGTTCTCCCACTTAAAAAGATGAGAGAGGCCTGTAATTTTCATCATAGGTATACCTCAACTATGAGAGACAAAATGGGGAAAAAAATCGAGAAAAACACATTGTCTGATTTTTAAAGAATTTATTTGCAAATCATGGTGGAAAATAAGGATTTGGTCAATATCAAAAGTTCATCTCAACACTTTGTTATATATCCTTTGTTGGCAATGACAGAGGTCAAACGTTTTCTGTAAGTCTTCACAAGGGTTTCACACACTGTTGCTGGTATTTTGGCCCATTCCTCCATGCAGATCTCCTCTAGAGCAGTGATGTTTTGGGGCTGTCGCTGGGCAACATGGACTTTCAACTCCCTCCAAAGGTTTTCCATGGGGTTGAGATCTGGAGACTGGCTAGGCCACTCCAGGACCTTGAAATGCTTCTTACGAAGCCACTCCTTCATTGCCCGGGTGGTGTGTTTGGGATCATTGTCATGCTGAAAGACCCAGCCACGTTTCATCTTCAATGCCCTTGCTGATGGAAGGAGGTGTTCACTCAAAATCTCACGATACATGGCCCCATTCATTCTTTCCTTTACACAGATCAGTCGTCCTGGTCCCTTTGCAGAAAAACAGCCCCAAAGCATGATGTTTCCACCCCCATGCTTCACAGTAGGTATGGTGTTCTTTGGATGCAACTCAGCATTCTCTCTCCTCCAAACACGACGAGTTGAGACCAAAACGTTCTACTTTGGTTTCATCTGACCATATGACATTCTCCCAATCCTCTTCTGGATCATCCAAATGCTCTCTAGCAAACTTCAGACAGGCCCGGACATGTACTGGCTTAAGCAGGGGGACACATCTGGCACTGCAGGATTTGAGTCCCCGGTGGCATAGTGTGTTACTGATGGTACCCTTTGTTACTTTGGTCCCAGCTCTCTGCAGGTCATTCACTAGGTCCCCCCGTGTGGTTCTGGGATTTTTGCTCACCGTTCTTGTGATCATTTTGACCCCACGGGGTGAGATATTGCGTGGAGCCCCAGATCAAGGGAGATTATCAGTGGTCTTGTATGTCTTCCATTTTCTAATTATTGCTCCCACAGTTGATTTCTTCACACCAAGCTGCTTGCCTATTGCAGATTCAGTCTTCCCAGCCTGGTGCAGGTCTACAATTTTGTTTCTGGCGTCCTTCGACAGCTCTTTGGTCTTGGCCATAGTGGAGTTTGGAGTGTGACTGTTTGAGGTTGTGGACAGGTGTCTTTTATACTGATAACAAGGTCAAACAGGTGCCATTACTACAGGTAACAAGTGGAGGACAGAGGAGCCTCTTAAAGAAGTAGTTACAGGTCTGTGAGAGCCAGACATCTTGCTTGTTTGTAGGTGACCAAATACTTATTTTCCACCATGATTTGCAAATAAATTTTTTAAAAATCAGACAATGTGATTTTCTGGATTTTATTTCTCATTTTGTCTCTCATAGTTGAGGTATACCTATGATGAAAATTACAGGCCTCTCTCATCTTTTTAAGTGGAAGAACTTGCACAATTGGTGGCTGACTAAATACTTTTTTGCCCCACTGTATTTACATGCCTGCACATGCAGTGATGCTGCAAGAACTGGACTATAAGGCATATGGCCAAGATTCCTACAACCCAAAGTGCCCCCCAAATCACTATTACACGGCCATTTGTTAATTTAATTCAGCAGAGGTCCTATCCTCCACGATCTTCTCAAACCTCCAGCAATATCTTACCTTCTTTTATAACTCTTGAGATCTGAACTTATTGTTTGCATACTAAGGAATATACAGGCAGCATGGGACATTTTAATTAAAATATGCAAACAAAACCAGAAAAAAATGGTAGCATATAGTTTCAGAAATCGGAGAGTTGTTGGGAATCAGGCGGTATACACATTTAAATAATAATAAAAATTCTTGAGATTCTTAGTTTCCAACCAAAATGTCATACAAGCTTTTCAAATTGTTGAGTATAAGTAGACCACCAGAAAATCATAGGGACTGACTAGATTGGAAAGTCAAAAGAAAAAAAATCTTAATAGCTATCCACTTACAAATTGTTCCCAAGAAAACTAGATCAGCATGACTATGTAGTTGTTAATGAGATGAGCTAAACCTGAGGCTGACTTTATCTTTAAGGATCATAAGACTGAAAGAACAGCCCTGCTGGACCACAGATGTATTTGTTCCAGCATTCTGTTTCTACAATGGTCACTCAAATGCCCCTGTAAGAAGCCCACAGACTGTAGCTCTCTCCTGCTGCTACTTACTAGGAACTGGTATCTACACACATCTCCCTATATAGCTCTCCTTTTCTTCCATGGGCTGTCCTTTCACTTTTGCTTCTTTCCCCAATCCAAAATACATGTTGCTCCACCAACCATCTGAGGCCCAAACCACAAGTTCTGCTCTAATCTGAACAAACTAGGGAAATGAATGGTGCAGTTTTGATTGCCTAATCTCATTTCTACTAATTTCAGAATGTTTTTGTTTTAACAGAGTTGAACTACAAACTTTTGTCAGTTGCTGATGAGAAAGTGCCATAACACAGCAATTTGAAAGTGGCCTAATGAGTCTGAATGAAATCCATTTGCAGGTTTTCAGAATGATACACACTGCATGTCTTGGATGACATAGGATTAGCATGAAGGCCAGCTATGTTTTAATAGGTAAACCCTTCAAAGCCGATATGTAGGATAATAGTTATTCTGTCTTCATCACTCCTGATGTCTATATTGTAGATGTTCTTGCCTTACTGTTTTTCTTGCTGTGTTTGGTTCTTCACAGATACTTTAAATAAACTAGGATTACCAGTCCCAGGCAGTATCCACCTTGCAAGCCCAGCATGAATTCTGGGGTAATTTTGGCATAGGCACTGTAATGCTTGTTACTACAACCTCTTGTCGTCATCAGGTGTGTATAGTTAGATATGCATACATACATCCACACACATTCTACTAATAACTAATTGATAACTAATGATATTGATTTCCAAGTAATTGATGTAGGTATTCAAAGGGATTGTTTTTTTCTTAGACCATTAAATCTTTAACTGCCTATCTGCACCACTGAAAAAAAGCCTATTGCAATGAATATCACTAAATCTGGCGGTGGATAAGGGGGAAGTATTTGAATACTGTAGCTAGCTGTCTTCAGAAAGCCCTGTTTCTGAAGTGCAGCCAACTAACCCAGTTAGGATTGTTTAACTGTTTGCAGGTCCTGGTAACTATTTCTAGGGGCACAGTAGTCCCAGTGAAATGACAGCATAGCCCCTTCTCTGTTGCTTAGGAGTGCAAAGCACCAGCCTGCTTGGTTTTTTTGCCTGAAGAAACTACCTCGAAATGGGAAAAAATGGAGTAGATTAAATGGAGAAAAGGAGATAGATTACAGCTTATCATAACCACAAGCTTCAGAGCTATAACATTTGATCATCCGGGGATCAGTTCACTTAATAAACAGAATTGTATCCCTATCTTTTTGGGCTGCTAGGAGTGTATATAGACTCATCCAGACATTCCAAGCCATATACAACTTGCTACAGCAGAGAGCAAACCCATCTGAGGAGTTTTCTGCCTTTGTCCTGGATCCTTTCCAAATAATTCAGAAGCCGTCAGGTTTTCTTTAGCTCTATACTTAGGCTTTCCTGAGCCAATGCCAACAGTGTGATATTCCATACCCAGATAATGGGTGGTGCTGAAAGGAATATTCACTCTACCCTTTTTAAGAAACGATACTAGGACACAGATGCATCCTAGGGCTGATTCTAAGTGTATACTGACTGTCCTCAAAAATTTAAATTTTCTTATTTAAAACACCCCTCCCCATAAAATGAAATTAACAGTTATTTTGTTAAGTGTTAGTTGAGCACTCTTTTGATAATAGAAGGGGTTAAGCATTCATATACATTATTTGAAAAGTTTCCAGATAAGAAAAGTGAGCTGAGACTCAAAATCACCTACTTGTCTCACATGTGTCTGGACAGCATATTTCTCCTTTTGACTTTGCTAAAACAATGTGGCTGATGTGCAGAGGCCCTAGTTTTTCTGTCATGGTGGTGCACCTTAACTGAACTTTACAATTCTTCTTGGAGCCTGACTGTTAAAAATCAGATTAAACAAGGTTTATACAGTATATTTGTACTATGGAAAGACAAGTGCTACAAGTATTTCTCTATTATGTTTTCCCCCTGCTTCTGATTGACAGTAATTGCTAAAAGCAAAGTCATGTAACTTACAGCAGTAGAATGAGGTGATTGTGGAAGAGAGGAAAACACAGGCACCACTCCTTTCAGGCACTGCAGTCGTTCCCACTGAGGCAGCCCTCAGGCTGGTTTGAAGGGGGCCTAGGTCAAATTTCAAAACCTCTGTGCAAAAGATCCAATATGTTTAGATCTAGTAAGGGCTATTTGTTCCTCCCCTGCAGCCTGCTGTTTGGGAGTGAGTATCAGAAAGAGAAAAGGAATGTATGTAAGAGCTACTCGTGCCAGGGGCAGAGGCAAACACCCTGATACCAACTAGTCTGTTACCATAACAAGGAACAGATGGAAACCATCCCTCTCAATCCAAAGACAGAATTCTTTCACCTATCACACAAGGAGAAAACGTTTCAAGAATATGAACCTTGATCTCATAAAGAAAGTTAATATGTGATACATAGCAGTCAGTGGAATTATTTCCTAATGGCTTCGTTGGCTTTTGCAATAAACTTACTAGAGATCTGAAGGGGTCTGGTAGTACCTTTTCCAACTAACATTTTATTAAAAGGCATAAGCTTATGTCTTTTAATAAAGTTTGTTTGTTGGGAAAGATGCTAACAGAGTCATTCTGAATTTTGCAATCATAGACTAGCACAGCTCTACCCCTATGTCTTATTAGAGATGTATGTCCTTTAAATATGGAAAATCCTTTTCCTCCTGATTTCCCGGGACAGAATTGCACCAATTGCATCATTTCCCCCCCTACCCTTATATCACTATAAATAGGGCTTGCATTTAACACTTAGCAGGCACTGTAATTCTTTCATAAACAGCTTCATTACATTTTGTAATAAACATATCTCAAGATCCTTGCCTGTCCCACTTCCAGTTCTAAGATTTGCTCAGAGAAGTCTGACAGGGTGTCAGAGAAAGAATTAGGGCCCCACCCACTTTTGGCTTTGACTCCACCTACAGTCCTCTGACTGATTACCCCAGACAAATTACTATTGATGGAAAAAAGTTTGCTCTCTCACGTATACAGATAGAGGACCATCGCTCTGAGATATATAATAAGCAAAAATGACTTCAAATTTGATATTTTTGACATACTCAAATTTGGATACTAATTCTTCCTTGTCAGGTATCCACCACTGAGCTCAAATAAAAAGTATAAGATTATAGGACTTTTTAAATAAAGCCCTTGGGATCAGTAATGAAATTTGTCCAAGTCTCTTTTCCAAGGAGCACCTGTTCTGCTGCATTTAATAAGATTGAATATCATGAGCTGCTTGCCAGCAGGTGTTGGGAAAACAGCAACTGTGCCAGGGAACAGACTGCATTGTGCTCAGTGTTGTGGGGATGAAGAAAAACTATGCAAAACGTCAATGTTCTAAAGAGAGGAGCTTGTATTTCAAGAAAAGTATTGTCACCTCTTCCCAGTTACCTAGCTGTTTTGAGAACCATTGACTACAAAGCAAGAGTTTAATTTGCAAGATAAAAAAATATTTGTTCCTTCCTGTTCATTATCACTAAAGCATTTAATGCTGCACATATTGATTTTTGTCTATGCCTTCTTTCTTCCCAGTTACCTACTCAACCAAGGGCCATCGACCACAAAGTGGCCTTAATTATTTGTTTGGTTTCTATATCACTGAGCAATAGATGATCTGAATGGTTTACAAAATAAAGGGGACATCTCTCTCTATACGTACACATGCATATACATCTGATACATACATATGAATATAATAAGGCAAGCACAATGTTTAAAACAAATTAAAGTAGCCACATATAAAACCAGCCATAATTTCTAAGACACATGGAGAGTTTCTGTTAGTTAGCTGACTCAGGATTGGCAGCAGATGTGGCAACTCTTTTTTCCCTCCCTTCCACCTTCCTTCTATCAAGGCCACTCTTTTATTGTAGCTCTTAATAGGGCCCCAGATTTGGTATGCCATAGAAAGGTCTGAACTGCAAGAATCCAGATGACTGCTAGACATGGCTGCCAAGCTACAGCAAACATTGACTTTCTGCTGCCATCTAGTGGTCGTCCAGAATTTTTACAGGCCAGATATAATAGCCTTACTCTGTACAATCAGGTTTGTTGAAAGTGAGGGGCAAGGTGTGGGTGTCATGGACTAAACTGTTGGGTTCCCCTTTGCTGTGGGCTCCATGGTGGCTGTCTTCCTCACTAGAGGTATGGAACTTTCCACACCATTTCATTTTCTGAAGTTATCTAAACTGTGATCACATGAAGAAGGGCTTTCAAAATGTTGTAATGTTCTACTGAACAAATTATGGGGATGATAGTCCCCTTTGGGTAGGGAAGGATATAGAATTTAAAATTACTACCATCATGGTGGAAATCAGAACTGTAGATACTATCCCTGCTCCTCTCTTCTGTACATTCAGTTTATGCATGTATGCATTCTCCTTGTGCAAAGATGCACATACTCTGGAAGCTCAGGCTTTCCACTTCACATAAACAGTTCTGTAATTTTTACCCCCCATAGAATTGTAATTGTTCAACAGGAGCTGTTAACATCTGAGATTCCATGGTTACCTATGCCTCCCAAAAGCTCGGATGTGGCCTCCTAAACAACTCCTTCCCAAAGTTGCCACAAAATTGCAATGTTTAATGTGGTAGAAGAGGAAAATATTAAATTTATGGGAAGAAGCAGGTCTGTGGTCTAGACTGGGAAGTTGAAGAAACATCCTGAAAAGAAGCAATGGCAAATTGCTTCTGTATTTCCAAGAAAACTATATGGATGCATCCATGTAGTCACCAGGAGTTGTAACTTGAAGGAGACTTTATGAACCATCCATATAATCATCAGCAATCAAACCAAGGGAGTTTTTACCTCTTTCATAATATTAACATTAATTAATTAATTACATTTCATAGATGTAAACTACATTTCATTTTTGTTCTTGCTTCAGCAACTATCTTGTCCTGGCCCCACCTGTTTCTTAGAGTACAGACCCTGGCATTCTACTCAAAGGCCAAATACGGCTCTTCAGAGTGATGTACTTTGAGGTGTAGGATGGAATCTCTCTCTATATTAAGAGGAATGTATTGGAATCTCAATTTGCATACAAACTTGTTTCCTCTTTCAGGATAGTCAGTGATGTAAGATCTAAAAAACACTTAAGTGTAACCCACACAGTGCACAGCCATAACAATCCTTATAGTTGTGGAGGCTGGGAAAAAAACTACTGAGAATCCAGACCCGTAGAAAAAAATGGTTAAGTATAGGCCTGGTACAGACTAGTTTCCCTTGTTAATTACTTGTTATTTGTTTTTGTTTTTTATTTGTTTATTTATTTGTTTTTCTCAAAAGTTATATGAAATGGTCTAATATATGATGTTGCCTTGAAAAAAAAGTACATGCCGTATTGGGGATTAAGGGTTTGGCATCGTCATCAATTTAGTTCCTGTACTGTCTGCCTGAACAGCATCCCAGAAATACAGAGATAACACTATGATTTGTGGGATGTGCTAGCACAGCTATTGGAACCCATTCAAAGCATCAGTGTTTTATGTAACAGATTTTCAGAGACATCCATATCATTCTCTATTCCTGGGTAATTCTAGTACCATAAATCTATTTGCTGGATGGAAGGAATCAGGGGAAGGATCTCTGAGTATTTTCAACATCACTGTTTTCAAAACCAACAGGCCTCAACAGCAAACATCTGGATGACCACTAGATGATAGCCAAGAGTTAGAAATTCCTATACTTCTTTGCTACCATATAGTGATCATCCAGATTTGTGCAGTTCACATAGGGTAAGTCCTGAACACCACCAAATCATAATTCTTGGGATGGATAAAGCTGGAGCAGTATAGAGGAGGATCTTCTATTTAAAGAGCTGTCACTCCATGTCTGATTGAAAAGGACTGGCTGTAGCTCGATGGTAGATTTCATGCTTTGCATTTAGATGCAATATCTTGTATCTCCAGTTCGACGCTAAATTCACTTGAAGGAGTAAGCTCAAAAAAATCTTGAATTTTAAAACCCTGAAAAAATTATCTTCAAAGAACTTAGATGTGATTGCTCCAAATATCAAGTACATTCCAATATCCAGGTACCTGCAAGCTGGCTGGTTGCCTTCTTACTGAAAATTGGCTCTGAATAAAGTCTTTTTTTTTTTTAGTGGCCAAGCCAGAATGGATATATATTTCATAGTATAGATGAGAAGAGCCCATTCCTCTTGGTCAAAAGGTCATTCTAATTTGCTGGGCTGAGATCTATCATATTTCACTTCCTTCTCCCCTTGCCAATCACTTGCGAATCTTGCTATGCATTTTCTGACTATTACAAATGGGAAAATTGTGAACAATATAACTTTGATCTCAGTTCTGCTTGAACTCTGAGATTTGTTCCAAAAGCCAGAAGCAGTTACATTTTTATTGGAGTCAAAGCTCTTCTTTCCAACCATATTTTGTTCAGTGATCTACACTAAAGATTAAAATGCACTGCGTAAAACTTCTTAGGTCAATTTTGGGAGGTTTGTCTAACATCAATAACAGGAAAAGCAGGAAATAACCAGCTTAAGCATCATCAGGCAGCAGAAGGCGAACTAATACCGGTGGCAGCATTCACCTGCAGATAGCTTGTCACTCGTTTACTAACCAAGAAATGGTCTATTGATTCTTCCTATCAGCAGTGATACAGTACCCATTTTTAAAAGCACTCTAGCCACAGCCTGACCAGGAGGAAATTGTTTGTTATAGCAGGACACAAGCTATGCACCATGAAACAGATTCTGTAGTCTGTGATGGGAACTGATGCACTACCATGCCTGAGTGACACTTTCTATTAATATAAGAGGGAGATTTTTTCTTTTTTTCTTTTTGGTTTGGGCAATGTTGTTTGCTTTAAAGTTCCTCCTGCAGAAATTGGGCAGCTCTCCATCTCCTGTGCCCATCACTCTTCATTTAAACAGGTGAACCCATAAAACTTAGCTCTGTGATACTTGGAGAGGTATCCCCCCCCCCCTTTAAAAACTCCATTTAGAGTTTTGATCCATCCTAAATGGAACTCCAAGATGCCCTAAGGAATTCAAGCTGAAAGGTAGTTCTGTTCAAGGAGCTGAGCAAAGTCTAATCTGAATTAATTTACTGTTTTTGTACAACTTTGAATGGTTATTATAATGGCCACCAACTCAGGGCCAGAAAAAAAGAAAATGTTTCCAAAGGCTGGTATAAAATTTAGATTTGCAGATGTTATGTCTAAAGCAAATTTAGAAGTACTTACTTTAATTAAAATAGAAATGCCGTGATTTCACAAACAGAGGGAACATGGAGATGTGAATACCCAGTCAGTCTTTTGTTCAGCTGCTAACTATGCTATCAAACACTCTGAGTTTTCTCTTATTGTGTGTGTGTGTGTGTGTTTTTATCTTCATAGGGAAGTAGAAAGGTGCCTTATGCTGTGTCAAAACTTTGGTTCATCTAGCTTAGCATCATTAACAGTGATCGGCAACAAGTTTCCAAGTTTCCAAGTAGGCATTGTTTGGCACATCTCCAGGTTTGTAGGCAGAGGTCTACCTGAACCTTTAAACTTGAGATGCCAGGAATTTAACCAGGGATCTTCTGCATACAGAATACACATTTTACTATTATCTCATTGATTTTTTGCTGCAATTTCCCCCAAAGCCACTGTCCACATAGATATGATGATCCAACCAATAGCCTATGTTTGAACTTTCCCAAAGCCTTTGATAAACTCAGCAGTCATGAGATTAAAAATCAGTTCTCTCATGGACTAGAAACCAGCTAAAGAATAGGAAACAGAGAGTAGGAATAAATGATACTCAGAATGGGTCTGGGTCTGGGTATTGATATCCTTTATTGTTTATAAAATTAGAGATGAACAGTGTGGTAGTTAGCATTGTTGATGACGGCAAAGTGTTCAGGTTAGTAAAATCAAAAAGCAATTGCAAAATTTCCAATCTGGATAAATGGACATCAAAACAGCAACTGAGGTTCAGCGTAAAAACTTTCAGATGCTGTACAGTGGCATGAAAAAATTAAATATTATATATACATTAATGGGATTTGAACTGGCTGTAGTAACTGATCATGAAAGAGGTTTTGGAATCATGATAGATAGCATAATAAAAAGTATCAATCCAGTATGCATTTACTGTAAGAAACCCAGATTTCGTATTTGGAATCATTAGGAAGATAATTGAAAATAAAACTGTCAATATAGTACTGCCCCAATATAAATCTATGGTGAGACCTCACTTGGAATATTTTGTACAATTCTGGTAACCACACCTGAAATATGATATTCTAAAATTAAAATGACCACAATAAATGTCATCCTCTACTGATTAGCATGCTATTAGAAGAACCTCCTATGATATTCTTCCTGATTTTTAAAAAAACCTGGAATCTCTGAAAACAGATCTAATAATGATAGCTTGATTAAAGAAAATGTCTAGTGGTTGATCCTAACTCCAGAGAAGCCTGTTTCCTTCCAATTTACTATCACAACATTCCACGTGGCCTCTCCAGAGCATTAGATTCCTTTTGATCTCAACTGCCCCAAGGGCGCAATCTAAAACCATCAGTCAAGCTTCTGTCAGTTGAAACTTTATCCTCCAGAGAATCCTTGCAAAATCCTGGTCAAGGGAAGCCTGGATTCAGATTTGTGAAGTTGAGCTTTAGGTAAACCAGTTTCTTTTAGTCTTATCTCTCTCAGGATGTTCTGCAAGAGTAAAATGAAGTAACTCCATGCACCCCACCTTGAATTACTTTGGAGAAATGATACAAATATGAAAACTTTACTTCTATTTTTTTGCCAGCAATGACTGGTCTAGCGTAAGTTCCTACATAATATGCTGAATTCACACAACATGCTACATCAAAATGTGGGTTTATTTCTTTGGAATTTACCATATGGACAAACCAAGCCACTGAAGCTTGTAAACTACTTGTTTTGGTTGTTATGTTGTGCAAACCCAGTGAATTTGGCTGAGTAGTATGAGGTTAAATAAACTCTAATTTAGTGTGTTGAACAAATACAGCCATACTTTACCTCTGCAGGAGCCAGACAGAAATCTATGTAGCAAAGATTCAGCCATCTGAACTTAATTTCAATTAAGTAGCTTAATATAATTTTCTCTAAGTTTTCAAGGGAAAAATTAAATCCAACAGTCCTTTTGCTTAGTGACAAAAAGGATTTGTATCTTTTTGGTACAAAAGGATTACCATTTCAAATTACATACATTTTAAGCAGCATATTGCTTTTAGCTGGGAGTAGAATCTGTTTTTTCCATAAAGCCCAGCTTTATAACTGCCCTATTAACCAAGAGGGTTGGAGGAGGTATGAGATTCATTAAGAACTTTGCCTTCTTTCAGAAGCTGTCTGTAAGCAATCAGTTCAGCTTTCTGTCATGAATGAATTGTCCTATTTTGGCAGCCTGTTCGGCATGATTGGCTCTATCATTAGATGAAATGAACTATGGGCTGGAATAGATGGAGAACTAGTAATACAGGAGTATGGAGATGGACTTGAAGAAGGAATTCAACATTATGTTGAATTCAATGTTACATTATGTAAGCATCAGCTTATCCCAATGGGCAGTAGGGGGTGAGGAAAAAACTCAGGATTGCTCAGGATTCTCTTTAGTACTCCTTAACAATAGAATTCCATTAGTTCTTCTGGTGTCTATTTCCTGACTAGGTCAAAGGGCTGACAACTTGAGATACAGGTAGTCTTCACTCACTGGCTGCCTCATTTAGAAACTGTTTGAAATTACAACAGAATAATAGCTTTGCGACCAATCCTTACATTTACGACTGTCACAACATCCCACGGTCACGTGATTGCCATTTGGGCGCTTCACAACAACCGTGTATTTATGAATGTTGCAGCTTCCCACAGTCACGTGAATACCATTCACGTTCCTCACAACTGGCTTGTGTCAAGCAGAGTAATAGAGAAGGCGGAAGTAAAATCGTAAGTTGTAGTCATGCGATGTTTCACTTAGCAACCACAGTGTTTCACTTAATGACTGAGGGGTTATAAGCCTGTTGTAGTGGTGTGATTTTCTGCTTAGTGACCATTTAAGCAAGCGAGTTGCCAGTCCCAGTTGTTATCACTAAGCGAGGACTACCTGTAGGTCCCTGCCTAATGTTGTTTTGACCATTGCCTGCAGCAGCTGCTTTCTTGTTTCTACAAGGTTGCTTGCGGGGGGAGGGGCTACAGAGCCCTGTGCGGTGGAAAGCAGCTGGCGTGGCTGCCCATCATTGCCTATCTCTGAAGCCACCTCTCAATACATCATTCAAAGACACTGTCAGAGCAACAGCTACTAGCTGAGTGATGGTGTTATGAGCATGGAAGTCAGCCTGTACAGGAAGCATGTGGGAAAACAAATGGGATACGAGAAGCTGAAAAATGGATCTCCTTGGACCAATGTGGGTGCTGAGCAAGTTGGGAGAGGGGAAAAAAGGAAAGAGGAGATGGAGAATTCAGTTTCATTAACTAATAGTTTTTATAACCTATACAAAATGCTAAAGGAACATTCGCCTTTTCACATTGCATGTTCAATAACAATATCTTTATATTCAGGGTACTTTGCCTGAACTGTATTTCTTAAACTAACTTACAGTATGCACATGTTAATACTAGTTATTGGCTTTGTGGAAGTCTATGGATGCCATTCAAAATGCACTGAACTTCTTTTCATATGTGCATTTCTTCGTAAAAGTGATTCACTGAGCAGTTTTTAGCATCTTTTTTTTTGATTCTGTGTAAATGCATTTAAAATAACATTGTTCCTAACCCTAACCCTAACCTAATGGCATTTTTTAAATGACAGATTGGATATCTTTTTCAATCAGTTATAAGTTCTTTTTTGTTGTGAATTGCATTGGGCAGTATTTCTGGGAGTAAAGGATAGAAACTAAGGGATTTTCTACCCCATTTTCCAGGCTTAGGACCAATTCAGCTGGCACAAAATGACAGCTATCTGTATTTCTGCCTAAGCAGCATCGCATCTACATGCTAGTATTACCTATGACATGAACATCTCTGTGTATATATCTTTGACTGGGTTCACATATTGTGTTAAACCTGGTGAACCCAACCAGGTTTAGCACTGCAGATATCTCTCTTAGTTCCTGCTAGATTCCCTTGACTTATTTACAGTAAAAAAAAAAAAAAAACTGTTTAAAAAGGGGAAGAAATAGAAAAAAGGAAAGTGAGAGAGAGAGAGAGAGAGAGAGAGAGAGAGAAAGACACCTCTAGAAACATTTTTATATCCAAGAATGTTTCTGAGATCCAAATGCTTTCTTAAAAAACAAAAATGATGTGGATCTGTAGCTTAGTTTTGTTTGGAAGTGGATCCATCCATCAGGAAACAAGGCAAAAGTAAGCAGGGACCAAAGTGGCAAAGTTGGGAAGGGGGGATTGAAACTTTTCTGGCAAATCAGCACCATTTTGTGAATGGGTACCTCCCCTCATTTGGCAGCAGTGATTTTGCAAGAACCCTCACCACACATTCCTAAAATTGCAAATGGAAATTGTGCAAAGCCATAAATCATAGTTATATACTCTAATGTGGGAGAAAAGATACTAGAATGCCTATAAACCATCCTGACTTTTCTGGAGCTCTAAAAATGTTGCATAAGATGTTCAGCAGCTCTGTGCTAGATTAAGTGCATGTAACCTTCCTACAGAGCAGCAACACATTATTGCAAATTATCATCAAATTTGGACCAGACTGTCTTTGGAAAGCAATGGCCTGATACTAACTAAGACCATCAAATGGTTCTGGAACCTTTTATCTGCCCTTCATATACCATTCAGGCTACTAAAAAAAACAGAACTGGAAGATTACTGAAAAACTGTGTCCTGGATCCTTAGAAGTGAATGAATAGTGAGTGAAGTCCTTGGGGTTCTCTGAGCTTGGTTGTTTTCTTGCAAACGCTTCGTTAGCCAGCTAGGTAACATCTTCAGTGCTAGAAGGGAGTGGGGTTTGCTATCTGTTTATATACAGTGGCTTGCCCTGCCAGTGTTGGTGGGGGTGGTGTTTCTTTTTTTCTTTCTCCTGGTAGTTCCTTGATTAGGGTACTGGTCATCACCCAGATAAGCAGGGATTAACATCAAGATTATTACCAGGCAATCAAGCAGTAAGCAATACCCTAATCAAGGAACTACCAGGAGGGGGAAAAAATCCCCCCACCCCCACCAACACTGGCAGGGCAAGCCACTGTATATAAACAGAGAGCAAACCCCATCCCATTCTAGCACTGAAGATGTTACCTAGCTCAGTAACGAAATGTTTACAAGAAAACAACGAAACTCAGAGAACCCCAGGACTCCACAGTTCAACCCTGAGCTACATATATTCTCTTCTATTCGTGAATGAATAGGTGGTACCAAAGCAAGTCAGACCCAATCAAGTGAGTGGAAACAAAATAATTGTAACAAAAATGATTGCTCCTGAGAATGGCATGAAATGTTCCTGGCTCAGAATGACAGTCAAGCTTTAATTTATTGCTGTTATTAATTATTGTCAGATCATAAGCTTGCCTGGGCAGATGGAGGTTCTTCCATTCTAAAACCAACAGATTTTTCTTAGCTATATAAACTGCCACAAAGGGTCAACAAAAGAGGGGGGCAGAAGGATTTAGAGATTGAATTTTATGTCATGGCTTAAAAATATGTTGTTTCTTGGGGAGGATTCAATCAATAGAATTTCTCATATTCACCACCTGACTGGCTGCTAATCTCAGCTAGTGAAAGCAATTTTTGTCCAGTTCTGATAGAATAGATTATTTATTTTTCCTTGCAACCTCAGATTTTACCATTTTGTTGTTCTTTCTATTGCTATTTACTTTTCAGGAATTGTTATATAACATGCAGAATTCAGCTGTATTTAGTCTTCTCTCTAACAAGTTGCACTGCAAACAAAAAGTAGAAAAACAAAGTTGTGGTATTTTCTCTGCATAGACATTGGGTGCACTGAGCTCTCTTTCTGCAATTGTCACCAAGCTGGTAGCCATCCCGTTATGATATGTGCATCATTTTCATCACACTTCTCTAGGAGATTTTTGTTTCAGATGCCTTAAATAAACAATATTAAATATGTTTCCGGGAACATAGACCACAATGATGCCAAAATGATGCAACATCACAAGACATGCCCCATCCTTTTGTACTTGTATTGCAACACACATTTAGTCACTTGCCCCCCCCCCCCAGATGCCCACATTCCAAAGCAACAGCAAAACAATGAGGAGTTTTGTGGCATATTAAAAACTAATATTACTGAATAGGTTTTAATGGTTGTGATCTATGATAGCAAATAAGAATACAGTACACACACAAACACACATACATATAAAGCTTGCTTTACAGAAAGGCTACATTGAATAACCAAAGGTCCATTATTTCAGACTTAGGCCAAGATCCAGGTCATATGAAGGAGAAAGGAACACCAGAAGGTGGCATTTCTCCTTAATACTTGAGTAATAAAATATTTGTAGCAAAAGGGACAACTTATGATGAGACTTCAGGTTATCATATTTTGAAAAATGCAATGAAACCAATCTTATTTTGTCATATTTCTATCTCAACTATAAGTGCAATTAGGATTTCAGCCCCTAATGTAGGTGGGAACCTTTGTTAGTTATCATTATATGTATTTGTCATCTCTAGACTGGATAATTACAACTCACAGAACATAAATCCATAAGAAAGAAAATCTGCATAAATTTTCATCAGTTTCCTAACCCAGCAAGCAGCTATCAAAAATGTCAAGGGCCTATATAGAATTTGACAGTAATGCTACTGCTCCGCTTTTACAGCAAGAAGGAATGTGTCCCTATTGGAACTTAAACCAAAAGGGCCCAGTCTGAAAACAGCTGTTCAGACTTCTTAAATCCTGAATACCTAATGCAAAGTGGTCCCCAATTCATTATATATATATATATATATATATATATATATATATATATATGGCATATGTGATACAAAGTTTTAAGTTTTCTAAGTTTTCTAGTGCTTTGGAAATGGCTGAACTATTATCTGAGCGTATAGCAGCACCTGGCGATCTTTGGGCACAGAAGAGGAGAGATTTGGGTCTAATTAATACTTGACCTCAAGAACTGTAGGCTAGACTTGAAAGAAAAAACAAAGAAAGAAAGCCAGCCAGGCAGACAGACAGACAGACAGACTACACAGACATGTCTATAAAGTGAGCAGGATTTGAGCTCAACTTTAAGGAAACTGTATCTAATTGCAGTCGTACAGAAAAAAAAAAACCCGATCCATATTTATTTGAAACCATCATTTGCATGAACTAGACATCAGCCTCTGGACTACCAATCACATTTTATGAGGTGCTTTTGACTAAAATAAAATAATGATGAAACATCTTGATGGTACAAAAGCCAAAGAAATCCTGCCACCAAGGCATTTTACTGGTGACTGACAGCTTCTAGTAGAAACTTGGACTTGCAAGGGCGGGCACATTCATTTAACTGAATGCTGTCTGTATTGTAACTGACCCAACAGGCCCATGAGCTCTGTTAGAAACCGGCCTATTATTCTACAGAATAAGACATTTCAGAAGAAGCTTGCAAAACAGCTGGCAGGGGGCAACAATTTCAGAGTATGATGATAACAGCTTCCCACCAGTCCAGAGGAATGGTTCTTTCACTGGCTCCAGGCAACTGGTGGAGAAAATAGCAGATAAACATCCCATGTCAGCTGATGGAGGGCTTCTTGGAAATGCATATTGCAGATATATACAAAAGACCATTTGATTTGCAGATGAATTGGTAGGCTGCAGATCTAAGCACAGTTAACAATAACAACAAAATCCACAAAAGGAGCTTGCTTATTTTTGAGTAGGCATGCTTTGGACAATTTGGTTTGTTACCTGCTTGAGTTAATTAGGCAATAGAATCAACTTTTTCAGGGGAAGAAAACTTTCCAAATATCGGAGGACATATTTCAACAGTATTAGAACGTTTTTTAAAAATTTTTCATTAGATTTGTATTCCATTCTAGGAGTTCAGAGTGGTGAACACAGCAGTCCCTCCACCAGTTTTGCCCACAACCACCACCTTATGAGGAACAAAATATAAGTGACTGAACGTCACTCAGTGAACTTCCATGGCTAAGGGGAGATTTGAATGGAGGTCTTCCCACTTCTAGTCCAACTAACACCTTAATCACTGCTCTGGAGTCTTTTTGAGTTTTGCATTCATGTGTAAATATCAAGCCTAATCCATAATTCTGCTTTCTGCTTTCTTCTGTCTGCCTGTAGTTTTAAAGCAAAACCCTGTGTAGGGGTGTTTGTATTTCCATTTCATGAAGACTTTCAAAGACAATATAATGCATATTTGAATGCTAAATGGACCACACTAATTATGTAAATAAGAAACATGAAGAGACAAGATGAAAGCTGGGATACAAGGGCTTGCAAGACAAATGTTAGAAACTAGAGACTTGGGCTCCTGTCATCTTTAGCTAATTCTACATTATTTCTTGGGGAAAATTGCATTTTATCCTTGTGAAACAGTTCCAGCTCATGTGAAGCTATCTCTTCACAATTCCTGGTTTAAAACATTTCTTTCTTTCTTTCTTTCTTTCTTTCTTTCTTTCTTTCTTTCTTTCTTTCTTTCTTTCTTTCTTTCTCTCTCTCTCTCTCTCTCTCTCTCTCTTTCTCTCTCTCTCTCTCTCTCTCTCTCTCAACTCCCACACACTGGAAAGCCCCTTTAATATTCTGTTTAGTGTTGGATACAAATGGCCTTTTTAAAATGTCTATCATTTTTCCAGACACAGAAATTGGGGAGATGACTTCTCTAGGTTTCAGCATGGGAAAGATAATTTGGTTCCTAGTTTCTCCAGGACAGGACCCTCTCTCAGTGATGAAGAAAGCACAATTACTGCAGGGAAAGAGTTCCCTTATGATGCCTTCCCATGAGATTTAATAGAGTTATGGGAAGTGCAGTGAAAGACAGGACACTGACATGCATCCCTTGGTCACTCCATCAACCACATAAATGCAAGAACACCAAATTCCACTGTGACATTTTCTCTGAGAGTCTCTTGTTCTCCAAAATAATATCTAAAGCAAATTTTCTTTCATTACTGGTAAATAAAAATCTTTGCTTACCATTGACTCTGCTAAACACATACTCTATGTGGTACACCAACAGCGCTTAGGACTTCTAAGTCCTGCTGAGTTCACTACAATTTATTTTCCAAATGAAAGTCCACAGAAATTCAGCTAAGGTCCCCATAAAATTGAAGAGCAGAACAAACATTTAATGACAACAAATAGCCTGGATTTGTAAAAAGAGGGTCAGAAAAACTAAAGCTCTTAATGAATTGATGTTAGGAAAGGATGCTAAGAATAGCAAAATAGTTTCTTCAGGTATGTTCAAAAGAAAAGAAAACAGGAACAGTATATCAGCAGCTCAGTGAAGATGGCCAAGTGATATTAAACTGTTATCTGAGAAAAGACTATACATTCTATTGGGCACTTGTGAAGAGCTGATTAAAGGTGCAAGTTTACAGTTTGAGCTTGAGACATAATCAGGGGAAACCTTTTGCCCTTGAATGAGTTCAGATCTTCAGGACAATGGGTTGTATCATAGAGAACTGAAAGAATTGCTGATTTTCTGGCTGAACCTCTGTCCATTATATCTGAGAAATTCTGGAAAGTCAGTGAATTACAAGATCCTGGGAGAAGCTAAAAAAAGAAAGACAGACCCAGGAAACTAAGGCCAATTAGTCTGAAATATCTGGGAGGATTGTAGAGCAGATAATAAATCAATCCATAAGCATCTTGAAATCAATACAGTGATTACTAGAAGTCAGCACTGCCTTGTCAGTAACAAGTCCTGTCAGACTAATCTTATTTTATTTTACTTTATTTTTTTGTTGGCTAACTTCCTTAAAATATTTTTGGGCAATAGGTCTTGATTTCAGCAAAACATTTGACAAAATACTCAGAATATTCTGATTAGTAGGTAGTTAAGTATGTAGTGGATGGTGTATATATTGTGTAGATCCACAGCTGACTTGAACATTGTACTCAAAATGTGTTCATCACAAGTTCTTAATTAAATTAGAGTGAGATATATCAAACGGGGTATTACAGGGTTCTGTCCTGGATCCAGTATTTTTCAATAGTTTTATTAATGACTTGGATGAAAAGATGGAGGGGATACTAGTCATGTAGGAGGGTGAACAAAACTATTAGGACAGCTAATATTCCAACAGGCAAAAAGAAAAAGAAAAAACAAATGCAGAATTCATCACTTAGGTCAGGGTTCCTCAACCGTAGCAACTTTAAGATGGGTGGACTTCAACTCCCAGAATTCTGGGAATTGAAGTCCACCCATCTTAAAGTTGCTACGGTTGAGGAACCCTGACTTAGGTGAAAGAAATAAAAAGCATAGATATAAGATAGGAGAATACCAGATTTGTAAAAAGTACATGCAAAAAGAACCTTGGAATTATAATTCATCAAAAAGAATGCAATTTCATGTTGCATTCATAGATATCTTGATTTTTTGAAATACGTTGTATCCATGTGGTTTGCCTGCCCACCTCCTTGCCCATTTATTTGTTGTATATTTATTCTTACGTTTCTTCTTTTTGCCTGAATACTCTTTTAGAAACAACAGAACCATAATAGTCTGGGGCTAAGGCAGACTTCACAATCTCTTCCTTAATCCTGCCTAGGTAAGAAGACTGAGTTTCAGGCAGCAGGACAAAAAAAAAAAAAAAAAGATTTCCACTGCTCTTTTCTGTTAACTGTGCAGTCTCAGAGGTATATTTTTCAGCAGGAGCAAAAAAAAAAAAAAAACCCAGGCACAAGTGCTTATCCCCAGAGCAATTAAAAAGCAACTCCTATATGCAAACAAATTTGAAATCTTTCTTTCTCTGACAGAGTAGTAGCAGCCAAAAGTCTTCTAGAGGCTTGATTTACATTCAGGCAACCTTTGTAGCAGAATTGCAAATCAGATATCCCATGGCTGTCACAGGGTGATCTGTTAATATTGTATAGGCAGTTAAATCCAAATTGTTCAATGCACCTGTTTCCCATGGAAAAACATGGTTTTTTTGCCTTGCTGCAGGGATGGGCAACATCATCAGGGGTGAGGATCATTCTTGTCTTTTGACTGACATGTCAGGGGCTACACTCTAAAAGTTAGAATTAAACTGATTATATTCAAGTAAGAGGACATTGCCTCAAGTTTTGAGTGCTTCCTGTCATGTTAACTGAATTTGGCAACAACTTTTGGGGGGGGTTGAGGTGAGATCCAAGACTTTTGGGGATTATAAGCCCTGGGACTTGCATCTCTTACATTGCTACAGAGCTGGCGGGGAACTTGTCTTACAATGTTGTGGAACTATTATCCTTGACCATTGGCTGTGCTGGCTAATAGGATAAGATTTGGGATGCAACCACTTGTGGAGAACCACCAGTTCTCCAACTTAACATTGCTGATGTTACTGTCTGCTTTTTATAGAATTTTCTTTCCAAAGAAAAACCTAGAAAAGGGTCTCTTCCTATCTAATTTATGAAGGGACCAACATAGCCATCAATGGCTGGTTGCAAATTAGGAGGAGAGCAAGGAAATTTTAATGTTTTATTTTCCATGGATTTTTCAAATTGCCTTTTCTGAAGGTGTCCAAGACAGTGGACACTGCATTTTGCATTTTGTGAGTCTGGATTCCACAGTGAATGTACATTTCCTCAGTTCTGTCCTCATCATCTCCTCCTCCTCCTCCTCCTCCTCCTCCTCCTCCTCCTCCTCCTCCTCCTCCTCCTCCTTCTTCCAAGGTAATTCTTTATCTTTAATGGAAGATAAAATTATATTTTATGATTGTAAAGAATAATTTAAAACCAAGAACAATAAAAATGACTTAAAATGATTAACAATTAAAAACCTAGGCAAAGAGGTGTAACCATGAGACAAGCTTGCAGCAACTATATATTATTTGCCTCAAACGATATATTACTTTTGACCCAAAAGTAGGGGAAGTGGAAACATATAAAAGAAGATACAGTAGTCTGTCAGGCATTTTTGACCCAGCCCCCATAAGGCTTAAACAATAGTAATCAATACTGTACATTATGTCTCTTCTAATAACAAACTGGAGACCAATTCACTTTGACTGAAAGGTGCTGGATTCCAATATCATGAGAGATGGAAAAAAGTCATTCTCTATACTATATATGTCCATCATGTTCTCCATTAAAAAAAGTAAAGTCTATCCTCAAGTCAAGCATCATTATGGACATATCCATGCAGTTTTCTTAACAACAATAGAGGTTTGCTATGGCCTTTTTCTGGATTTTTTTAAACTTATCCATCTAGGCTGTAGCCTGGAGTTCCCAGATGGTTTTCTGTCCAAGTTCTAACCAGGACTAACTTTGCTTGACTGCTGAGATCAGACAAGGTTAGCTAGGTGATGCTACCTAACTAAGCATTCTCTTTTACCGGTCTTTTCTTTTAACCCCCAAGCCCCAAACTTTGCAGTCTTCCCTCATAGTCTAGATTTCATTTGGGGGTGTGTGTATACTTTTTAATAAATAACATACTTTTAATAAATAAATAATTTTAAATAAATAAAAAATAAATTTAATAAATAAAAATAATTTTAATAATTTTAATAAATAAACATTTTAATAAATAAATAATTTTTATAAATAATATACTTTTTCATATGCAGTTCCCAGAAATGAAAACACTATTTTGTTTGTAGGTGTGGTTGCATTATAAAAGTGGCAGCTCTCTTATTAATCCTATTCCAGGGTATTGAAGTAGGCATTTGCCATCATCAGAGGAACCAGCTTTTACAATCTGCCACCAGCCCAAGAACTTATTTCTCATCAAAAACACCAGCTCAAACTCCACCATTATATATGTAAAATTACAATTTTTTTGTACCAGTGCGCTTTTCCTTATTGTTAATTACACTGAGCCACACTTGAAGCTTAATTCCCACTCTCCCAGTCTGGAAATATTCTGTGAGAGCTTATCACAGTCCTTTTTTGTTTTTAGTATCCCAGCATCACGTATTAGCAATCTCTAATTATGTGTGTCCTCACTTAATCCTCTTCCTGAAAAGAAGCTTGTTCTCCTTTTAAAAGTATTCCTGGGAATTAAGAAACAATTATCCAGTTCATTGATATAGCCCCTTTTTATTGCAAAAGGAAAATTGGCTACAAGTCACATTTCAGCAGCCACCATTACTTTGCAGACAGACCAATAAATGATTCAGCATCAGAAGCCAACCAGCAGATGGCTGTGCTATCTGCCTAAGACTCCCTATAGAATGAAGGGCTTGAATTTCCCTTCATCGTCATCACTGTCCCAGTACAGAATATGTCAGTATTGTCCATTTATCTCACAGTGGTGGGGACCCTATGGCTCCCTAAATGTTGATAGACTACAAACCCTAGCAATCAATGGACATTGGTGAGAGATGCTGGGAGTTTTTTTCCACAACACTGGAGGACCCTAGCTCTGTGGAGAAATAGCTTCTATGAAGACCAAGATAGATCTTATCTCTATACAGTTTGCTTTCCATGTGGAGTTACTAATACATTTAAATTGGCATGGGATGAATGGGTTAAGCATCCTCTCTCAAGCCATTTTTTTCTCTGATCTGTGGCAGTTGTAGCATTTTCTGATCAAGTTGCTTATATTCACTTGGAGTTGGATGGTAACATCTTGTGAAGTTCAGGAGAGAGAATGGAAGGTGGCAAATGTCACTCTGAGAGATGGAGTGATACCTGCTGCCTTTCAGGAAACAGTGATATGCCATCTTTTAAACAGGTTATCTCTCATCCCCACAGTGTTAGACAACTTCTGCATAAGCTTTAATCTTCCTTTTTATGAAAGATCTTTGACAGAATGATGAGACTTCAGCTGCAAAGGATCCCGGATGAAGCTGATTATCTCAACCCTATCATTTAGGATTCAGACCTGAGTGTGTGACAGAAAAAACATTGGTCATTTTTGTGGGTGACCTCTACCAGGACTTGGATAGTGGGAGTGCAGTTCTCCTTGTTCTATTAGATCTTTCAAATGCTTTTACTACCAACAATCATTATATCCTTCTGGGCCATCTACAACAGTTCTGAGTTGTACTACAGTGTTTCTGCTATTTCCTGAGCGGGCAGTACAAGTCAGTAGTAGTGGGGAATGAATGGTTGAACTATTGGCCCTTTTTAAATGGGACCTGATTCTCTCTCCATTGCTGATTAACATTGATGGAGCCATTGAGGGAAATTATCTGTCAGTTTGAAATGAGGTATCATCCATACGCTGATGATACCTAGTTATGCATTTCCACCTAGAACCAGACAGGAAAGGTCCTTACTTGATATCTGAAGGCTATATAGGTCTGGATGGGCCAAAACAAATTGAAGCTGAATCCCAAAAAGATGGAGTGGCATTTTGTTCAGAAACCACATGGTAGTTGAGTGGCTCTACCACTGGCTTTGGAGGGAGGGGGGCATTCTTCCTTAATGAGCAGGTCCACAACTTGGAGGATGCTCCTGGATTCACCACTCCACCTGGACCAATAGGTTGAAATTATAGCCAAGGTGCCTTTGCCCAGCTCCGGTTGGCATATCAGTTGCAGCGGTTTTTAGAACCTACCTGTTAAGACCTGGCTTTTTCCCCAGGCATTTGGGGCCAGTTGAGTGAAGTCCCCTTTTACTTGTTTTTATTAGGGTGCTGGTGACCATTTTATATTCTGTATTTCATATTCATATTGATATATTGTGTATGTTTTAATGTTATGTGGTTCTTTTATGGTTTATTTTTTTGTTGTTGTCCACCACCCAGAATCACATTGTTGATAGATAAATAAATAAATAAATAAATAAATGCCCTTGTAATCTCTAGATTGGACTATTGCAATGTGCTGTACCTGGGGCTACCCTTGAAGACTACCCAGAAACTGTTAGTGCAGAATGCAGCTTCCTGCACGCTGACTGGTATGAGCCAGTTCAGCAGCATAACACTTATACTCCGGTTGCTTCGTTGGCTTTCAGTCGGTTTCTAAGTTCAGTTCAAGGTGCTGGTTTTAACCTATAAACCCCTGCAAAATAGGGACCCAAGATACCTACAGGACGTCCTGTCTCTAGCTAGTCTGATTAGCTCATGTGCAGATGCTTCAGGTACCCTAGTCCAGTCCAGGAGGTGAAGTGTAGAAGATCCAAAGCAGTGTTTCTCCATACAACCCAAACCCTCTGGAACAAAGTCCCCCCCCTCCCCCGATCCAGATCTGATTGGCTGTATTTTAGTCCACTTTCAAAAACCAGCTAAAATATAGCTCTTCTGATCTGCTCTCTGCCCGCTTTTTGATTGGTAGTGCATTATCTTAATTTTGCATTCATTGTTTTAATGAATGTTATGGTGTGGTTTTATCAGTTTTACTGTTTTAGGACTTGAGTCATGAGTGGTTTACAGATGTCTCATTGTGGTGGTACCAGTAAATAAAGAAATAAGGAAGTACACAAATATACAGTATTCTTCACAGCAGCCTCTGGGATGCTTGAGAGCAAAACAAAACCCCGATGCGAACTACCAATCAGGAATGAGTCTAGGCTGGCTTTCACTCAGAGGAAGCTGAAGGTGAAATGATAAGGAGAAGCCAGGGGAAAGTGCAGGTTGCCTGGAATTTCCTGAGTCTCTGGCCACTGTTGCATTTTAGAAGTATATCCTGTGAACTCCTATGAGTTCTATGAGTTCTAGTACTATGAGTTCCTATGAGTTCTAGTACTGCATTAGGCATAAAGCCAGCTTCCAAAAATGTTACCAAGAAAACTTCAGGGACTAGTCCAGGCAGTTGCCAGGAGTCAAGACTGACTCAAAGGGACCCTTTCCCCCACCCCCCACCCCCACATCCAAGTACTAGGCAAAGAATGCCACTCTTTT
Organism: Python bivittatus; assembly: GCF_059951505.1. Lineage (NCBI taxonomy): Eukaryota > Metazoa > Chordata > Lepidosauria > Squamata > Pythonidae > Python > Python bivittatus. The sequence continues at coordinate 76,062,474 of NW_028277098.1, read as the reverse complement.
GCATATCAAAAGCCGTGTGTAAACTTCATAGAATTCACAAATGTGTTCCCTTATATGTACAGAATTACATTATAACCTCCTCCCATCCCCACCCTTGCTATATGTCTAAGACTGTAATTCTTTACGTCCTTTTGAATTCAGTGAAGGCTACTGCTTGAAAACTAGGTACCTTAATTTCTCAAGTCACTGCTTCTTCAGGAGAACTTTCAACATACCCTGTCCCATGTACATGTCCTTAGGTAACCATGAGCTCTCAAAGAGTTTATATTACAGTTCAGATCTCTTTAAGAGTATAATAGGATAGTAAATAATAATAATAATAATAATAATAATAATAGTAATAATAATAATAATAATAAAAATAAAAATTGCTTTATGCTAAGACTCTTTCAAAGAATGCCCTTCAAATGTATGGAGACTACATTTCCTAGAATTCCCAGCTATTATTCAAACTATTCTGAAAGTTGTTTTTCTAAGACCTGGAAGCATCAGACTGGAAAAGCTATTTATTCTCTTGCTCTGCTCAGCATCTATTAATTTCAGTGGAATTTGCAGAGGTGAAATTCAAGATAGATTGTAACCATCTAGCCTTTATTCTGAGCTAAATCAAGGTTGTAAATAGCTCCCAATTATTTAGGACATTTATTCTTGCTGGTCAACTAATCTTAGACCATGGAAATACAAACATATTTGGGAATGTAGTAGCAATTTCAGTGTGGGGGTGCAATCCTTTTGCCGTGATATTCCAAAACATCTTTAGGTACTGGGGATGAAATGGATTAATTTATTGCAAGGAGGGATCAGTGCTCTAATAACTAGACCCAAACTGAAAACATTTCCCACTTGACTCAGCTAAATCATATGATTCAAATTATTTTCCCAGGTACATTTGCAACCTATTGGGGAATGAAGTCAGTTTTGATTAATTTTCTAAAGGCCTACCACGTTGCTATTTCAAACATTTCATGGTCTGTTTTAGAGCCATATACACAAATACCTTGGAGAATCTTTGGTTTATGTTTTGTACTCTTATTGAAAAGGCCTACATGAGATGGGTCATAATAAATAAGTATACAGCTAAACAAGTTCCTACAGATATTTTAAAAGCAATCTGAGCTCTAAATGGGAAAAATATATACTCGTATGTTTAAAACACTGTCCATAAAATATGCTGTTTTAGTTAATGATCCAAAATAGTTCTAAAATGTATAAACATATATAGTCTTGATCAAGAATATATGTGTAATGTGTGGGTAATGTGGTATCCATGGACATCACACTGATAAACAGTTTCCTTTGCATCTGTCAGTCTTGTGCTACTTGTCTTTAATTTTGTTTTAGATTTTTAAATGAATGCATATATACAAAGCAAAATGCTTTACAAACCCCATGCACATACTTAGTAAATGAGGAAGTGTCCACTTATCCAGAAGAAAGATAAAGACAAACTGGGGTAAACTAGGTTTTTAATCTGCATTTAAATACAAACCCATATTTAATTTTAACACATGCATATTTAAACACACTTTATCCTGTTTGCTAAGAACTGTAAAGAATTATAGAAAAATACAAAGTATGAAAGAGATTTGTGTTCAGATCTGCACATTAATCTAAGAGATATGGAGCAAGTCTGCTCATACTGGAATTGTCAAAGAACTAATTATTCACACATCCCTAGGTCATGAAATTTTCTTAATTTTCCTATAATTTTCACATTTTTGAGTTGCAAACTGAACTGCAAAGTTTGAAAAACTGTTCACATATATATAGATATAAACTGAATGAATTGTTGACTTATAAGTGGTCCTGTCCATGTTGAAAAGAACTGCATCTATTAAATTTAACTGGTGCAGATGAGTTTTACACAGTTTCAGTTTGTTTTCTGAAAAAACTTACCATACTATATTACCAAAATACATTTCTCCATCATCAATATTGGAAGAATTTGAGATTTAACACACAAACATAGAGAGCATATCCACACTGCACCATTAAACTGCTTCTGGCCAGCTGTCATGTTGGCTGGACTAAAGCTGACTTAAGAAAATTAATTACTATTTTACTTATCCTTAGCTACCTACTTTCCCACTGGTGATTTAAAAAAAAAAAGTCTAGTGGTATATGGTTTTATTCCTTTTAACTTAAATGACTAGGTTGAAACCCTTTTATCTTAAGTAAAACATTAAGTGAATGGAGAAGTTGTGAAATAATACACTGTTGAATTTATTATTTATTTATTTTTAATCATGTCATTTATTTAATTATTATTTTATTTTAAAAAGAAAAGTAGGTAGCTCAAGGAAAAAAATTAAGTAAAAAATGTTTGGGTTAGGTTTTGAATCAGCAACCCTCTATATGCCAGGTAAATATTACAACCACTAAACTACTTTGGCGCTAGAAGATTTTAGAGACCATTGCAACTGCTGACCTAGGTGAGGAGGCATTCAAAGTGCAAGTATTGGTGAAGGAGAAAATAATGTGCCACAAACAAAACAGACCATGGCAGGAAAACCTTACTTTGAAAGTGGAGCAGGAAGAATCCTGGAGGCCTCTTTTACAATGGGTTAGGGGTGAGTAAGGAACCACTTCATCCATTCCTACCATCTAAAGATGGTTGCTGGGTATGCTGGTGACAGAGCAATTGTCAGTGTAATATAAGCCCGCATACAATATTCAGCTGTGGGATAAAAACCAACTAGTAACTATATCTATCCCTGCACAGCACTCACACAAAGCTTCACTATGAAGTTTGTATTATGGATTTTGTGTTCACTACATTCAACCGGACAGAAATTTCTTATCAACTTGTTGTATATGAAAGGAACACATACACACACACCCATATACACACACAAACTAGTTTAAGAACTAAATACTAAACAGACAAAATAGCACTTTGAAAGGACAATACCTTTGCTGAACCATTGATATGTATGGACAACCAAATTCAGTTAAATGTATTCAGAATAGCCAATTCCCTTTGCAGATGATCTCAGAAGAAAAGTCCTATGAAAATGACAAGAAGTCTTTCAACTGGATAATAAAACACTTCAGAAGGGCCTAGTGGCATAAATGTCCACTTTTCTATCTTATCGTTAAATGCTACTCAGTGGTGTAAAGGCAGTCCAAGCAAATTCTACATGCACCTTCAAGAAATTAATTTGGTTATACTGTAAGTTTAACACATGCAGCCAATTTCATGCTGCTGAATTTTTATTGCCTGTTTCTGTATGGGTGCTGTTTACGTTAGGAGAAGAAAAGGGGCAGAGTACTCGAGTGTATGTAGGCTCTCCTTTTTACTAATACAGGGAAAGAGATCAAATGTAGACCTTATTAGAACAGCAAAGAAAAACAGGCCTTTGGTATAACCATTAATAAAAAGACAATGGAAAGAATAACGGTAAATTAAAAGGAGGCAAATTGTGCAGCTTCGTGCCAGTTTCAGTAAACTCCGGTATCTCACTGTTAATACTCTTGAATGAGAACAGAGTGGCATGCCTGATCCTAAAAACTTAGTTTATTATCTCTATTTTTTTTGCAGTTTGGGCCCCTACATTTTTGTGGTTTTAATCGCACCCCTCTCTCTGTCTCCACACAGACATAAATATCAGATTCCTTTGGGCTATTTTTCCTTCTCCTTTTTCTCTGTCACTTGTCCTTTATTTCAGCTTACTGAATTAGGTGCCAAAAATGCCTTTGGAGACTTAAGCAGCTTATTACTATAGCCCCATAAACAGCCAACTGTCCTGCCCTGGGTACGGACTCAAGCTTTATATTACTGCCAGCTTGGGACACTTAACCCTGCTGCCCTGGCAGGAATCTGCTGAGTTTTATCTCACTGTCCATTAGCTGAATTATTGCCAGGGGAGAACATTCATGACTGCTGAAGGCTGAATGCATTTCAATCATGGAAGCGCTCAGCTGGAGCTGCTTGTTAGAATACGTCCACCACCAGCTGACTTCGGCATGATTTCCTCTAACAAAGGATTTTAGGCTCCCATTTGACAGAGATCCCCCCCAGGAGCAAAGAGAAGTACCATTTGTTTAGCAAGTTTGATAGCCAAAGCTTCTAAGCTGTAATAACACTTGTCTTGAGTATCTAGGTAGCTATCCCAAGGGCCACTCTTAATACCTGTGCCCTACAAAGTCCCAATGAAACTTAAACAGGATTCCTTTCACAATTAAATCCACAGACAAAATTTAGACCCACTGTTAGCTTGCCACCAAGAAAAAAAAAAGACTTCCTAGATCTACTCTTTATCTTCCCTATCAGATCCTATAATGTGGAATCTAATTTTTGCTAGTTCCCCCACTAGAGGTTGTGCAACCTACAAGTAATTCTGGGCCTGCTTTTATAAAAACATCACTTCTATTTTCTGGAGCTGTCATAAATTATGGACAGGTGTATTTATCCTGTGTCTGATTCTAAATTGTTATTCTTTTAAAAATATTGGGCTACTTTACAAAACATCTGATGAGTTTTTGAGAGTCTCTGTCTTCAACAATTAATTTGGACATCTGTAGCTTTAATGCATATCACTGGGGCAGAACAGGGACCTGCAAGCACTGAAATTAAGCATTGTTCCCAACATTTATGGGACTTTCACTGATACTAGACCTCCTCTGAACATTAATTGGAGGGAACTCAGAATACCAGAGTTCCCTTTGCTGCTGTGCCACATATGCATTATTATCTAGGGACCTTATATTTCTGGCTGTATTTCTGTAGGGCTAGCCCTACCATTAAGTAGAAGGAGGCAATTGATACTGAGATATACATAGTAGTAAGTTTCATAGAATCTACCATTCATTTCCAAATATAAGCTATCTTCAACTGCCCTAGTGTGGTTACCCTGAGAAGTTGTGAAAGCGGAGATGTGCCATTTTGGTTTTCACGTCAGATAGTAAAAGGTCTCAGGCTGGACCGTCTCTTCTGTTTAGATGAGATGCTGGAGGGACATTAGTATTATTTAAAACTGATTAGGGAATAGACACCTAACATTTAGTCTGGAACCATTCATTCATTCATTCATTCATTCATTCATTCATTCATTCATTCATTCATTCATTCATTCTCTCTCTCTCTCTTCATCCCTGTTACTCCAAAAAAACAAAACAAAACCCAAAGGCAATTTATTAAATGTAGGGTAAACATTTGTGGATTTATAGATTTTACCATGCTATCATATCTACTAGTTTCAGTTTTAACAACTCCTTTGAAGAATAAATCTGAGAGGCGCCTTAAGGGGCTCTATAAAATGCAAGATAACTTGTTTTGGACTGCGGATATTTATTGGGCATAGACATACTGCTTAAAAAATACAGTTCTCAGGATGGCAGAATATGAAATTATCAAGAATAAAGTATAAGGAAAAGGAATCTGTACAGGGGGGAAAAAGGAAACCACATTGAAAAGATTATTCAGCAAAAAAGGAGAAAAAATCAAACAAGTGCAAAGCTAGTTCAGACAGGAGCACTCATTTTGCTACTTGAGGCAAAGGACCAGATATTCTCGATCTATTCCCCATCCAAAACCAATAGATCAGCCATTGAATCTATTGGTTTTGGATTCTATTAAGCACCAGCAAACACTTCCCATCACTAGGAGGGCTTGCATAGAAGCTCCAGTATTTTACCATCACTCCACATTGTCTATCTGCACTTTGAGATAACCTCCTAATTTGGTTTAATAACCCTGATAAAGTTTGCAATTTTTTTCTCATTATTAAAACAAAGAAAAAGTCATTCAGTCATGCCAAGGATTCTTTAGAATGAGCCCTGGAAAAGAAATTGCCAAGCTGAGCTAGATAAGTTGCCAAACCATTTCTCTTCACAGCATCAAGAATGTTAGAGATTCACAAGGAAAAGCACCTTCAGTGTAGCTGACTTTTTGCAGCTTTGAAGCTCAGGTAAAGAAAAGATTTATGACACCAGAACTAAGGGAGGGATCCAGCGAGAGCTGACACAATCACATTTGACACACCACCTCAGGCAAGGCTGGGATACCAAGAAAATTTTGACACTCCTCAAAATTTGCGATGGATTAAGATGTCTTTCTGCTACTTTGCACCACTGGGGTCTTGTTTTGCCTCTAGTGCCTCAATTTACAATGTGAAAAATATAATGTAAATCTTGTCCCATTGCTAACCTGGCACAGACCCTATCTGCTGTTACACTACATTTTGTTGTTGTTGTCATTTCTCTGATTAATTTGAACTAAGGGCAGAAAATAAAAGATGATGGTTTGGATGACAGGCATTTCCGTGCTTTTTCATAGTGATGGAATTCAGGATGCACTGTTGCAGTAGCATCTTCTCCACCCATTCTCTCTCCAGTGATGAAAATACCGGCTATTAAGTAGCTGAGGTTCTGCATACGCTTTGCCACCAAGTTATTCTGGTGATAGGCCCATACTGATCAATTTCTAATTAAGTACTAGAACACCTGGCATGCCAATCATAAAGTCAGCAGAAGATGGTTTTCTGGAGAGAATATTTGGTGCCCTTTTGCCAACCTTTCAAGTGCACCTGTGGACAGTACTATGGATTTATGCACTTCATTGCCTATCCTTTTGTGCCCTGGAGAAAGCAAGTCTTTAATTGAATTATCACCAAAAAAAATCAGTGGCAGATCAAATCTCTATGAAATTATAATTGCTTTAATTATCTGCAGGCTGGAAAACATGGAAGAAGGGAAAGGAGGGCAACACCTTCCCACATACCAATCACACTGTTCATATCAGGGTCATTCCTTCTATGAAGCAATGTTTCTCAACTTTGACCATTTAAGATGTGTGGACTTCAACTCCCAGCATGCTGGCTGGGGAATTCTGGGAGTTGAAGTCCACACATCTTAAAAAGGCTAAGGTTGAGAAACATTGCTCTGGAGGGAGAATTAGAGCCTTGTAATTATGCATTAATTTAGTTTTCTATTATTTATCTTTTAAAATATGTGTTTTCTTTCTTTCTTTCTTTCTTTCTTTCTTTCTTTCTTTCTTTCTTTCTTTCTTTCTTTCTTTCTTCCTTCCTTCCTTCCTTCCTTCCTTCCTTCCTTCCTTCCTTCTTTCCTTTCTTTCTCTCTCTCTCTCTCTCTCTTTCCCTTCCTCCCTCCCTCCCTCCCTCCCTTCCTTCGTTCCTTCCTTCCACTGATTAACATCACAGTAGTGTAGACTTCTGAGTTCTGAAAAGCTTGATGGTTTATCAAAGGAAGAAGTCACAGCAGTCCTGAATTTTAAACCTACCGTAAGTAGCTGCTATTTTGATTAAAATATACCAACAGGAAATAAACCAGGACAGATTCATAAGCCTTTATGACTCATCTAAAATGAGTTATCAGCTGCTTAGTCTTAAAGCACTTAGGTATAATGAGCCTACACTGACTCTCATTAGAACTGATATTTTAACATGCTTATATAAAAACACGATATAACACAACCACAATGCCACATGCTCTACAACATCTGCGGTTATTTCAAACTCAAAATTGGCAGCAGAATATAAGTATGGAGAATTCAGTTGTGATAAGGCACTTTTTCAGTTTGTAAAATATATGGTAATTAATAATAAAAAAGCAGAGCACCCAGTCTTCCTCTCTGATAAATCATATCTGAACAGAACAGCCCAGGAACTCATGCAGAGGCCTCTTCCCAGGGCAATAAACATTTCAGGACTGATTTTGACACATTATTTATTATGCAGAATGATAACATAAGATTAGTATTCCCTTGACTGGACTGCAGTGTTAGAACAGGCAACACTGATGTATTCTCAGTGGTGGGATTTTGATTTTTTTCAGCTTATAGATCTCAAGGATGTGGGCAGGATATGTGAAGAGATAAGCAACTCTCACCTGCTTATTCATCACTTGCCTCTCCTGGCCCAATAAATTGTTCAGGACTGACCCCAAGGTTAAAGGAAGTGCTATTGTCTCCTTGTGGTAGGGATGCGTTCCCCTACCTTAAATGCAATATTTATTGCTCTGAGAAGAGGCTTCTATTTTTCTCCTTCATTCATAGGCTGTTAGAATTCTTTGAATTTCATTTGATGGTGTTTTGAGTAAGGATTATATTTTCTGTTAGATATTGCTCTATCACTGTATAGCTTTCTAGTCTGAAAAAATCACTATGGAAGGAATTCCTTCCTGAAGGCTTGCTTGGGATTGAATTAAAGCATGAGAACCAGGCTGCAGATTATCAGTGAAAGGCAGAACACTCACACATACCCTTTGGGCCTTTTAAAGTCATGATCACTGCAGAAATAATATAACTTACTGATGAGAATTTCACATAAAATTTCTTCTTATTTAAAAACAAAAATCAAAAGCAATTTCTTTCCAGCACATTACTAACATAAATATCTTTTGTTGTTCACCATCCTGAGTCTCAAGGGATTTGGGCAGCCTACAAATATTTTAAAATAAATAAATACATACTCAGCTCCAGAGAGAAAGAGAATTTCGGAGAAACAAAAACCTTACTTTTGTTGGCATACTCTTAATGAGTTCAGTTCTATCAAAGTAGCACTAAAGAAGAACAGAGAGGAACCAGGTATGGTTGCATCTATTCTCTTCCATAAAAAAGATCTTAACCACAATTTGCCTTAGCTGGCATAATAAGTATAGTAACTGCTATTTAATTCCACTATGCTATTTCTTAGCTACTGATAACAACACTTCCAGAAGCTTTTGATAGGATTATTTTTCTACACAAAAGCAACCTTTCTTTTCTCTCCTTCTTGCTTTATATCTAATTTGCTCACTCATTTCAAGATTTTTGAGAGCAATGGCTCAGTATTAAAACACAATTTTGTATGCCAAAGTTCACAAATTCAATCTTCAACCATCTCTATAGAGGTCTGGAAGAGTTTCTCCCTGGAGCAGTGCTGCCAGACAGTGTCGGACAGTATTGGATGAAATGAACTAATGCCATTATTAAACAGTTTCTATGTTCTATGGCTTGTTCTTGAGGACAGATGTACTGTTGCTAATCCAGAATATGAATTTTGTTTAAAATTATTGTGTTAATTATAATTAATAGTAACTCTTAATATTTTGCATTGATTCTGTTCAATATTAGTTCTGCCATTCTGACTTTTCAGGCCTTCATTAAATTTAATTGACTAATTAAAGAGGATATTCAACTGATAATCTGTTTCTCCAAGATAGTTGCTGAAGCTAAGTTGGGTCTTCCAACAGCTGCTTTGAATTCAGTATGTTCACCTTGTAGTTCCCAACTGTTGTTAAATGTCAACATTTTATCCTCTTACCAATTATAGCTACAAAAGGGTAACCACCAAGAATTACAAATACTTGCCAATTTCTAGAAATTCCAAAGAATGAGAGAACTGCAGCTGTTCACAATAAAAGTAACCAATATATTACATTTCAAAGTGCATGCTAAAAACAACCACAGTGTGTATGCAATAATTTTACAGTTAAACTGCAACTAAGCAAGTTTCAAAATACTGATGAAATGAGATCTTGTGAACTATTCTTGGGCTTTTTCTTTGATATCCTGAATAATGTCTGTTTTGAATGTTTATGCTGAATATTTTCCAAATAATTCTTGGAAAGGAAATGTTTCCAGAATATTTGCTAATTGATACCTAATTAAATTTGGGTTTAATTGTTAGGATCAGACAGCCTTTTCCAAATTTGATAGCTGGCATGCTGCAAAATGGTGTTTTGCATTTAATGTCAGTTATAATAGCTGTGCATTGGTATAATCAGAGACTTCCTATGGGAAGCCAAGTAGCAAGACATCAATGTAATAATGCCTGGCAACTGGCCTTAAGTGTCTAATATATTAGAGATAAAAATATATAACCATAATGGCTGTGAGAAACTTCAAATGGGTGATTTGATGCAATCAATCAATCTCAATTAAATCACCCCATCAAAGCAAATTTGCAAATCAAAATGGGGACCTGCTTTGAAGCAAAAAACTAAACCGGGCACTATGAAGCCTTCAGAAACACATTTGAGATGTAATGGCTTTTCCACTATTTCTGGGACTCTAACGAACAATACACAATGTTGCAACTTCAATTCCTACTTAGCAGTGCTCTTTTGAGGTGCAAAGATAATATTATTTTGATTTTCATTCACTATTTCAGCTCTTGGCTTCTTTCATATGGCCAGCCACAAGCTTTTAGTGTGCTCTGTCTTGCATTAATGGAATGCTATGCTTCCATGCTGGTCCTGCTGAAACAACTGGGGGCTCAGTAAATGGTTCATACACTGAATATAGGTTAAAGGCTGACCTTACTTTTAAATTCTGCACAATAGGGCAGGTTTAAGTGCCATGACAATAGGTCAGTCCAGAGTTCTGCTCTAAGATGGCAGCCATATAAATCTTTTAAATAAAATAAAATAAATAAAATAAAATAAAATAAGTCAGCGCCAGTGATCAGAGGCAGCAGAGTCCCCCCCACTCCCAAAACACGGTCCATTTTCATTCTTCTGAGTCTTGCTCAGAAGAGGTCAGGCTTTGGCGTCCTTGGTGCTCTCTGAGGTTGTTTGCTTGCTTGCAGACGTTTCATTACCTGACTAGGTAACAAGTAACCAAGCTCAGAGAGCACCAAGGACTCCACAGTTCAACCCTGAGCTTCATATATGCTCTTCTATTGGAGATCAAGCTTTGTCAACATGCCCTGCCTGGCTTGGCACCCCATGGAGGCTAATGATAAGGGAATCCTTCCTAGGATGGGTCAAGCTTGCAAACCAGCTCTGTCAGTCCTTCTGGCCCCTGAAAATTAGTGATCAGAAACAGCAAAGGACAAATTCATGGTACCCTAAAAAAGCAAATGGAAAGGTAAGAGCTGATTTTTAAAAAAGTTGGAGGCTTGTATTTTTAATTGAGGATAGGACACTTTCTACATTGATTCAGCCAACTTCTTGTTGCTAGACAATTTGGAGGTTGCTGTAAGTGTCCTTCCTTTATCTCTTCTATCTCTGCCATAAGAGGGGTGCAGAGGGGGACATTTAATAATGCATTGCAGTAAAACTTTTGAAAATATCCAATTGAAATTCAGAGGCATTACTGTTCTCTAAAGAATGTTATTTTCTACCCATTCTACCCAAAATGCCAGTTTCGGGCATTTTGAAGTTTTTCCATTATAGCCTACGGACAAATATTTTTTTTCAAACTGAATCTTGAATCTCAAAGTGGCTTGAATAGAACTGGGTAGCCACAGTTACAAAACTGAACTGAATCATTCCCTCTTCAGTTCTTGAATTTCCAATTTGAATTGAATCAGGGCTGATTCACACAGCCCTAATAGCAATCATGACACAAAACGTGCACACTTCTGTCTTATACACAAACTCTTTTCTCATACTAGCCCTCTTCACAAACCTATCTCCATGTATTGGCTAAATGTACAAAAAAACTTCCCCCAAGAGAGGATTCAGACAACTCTCTGCTTGGTCCAACTAAGCATATTTCTAGAGATGTTGGGGCAAGCAGGAAAGCTTCTAATGTAAATCTCAGTAGGGACACAGACCATATGGCACAAGAACCTTCTTCAGATATTCTGACTCAGACCTGTAACCTACCCAGTATTCTCTTTCATGTCGTTCTGTGAATAGATGTGATATGTGAGAAATAAAGAGGGTTTTTTTCCCTCTCATAATACTAGAACCAGGATTGTCCAATGAAGAGAAACAATAGACATACAGGCTGGAACTATATGAAAAGCCATTTAAAACAGGCAACCAGTACACATTGTAATTCTTTTGGACATAATGCCTCAGTCATTCCCCTTCCTCTTTTTTGTTGCCATCATCATTGGAGGCAGAAAAATAGGTGAGTAGAGACTGTTACTATTTATTACTTGCTTAATAAGAGGGAAAGTGAACAAGTAGCTACAGACAGGAGGAGAAGACAGGAGAGGAACAGCAAAGTTGTTTACAGTTGTTAACAGTTTGCCCCTTTTGAAGGTGTGGGCATTGGCAAAAGCCTAACAATATACAAAAGACAACCACATCTGGACTGCAAAAATCCAGGGGACCAATAGATGGCAGCAAAGAGATACAGAATATCTCTTTGCTGCCATCTGGCAGTCAACTGGATGTCTGCAGTCCAGATATGTAGAAATCTAATCTACAGGAAAGTTCATAACAGTCAGTGAGGCACTTCCCATTAGCTTCAGGGTATCATCTAAAGGCCTTGGGTGAATGGATTAGCCCAGTTCAAGAGCACTGAAGACATTAAAGAAAATGAATTAAGTAGTAAAATCAGAGAAATACCACATAACAGCAGAAGGCTGTCATGGACTGTATATGCACGAAGAATTGTGACCTGCTGAGATCTTTAATAACCACTTTAAAAAACTCATCTAATGTGACCTGAAATTACATGAAAACAATTTTGTAACGTGGACTACTACAAGAACAACAAAAAGCTTTCCCACTAATTACTATATACTCCAGAAATGTACCAGAATCAGAAGCCAGAAAGCTTCATTTAATAAATAAGTAAGCCTTGTGTACAGAAACTGAAATTATTTCCCTGACTGTAGTATGAGCAGAGCTGCCATATGATGCTGTCTGGGAGAAAATAGATTTTAGATGTCACCAAGGGTGGCATTTAGATGCAGAGAAGGTTGACACTAGAGTTTTATTAAGATATTCATTAGGTCAGGATGGCCAAGAAAGTAATTTAAAGTCATGTTCAGTATATATTTGCTAGGCATACACCTCATTCTTTACCCATGCATTTCTCCCAGTGGCTCCTCTTCAAGATTCTTCAACTGTTACATACACACTCTGCCAGCCACAGAACCTCCAGATTGTGCTGGGAGTTGCTGAGGGGAGAAGGAGAAAGAAGAGATGGCATGGGCCAGCCTTCCTTTACCTGTTGTTCCTAGGGGTTAAGTAAACCCTCAGTTAAATGGACCATTGGCTTTTCAGGACAACACTTTCCCCCATTAGTCCTTTAAATCATGGTTTCACTGCACTGCCATTTGCAATCTTACACAATTCAAATTCCTTTTGCAATCACTCATCTGGTTTAAGAACGCAATAGGCCAAACTAAAGTATTAGTACACCAACTTGCCCATGCCTGAAAAAACAGAACACAAAACCCTTCAATTTTTAAATTAAGATTGTCCAAGAGTGTAAAATTATCTTGCAAATAAGAGTTGACATTTCACTTCTGTCCTAGTATCTTCCAAATGTATCTTGCAATCTTTAGTGCAGGAAATACCATAGAACTATTGCTAAAAAGGGAGCCAGGCTCTGCCATGACATCAGAGGGATCACAGAGACAAATTAAAGTAAAAGTCAGAAAAATGTAAAAAATGTAAAAACTCCAGCATCATTTGATACCCATAATTTATACAAAAAAAATCTGAGGATTTGTGCTTTCCATTAAAAATGTATTACTATTTCACAATCTGCTTAAAATAACTTAAAGGTGTTAGCACAGGAATACCTCCAAGTAAATATATTAATCTTAAAATAATATTTCTTTTTACATTTATCTTCCCACATAAGTTCAATAAGTATGTGAATCTAGCAAACAGCAGTTCTATCAATGTCAATACAGTACACACACAAGGAACTAATTGGAATATTTAATTCCTCCAAACAAGCAAGTAGGCCCTATTCAGCAGAAAGGTGTTTGGGGGGGGGGCGGGATTTTTTTGTGTGTGGGATGCGTGAAATGTTCTAATCTTAAAACAAGGCTAATTTTAAAAGCAAAGGAATGAAAACTCTGTTAAAACTTCAACAAAATTTAATTGAAATAGAATGGGATTAGGGTAGTCATATTGCCTCAGAGGCAGGCAGACAACCAGATGTTTGTCACCAGTCACCACCACTTCAGCAAAAAGAAGCATCAGTTCAGCTTTGACCCCAAAGGTCCTGCAGGAATTTGTTTTGCTGGGGCTCCCTCTCCAGTCAATCTTTCTCTGGTGACAGGTTGATCTAGAATGGCTCCCTCTGTGACATGAGCTCCTTAAATGCCTACTGCTCCCCTCCAGAATCATGTCCAGAACTCCACCCAGATCCCCTAAGCCAATAACTATAGTGACATGATTGTTCCTGTTCGTATACTGGCCCAGGCAGGTTACCAGTGCAAAATATAATATAGCAATTGCAAGAAACAAGACAATTTCTAATCACAGCAGCTAGAAAAGAACAACCTTTAAAACATTTCTATCAGGAACAATCATGTTTCAGTCCATACCCTAAAACAGTGTTTTTCAAACTTGGCAACTTTAAGATGTGTGGACTTCAACTCCCAGAATTCCTCAGCCAGTATGTTGAAGTCCACACATCTTAAAGTTGCCAAGTTTGAAAAACATTGTCCTAAAACAAAGTAGCCCCATTTTGGTCTCCTGACCTGAACAAAATATCCGAAATATGGAAAACAGGCTATCTAAATACAGCCGTTCCATGCACAGAATGGTTTGTATGTAGAACATTTTGCATCTCCTTAGTGAGGAGAATTATATCTTGTTGACAATCTCGGGTAACCAAATTACCATAAGCATAGGAAACTCCTATGTTGGTCTATGACTATAATAAAGATTTGATTTGACAGGAAACTCCAGACGTAGAAGGAGGAGACCCGTGGTGGCTTGTGGTGGCAAAAAATCAGGAGTCTAGTAGCACCTTCTCCAACTAATGAGTTTTATTCAAAGGGATAAGCTTTCAAAATTTCCCTGATACTTCCTAATATCAAATTAGAAGACATACACTTTTATAGTACAGTATATGTAGGAGGTAGAGTAGGTGTCAGATATAACTGCCATTGGTAATCAAAGTTTATGAATTGAGAGTAGGAAAATGGGAGAAGAGTTCAGATGAGTGCACTGACGGCTGGCAAGCAGTATACATTATGAACCTTGCAGATGGTATGTCTAGAAAGTATACCTGTAAATGTGACTAGAGCTAGATACAAGATGTTGTGAGATTTAAATTGGAATCATTGAACCAGCACTAAACTAACTGCAAAATGAATGTTTTGATTTGGCAACAGCCTTTTGATCGGCTTTCCAACATCAGACTTTAAAGTTCCAATTCTGAACTTTTCAGAGAATTGATTAATTTCTACTTAAAATTCAAGATGGGAGACTAAACTCTGGGACTTTTAAGCTATAACATGTTTAAAAATTCTTGTCTTAAGTCTCACTATTTCATTTCTGATCTAATACCAGCAGAAGTGATTGCAACTGACTGAAAGTGCTATTTGCTTCTCAGAGTAGAGAAAGAGAATGATAGAGCATGAAAAAGAAGCAGAAACAGCAAAAGACATGCTATTAAAGAGTATGGCAGCTGTAATATTGTATACTTCCTATGCTTTAGCCTCAGCCTATTGTGCTTTTTGCATAGAAGACAAATATAAAGTAACCTAAGAACCGTCACTGATATCTTAGTATGGAAAGGCTTCTCCAGAGAAGGAAAGAACATGGCTCAACTTCCAGGCCAACATTTCTCAGGCATTTACTCTAATTCCTGTCTTTCTTTTCTGGTTGATTGATTGATTTAAACAATTTATATTGCCATCCATCTCACAAAAGTGACTTTGGGTAGCATGCAAGGATTAAAAACAACAACTTTTAAGAAATGAGTCAATGGAAGGAAGGAAAATAGAAAGATTTCTCCCCTCTGTCCCTTGGTTAGGACACTTGTACAGGATCTTAAAGGAAGTGATTTCTTTTTTAGCCCACTATATTTTATTGTGCTGGGGCTCACCTCAAAGGAGCAAGTGGGGAAGAGACTTGGCAGTAAGACACTGGTGTGGTGATGCATACAAGGGACATTCAACAGAGTGTGTAATCTCCTGAGCCATAGAAGACTACAGACCACCCTTTACTCCAGGGGCAATCTCAGGGTGGGGTATGTATGTGTGTGTGTGTGTGTGTGTGTGTGTGTGTGTGTCAGAAAAGTTAATATGGTAACCATGACCCTGTGATCAAAGGCCCTCCACTTTTTTTACATGCATTGCATCACTATGTAGATTCAAGAAATTAAATATTGATTTAAGGGGGCAATCTTTTTACCCGTTCTGCTCTGAACAATGGGGAAAGATTATTTGTCAATCTTATGTTTTATAGGTAAGTGTGGAGAAAAGCAGATAGGGAAAAGAACAAATATTGTTATGGTGACTGTGTTTCCTGAGACTTGCTGCTCAGGACTATGGACAAGATACAGTTTATTTCTGGAGCTTATCCAGCTTATCTGTCTGAAGCAGTTTAGTTGGAATGGGGCAACATAGGAAGACCTCCCTTTCTGTATTAAAAGAATAGTGACTGGCACCACCCTAAGGAATTTGCAGTGTTTTGCTTGCTGGCTTGGGAAGTTTAGGTTCAGTGGCTGAAAGCTAATAAATGCTATCGGACTAGACCTGTACTGTCTCGTGGAGTTCTTTGGGCTGAACCTGACATCAATCTCTCCAGACTGAACCTAAACCAGCAAGCAAAACACCACGAATTCCTTAGGGTGGTGCCAGTCTCATCCTCTTAACCTTCCCACACTCATGCTGGGGGCTAAGGAAATGCTTATCTCCCCGAGCGCGGCCTTCATCAAACCATTCCATCACATCATCTCTGCTATTCTCAAACTGCTGAGAATATGCAGAGATCACAATAAGCCAGTCAGAACTCACTCAAGCTGACCAATAGGAGAGAAATGGAATGGCATCCAATTAATACCCCATCCTCTCAAAAATCCCCTCACCAGCACTCCACACAAACAAGGAATAAAACAAATCAACAGCAGTCCACTTGAAGGAAATCAGGAGAAAAACATCTAAACTGGCCATCTATTCCTCAGCTACATTTAAATCTCTCCAAAGTTGAAATGATGGCATATTGGCAAGAAAGGGAGAGAACCCAGGAGCCCAGAAGTGGGATGAGTCAAGCATTCCTGCCAATAGGAAAAAGGACTGTCTTTATGCTCTGCAGAATAACCGTACTGCAAAGAAAACACCAGCTTTCTTCTGCTTTTGCACAGATTGCAGCGGAGCTACAACAAATCTGACTCCGTTCTCAGAACTACCCAGTTGTGATGTTGTGAAATTGCACTGGTCTAGAGCTGGTCCCAAACCAGCCACAGTCCTTCTCTGGAGATGCCCTTAGGGCTTCAAGCTTGATGCTTAAACTACCATTAAATATGCATGGACATGGTAAATTCATATTACCGTGTTAATAAAATTCATATTACCTTGCCATGACTCTGCTTTTATACTAATATCAATGTATTTTCTAATGCCTTAATATATTTGAGAAACATAATCCTTGGATTCTTATTTAGCTTTTTTTCTACAATGATTTTCATGTAAAGAAGAATAAAGACCCCAGGTTTCAAATGTTTGCCCAATCGTAAAAGAAAGAAGGGATAAAAAGGTCCAATGACTTTCACAATCAGGAACTCTTGAAAGCATACAAAGCAGAGCAAATGCTAAAATTCTAGAGCAGTTAGTAGTGGCTAAATCCTTCATCTTCAAGCTTCCTCCAAATTTACATAAAAGTAATAAAGTCCTAGATGGACAGAGAGAAATGAATTATCTTGAAGTGCTAACTTCATCCTTGTTAATCTCTAGGGGCACTTACTGTTATAGAATTGGTCAGATTCCCTTGTCCTGATTGAAGGAGACAGTTATTCTGGCTTCTCATCAAATGCTTAGTACAGACTTTAGCAAAAACACTGAGAAGCAAGCATTTTATGTTCTCTCTTTAGTGCCAATGTACTATTTGGATTTTCTATTTCATATGCAACACCAGTTAATGTTGGAAAAATTATATAATGATTCTAAAATTCTTGTATCACATTGAACAAGCATGCTGTGAATTTCCAGTCATATTTCATCTTTCATTTTAGTAGTTGGGTGGAAACAGGATATAGAATTTGAGATTGTAATCCAATATACTGTTGGATTACAATCCCAATCAGTCCCAGATAGCATCGGGGATGATGAGAGTAGTTCAACTAAAACTGGAAAACCAAAATGATACATTTGCTTAAGATCACTGTATAAGTATGGAATCTTATAATAGACCATTCTCTCTATGATTACACAGAAGAACTGCTAAACAGTTATTATTTAAAAACCTAAAACAGTGCAATTGCAATTTGTTTTAAAAAGCCATTAATTGTTTGAAAATGTGCAGCTCTGTGCAGCCAGAAAGAGCAAGAACTCAGATTAATTGAACAGCTGTTCCCAATTCCATATTTTCAGACATGCAACAGATTTTTTTTAAATCCCACTAATTTCCTGCCTGCAAACCCCTTCTCTCCATGAGATTTCGTAGCAAAGTACCAACTTTATTTTTTAGAAATTATCTTATTACTATCATTAATAATATTGAATGAACGAAAGATCAAGATTTTTTTTCTCTCTCTCTCTCCCTTTCTTTGGCTTCTGTTTTCTTCTTTTCTCAGCTGTGTACTTCTGTGGCACTTAAAAGCAGACATGGCTGCCACAGCTTCACTCCTTGGTAGACTTTGTCTCTACCCTTCCCCAAAGATATACTAAAACCATACCTAGCAGCAAGAAATGTAGTATAAGACTGAAGCCCATTGTACTCACTCAGCTGTAGTCACTCAAAAGAATTGTCATAATGGCTGTCTAAAAAGAAAAGGAAATATTGATGGAAATTGCCATTGGGGAAAATGGGTTGGGATATACTTTGTATATCTCTTGAATGAACCAGATGTCACAATGAAAGGATGAACTGCTTATGTACATTGGCTTATGGCTCACTATTCGTTATTATTCATTGATTGGTTGCTTCTATGCATTCAGCTTTTTTCATTAAGAGAAAAGGTCTTCAACTGGCTTTGTTCTCACCCATTTTAGAATGCCGCCAGGAAGACCTAGCTTTACATTGTCTTTTTATTTCACTCGTCCCATCTATTTACCTTAGTCAATCAATCTGGCTCAATCTTCTATTTGTTCTTCTACAGCTAAGTATTGATTCTCTACCTTTACAAATAGTTGGTTGTTCATGCTGTAACTACTGATGAATTTGAAATTTGATTTATCTGAAGGCAAGATCAGATGCACATTTTGTAGACTGTATAGATATACAGGCGACCACGTGTGGAATCCAAACACATGTTGGATTTTCTGACCCTCTACGTTCTTTGAAGCTGAGATGAGATAGGGTAATAGTAACTCATATACAGGAGGCGTATGGTTAACATTTACAGGCAGGAAATATTAGAAAGCCATGAGAACTAAAAAACCTTGGAAAAAAAAAAGGGGGGAATGTGAGAAAACTAGGTGATGTTTTTGGCTGGTAGCAAGGCACAGATGCATTTATTGCTTCTTGTATGGCAAAGCTAATGCAATGAGACATTTTTTAAAATCCTGGCCACACACCACCAATTAATCTTTCATCAAGAAAGTTCATTGTTACTGCCTGAAGCACATGGCAACACTACTGGATTTCACCTGTCTGCACTCTCCCTTTAGGGCTGCCTTTTTTAGAGTATTCCTTATGGAGACAGCATGATAATTCGTTGAGTTTTGCTTCTTCTTTGTACAGCAGACAAACTGTCAATGTGAGTCTTCATAAAGCAAATAATACATATCTGACCTATATCTGAGTGCACAGATGCATAGTTTTATGCAACAGAATGTAGCTTTATCTTTTCTGTTCCATCTGTTGTTCCATGGAGGTAAATAAGTGTGTGCATGTGTGTGTGGGTAGGTGTAAAGCATTTACCAACACTTACTATTCCAATGCCAAAATGTGTTTGTTTTTTACCATTGCCCACTTAAATGTAGGTCTCTTCATAGGAACAATAGGGTTGCCATAGATTTAATCCCTGACTTTTCAAGATAGGGCTAGATAAAACCCCATTTTGAAAGTCTGGAAAGCTACTGCCAACCATAATAACAGAATACTATGCTAGAGCAATAAAAATAGAAATATCTGCTTCTTCACCAGTTGATACTAGGAAGCACAGCCAGCCAGGTACGCTTGGTGTGTTGTTGCAAGGCATTGTGTTAATGAGATGCTCCAGAATATTCCTCAAACTCTCCAGAGTATTTTGGAAAAGGACAGTCATGACCTCCTGTTTCTCTTATTGGCAGCTATTCAACTAATAGAAGATTGGTGTTGGATTCTGTCTTACATGTTTTTAATTTTATGAGATTTAACTCTGAAAAAAATATGGTATGAAGGAGAAAAAAGAGGAAGATACTGGGGGGAGGGGTGGCGGAAGGAGTCAGAATCTTTCCTGAGTCCTTTTTTCTTCCTTTTCCTTATTATTTAGGAGGGAAATCTGACAGAATGTACTGCCTTCTGGTGGTCATCTGGATTTTTGCAGCCCAGATTTAGTAGCTTTTATGTAACACAAAATAGTAATTTTGGATTAAGATTCTGAACTTATATTTTATTACCAACATTATTATTAGTTTTTTATTTCCTCCCCAAGAACTCTGATTGATCTCTTCTGTTATGGCTCTAGCAGATTTTTTAAATATTCTCTAAGCTGTTTATTTCTTATTTCTATCTTATTTCTCCCCGTTTTACATTTTGATGTTACTATTTTTACTATGTTTGTATATTCATTTCATTTTTAACATTTAATTGAAAGTTGCATTTTATATGCTTGTTGTAAAAGGTGCAATTGATATATATATTAAATACATGTTATTTATCATTATCACTTGGCTTTAATGCTTGGCAAGAATAACTTGCAGGTGGCTCTGCCATTACAGTATGCATTTCTCTATCTTACTCATACCCACAACCATCTAGAATATGGTATGATTGCAGTTTAATTCACATTGTGCTCATAACAATGAGGGAAGTAGTTCCAGGCGCTCCGGCTAAAGTAATAAAAATGATAAGTTGTTATATAATTTTTTCCAGGATCTCTGCAGATCTAGATTTCTTTCTGGGGCTATTTTCAAGAAGATTTGGGGGAAACTTCTTAGAGACATATGTATACTGCTAGTATTCTAATCACTCTAGATAAAATGACTGTTGAGATCCCGTCCAAATTTGAATCAATGGAAATAGCTTAACCAGTTAAAATCAGTTGTAATAAAATGACGATTTCATTAAAATGCAGTCATTTGGTGCAGTAATTGTAGGATCCACTGGGTGAATCTAATGAATGTCATCAAAAATGGAACCAGCTGTAATTTTGTATTTTTCCAAGAATCATATATTGGCTAGATATTGGAATGGCATTATCACAAATTCTGACTTCAATGACATAAAAGTATTCTGTGAATCTATTTATGACAAGTCCAGTCTCAGATGGTGTACTTTAAGCAGGTGCCACACATTTCACTGTGATAAAGAAATCTTGCCATGTACATCTTTTTTGAATATCCAGCGCTAGCAATGTTCCCATCTATTTTGAAATGTTACTCTACTGAGTCTTCACTCATTTGTCATGCAGTTAATACAGCTTTGGAAGACAGAGCTTTTGCACATGTACAATATAGCTTCATGCAAAAAGCAAAGCATTTGTACACTGGGACCTGCCAACTCATCTGTATATTTTGAGACCTGCCTTATCTGGATAGCTTTGCTTCCTGATTTCTTCTTCTTCTTTTTTTTTGTCACACTAGTTTGCAGGAGTTTTGATGCAGCTAGTGATAGCAGAAAGGAAAAATCTCTTTCCTGCACGTAGAAAGCCTTAAAGTCTTGTGGAGAAGTAAACAGCAGGAGTGAAAGAACACTGTAATTTATATTTAGTGATGAAAACAGCCCTATCTGCGAGTGTACAGAGCCTGTGCTCAGGGAAAGAAAAGCAAATTTGAGGTACATTTTATAACACCTGCTGACAGAACAAGGCGGAAGGACTGTAAGAGATGATCAATGTTGCAAAGTGATGTGGCCAGGCAAAGAAAATAAACAAGCAACCAGGACCACGAAGAGTAGATAAAACTGCATTTTCTTCTCCTAAGCAACTATAACAATTATGGGATAAGCTTGTAGGATTGTTATGGCTTGTATATACTATGCATTCTGGTGGCTACCCATGAAACCTGGAATGGTTGCTATCTGTCCAAAAGTTTTTATTGCAAACCATCTTGACTTACAGTGTGCTCAGAACAGCCATTGATAAATGGGAAACCACTGCCTACTTCTTGGCAAGACTTCCTGTAGTTGCAACTCAAGCACAACTACATGGATACTGGTGCCTCTTTCGTTTTTGGGCAAATTGTTCACTAAAGCTGCCATATCTGAATTGTTTGCAGAAAATGTCTGCAAATGGGAAAGATCCTAGTCCATGCATCTCTAAAGAAGAAAACTGAAGTTTCCTTAGAGAAAATCCATTTATTCCATTTACTTCAGCAGCTGTTGGTCTCCAGAAACTCAGGCAAAAATGTTTTCTGAGATCTAACAAAAATATTTTGAAATCTAACATCCTGTTAATTAGAGAAATCAACAATTGTCCCTACATGCAGATAGGGATGAGAAAGAAATTACTTTGGTTCACCTCTTAAAAATAAAACTTCATTTGGGATTCTCCAACAAATTTTTGAACTGGAGTACAAGTATACTTAAATATATACAGTAGAAAGAAATGAGCACAGACATGCATATACTTGGAGAAAGAAGACCGAGCATGTGCTTCAAAAACTTCTGAAGCCAAAACTGAAACAAAGAGATGCCCCCCTCATTACATGCCACGTGCCTTCTACTGCACGGTTATAGCCTTTCAATGTGGTCATCTATGGAAATATAAATATAGTATTTGGTATAGTTATTTTTTTATTTATTTACCATATTTATAAACTACTCCAATTGGTTGAAACTCTGGGTGATGTACAACAAAGTCGACTAAGACTACTAGAAATAAATAAAAAATATAAAATAATATAAAATAACACAGTAGCTGACATAATGGTTCCCTGCTATCTCTCAAGAGAGCCAAGTGTAGTGGTTAAAGACATCAGGCTAGAAGCCAGGAGAGTATGAGCCCTAGGCTTATCTTAGGTATGAAGCCAGCAGGGTGACCTTGGGCCAGTCCCTCTCTCTCAGCCCTAGGAAGTAGGCAATGGCAAACCACTCCTTGCTATCAAGTGTTCTCCTTCTGTAGTCGAATGAAAAGTATTAATGAATTCAAAATTAATTATTAATTCTAATTTATAAATGTATAATTATAATTCATAAAACTAATTATGAATTTTGGATAATGAATAATCCTGCAATTGCAAATAACACACACTTCTGGCTTGTTGCACAATTACAAGGTATGTGTCTTTTGCCCATATTCTAAACAGAGCAGATATTGTATTATAGTATGCCATTATGATATCCACCTATGAAAGGGGTTCCAATTTAGATCCAGCCTTAAAAATCAATTCCTAATTTCAGTGACAATGGGACAATTGTGACAATGGGACAATTTCTGTTTGGCATCTCTGTTTTCTTTAACCACTTTGTTTCTACCTAGTTCATAATGGACTCTTACTTCTTTCCATATTTAAGGATTCACTTAGTTTGTGGACATAGTCTATGATCTGTGATCCTATATTCAGTTTGTGTTAATGTTGTGGCTTTTATGACTGTATAAAATTATATTCAATGTGAAACACAGGGTGGGGATATTGGGACCTTCTTCTGCCCTCCCCCTAACCAATTTCAGCTCAAATATCAAATATCTTTCTGTACCTGCATTTAGAAGCTATAACTATTCTGTTAGTTTACAATATCTTACAGAATGACTTTTACAAGTTTATTGGTCTCCTGAATAACCTAGAAATATTTATTTATAGTACATTAAAAAGATCAAGCAACCTTTTCTTGCATATAAAAATGTTAATTCCAGTTTAAGATTAAACAATAAAACTCACTTCTGATGTTGCTGCAGTGGCAATTATTATTTTTCATATACTTTTGATATTTTGCAATAGAATATTCATGCAGAAGCCCTTTCAGTGGATTGTTATTACATGTCTTTGCTTTCATCTGATGGAGAAATGTAGGATACTTGCTAACAAATTGAATTTAATTGCCCCTAATCATTTTGCAAAAGAGAAAAGTTAAATTCTTGGTTTCTCCACAGGGTAGGTATTGATTCTAAGGGTGATGGCACACAAATTTTGTAAGGTAAACCCCTGCTTTCCTATTAAAACATATTTCTTAAATATCGATAGTTGGTAGGTTCAGGAGGCAATACCACAGTTTCAAAAGGATTTGCACACAGTGCTATCTGTTTGTCAGGGTTAAGTGCACTTAGCAAACTATTGTTGAGGGAGTTACATTTTTTCTCCTTTTGGAAGTCTTTTTATAAAGTCATACTGGCATGTCTCGTTGTACTTTTGGATTGCTACAGTTTTCTGCTCTAATCATAGTAATTAGTACTAGGTGAGTTGTGTCTACATCAGTTTTGCCTGCTTGACACATCATAGCCTTGAACATACTCATGTACCCACACAAACACACAAACTATAACTTGCACAGCCTAAGATAACTCTTCTGTTAAGTTATCCAGGCTTCAGAGCCAGGCACCTTGATATCCAGTTCAGAAGACTGCAGGGAAATGCCCCTCCTTTTTCTAAACAGAACATATCAAGCCTGAAAAGCTGCATTCAAAACCCTTTAGTAGAACCTGTGATCAAGCAGAATATAGCATAGTGATATTTTATTATATGGAGCTTACATATTCAGCCATATAATTTTAGCCCAGTTGAACAGTTAACTGGCCTCTTCTTTCAGACTTAGAATTCACAAGGAATGACTGCATCAATTAATTTTTCCCCCCTCTCCCATCGAAGGTATCTTCCTTCAGTGTCTCTCTAACTAAACAAACATCTTTTTTCTAGTCGGGCATCATTCAAGGATAATAGGAATATGAATATCCTTCCTCCCATCATGTTGTGCAGAGCCAGAAAACACAGCTTTACTTTCTAGATCAAGGGGTAGGGGAGGAACCAACTACATAAAATCTATCATGTAGCAAGTGGCCATAATTTTGCTATTAAAGAGCATCAAATATTGTACATAGAACCTACTAACTGAGTTTTGCCTAAGTCCGCTTCTTTTTCAAAGAATATCCCAGTTGCAAGATTTATTGATTAAACTGGGATGGAGGAGAAGATAAGGACAGTGGTTTTGAAAACATTTCAGATATTGATGGGTGGCACTTGTGTATAAGTAGGCAGAATTAAACAAATTCAGTCCTTATCTACTTAGAAACTAAAAGATCTGCAGAACTGACTAGAAGTAGATGGATAGTATAAGTACTTTTTTATTGATCAGTTCTACAAGTGAGTAAAATCAGCTATGCTGACTCAAAATCCTGGGAATTGTAATCCCTCCACGTCTGGAAGGCATCAGACGAGAGAGGTTGCAGTGATGGTGAACCTTTTGAGCTCGGCATGTCAAATATGCGGAAAATGCCTAACCTGACTCTGCTGACGTGTCACTCCAGTGGTGCTGTGTATTATATAAAGAAATGTCAAATAATTACAAAATGATTTACAAAAATGAAATATGAGTAAAACAAACTCAGTTTCTTTGGTAACTCAAACAGGGAGAATAGTTGTTGTTGGGTGGTGGTGAACACTGGTGTGTCGCCCAAAGCATTGTGACATGTCATCTTCGATGCGCATGTCACAGGTTCGCCATCACTGCACCAATAGTTCTAGCAAATGTTTATAACAGTGGCGTATTTTTATATATATGTGTATATACAGTATGATACATATAGTTTTTTTCTTATATAAGATTGCCAATTCCAGCTCCCATCATCTTTTTATATAGTGTCAGAAATAGATCATATTTGCAGTGTAGTATTATGATGGAATACAATGAGTAGCTCCAACTTTGGGATTGGATAGGGAGCAAATAAAATAAAGAGGCTAAAAGGAAGAAAACAAGTAGTGTGATTCTGGAAGTTGTACGGAGATGTAAAACTTTGGTGCTTCTACTTCAGTAAAGTCAGGTATATGAAACTACAGTACATATTATGAGTGAAAAAGATCAGTGACGAAGTTCCATAGCTCCCTCCAAAATATGTATGTAATTCAGTGTTCTGCACATTTTGATGTCACTACACTAAACATACTGGGAACAGAACATCATGTAAGTTGTGCTACTTATTATGGTGGGCCAAGCATGGAGGGCCATGACACACAACTCAAGGCTCCCCAAAACCTTGAGTGTAGCTCCCAGAGATCTCCAAAAATTGTTAATTGAATTACAATTTTTAATGTGACAGGAGTAGACAGTAATTAACTATATGACTTTGGAGTAATCCTATTAACAATATTTAATCATCTTTAAATGAAATCTAATCCAATTACTATTTTTTGGCATGAGGACTCTAGCATGCCATTCAGAGGCATCTTGAGCCTGAGCTGTGAAAATGAAGTTAATGGATTTTGGAGCCTGAATTTACTGGGGAATGTCATCCTGTTTGCTCAGACTGCTGGCTGACATTTCCCCCCCTCACTGTGTAATAAACTGTTGACAAAAATGTTGCAAGTCTTTAGTGTCACCTCCTTCCCCCAAAGATTCTCAGCGTACAAAGGTTCCTTTGAACATCCCATGATGTGAAAAAGGGGAAATGTTGATAATGAGGATGTGTTTTGGCACACATCCCACATTGCTTTGTGTTATATATCTCTGGACTGAATTATCAGCAGTGCATAACCTCCTGGCTACAGGAACGTTCCAGTGTCTAAACATTATTTACCACCCTGTGTAGCTACATCAATGCTGAGTTACTGCTAGGACTGAGGTAGTTCTGAATCTTGCATGACACTGGAATATGCCAGTTAGAATTTCATTGCTGTGTTCTGTACTGTCCTCTTTCAACTGGTTCTCCTTTATGCACTGACGTTTAGCACAAAAAAGGCAGATTTTATAGCCTTTTACTAGCCATTGAAATCTACCAAGTAGAGGTCTTCCTGAAGCTCTATACTGTATTTACAGGCATATTCATTTATCTCAGGGATGGGCAACCTGAAGTGGTGTTTTCTACCAGTTGGAGGCAGGAAGCACACAAACATTGTAATGTAGGCCTTAAAATAGGCTTCAGAATACCAAAGAAACATCCTCAAAACAGAAACAAAGAAACCCTAGCACCACTCATAAGCACATCACAGTCCTGCTCCATTTGATTTTAGCTCTACCCACTGCAGTGCTTTGCATTTCAAAAAGCATTAAATACAGTCCTCAGCTACAGTATCAAAATGATATCCACTCATTTTAGGCTGAGAGATTCAGTCTGCTCATACCAGAGACTTCAAGTTGAATTCCCGCTATCTGCAGGGCTTGAACAAATTGAGTATTCTGAGAGAAAAGATAACCATTCTCTGGCTTTCTGAGATTGTTCTGCTATACCCGCTCACTATCCCTAAAATTCCGGCACTTGATAGTTCATTGAGATTCTGTTTAGCATATTTCTCCTGAATTTCAGGCATTTGCCTTTGCAGTTCCCTTGTGTGCATAATTAGCGTTCTTCTTTTGGGGAAGAAATTGTCGAGAAGACATTTTGCAATGGAACTAAGAGGCCTGGAAGCTGTTTTCAGTGGAAATGGCAGTTGCAGAAGATCATTAGATTGCTATCAAGAAGGGTTCCTTTAACAAGGAAGGAGATAAGTGTGTCAATAAAATCAGTAGTGAAAGTATTTGCTTGTTGCAGTTTTGAGGCTACAGCCAAGTGCTAAAAGGAACAGAACGACTTGAATTCCTTTTATCTTCCTAGACAGATAAATTCATTATTCATTATCATTCTTTACAGTTGTCATTCCTTAAGAGGGGCAAAAATACAAAATGACTAAGCTGGAATCATTAAGCAGAATAACTGATTCTGTACATTTTTCCTCCAAATAAATTTCACTTTACTGAGTATGAATTAATTCCAGATAGGTTTGCATATAATTTCAGATTTATTTTCTCATAACTGTTATGGATCAATTAAACATTTCCTTAGAAACAATTTATTTACAGTTGATCATGGTTTAAAGAACAGCCGAGAGAGAAAATGGCAGAGGGGAAGATTATATTTGTATTACTTATTTATAAGATTTTTATACTGCTTTAATCCAACAGAACTTTAATTGGTACACACTGTAATAAAGCAAGAAATAATAATCAAGAACGGTAAAATAATATGACAATAATTGCCAGTTGCTAACTATGTCTTCATGCTCTGGTGCCAGTTCCACTTAAACTGATCCATCTCCAAAGGCCTTCCAGAAAAGCCAAGTCTTGACAAGTCTCTTGAAGGCCATGGAAGCAACTGCCATTCTCAGGAGTGAGCTGACCAGAATGTCCCACCAAGAATGTCCATCTCTGCACCCTTTCCTGTTGCATTTCTTATAGGTGGGGCCCTTCAGGAGACTTTCTATATTTGCCAGGCAGAATTTACTTGGTACAAGTGGTCTAGATGTTACCTAGCCCCCAAACCATACAGAGTTTATAGGGAACAATGAGAACCTTGAATTGTACTTGGAAACAGACTGGTATCCAATGTAACTCTTCTAGCAATAGCAATATTGAGATTGACTAGTAAGCACATGGACAGCTGTATTTTGCACCAGCTAAATTTCCCAGGTAGTCTTCAAGGGCAGCCCTACGTAGAGAGAAATTACAGGAACTGTAATCCAGGTGAGAGGAGACCAGAGCATGATGGCCATCCTTAGTGCATTTTCTAGGAAAATTTTCTAAGAAAGGCTGCAATTGTCACACCAACTAAAGCTGGGAATATGCCCTCCTGGTCAAGGTCTCCACCTGCTCCTCCAGCAGGAAGAGTCCAGGGGGATCTGCAGATTTTGCAGGGCTGCTTTCTGATGGGGACACAACCCTATTAACACAGTGCAGTGATAAGAATCAAAGAAACTTTCATTCTTAACTGCAAGGTTCTTCTCCATGCCAATCTCTCATTATACCTTTTTATAAAATATCATGATCTGTAATCAACAATGCCTCTGCCAGTTGGATATGTTGAAAATGATCTTGACATATGGTTCCACTACACTGTTACTGTACTGTGAAGTCCAGCCAGTCATACAGCTGTATTGTTGCATGAAAAACCTCAACAACTTCCTGTGGCTCCCTAGAATGGGCTGAGAAGGTAAGCTCTATAGAAATACTTGATTAAATGGACTACTTGTGGCAACATTTGGACAAGCTACACTTTCCAATCTGAAAGAAAGCTGGCTGACTAACTTTGGGCCTGCCACTCTCTCTCAGCCCAACTCACCTCAGAGGGCTGTTGTTTTGAGGAAAATAGGAGGCACGTTTGCTCGCTGCCTTGAGTTGACCCAAAATACATATTAAAAAAAAAGGTGTGAGCATAACAACAACAACAACAACAATCCATCAATGGAGAGAATGCAATGAACCAGTCAACACTTGACAAAGAAGAAACAGTGAAGTTCTGGGCACAGCTATGGGACAACCCAAAGAAATACAACAGGAATGGAGCTTGGATAAAGGAGGTAGATAAGAATAAAAAAGAAGCTGAAGTGAAAGAACTTGTAATAACAGCAGAAATGATGGAGAAACAGGCAAGGAAGGTCAAGAATTGGTCAGCACCAGGTGAAGATGAACTGCATGGTTTTTGGTTGAAACATCTGACTGCTCTGCACCCACTCATTACGAAGCAGTTTAACAACATACTGCAAGGAGATGAAATTGAAGATTGGCTAACATCTGACAAAACCTACCTGATAATGAAAGATCCAGCAAAAGGGGCAGCACCTGGCAACTACAGGCCAATTACCTGCTTGCCAACAACTTTCAAATTGCTAGCTGGTGTGGTAGCTGATGCAGTCCAACAGCACTTAATTGAAAACAAGCTCTTCCCATCTGAGCAGAAAGGAACTGCCCAAACAGCAGAGGGACAAAAGATCAGCTTCTAATTGACAAGATGATTTCAGAAAACTGAAAGAGAAGGAAGACCAACTTGAATGTAGCTTGGATTCGACTCCCTGCCACATGACTGGATAATCAAGTGCCTAGAAATAACAGGAGTCAGTAGAAACATCAGAAGCTTTGTGCAAAGATCAATGGCACAATGGAAGACACAGTTGCTGGTCAATGGCGATAGACTGGGAGAGGTTAACATCAAGAGAAGAATCTTTCCAGGAGATTAACTATCACACTTCTGTTTCTCATTGCATTGATTCGTCTGTCAGCAATACTGAACAAGCCAGGACATGACTATCAAACATCAAAAACATCTGCCAGGCTATCCCATCTCCTTTACATGGATGATCTGAAGCTGCATGGAAAAACACCATCTGAGATGGAATCACTGCTCAATACTGTCCAAACATACAGCCAGGATATTGCAATGGAGTTTGGACTGGACAAATGTGCCACCCTGACCATCAACGGGGAAAAATAGTGAAAACTGAAGGAATCAAGGTGCCCAATGGAAATAACATCAAGAGTCTGAATGAAGATCACTACAAATACCCAGGCATCCTTCAGGCTGACAGCATTAAGCACACTGAAGTCATGAAGAAGGTTAGTAGTGAATACATGAGAAGAGTGAAGAAGATCTTAAAGTCCAAACTCAGTGGCAGAAATACCATCAAGGTGATTAACACCTGAGCAATTCCAGTCATTAGATATACAGCTGGAATAATGGACTGGACTCAAGCTGAACTAAAAGCCATGGATAGGAAGATGAGAAAAATAATGACAATGAATCATGCCCTTCTTCCATGCAGCAATGTTGACAGCCTCTACTTACCAAGGAGCATAGGTGGGTGTGGAATGTTACAAGTACAAAAGACAGTTGAAGAAGAAAAAGGGGCATTGGAAGAATATCTGAAGGACAGTGAAGAAGATGCACTGAAGCTAGTATACCATGAAGGCTTACTCAATACCAAAGAAACTAAACTGGCCTATAAAAAAGACCAAATGAAGAATGGTAAAAATGCATGGCAAGGCAAAGTATTACATGGCAAGTACAAAAAACAAAAAAAAACTATTGGGCAAAGCAGATAACAACAAGACCTGGCAATGGCTAACAGCAGGAAAGTTGAAGAAAGAGACAGAGGGGCTAATTCTGGCTACGGAAGACCAAGCCTTAAGAACAAATGCATATAAAGCCAGAATCGAGAAGACAGCAACAGACAGCAAATGCCACCTCTGCAAAGAAGCTGAAGCGGATCACCTAGTTAGCTGCTGCAAGAAGATCACACAGACTGACTACAAACAATGGCATGACAAAGTAGCAACAATGGTGCATTGGTATATCTGCAAAAAATACTGTTTGCTTGCAAGCAAGAACTGGTGGGACCACAAAACAGACAAAGTAATTGAAAATGAAAAAGCTAAAGTGCTCTGGGACTTTAGAATTCAAACAGACAAGCGCCTGCCACATAACACTCCAGACTTAACAATTGTTGATAAGAAAGACAAAAAAGTCTAGATAGTGGACCTTGCAATACCTGGAGACAGCAGAATAGAAGAGAAAGAACTGGAGAAAATCACAAGATGCAAAGACCTGCAAATAGAAGTAGAACAACTAAAGCAAAGATAGTACCAATAGTTATCAGAGTGTTAGGTGCAATCCCAAAACACCTGGAGCACCACTTGAAGATCATCAGCATTGACAAAATCAGCATCAGTCAATTGCAAAAGACAGCTGTGCTTGGAACAGCTTACATCCTGCGACAATACCTTTAACATCATCAAACAACATCTGCCTATCCCCGGTTCTTGGGAAGGACTTGAAAGGTGGATAAAAATGCCAAATCCAGTCTAAACATCTGGCTGACTGTGTGATCAACAATAATAATAATAATACCTTCCTATGAGGAACAATTTTTTCCTTATGGGTTTAAGTGTGGGCTGCTGATGGTCTCACACGTAGTACTAGGTAGGGACAACGGCCGGGGCCCAGAGCAGCACTTCTCAGTCCCACCTCACTCTTCCTCCTCAGTTCTAAAGACAGAAGGGAGAGATCTTGCCTGGCAGTGGGCAGCAACATGGCTGGGCACTTGCAAAGCCAGTGGCAATCAAAAGCTAAGATGGCCATTAAGGTACCATAGGAAAGAAAGACATGACTAAACGAAGGGTCATGATGAGAAGTGTGTTTACAACTAAACACACCTCTGGCTACAAACACCGTTACCACCACCTGTAGCAATAAACCATAAGGTTAGATGAATTCATTGAACCTATACAGCTTCCTGACAATGTTTATGCCCTTTCCTGGCACTCTCTAACAGCTTTCTGTTGTCTAGCAAAATGCTGCAGAGCATTCTTTCCTTTGCTGCTCATGCCTACATCATAGTGACATGGTGCAGAGCGCTTTCTACTCTTTGTTACAATGTGTGTTCTATTGAATGTTCTGAATGTAATGAAGTCTTTCGTTTTGGCATTTTGGATAAGTTAACCTGTGCTATTTCTAGCAAAAATTGCCCCGGGGTCTCTGGGCAAAATGCTACAATGCACCTCTCTCTTTTCATTCAATCACAGTAAGCTGCACATTATTCTCTGGCAAACTATTCTCTGCGTCTTTTCTTCTCACTCTCACATATACATATAATCATGAGTTTTGAGTTGTTGTTTTAAACTAATGCTGCCAGATTTGGGCTGCAAAAATCTGGACAACTTAGAAACGTCTATATGTCTCTGTTGCCATTTAATAATCTAGAGTGCAGCCCACATCTGGTAGCTGGAGCCTTCAATTCATGTCCCATCTGAGACATTGGGAGAAGCGATTCTCCATGTCCTGGGCTTCAAGAGACATATAGTCTAGCAGGCAGGCAAGAGAACAACGCACCTCCTCCATGTCCCTTGGTAATACCCAACTGCTGAGCAGAGTAGTGAACCATGATGATGCTAAAATGACAATATCCATCCAATGATGTCATGATGGTGTTCATATGTACTGGGGTCTGTGTGTACTGGGTCATTACACATATGTCATCACTTGCTCCCCCGTGCCCTCTGCATTCCCTCATGGACCACAGCACTTTTCTCTCTGTCTCTGCAGCAGCCAGCATTGCCATCATTGCTTGCACATCCTGCCCTGCTCCTCTCCCATTGCCTACTTGGTTTCATGCATTCACAAGTACAGCACGTGCAGTTGCTAGCTGAACCAGGAAGAGAACAATGGAACAAGTGCAACACAAGAGATTGGCAGAGAAGCAGCAGGCAGGAGATTGTTGTGGTGGAGGGCTGAGTGTGAGAAGAGGTGGAATGATGTGGGGAGAGGCTCTGCTTGGGGGGGTACTTTTTTGGAGCCCACTCCAATTGCTAAAATTGAGACTCCCTTGAAATAGATCTGAACAAAGTTAATAAAGGCAAAATAGGGTTTGGTTTGAGGGCAGCAAATATCACGTTGATATAGCATTCTACAAACTCAAGGATGGTTAGAATGCACTTTAACTCAGTTGTGGGAAAAGAATGCCTCACATATTCATATCTTACTAGCCTTTTGCTTGTCCCTGAGGAAATAAGTTGGTGTTGCTCACTATGTGTCAAGTATGATAAAACTTGGCTGTAATTCCAGTACAGCTGTTAGGTAGAATCATAGAATAAGCAGGATGCTTGACAATCTGCATTAGTGAGTACTGCTCTGAGTGCGACATGCATTTTGGACTTTTAATTTGTAAAATCTCTTGTGCCACTTTTCTACCATGCAATGCTATTTAAGGGAACTCATTAATTAAAAGTGATCCATACGGTGGTATCGTACTTCATAGATGTTAAAGAATTCAGTGTGTTTCCTCTCTGACGTGCTCAAGTGGGTGCAAATATCTGATGTGATCAGGCAGAATGTTTCTTGATCTTAAACAGTCTGGCACTAGGCCTCTTAAAATTCACAGACTATATATAACTTCATGAAAATGTGGGCCACAGCGAGTAATCACTGATATCAGTTGAGATATGCCAGTGAATCCTTGGTTTTTTCTTTCTTCTGGAAAGGAGTTCAGTAATTATGCATCCAAAGATCTTCCACTGAAATGAAACCACCTGGTAGTGTGCCAACTTGGGTGCCTTGTAAACAAGCCTCATTTGGAGAAGTGCTGTAATAGCTACAGATCAGCGTTTCTCTGCCTCAGCAATTTTAAGATGTGTGGACTTCAAGTCCCAGGATTCCCCAGCCAGCATGTTGAAGTCCACACATCTTAAAATTGCTGAGGTTGAGAAACAATGGCTATAGATGGTTAGGAATATGTTAGTAGGCATGGAAGACTTTAGAACAGTGTTTTTCAAACTTGGCCACTTGAAGATGTGTGGACATCAACTTCCAGAATTCTCCAACCAGCATGCTGGCTGGGGAATTCTGGGTGTTGAAATCCATACTTCTTCAAGTGGCCAAGCTTGAAAAACACTGCCATAATTCAATACCAACAACTGAAATATGTGCTTTTAGCTTCCAGATGAGGCTGGATCATCCTTGTCTTTACGACTGCCAAAAAACAAAGAAACAAACCAGCCTTAGAGAAGAGGAAACATGCATTCTGCAAATAAAGAACTGAAGGGGGATTACACTAATTACTGACAAACTCCTTTAAAGGTATCAAAAAAGGGACAAAAATGTCACTACCATATAGAAGAAACAATGGTGCTAAACTATGCTCAAATCATTTTTTCCACCTCTTTTAAATATCTTTTTCTATCCTATCCTATCCTATCCTATCCTATCCTATCCTATCCTATCCTATCCTATCCTATCCTATCCTATCCAATCCATTTTTGGATCCTTTTGGATCCTATCCTCCATTGCATCTACCTAAAAGTTGGGGGATGCAGGCAACAGTACATTGGCTTCCATGATGGTCTCTAGATTACAGACCGTACTTTGTTTAGAATAGCATAAACATTTACTTATTTATTATCCATCTATCAACTTTATAGATGACTCTAATACTCAGAGGCAATGAAAATAAATAATTTCAAAAATGAAAATACCCACACTGATGCTAACATATATTAAAATAATTTAGCTCAATTTTAAATGGAACAACAGACAAGAAACATAAATAATAACTATAAAAAGCATCATTCCAACTTAGCCCTCAAATGCCCTCAGGAGAGTTCTGTCTTCACCAACTTTCAGAAGGCTACTAAGGAGGGGCTTAATTTACCTTCTGCTGGGAGGCTGTTCCAGAGCATTAAGCCATATAGAACTGCAGTAAAACTGCACTTTGATTGGGCTTGTGGCACACTGGCTGAAGTATGCCAAAACTAACTGCTACTTCTTTACAATTTGCAGGGAATGTTGCATGTGGCACAGGTATGACTAAGTCTAGTAACCTAATCTGTGTGTCTCTGTGTGTGCATGCCTTTGAGTCATTGTTCACTCCTGGCAACTGCCTGGACAAGTCCCTGCAGTTTTCTTGGCAAGGTTTTGGAAGTGGTTTGCCATTGCCTCCTTCCTAGAACTGAGAGAGAGAGACTGGCCCATGGTCACCCAACTGACTTCATGCCTAAGGCAGGACTAGAACTCATGGTTTTTGCCTGGTGCCTTAAACCACTACAACAAACCTAATCTAACCCTTCGTTATTGTACCATATTAAAAAAGCATTACATGAAAGCCTCAGTTGACCAAAACCATGATAAATGATGGAAGTCAATATCTATGGGCCCATCTGGTCACACCCATGGCTTATAGAAGATTGCAACTTGGAATGTAAGAGGAGTAACTGGTAAAAAGCATGAATGAACAAATAAAAGGAAAGGGAAAATAGATATGTTGTTGGTCTGTGAAATTAACAGCAAGGAGAAGGATGTCATAGATCTGAATGAAGCCTATGACATAAAGTTGAATGGACCCAGGGAAGTGAAGGTGTAGGTCTAATTATGAATGAAAAGCTAAAATGTCTACCATAAAGTATGTATTGGCATCATCTATATGGTTGTGGATCCATATGAATATAGGAATACATTGGTTGGTGCTAGCTGGATGTTACATATTGGAGATAATGGAAGATCCAGATATGAGTTTGGGGGAAAATTGTGTATCTTTCCGAATGAATGTAATCCAGGAGAAAAAGTAATTCTGTTAGGTGACATGAGTAGATGATGTGGGAAAGAATGAATGAGAATGATGACTAGTGAGCATCTGCTTAGGTAAAAGTCTGTTTCTTTCAAATATGTGGTTTAAGTCTATTCATATGTACAGATGGCAAAGGAATATGAATCAAAAAGCATGACTGATTTGATTATGATGAATGACTGAAAGAGTCAGTGAAGGATATAAAGGTGATGAAAGGCTCTGAATATGGGACATATTCATGAATAATGGATCTTGTGAAAAACACACCCCATTAACCATGTTTAGAAGTCTTCCAGATCTACCTATGTTCAGAAATAGGCCAAATGGCAGGATATTTCTGGATCTCTGGATCACCTTTGCACTGGCCACCTGCCAATGCCTTTGTCTCAGGCACCTAGCCTGATTGTTTCTTTCCTCACTGGCTACTGATGCTGGGTGGGAAGGGAAACAAAGCCAGGGAAGTCTACCAATCATTGTTTTTGCACTGTCTTGCAATACAGCTTAAGGACAAATCAAGTTGCAAACTTTGTTATTGATGTAGATTATAGCTGAGCCATGAGGGCAGCATAAATTATGTCAGCATGCTTTCTGTCCACTCAAGAACTGGAGGAAAGCACATTAATGTGGCCATGAGGAAGAGCCCAATGAAAAAGAAAGAAGTGAAAGAAACTAGAGTGAAAGTGGAAGGACTGCAGAAAAGAAAATACAAACCTTTTATGAAAAAGTATTAGAAGATAGATTAAATAAGGATGTGGAAGCTGCTTACAGCAGAGTGAAAAGCAGTATGTTACAGAGTGCCATCAAAGTGTGTGGCATTATACTAATGGGAAATATGAAGCAGGATGCATAGTGAAATAATGAAATAAAAAAGGTATAGATGAGAAGAAATGCATATAAGAAAATACTGCAACAACTAAAGGTGAGACAAACATGGAGAAACGTTTGTGCCTGGACAAATATTAAAATGTGAATGCAGCTTACACTTGTAGGGTGGCTGTGCAACTTGCTTAATGTGTCTGGGTGAAGACTACACATAAAGGAAAAGTGAATGAGTGAATGAAAAAATCTACAGGGGGCTGAACAAAATTTGGAAACACACAGTGATTTATGCTGGGCAGGAGGTCTGCAGACTGGATTTTTGCTGTTCTGCAGGTTATTAAGATGTGCATGAATGTGAGAAATAAATGTTATTGCACATTTGTTGAGTTAGAGCGAATGTATGATAGTGAATAGGCTTGAATTATGAAATGTTTTGTGCAAATACGGAGTTGAATGCTGGTTGCTGAATGTGATAAGAATGGTATGTGATGAAAGTAAACCCTGTATGAGAATGAATGGAATAGTGAATGTTTCAGCATTGAGCAAGGAGTAAGACAAGAATGGATGATGTTGGCTTGGATGTTTAATGCATTCATGGATAACTGCATAAGGGACGCTTGTGGTATTATCTGAGGAGTGCTGCTAGGGGATATGAATACACATGTACGTTTGTATGCAGTTAATGCTGTACGTTTGCCTGAGAACCTCATTGATTTGCAGTATATATTAGATTGATTATATAATGCAACAAGGAGGATGGATCTGAAAATTAATCTGTCAAAGATCAGGGTACTGTGTTTACTGGGAAAATATATTGAAAGATCACATTTGGGCACTTTAGTACAATGTTCACTAAAGATGGGAAAATGGATGGAGAAATGTTCAGTCATGTATATTCTGGTAGAAATATAAAAGGTAATACATGATCTGTTGTGAGTAAAGTATTTTTGTCCAAGTAAATGAAATTGG
The DNA here is from genome assembly GCF_059951505.1 of Python bivittatus. Lineage (NCBI taxonomy): Eukaryota > Metazoa > Chordata > Lepidosauria > Squamata > Pythonidae > Python > Python bivittatus. The sequence goes on along the minus strand of NW_028277098.1, from coordinate 76,024,780 downwards.
CTATGTATAAGAGTAAACTTCTGCCTTCTATGTATGTGTGTATGCCATATATATGTATGGAAGTAAGAAATGTGTATGCCAGGAAAATAAGTTGCACTCACTGGGAATTGAGTAATTAGGTACCCTAGCTTCATCATGCTTGCCATCTCTTATCTTTATCTTTAATGTTTAACTGATTTTATTGTAAGTTCTTTATTTGATTGTTGTGAGCTGCCCAGAATCATTGAGAGTCAGGCGGCATACAAGTTTAATTAATAATAATAATAATAATAATAATAATTATTATTATTATTATTATTATTATAAGAGATACAGTCAAGATTGACTGAGCTGGTGCACAATGAATGTAGGTTGAATACAAGTATGAGTGACCAGTACAAAATATATCCATCCATCCATCCATCCATCCATCCATCCATCCATCCATCCATATATATATATATATATATATAGAGAGAGAGAGAGAGAGAGAGAGAGAGAGAGAGAGAGAGAGGGAGAGGCAGTTTGGTCATACTGTATAGAGAGAATGAATGATGACTGGATTGCAAAGCAAATAGATGAAAGAAGAGTGAATGGGTCGAGAGAAGCAGATCAAAGAAGTTGTGCTTGGATGTTGTTAAGAACTTTAAAAAAAGGAAGAAAAGGCAATATATGAATTAGAGGTAAGGATGCATTGTAAGGAGAGAAAGTTATTGAAAGGCATAGTGAATAATGTTGATCTAAACTAGTTTTAATGCTATTTCTTTTTATTATCTCATGCCTTTACTTTTTTGGCTTACTATTTCTTGCTCCCTTTCTGCACTTTGCATAATGTTTACCCTGAAACAGAACAGTGTGATGGCTATGTATGTACTGTATGTATTAAGGTAGGTATAAAATTCTCAGCAGCTAAAAGAATGTGCCCATTCGCTCCTTCAGATACAAAATGGTTTTAATTATATACCTAACCATCCTGATATTACATCTTCATTGAGATATGGCAAGCTGTCCAAAGTGGAAAAGAATACTTATTTAGTTCATTAATTTTCTGACAGATTACAGAGATAACATTTAAAAATATAAGATACGTTCCACAAAAAACCCTACCTATATTCAGAATGGATATAGTACTGAATGCCAGTCCTAAGAACAACCCTGGAAAGACCTTTGTTCTCATATAGAGGAGAGTCGGTGATTCCTTAATTGAATACTAAAGCATTATCTTAAAACCCAACATGTTTTATTTGCATACAGGTTTGTCACTTGATGGCTGCAACATCAAGTGACAGATTGTTTGTGGGAATATCACAGACAAAGCTTTCATATCACTGAATTTCAAAACCAGTACTTTTCCATGGAGATTGTGGATGCACTGAGGTGTGAGTCACAGCATGATGAGGTGGTGCAGCGTAAGATGTCACATGATGACTGAGCATCAGTGCTTCTTCAACTCAGTGGTAAAATGAATGAGGCTGCAGGCTACTGACAAGCTAAGAAGGTGATTTCAGGACAGTTTTCAGCACTCAATTAATTTACTCCTGAATGGTTCAGTAGACTGCAAATGGACCAAAAGAACAAGCAGTTTTATGATTACAAAAGTGGGATGTGTCAATTAATATTTTTTTTTACAAAACAATTTCCTTGCTGTTTATGTGAATGACTGTGTATCACTTTTGAATCTCTGCAACATATCCAGCTAAATACCAACTTCCTAATACTTTGCCAAGGCTTGAACATGCTAAGAAGTCACTGCTTAATGAATCTTGCATTGCAATCATCCTAATCCAACGTTTTGTAACATGAGGCAGAATTGCATTTTCTTAAGAAATTTAGCAACTGGCAATGTAATCTTCTCATTTAGCTCTATGTATTAAAGGTGAGGCCTTTGAAATTATTGGTCAATTGAACCTGTAAGAATGTTAGATAAGTGGAGGAGAGAAAATGTAACAGTGAACCATTTCATCAATGACTCTGTGCTCTTATATAATACAGCAATGTTTTTCAACCTTGACAACTTTAAGATGGCTGGCTGGGGAATGCTGGGAGTTGAAGTCCACCCATCTTAAAGTTGTCAAGGTTGAGAAACACCAATAGACAGATCAATCTAATCATAGAGGACAACTTCTAAAAAAAACCCTATGCTTTGAATTCATTCTTGGCATTCGTCTGGGCCAGTTGAAAACAGAACTTTTGTCTTCTTCAAATGCAATAGCCTAAGGAATTGGGTGGGTGGGTGGATGGGTGGGTGGGGAGCAAATGGGGAGAATGACAGGCTTGAAAACATACCTATGCCTATTAATATTTCAACATTCTTCTAAAAAGCTTCTCTCTACCATTTAACGAGATTCTGATTATGTAGATCAGCATGAATTCAACAGATTAACTGACTCCTGTAAATATAGGTATGAAAAGTGTAGGGTTACGATTACATTTTAACTACCTTATTACAGCTTTATGAGCTAGAAGAAAATAATTATTAACCCAAGACACTTTGCCTAGCAATTTTTTTATGAATTTAGAAGGCCTTTGAGGTAACAATATGTGCAAAAACTACATCTCTTCAGTTCATTATTTCAGACTTCCCTATTTTTCAGCTACACATGGACATCACCAGATGGTCAATACCGAAACCAGACTGATTATATACTTTGCAGCCAAAGATGGAGAAGCTCTATACAGACAGAAAAAACAAGACCAGGAGCTGACTGTGGCTCAGATCATGAGCTTCTTACTGCAAAATTTAGGCTTAAATTGAAGAATGTAGGGAAAACCACTAGACCACTCAGGTATGACTTAGATCATATTCCTTGTGAGTACACAGTGAAGAGATGAATAGATTTAGGGGATTAGATTTGGTAGACAGAGTGCCTGAAGAACTATGGATGGAGGTCCGTAACATTGTACAGGAGGCAGCAACTAAAACCATCCCAAAGAAAAAGAAATGCAAAAAAGCAAAATGGCTGTCTGATGAGGCTTTACAAACAGCTGTGGAAAGAAGGAATGCAAAAACCAAGGGTGAAAGGGAAAGATATAAGCAACTGAATGCAGATTTCCAGAGAATAGCAAGGAGAGATAAGAAGGCCTTCTTAAATGAACAATGCAAAGAAATTGAGGAAAACAATAGAATGGGGAAGACTAGAGATCTCTTCAAGAAAATTGGAGATATCAAAGGAACATTTAGTGCAAAGATGGGCATGACAAAGGACAAAAAAGGCAGGGACCTAACAGAAGCAGAAGAGATTAAGAAGAGGTGGCAGGAATACACAGAAGAACTATACAAGAAAGATCTTAATGTCCCTGATGTCCACGCTGGTGTGATCACTGACCTTGAGCCAGACATCCTAGAGAGTGAGGTCAAGAGGGCCTTAGGAAGCATACTAACAACAAAGCTACCAGAGATGACAGTATTCCAGCTGAGTTATTTAAAGTACTAAAAGATGATGATGTTAAAGTGCTGCACTCAATATGCCAGCAAGTCTGGAAAACATAACAGTGGCCACGGGATTGGAAAAGGTCAGTTTACATTCCAATTCCAAAGAAGGGCAATGCCAAAGAATGCTCAAACTATTGCACAATTGCACTCATTTCACATGTTAGCAAGGTTATGCTCAAAATCCTACAAGCTAGGCTTCAGCAGTATATGAACCAAGAACTACTGGATGTACAAGCTGGGTTTCGCAGAGGAAGGGGAACTAGAGATCAAATTGCCAACATTCGCTGGATCATGGAGAAAGCACAAGAGGTCCAGAAAAAATCTACTTCTGCTTCATTGACTATGCAAAAGCCTTCGATTGTGTGGATCACAACAAACTGTGGCAAATTCTTAAAGAGATGGGAGTACCAGACCATCTTACCTGTCTCCTGAGAAATCTGTATGCGGGCCAAGAAGCAACAGTTAGAACCGGTCATGGAACAACTGATTGGTTCAAAATAGGGAAAGGAGTATGACAAGGCTATATACTGTCACCCTACTTATTTAACTTATATGCAGAGTACATCATGAGAAATGCCAGGCTGGAAGAATCACAAGCCGGAATTAAGATTGCAGGGAGAAACATCAACACCTCAGATATGTGGACGATACCATCCTAATGGCAGAAAGTGAAGAAGAACTAAATAGCCTCTTGATGAGGTTGAAAGAGGAGAGTGCAAAAGCTGGCTTGAAACTCAACATTAAAAAAACTAAGATCATGGCATCTGGGCCCATTAATTCCTGGCAAATAGAAAGGGTAGAAATGGAAGCAGTAGCAGACTTCATTTATTTGGGCTCCAAGATCACCGCAGATGGAGACTGTAGCTATGATATTAAAAGACGCTTGCTCCTTGGGAGGAAAGCTGTGGTAAACCTAGACAGCATATTAAAAAGCAGAGACGTCACCTTGCCAACAAAGATCCACATAATCAAAGCTATGGTTTTTCCACTAGTAATGTATGGCTGTGAGAGCTGGACCATAAAGAAGGCTGAGCGCTGAAGAATTGATGCCTTTGAACTGTGGTGCTGGAGAAGACTCTTAAGAGTCCCCTGGACTGCTAGGACGTCAAACCAGTCAGTCTTAAAGGAAATCAACCCTGACTGCTCATTGGAAGGATTGATAATGAAGCTCAAGCTCAGATACCTTGGTCACCTAATGCGAAGAGAGGACTCTTTGGAAAAGACCCTGATGCTGGGAAAGATTGAAGGCAAAAGGGGAAGGGGACAGCAGAGGATGAGATGGTTAGATAGCATCACTGAAGCAATGAGCATGAAACTGAGCAAACTCAGGGAGGCAGTGAAGGACAGGAAGGCCTGGTGCAATATGGTTCATGGGGTCACAAAGAGTCAGACATGATTTAATGACTGAACAACAACAAGAAGTTTTTCAGCTTCCTTTTCACTGTTAGCATATACTGTTTTGTTACTTAAATGCATCTGTTCCAGCCCTATAGTTTCCAAGCAACTCATGTGATTTTCTGATGGCTGGCCAATGAAGTTAAATCCTGTGGACCTGCAGATTGTATTTCAGCCCATTTAAAAAAGAAATTATTAATTTCTTAGCCTGTGTCCCTACATGGGCCTATGGCACAAGCATAGACTGGCAACATCTTTTTTCTGCTTGTGTTCCCTGACTTCACTCTCATCTAATCCTCAGCCCTTGAGTGAGAAAGGTTTAAGTTATCCTTCAGTACATCAGTAAAGCAGTGTTTTCTCCTTAACTCTAACCCCACCCAAGGGCAGTCTCAAGTTGTGTAAAATCTCTTAAGTTTTATAATGTTTTATCTTAGAAGAAAGTCAGGCAATGACTCAAAAGAGAGGCCACAGACAAAGGGGAGGAACTGGCAATAGGAATAGCAAATTACATGCTGGTTATACTTTTTTGTCTACTTAGGGATGGGTGAAAAGCATTTTAATTCAGTGGTGGGAAAGCTAAATTATGGGAGAACTCCTGCCCACTTCAGGTTGCTTCTTGAGAGTGAAAATGGAGAAACACTACTGAGGCACCTATAATTCAAATCTCAATTTTGCTACTGCAACTGGAATGAAGCCTGCCAAATAGATAACCAGAAAAATGTCACAAAATTATATCTGTCCTTCATTCAGGTTTCATAGACTCTTGTGAAATTTTCCCATTGTCACAGGTAAAAATTATATGGTCGTGTACATGCACTGTATTAAGCCATAAAGTGATTGGTTTGGTTTTGGTTTAGTGTGATCCATAAGCCCAGCCAACTGTTTGTAAACTGTTTCACAGCTTAATGTATTGTATGAATTCAACCAATTGTGGCTATGTAAACAAACCACATTTAGTACAAATTAGAATCCCAGCCTATGTTTGGGATGATATTTTACTAGGTTTAATTCTAAACAGAGTTGCCTCCCATTTTAGGATTTGGAGCCATCATTAACCACATTCAAAGGAAAAGAAGCTCTTCATTTCTCCCCCCACCTCTCATAGGCCACATACACTATCTGCCCATCTCATCCTATGTCTGATAATAGGGGAAATAATAGAATAATACTGGTCTACTCGACAAGAACATTCCATATCTTGAAAAGTTTCTACTCATCAAGGAATTACTGTGATTTTATATCCAAATACTGTACTGTTCTCATTGACTTGATTTTTAAATTTAGTTCAAAGTTTGAATTTTCCATTGTGGTAAATAAATAAAAACTTTTATTGAGTGAATTGGTAACAGAGCGATTCAAAGGCTCTCTTATTGGCATTATTTTTCTTTTTTAAAGGGCCAAGTCACAGCACTTCTTTTTCCTGTCAAATAAAGTGATCTTCTCTATCAAAAGTATTACACACAGTACTTCACAGTCTTTGAGGGACATTAGAGGGCTGCAACTTAGGTTTTGGCCAAAAAATGTAATGTATGTACATGGGCCCACACCATCCTAGTCCCCTTCCCTTCTATCATCAGCTAGTGAAAACCTTCCTTCCTTCCTTCCTTCCTTCCTTCCTTCCTTCCTTCCTTCCTTCCTTCCTTCCTTCCTTCCTTCCTTCCTTCCTTCCTTCTTCCCTTCCATGCTTCACATATACTTGGTCCACTTCCTGACATATCTCCTGTTGTTAGCAAATCTTTCCAGCCAGCAGCACTACACAGGATAAAATATCCTAAACATCTCTGCCTGTTATCACTCTTTTCAAGAGGCTGTCTTTATTAGACTCTCTCTCTTTATTTTGTCAGTCTCGTAAAATCTGTCTACAACTTTATCTTGACATGTAGATCATCAGCTGGCATTCTGCTAGAAAGCAGAAGACCATTAGGCTAAGCCATGTGGCTCTTGGAGAAATGCTTTCCATTCTAACCAAGCCCAATTCTTTCTCTGCAACAACAGAAATCTATAAACATGAATACCAGTGACAAGTCACTAGTGAGAGCAGATAACTCTCTACATCTTATAAACACTTCTTAATAAGGATGATCAGATCAAAGTTACTAAAAATAAGCTCCCTAGATTTCAGCAGGATGATGTGCCATGCACTTACCTCTTCCCACTAAAATCAATGGAAATTAAAAGTGCTGAGCATCAACTGTCTTGTGCCAACACATTTTATTCATTTGTTGCAGTAAAAATATTTCAGATTTTTTTACAAAAAATAAAAAATAACTCTAGCTCCTACTCTAAGAAACAGAAGAGCAGAAACAACAACCTAAAAAAGCTGAATCAAACACAACAGCAGAATCAATGCAGCTAAACAGAAAGCCACAATTTCATGGCATCTCCTGCATGTCCCAGCTTGTGAACTAGTTGAATTGAAGTGTGGGCCATAGTTTCATTGAGCTATTTTGTTGAATGGGTGTAATGTACTTAAATCTGGCCCTGAAGGCTGTCATTTCCCCATCAGCACAATCATCCTTGACAAACCTGGCATATTTAAAAATGGGAACATAAGCCCATCAGCCTTTCATACATTGTTTGGTTCAAGAGTTCATGCCAGAAATGCTCTACCTTTTTCTGTATACTGCCTTTTCCATGGATACCCTTGGCATATTTATGGGATTTTAGATGGCAAATTAATTAAAAAGCCTGTTCCTTTATTATGAAATCATGCTGGAGAATCCCAGGTTTTGAAGTGCAAGTAAAGCAATGCTCTATTATAGTCCAGTTCTGAAAAGGTAGTTGTCAGATGAAAGCTTTTGCCAGGTTGAGATAGCACCCAAAGCAGCCTTGCATTGTTTCCATCTATGAGACAGCAACATTATGGTGTTCTAACTTGCCATAGGAATACTTATATGAATCCTATCCAATACATACTATATGTGTGTCTAACTTTACAGTGGAACTTAAGAATTGTGTAAGGCTGGAGTGCTGGTTTGACTGAGAGATTCATGTTCAGATATGCAGTAGGCTATGAAGTGTCTTGGGACAAGTCATTATTTCAGCTTGATCTACAGTATATCACAAAGTTGTTGTGAGGCTAAAATTATTCTGAATTTCTTAGAAGGAATAAACTTAATGTTCAAAATGTAGTAAAGCTCATGTTCTATAGTGTTAAATGGACACACTGTTTTGGAAAGATCATATATTCCAGATTCAAATGTGCAAGCTGCATTTGATTGTGTAGATCTATGATACATGAACCTGTTGCAATTAGTAAGCCACACATTTCTGAGAAACAAGATGAAACCTCCACACAAAAGACCAGTGAAGTAATTACTACAGTGCTTGATTAGATGCAAGAGAACAATGTTCATGTATCAATGCAGTTCCCTCTATAACCTTGGGGCAAGGTGCTGATACTCAGTTGCATCATCTCTGCACCTAATGAAGGTTTCTGCAAAGGTGGTAGATAAATACAACACTTTTTTAAAAAATAGTACTAAATAAGTAAAGAAATCTTTCCTTTCAAAATAAATTAGGGTAACAAAACAGGTTACAGAAAAAGACCACAGGCCAGTAACTAAATGCAGGCATAGTATGCAGAACATCTTAGGACCAACCACTGGCACTTCATGTTCAAATGAGTGATAGGAAAGGAGATAGGAAGCATTGCCAATCACAGCAGAAAATGCTAGGCTAAATGTAAAAGGAGTTCAACCTGCATAACTTTGCATGCAGGCAGCTTCTGATGTTCCTATGTAAAGCATGAGCTGCTTATTTATTCCTACCATTTATGCCTTTAAACACAGTTCAGAGACCCAGAAATCAGATCATTCAGGGAGTATTCTGGTAGCACTGGCACAAGAACAATCTAGACTTAGAAATCTTAATAGGCTGCATCTTAAAATTCTAATAAGGTGTTGGGAGGAGCTTATTTCATAGCAGTAGTACGAAATACTCCCAATTGCATCCATAAAGCTGTAAGGTACCAGAGGTAAGTCCGCAAGCCATCTATTACTCAAATAAGTCAACACACCATCATCAAATGCATTTTAGTATTGATACAAACGCATCAAGTGTTGTGAGGTTTTTTTATTATTATTATATTATTCAGTTTGGTGCTTCTCTTATACATAAACTGGTTTATTGCTCTACTTTGGTGTCTCCAAGAGTCAGTAGAAAACTTTCCCCCCTTCAGCCTCCTGCCTATTTTCTTTTGGCACTTCTATTCTCTTTGCCCCTTCCGTGGGACTTAAAACAGGTGGAAAGTATGGACTTGCAACATTAATGTAAACATATTTGAAATCCAATTTGCAGGGAGCAATTTAAAAAAAGGAAAGGGAAAAATATTTATTTTCTGAGAAACGCCTCCAATTTCTTTACAAAAATCAATCCAAGAAACTGCAATGATCATTTGGTAGATACAAGAACTAAAAGACTTTAATGACAAAGCAAGGAACAAAAAACGAAAAAGTTCAAAGACAAAGGAAAGCCACACATATAAGTCAAACATTTGAAGAGGAGAAAAATACGGGTGTTTAAAATATAGCAGAGGGATAAGACAAGCTTTAAAAACAGCACATCATTTTAAAGGGAGAAAAACAGAATAAGATTAAGCAAAGGAAAAATTAGTTGGGAGGTGGATGCCCAAAAAAGAGGTAAGATCAGTTGCTTGATTCCACACTGCAAGCAGAGCAAACAAACCAAAAAGGAGGGAAAAAGCTAGTCTCTCTTAAAAAAAACCAAAAACAAAGCCAAAACCAACACAACAAAAAATAATTAATATTTTCTGGGTCACTGAAAAAAGTAAACGGAGGAAAAGCAGTTGGAGAAAGAAGGAAAAAAATACTCACCAAGCAAGAAAATTTTCAGAAGTAAAAATGTCAAAGAAGAAGTGAGTGAAAGACAGGGAAGGAGGAAAGAGGAAGAGAGCCACCCAGACAGACAGTAACAGCCCCGCAGCAGCCCAAGCTACCGCTCTTTCCCCGGGTAAGCAGCAACGGCCAGCTCTACCAAGCTGCGAGCACACTGGCAGGCTTAGACTCCTGGCGCTAAGATGCCTTTCAGCAGAACGCACCATTCCTGGGGCCGGGAGGGGGGTCGGAGGGACGCAGACCTCCGCAGCTTCTTGGCTTCTTCGCCGAGAGAAACTCCGTAAAGGCAGCCCGTGAAGAACTCTTCAAAAAGATGGGGCGGAATTTGCTAGAAGGAACAGGAGAGCGTCGTAGGTGGGCATCAAAGGCCCTGACTCTGCAAAACGCCCCAACTTCCCCCTATGCATAATTTTGAAAAAGTCCGCTCCTGGAGGTACTCGGCTGTAGGAAGGGAACCGGGCGGGGAAAAAGAGGCGGAGATTGACTCGCGGAGCGCGGCTTGATGCGATTCCTCGGGTTAAGCGGCGGTGGAATCGCAGTTCCAACGTCCTAGCGCTGCTAGTTCCTGCGCTGTCCCTTTTCCGTGACACGGGAATTGGTGAAGCCTCGGACCTGGAAGCGGGCGCAGCTGGGCAATGACGAGCGGGGAGCGAAAGACTGCGGTGCCCTCGCCCTGCGAACGCGGGCCGGCTCTTTCGGAGGAGGGGAGCGATGTCGAACTCCCCGACGTTGTAAAGAGCAGCATTTTAAGTAGTGCTGTGCAAAACGACCCCCCCCCAGCAAAAACTACCCTACATTTTCCGACCGGTCCTGATTCAGTGCTGGGAAAGAGAAATTGCTTTTTGAAATGGTTTCCCAAAAGAAGAGGATTTGGGTGAAATTCTCAGAGGTGGTATCCTTGCACTTACCATTTAGTTATGAGCTGGCAAGAAGGAAACCCAGGTTGATTCCAAAGTGACAAAATATGTGTTGTGGCACCACAGCATAAGCTCCAACGTTGTGTTCTTGTGTAACCAGGGCGGCTGCTGACATACACGGTGCCCTTGCACGGAATTCCACTTAGTGCCCTCTCCCTAACATTTTTTAATATTCAAGATGTATTAAATATGATTACATAACAAAAATGATGGGAGGGTTTGCTGGGTCATGGGTATAGTTTCCATTACTGGTCCTGATCGCCAAGTCCACGCATACGAAGTTTGCCAGCCTGTGTTGTTGGTATTGTCTTTCTCTCTGCTTTAATTTGGAGCATGCCCACCCCCATGTGGCATCCTTGTCCAATGCACAATTTGCACACTAGGTTGCCATGACGTGTCACATAGTCACAGATCAGTACGTGAGGGGCAGAGCAGGTACAGGTTTCATCACTGCACTCCTTAAGTTCATGTTTTGTTTTCCATAATAAAATCCACTGCATTGGGCGGCCAATAAATTTAAATTAATAATAATAATAATAATACCAATAATTATAGGCACCTTAGGTACAATCCCAAAATATCTGGCACACCACTTGAAGACCATCGGCATTGACAAAATCACCATCAGTCAATCGCAAAAGACAGCTGTACTTGGAACAGCTTACATCCTGCGACGATACCTTTAGCACCATCAAACAACCACATCTGCCTATCCCAGGTCCTTGGGAAGGACTCGCTAGATGGATAAAAATGCCATATCCAGTCTAAACATCTGGCTGACTGTGGCACCAACCATAATAATTCAATTCTGTCTGGTGGTCTGTAATCTGCCTGGTTTCCTGCACTTCCACTAACTCTCAAGGAAAGACATTGTGAGGAAAGACTTCCCATGGAGTATTTCTGGACTGGGAACTACAGGCAGCCAAGAGACTTTCAGAGGGACGGAAGATACGTAACAGAAAACTCCAGCAGTAGCACCTTTTGCCACTTTCAACAACAACAACAACAAAAAAGCTCAGAAAGAGCACAACAAAAAGACATTCTCAAGCACTTGGAGAATAAGGTAGAAAAAAGAAATGGAAACTTGTCTGCAGCAGAAGAAAACATTTGAGGAATTTCGAGGTAGATTTTGGCACATAATTACCATTAACTTGGAAGAAAATCAATGGATTCAGAACAAGATAGAGGTCTCAGAACATCAGAAACAGACACATTTACAATGTTTGGCTGGGCTGGATATTTGGCATTTACGGCATTGTGGGTATCTTGGAGGAACAGATTCTTCATCTGAAGAAGGGCTTCCAAAAGTCATTTGTGTCTAAGGTGGGAATAGAATTCAGAATTTTGTACTCCTTAACTACTAGACCAGGCTGGGTCTCCCAGGTTGCGTGTGTGTGTGTGTGTGCGTGTTTCGAAATACAGACTTCAATGTCCAAATGTTGTTCACCTGCGGCTTTCTTAATTTCTGCCAGAAAAGCAGACAAAAATATGGTAAATTTCCCTACTAATTAGAATCTGTAAAAGTTCTGCATGTTAGATTGTAGACTTATACCACTAAATATGGTACAAACAAATGTGCATTTAATAGAACTGAATTCCACTGAATTTGGTGAGGCTTATTTCAGACTGCATTGCTAAGGATCACTTTAGGATGCCTGACATTGGTTTTCCCCAACCTGGTGATTCCAGATGTATTTCACTGCAATATTTATCATACTATCGCCTATACTCACCATGGATGGTGGGAGTTATGAGGAACCAGTTCAGGAAGGCTGGTTTATAAATTGTAAAAGCCACCGTTTGTCTGTAATTCTAGATTTATTTACATGTCAGTAAGCACTACTGGAATCAGGAGTTCTTACTTCAGAATAGGATTGCCTAAAGTGGTGTAACTCAGTGTCAGATAGGAAATTTGGATGGCATTTTGATTTCTTGTCATTTTTTGTTAAGCTCCCCTTTTTTTTTTTGAACACTGAAGATTGAAAAGTAAATCAAAACAAACTTTTTTTTTTTAATCCTAAAAATATTTGGGGCTTCAGTCCTCTTTTCTTTATCTTTGGTGACACAACAAAGAGGTACCATGTTGAAGAAATCCCTTCTCCTTTCCTTTTAATGATTTTTTTACTTTCTTCAGGTGCAGAAAGAATAGCAATACACCAAACCTTGTCAAAGAAGAGAAATTCATTCGCAAATGTTACATAGCAGCAGATTTGCTACAACAATAAGTTCTACCATATATATATTCATATTCCAGTAAAGAGATTTTTTATTTTTTTTTACTTCTAATACATATCACAATTATTTGTACTTCACAAACAGTGAAGTCACTCTGGGGAGTGAATAAATAAGGATTGTTCTGCACATATGGCTTTTCTAATAAAACAGGAAAGAAAAATGTTGTGGGGTACAGTGAAAAAGATAAGGATTGGCTTCCAGCATAACAGAATGCCTTACAGAACCATAATAAAGCATTGATTTCCATTCCAGAATAGTGAATTGGAATCTCCCAGAAGGCACACAAGTGGTTTTTGTCAGCTATGGGTACTATTTTAATGCTTAACCGATGAGTTTGCACCCAATGATATATTTGTGCTCCATGTTTAGGTAACTATTGGCAAACAAATTAATAAAAGTACACTGTCCAACCTTACATTTTCTTGTTGTTAAATGTGCATTAAACATTTATATGGCACAATAATAAAATGGGCCTCAGCTTCAGAAAAAAAACTGCTATTGTGTGAATGTTGTCCTAGTATAACACATGATGGATAAAGTAAGCAAATGTGGGAAATTACCAGGCAATTATCTTGTTGCATTGGCTTGTTGAGAACCATGGATTACAGCTTATTATATATCAAACATACTGTATTAATATCCTGAAATTATTCTCTATGAAACAAGTCAGAATTAGCAACTAAGATTATCAGATGATTGTGTACCCTCATGAAACTTTACACATGTTTAACAATACAACTATGCAAGCAATTTCTAAATATTCTAATTACTTGAACACCAAATGTGAATGGCTCCCAGTTCCAGTATAATGGGATAATCTCAAGATTCCACAACTTCTATGATCGGCCACCAGGCTTAGTTTAACTGAAATTCAGTCTCCTCAGAAAACTGTTGCTAAGTGTGAGGGTGGAAGCTACAGACCTCTAAAGAATATTCTCAGCACCTTCTCCAAGTGATGCCTCCCTGTATTTCTTGGGGTAACCCATGCCAGCTGAATGACTATGAGATCTCATTTTTCTTTTGGACACTACTATTTTACCTTTCATTGGAAGGAGCAACAAACATGATTTTAAAGGAAACAATGAAAGTTTGGGAAAAAGATGTAGTTTTCCTTTGCTTTAATGTCTAGGCTAGATTATGGATCCATTTAGCTTGGTTTAAAATGATTCTAGCTCCATAGGGAACTATAGTTGTGTGTATAGCTACAAACCATGCTTCTTGGGTTCCTTGGCTAAGCTGCTACGTAAACACTGGCTGTGAGTCCACTTTCATTCCCCCTCCCCATGTCCCCATGATGTTATCTTCATCTCATATCCAGCCCATGGATAAGAAAGGGTTAAGTCATGCTTGGTTCTATTGATATTAAAGTAATGTTTTCCCTTACAATGCAATATCCAATGACAGTTGCAAGTGTGTTATGCTTCTCCACCAATATATAACAGTCAAGTGGCCAGCAATGGATGGAATCAACAAGGCAGTTACTAGTGTTGCACTAGTTGCTGATGAAGCACACCCCTCCACTCCATTTCCTGGATCAGTCTCCTGGCTGCTTTTCTGTTGCTGTCCCCCTAAAGAACTGGAGCTAACAGTGCTGTGCCAGGAGAGTATCAGAATTGCACAATAGTGCTAGACTGCTCAGTTGACAGTACTATATATGCTTTAACTGCATGGCTCTTTCTGCTGTAGTACAAGGTTGAAGTTGTGTAACAGTTTAACAATGGGACCAGCCTTCTACCCATTGATTCTCAAACACAGCACAGAGGAATCTGGGACTTTTCATTTGTTGCCTATATAAAGAAAGTAAAGGAAGGGGAGAAAAGTCATAAGTAGTATTTGTGAATCTGATCTCTCTTTTTTAAACTTTGTTGAACTCAGGTTATGATAGATTGGCTGTAGGAGGGGAGGGGGGCACAAGAAGGAGCCTTTACATAGCAGACAGAGTCCTGCAGCCAGGGCTGTACCATTATCTGTTGTAGTAATGTGATTGGCAGACGTGGATGATGTGCAAAAGAGGGAGGACTGCTAAGCCAGAGGATTCAATCAATTGCAGTGCCTATCATGTATTGTACATTTATAATCAGTGGACATAATTGAATTTTACCCACTTTGGAAAGCAACAGAAGGAGGATAGGAATCAGCAACAGGGAAAACAAATTTCAAGGCTCTGGTTTTCTGCTGACTTCAGGATCGGTTACAAGCATTTCAACTTGGAAGTGGGGAAGGACCATCTTTCTTTACCCTTCTTGACTAAACTTAGCTAAACTTAATTTGGAAGGATCAACAAACAGAAGATACGAATGAGACCTTTGAAAAAGGGATGCCATGTAAACTACAAATGGAGTAAGTGAAACCTCTGCAGAAATCAGGATGTCCAGGACAGGTCCTTGTTTTGCCTCTACATCAACTTTTTTCAGCTTGATGCTCTCTAGGATTTCATTGGCCATGCCAGCTGGAAATTCTAGGAATTGTAGCCCCAACATACCTAGAAAACACCAGAGTTGAAGGAATGCTGCTCCACATTTACAGAGATGCATTCAACTAAAGTAGCCACTTGTAAGGAGGATAATGTTTAACAGTAAGTGGGGAAAAAATCAGGAAATCTACACTTTCATCCTGCTACAAGTTTTTCTAAGATAGTGTGTGTGTGTGTGTGTGGGGGGGGGGAATATATGTGTGTGTGTGTGTATACATACACACACACACACATATACCCACACCCATACACAACCTTAAACAAAATCATCCCTGATCTGGCCAATTGAGAATAATTCTTGCCATACTTTCAATTTGTGCTTCATAATGAGCTTTCATAGAAATAAACAAAACAGCATCACCAGCAAGAACAAAAATGGGGTGGCTTGGAATTGGAAGAAAGCAGCATCCATTAACTATGGGATGGATTAGAAACTAGCGCCGATTTCTTGAGGAAACCAGGGCTGCTGCTTACACAAACATTTGTCAGTGACCCTTTAGCCTCCTCATTAGGTGCACAGCTGCAACCAGATTTACGCGCTTTAATTAAAACTGACTTTACGAACTCGCTTGCTCAAGCAGGAAAACATTAGAAGGAATAAACATGCGAAGGGGGAGGATTACAACTGTGACATTTATTCTAATGAGCAAGCAGTCCCCAGTGCTGCTCCCCCCTCCTCACAGGTAAATGAAAGTAACTTAACCATGCACATAGCAATTAAAATCTCAATCTGCCAAATGAAACAGTTTCTTAAGGTTTCATGTGCGTTAGCATGTGCTAGAAAATGGTGTTGTGTGGTTGCCTCAAAGGAAGCCTCAGAAAGTGCTGTCCTCTCGATTCTTCCATTTCTGGAGAAGAGGGAGGAAAACATAAACAGAGGAATACAGTCGCTCTGTCAAGACATGATGAAAAACACACAACTTCTTAAAGAAGGACATATTGCGATTGCGTTTGGAGTTTTTCCCAAGCCACTAGAAACCTCTCTTCCAAGAGAATGGTGAGAAAATAAGAATCGCCTTGTGCGTTAATGGAAGTTGGGATATTGTCTTTAGAAGCAAGCTCCTAGATAATAAGTAAAAAATTAAAGCGGCTGCAGCAGCAACAATGGAAAGAGGAATGCACAGAATAAGGGAGTCCTGGTAACCCCACAAATCATAGTAGAGAGAGGAAGGAAAAGAAAAGAGAGGGAAATATGAGATGTTCCATTCTTCATTTGTACCTGCATGGGGTGTAAATATTATTACTTGCAGTTCCGTTGGATGGAACATGGCCTTTCCTTGGGTTGGAAAGTGTCAGTGTGCAGTACTTCACTACTGTCAGTGTGCAGTAGCTTACATTATACCATACAAGAGTAAGATATAAACGTTCCTTGCTTCTTGCTGGTTTACTAGTAAACTCCAATTGCCCATTCCCTGTGTCCAGAAATTTTACTTTGGAGGAGGAAGAGGAGATTCTTTGTGGGGATCAAACCTGAATATAGGTTTAAGGGCCTTTGGATAAGAAAACATTTATATGTGAGGAATTCCCCAAAAGATTTGCTTATATTTCCTGATCATGTTTCAGTGCATATGGTGTGTTCGTGCACGTGCATGAGAACATGCCTTTGCTAGGAAAATGAAGTAAACATAAAAGACATCTTAGGAAACAAACCCATCGAATGATAGAAAGGTCGGTATCAGGATTTGGGTGGAAGAGATCTTCGTGTTTATTTATTTACTATGCTTCTATACCACAGAATTTAAGTGACTCACAATGGTTTATTAAGCAATAG
This sequence comes from Python bivittatus, assembly GCF_059951505.1. Lineage (NCBI taxonomy): Eukaryota > Metazoa > Chordata > Lepidosauria > Squamata > Pythonidae > Python > Python bivittatus. The sequence continues at coordinate 76,007,721 of NW_028277098.1, read as the reverse complement.
TCATGAAAGATACAGTCACAACAGCAAAAGCAACATCCCAGGAGAAACATATACTATAATATTATAGAGTAAAATAATTAACGCCAACAACTTCTAACTAAGGGAACTCTAACTTTTTTTTTAGATTTTTTTTTAATCCCACCTTATTATTTTTATAAATAATTCAAGGCAGTGAACATACCTAATACTCCTCCCTCCTCCTATTTTCTCCACAACAACAACCCTGTGAAGTGAGTTGGGTTGAGAGAGAGTGACTGGCCCAAAGTCACCTAGCCGGCTTTCATGCCTAAGGCGGGACTAGTATTCACCGTCTCCTGCTTTTTAGCCTGGTGCCTTAATCACTAGACCAAACTGACGCTAACTTTTGAAGACCCTGCAAGGGTTCTGTTACGGCAATGTTGTGGAATTGTGCCAAGACAGGCATAGATGCCTCTGGGCCCCTGCACTTCTTGTATGTGGGGAACAAAAAGCATCCCTAACCAGACAAGCATACAGGATGGTCCACCTCTACATGTAGGAGGCTGTCCTGAAGACAACCATGTAGGCTTTTATAGATTAAATCCATGGCTTTGAATCATACCCCTAAACTTCCTGGTAACCAATACAATACACGTAAAATGGTTCTCACTTGATTAGGGTATTGTTTTCTGCTTGATTGTTTGTCTAGTGTTAATCCCTGCTTATGTGGATGTTGCCTGCTGGAGATGATGTGTTCTGGTTTTTTTGTTTCCTTCTTAGCTTTTTTATTGTCTCTTTTGAATGGTGTGTAAATATTTTGTTTGGATACATTTTGTTTCAAAATTTGTCTAATGAAAAAGCACACCCATCCAAAACACCTTCTAATTTATAGTTCCTTAATATGTGGAACACACCTATTTCTCCCTTGTTCTCTTGGTGCATCGAGCACAAAGAATCCACAATCCAGAACAGTAAAGTACATTCATGTCCCAGTGAAATTAATAATGTTTATCAGTACAGGTAGTCCTTGTTTAGCAACCATAACTGGGACCAGCAATTTGGTCAATAAGCAAAGCAGTTGATAAATGAAACTGTGACTATGCTTATGAACTTACTTCAGCTTTCCTTTGTTTCACATAACTGAAGGTTGTAAATGTGAGGATTGGTTGTAAAGTTACTTTTTCATCATTGTTGTAACTGCGAATAGTTGCTAAATGAGGCAATCCCTAAATGAGGACTATTTGTACTTAATTGTGCAATAGCATTTAGGCATTAAAAGAAGAATAAGAAAACTGATGGTTGCATATCTTTACTTCATAACATGTGGAGCTGCTCTGAATTCTTCTCCAAAGCAGATACCTAGGACTCAGAATCTAATTTTCTCTCTGGCATCACATAGCATCCTTGATCTTCCCACAGATTCAAAATAACATGTCGCAAGCATATAGCTAAGTTCTTTCTAATAGTCCCAAAGTGCATAAAACTGCTCAAGGAGAAAGCATTTCTTCTACATCCAGTCTGTGAAGTCAGCTGGCTCTGGAAGAATGAGCAAATAGACCTGTTACACTTGAAAGTGGGCCTGACGAGCAAACAGAATGTTGCATATTAAATGTCTCAGGTGCCCTCTGTTCAGCAGCACCTAAACATACCTAGGTACATCTAAGATACTGATGATTTCATAATTATTTGTGATATTTCTGGCATTGACTAGCATTTTTCAAATATGCTTGGCGCTTGATTTCTGAAAATTGAGCATTTCTCATCACAGGGGCAATTGGAACTTCAGTTTCTGGAAATGAAGTAAATCTTGTAATGCTCTTCTAATGTGGTACCTAGCTTAATGATAATTTCCAATAAATTCATATGTTAAAAGCTTGACAATGGCTGTCTGACTTGTCAGCAGGGCAAGAAAGGGCAGTCTAAGTAAGAGAACACAACACTGTTGAATCTGATGCAAACGTAGGTAAAATTTGTCAACCTCAGTGTTTGTAGAGGGCTCGTTTTGAATCTAAAGGTAGAGTTAGGAATCAGTTTCCAGTGTAAGGGAAATTTTAATAATAAGTGATTTCTCAAAATTGGCACAAGAGATGTGCTGAAAAACATCTACCAGTGAAGTTTGGTTGAGGGCAATTTGATGGTTTGGGTGTCTTACATTTCTTTGTTTTTAAGCATTTTTTTCTAAAATGTTTTGTTATTAAAACTGCCCTGGCCCTTACCCCCTGCTGGATTTCACTGCAGAGAAAGATATGTATGGATTTTTAAGGGGGAGGGCTAGAAAACTATCAGTAGGAAAATGTACCTCTCCATTTCCTCTCCAGCTTCAAATAAAAAAATAGACTAATTCAACAAAAATGAATTCTACCTTAATAGTGGTGGTGGTGGAGTGGGCGGCTGTATTAAAGCTAAGTAATAGTAGTATTAAATATAATCCTCTTCTCTAGATTGCTTTTGATGAAATTCTCAACAGTAGAAATCAGAAAAGAGGAGAAGGAGAATACAGGAGAAGCAAGGATAGCAAACAAGTAATGAATGGAGAATGGAATAAATATGAATACATACAATTACAAATATCTAGGATTCCCTTCAGTCTAACCATTAGAACAAATGAATTTTTTTAAGTGCTTGTGAAAAGGATTTAAAAGAAAAGGTAGATGAAGGATCATATAGATATTTAGGGGAAATGTTCATAGTCTAAGAATCAACAAAAGAACTTCCTTTGCTAGCTGAGAAAATAGGCTAGGAAAAAATATTCAGAAGATATATATTCATTATTACTGATAACACTTGTAGCCCACATTTCATAAAAACAATAACAATGTAATCCTAAAACAAACAATAAGAAAACATCATAGCATCAGATATAAGAGGATACTGGGGAAAATAACAAAAAGACAGTATTTGCAAAATGGCCATTAATCTTTCACAAATGTCCAATAAAACAAATAACCAGGCACTCAAATGTTAAAAAAGTTGATGCTCAATGCAATGTTTGAAGGAGAACATTCCAAATTTGAGAGGTCATCATGGAGAAACACCTCTTGGAGGGAAAGCCTTCTGGAACAGTAAGATAGGTCTCCCCAAAGTATCAATGGCAGGAGTAGAAGAAAGGCATTCATTAAGTGGTATCCAGAAATAAAGATAGAATGCTAGAAACTTAGAGTTGGAAAAAAGCCATTTAAACCATTGAATCTACCCTGTACTGTGCTGTACTGTACTGTACTTTAGTAATCTAAATTAGAACATCATTAAGAAAAGCCTACCCTGGGAATACCAGATGTGGGCTGCAAAACTTCAAAAACCCAACAGCATAAGATTACCCTTTTTTACACATGATACACATTTGAAAAAGAGGTGGGGCTTTGGTTGCATGGTGGCAGCCAGCATCTTGACTTTTTGAAACCCCCCCAGATATCCCTGTGGGTGCAATAAGTTCCCATGATTCCCTGATCCATTTATTTTGCTTCTTAAAAACATTTGGAAAAAGCATCTGTCATGAACAGCTGCTTTGGAAGACAGTAGCCATTAAAGAAATTGTACTGCGAATCTCTAGTTTAATACAGAAGGAAGTTTGAGGATACAGGCCAGGGCAATTAAAAAGGAGTGCTTTTAATTCTTGAAGAAGTATCATCTAAGACATAGTAACAAGGAGAATGTCCACACTAGTGGTTTAAAGCACAATCCAGCCATTGCTAGGGTGATGTAAAATCTGCATGTGCTATCCAAGCTATACAAAGTTAATGTGGAAATGATCAAGGGCAGCCAGATCCTTTTTGGGAAATAGGCTTCCACCTGATATTTCAGAAATATCCTTCATAGAAGAATCTGAAGGGTAGCAAACTTGTCATTCAAATTTCTAAAAGGCAATCTGAAAAATAATCCCATACCAAACCTTCACCAAGTAGAATCAATAGGGAAATCACAGCAGGGGCTTTTACAGCAATAAATTGAGTTGCTATTAATTTTCTTCCTAGGAGTTTTATAACTTTTTTTTAACTCTGTGCTTTTAGGATGTAGGGTAGCAAATGGTGCTTTTAGAACTTTTGCTCTTCCTCTTCTCTATCCAGCTTGCATTCTAGTTTTCATGCCATAAATAGGACAGATCCAACAAACTGAAACATTAGTAAACATGAGTAAAAACAGTGTTTGCACTATGGAAGCAGTCTTCCATAAGCCCAGCTAAAAGGAATTGAACCCAGGAATGAGACAGATTGAAAAGGTGTCCTTCCTGCCATTACAAATAATACCAGGAGGTTGTATACAATATCACATCCAGTAATTGGCTTCTACTCTTCCAGATGTGGCAAGCTTCCAGCCACCATAAAAACTGCAGCAGGATAATAAATGCTTTCCTCTCTCTTTCTTCATTCCCCACAGCTGCTTGGAAGAGGCCAAATGTGTGATTCATCAGTCCTTTCTGAGCAGACATTGCCAGTCAAAAGAGAAAGAAAGTTGGAAAAAGAGGGTAAACATCAGTTTTAGGACTATCATAGCTTGGTTGTAAAAATCCAGACAGTCACTAGATAGCAGCAAAAAAGACAGAAAACGCCAACTCTTTGTCAACATCTGGTGGTTGTCAGCATTTTTGTGGCTGTGATATGACAGATGTACCTTTTTTTTTTTTTGCCTTAAATAGCCTGACCTGACCCATGTTTACTGAGAAGTAAGTTCAGTCCCAAAGACTATCCATAGATTTGAAGTCTTAGATTTCCATTCTCAAGAATTGAGAGCTATCTAAGGCCTTAATTCTTTGCTTCTTGGTCTCCCCATCTCCTGGATAGAAATAAAAGAAAGGTAATGATCAAGCATAGAATTAGGAAGCTGTTCTACTATGGTTTCTTTCTTTCACTCCTGCACATGAAAGTTAACTAAAAAAATCTTCTCACACCTACAGCTTATATCTATGTCTTTGCTTCAGCCACTGCTTTTGCTGAAGACCCTCCCCAGCAGAGAAGTGGAGGATGAGTTAAGTTGAATAGAGTGGAATGGGGTACTTAAGGAGTATGTATGGATAAAGGGTAAGAGATAGTCTAAAAAATAAATGGGTGCTACAGGCATCAGTAGGGAGAACATGGGAGGGAAGGGGACAAGGAATATGCATGTCATACCATTATGACACAAACATTACAGATTACATACTGTGCATTATTTGTGTCAAGACATCATGATGTGACCAATACAAATTACACAATTCACATTATTTCTACAATTTAATCATGACAGATGTGATGTCATCATGGCTTCTAGTGGGTGCTGAATGAATGTAGACTTAATACAAAACTAAGTGATGAATATGAAAAGTATGTTGAGATGGTTTGGTCATATAGGGAGAATGAATGAGATCCAGATGGCAAATGAAAATATGAAAGAAATATATACGAAGGCAGAAGGAGTGGGTCAAGAAGAAGACCTAGAAAGCCAAATTTGGATGGAGTTGCTGACATTTTCAATAGAAGATGAAAAGTTTAAACAACCAGGCAATGCATATATGTATATGGAGGAGGTAGAAGCAAGGATGGTACGCAAAGATAGAAAAAATGGAGAGGTATGGTGAATAGTGTTAGTAGCATGAACTAGATTTTGCTATGTTTCCTTTTCTTTTTCTTTTTCATGCCTGCCTTTAATTTTTTTTTACAACTATTTCAACTTCCTTTCTGTACCCTGCATAATGTTGCCAATGCCAGCATGGAATAGTATGATGGTGATGTACTGTATGTAAGCAATCCCAGACACATTAGCTCTTTTTAGATTCCTAACTGGGTGGAGCATTCAGAGTGTAAAAAATGGACCTGTCTTGGAAATGCCACAGTGTATATTATTGTGATTGATGATTGCCACAATGTATATTATTGATTGATGATTGCACATCATCAATCAACCAATCAATCAAAGGTGCTAGGCTATGCAGTAAAACTGGACCAGTGGGAACAATGCCTAGGGTCACTGCAGATGCAGCCACTAAGCCATGATGTGAATCATGCTGGTCCTACCCCTTGCATGGATACAGGTGATGGGGTAGTATGATTTATGTAGCAATGCTGGCCAGCTATGCTGCCCACCCAGTTCGGGCACAGAGCTCCAGCTTGTTTACCAGGTGAGTGCTAAGTGTAAGAGCATGGAAACTTGGAGAAAGGCCTGCAGTAAGGGCAAAGTATAGATATACACGCATTTAAAAGAGTCAGCCATTGAATGAATGAACACAGACACACACAGGATTTTAAAAAGATATGTTCCTTTTCACCAATACAATAAACAATAGCTTTTCCCATGTATGTCTGGCTTCTAAGCAGTAATTATTTAATTTGGCATTTCTTACAGTTTTGGAAACACTTATTCCATCTGGCTATGAATTATTCCTGCTTGTCTATAACAAAGGCCTTATTATACTCACATATGTGCTTGCTTCTATTTATATTTCAGTTCTGTATTAATATTTAAGGGCACAGCGTAGAACACCTGAATTTGCTACGCAGCTGTCTGCTCTTTCAGATTATGTTAATGTTGTTCCCCTTATTTGTAAAGAATTAGCATGCATGCCATTTTAGACATCTTTTTTATCTGTAAAACTAAAACAAAAAACCATATTCCCTCTTTTCACTCTCCTCTTTTTTCATTTTTCATATACCTTTTTCATTTTGTACTTTGCGTTGCTAGCATGCATTGCCAGTCATAAGTAAGCAAACTGTCTCTGGATTTACAGTGTGTAAATATTACCCCTAGAATGTCTCTTTGTGCTTGAGTTCAATTCTTGATAACAACATGGAGACTTTTATGCAGTTTTCTTGGCAGAAGTACAGAACTGGTTTGCCATTACCTTCCTCTGGATGTTTTCCTAATGTAGCCAACAGTCCTTGTCCCCCATCCAAATAAGTTCAGGACTGACTGTGCCTAGCTTAAGAGTTCAGCCATGATCCGCTTGGTGCTGCTACCTGTTGAGGTAGGCATCTTTTCTCCTCAAAATTATGCTTTCAGGGAGAAAAGCAGCCTTACTTTGAACTGCAGCACTGATCCATCTAGACAAGTGGTTGAGGAGAGAGCTGTATTGCGACAAAATGGCACTGCCTACGCAAATTTAAAGCATCTGTTACCTGCTGAAAGCTAATACAATTTCAGTGCCTAGTTCTCTCATTTACATCTCTGAATATGCCTCTGCAATGGTAAGGTTAAGTCTACAGAGAAAGTGTTGATTTCTACAAAAACTAAAGCTGGGCACATGTGAGCTTTCAAATTCTCCACCAAATCTGTGGCAAAGAAATGGGGTTGACCACTTTCTGAATTTCTGTAGATGAAGGAGAAATTCAACAATGATTTTGCAGTGAAGGAGAGGACACTCACATACATCTGCTAAGAAAGTAAGTGCAAGAACACCATATTTGAATGAGAATTTCATTGAAATTGATTGAAGACTGGTAGGAAAAAAAGTTGGAGAATTTATCTGCTCATCATTAGGAAGAACTTAACTAGAATAAATGGCCTTAAATTTCATACCAAACTTACCTCTGAAGCATGAACCTTTTGCCCAAGGGTAAGCTGATCTTATCTCCTTATACATGGAATGTCTCTTATTTCTTTATAGCTGAATTGTGAGGCCCTAAAAATTATTCTTCTCATATATTTAGTATCAGTAGAGAATGTAAGTGTGCAACAAAGAGGGAATGTAGGAGAAACTGAGAAAGAGGGGAAAAAAACTATGCATACAGTCAGATTTAACCTTCTAAACAGGCATTTATTATGACCCTTTATAATGGTTTAAGGAAGGATGAAAATGAAGCAAAAATGAGATATCATCAAAGTACCATTGAAGCCAATTAAGGGCAAATTAAATTAAACTAATGTGTACAAATACTTCAGCCAATCTAAAGGAAAATATTCCACTGATACTATATTATTTATCCTGCCATCATCTTTTTTGATCCCCATGCCAACCCCAGTGATTACTTGGAAAGAAGAAGGAAGAGAGAATGACACCAAAGCTGATGAAATAATTCTCATTTATATGATAATTTCCCTGTACTGTGCTTAATAGTCTGAGAATAACATCATATATATATATATATATATATATATATATATATATATATATATACACACCCATTCTTGAAGAAGCTTCACTACCCTAATTGAAATTAAATTACACACTTTTATTTGGTGTTCAGTTACTTGGGAAATATTTCATATTGATATTATCACTGATAAATATATGTCATATAGCAGACATACAGACCAGCCACAAGTGCCTTGGAATCCCACAGTCACATGGGAACCACGATGAGGAGGCAAGGAAGACAGCAACATCCAAGTACAGGTCCTGAAGAGCCAGCTCAATGGGAAGAACAAGATCCATGCCATCAACACCTACGCCCTGCTAGTCATCAGTTACCCTGCTGGTACAGTGAGCTGGTCAAAGGAGGACATGGAGGCTGCTGATATGAAGACCTGGAAGCTCCTCAGAATGTACAGAGGTTTCCACCCTAAGTCCAACACCCAGACACTGTACACCAGCTGGAAAGAGGGCAGGCAGGTGACCGTCAAAGCCATTTTCCTGGATGAAACCCAGAGCATTCAGGAGCACATCAGTAAGATGGCATCCCAAGATGGGCTGCTGAGAGAATGCCTGAGGCAGCAGCAGACCTGGGAGGAAGTTCAAGCAGAGGAAATGCCATGGCAAGACAAGACCCTGCATGGGTTGTACTATTGACAGATAGCTGAGGTGGCTGACACTGGGAAATCCTACCAGTGGCTGGAAAGGGCTGGACTAAAAGACAGCACTGAGGCACTGATCATAGCACTTCAAGAACAACCACTAAGCACCAGTTCCATAGAAGCAGGGGTCAACCACACTAGACAGGACCCAAGGTGCAGACTGTGCAGAGACAGTCCAACACATAGTGTCAAGGTGTAACATGCAGTCAGGAACAACATAGACTGAACAGCACAACCAAGTAGCTGACATTGTATACAGGAACACCTGCACAGTGTATGGGCTAGACAATCCCAAGTCCAGATGGGAGATTCTACAGAAGGGTGTGGAGAATAACAGGGCTAAGATCCTGTAGGACTTCCAGATCCAGATGGACAGGCAGGTACTGGCCAATCAACCAGACATTGTGGTAGTAGACAAGGACCAGAAGACAGCAGTGGTGATAGATATAGGGGTGCCAAGTAACAGCAACATCAAGAAGAAGGAGTATAAGAAGCTGGCCTTAACCATTATGTGTGTGTGTATGGGTTAATGTGTTTTGGACAAAAAGACATATATTTCCCAAGTAACTGAACACCAAATAAAAGTGTGTAATTTAATTTAATTTAGGGTAGTGAAGCTTCTTCAAGAATGGGTGATTTTAAAAAAAAATCCTCTCTCACCCCTATAGGTGGTATGTGTCTTCCTGTCAGGCCCAGCCCAAGAACAACAGAGAAACAGTCCAGCCAAGTTCAGTTATTTTATTGCTTACACCATATAGACAGAATCTTGCCAGACTAAATCTGTATTACTCTTACCTAGTGGATATAGCCTGGGAGAGTCTAGGGAGTGGCTATCCTAAATCTCTTCCTTTTCCCACACTTCTGAAGGAGGAACTAGAGAGGATGTGGAAAGTAAAGGCCAAAGTGGTCCCGGTGATGGTAGGAGCACTCAGGGCTGTGAGTCCTAAGCTGGGAGTGTGGCTCCAACAGATCCCAGGAACAACATCAAAGCTCTCTGTCCAGAAGAGTGCAATGCTAGGAACAGCTAAGATACTGTGCAGAACCCTCAAACTCCCGGGCCTCTGGTAGAGGACCCAAGATTGAGGAATATCTACGAAGGGAGAAGTGATGTGATGGACTACAGTAATGCAGCAGGTTCTCAGGAAGGAGGGAGTACATTCCAGGAAGGGGGGTGAAACAAGAGACCACACAGTCTGGAGCAGAAGTGTGGGAAAAGGAAGAGATTTAGGATAGCCACTCCCTAGAATCTCCCAGGCTATATCCATTAGGTTAGAGTAATACAGATTTAGTCTGGCAAGATTCTGTCTATATGGTGTAAGCAATAAAATAACTGAACTTGGCTGGACTGTTTCTCTGTTGTTCTTGGGCTGGGCCTGACAGGAAGACACATACCACCTATAGGGGTGAGAGAGGATTTTTTTTTTTTAAAATCACCCATTCTTGAAGAAGCTTCACTACCCTAAATTAAATTAAATTACACACTTTTATTTGGTGTTCAGTTACTTGGGAAATATATGTCTTTTTGTCCAAAACACATTAACCCACACACACACACACCTATGCCCATACCCTTTTGCCTTTAACTGTCACCCTTTTTGTCAGGTTCAGCCCAAGAATCAAAATGAGGCAGTCCAGACCTAGCTCAGCTTCTTTATTAGCTTGCACCTAATAGACAGAATCTCGCCAGACTAACTCTAATCCCCAACGACAGCAACTATAACCATGATGCCCTTAGGAAGGGGCCAGCCTCTTTCTCTTGACTTTCACACAGTCTGGCTGGGGGCTGAGGAGATCCTTTCCTTGGAATGCCTCTCCCCCTTCCCTGTAACCTTGAAGCTCCATTCCAGAATCCTCCCCACTCATGCCTTCCATCCCACTTCTGCATTTAACACAAAGATGACAATCCTGCTAGAAGAACTGTCCAAGGATAACTATAATTGTTCTTTTTTAAATATCCATACATACACATGGCATATGGCTCAGTTAAGCTGTCAAGTTGACATTTTCATTTTCAAGCCAAACTACTGGTGGTTCTTGGTAGACTGGAGCCAGTAAAACTGAATCTTTCCTATAGGCATTCATCTTGCTTCCACAGGAAATGGCCACTAGTCTCAGCAAGAGTAGAGGAGTTTTCCAGAATACTGCTCTGAGCATAAGAAGCCTTTCCAAATTCTCCATCAAATTTGTGGGCAGAAAAATTGGACCATTTCTCCTGATTTCATCAGGACAGGTGAAATTTTCTTGACCATTCTCACTTCCAGGACTCTTGCTTTGCGGTGACAGTAGCAGCACTCCTGAAAAAGTCTCCCTAAAGGAGTTCCCTCATGATATCTTCACTTGCAAAGCCAGACACGCTGCAAGTCATTGAAGGCAGGATACTACAAGGACACATAATTTTCAATGAGACATATTTATCAGCCATTTTGTAATTAAATAAGTTAAGAGCACTATGTTCAGCACTTAGAAATGTCATCAAAATATTTTAAAAACAAATTCTCTTTCATGAAATTGAATGAGAACTGGCAGAAAAATGGCAGAATTTCTCTCTGTGAGACCTCTCTACTGCCAGAGGGGTTCAGAGGAAGGATCAAGGGGAGCAAATTATAAATGCAGCACTGGGCCACTGTGAGAAAAGTTCTGTCCCTTTCACATGTGTATGACATCCCACACATGTAAGAAAGGGGCAGAGCTCATGTCACAACTGTGTGATTCTGCTTTTATCATTTTGATGACAGCGTTGGGTCTTGTGTATACCACTGGCCATTACATCTTCTTTCTGATCAGCTAAGCCACCCTGATCCGAACTGATTACCCGGCTCTCCAGAATTCTCATGCATTGGCCAAGTTGCTAGTTTAGGAACCAATTATTTGATGTTGTGATGCAAATGTGAATTCGTTAGGAGCTGGATTAAAGACACTAATACATTCCATAGATACCAGTAAGGAAAACTCTCAAATATAGGCAATCTGCAAATGTGACTGCATTATTTGTGGGAAGTTGTGACTTGGGTGTGTGAGAATATTCCTTGTCCTTCAGATGGGGAAGGCAATCATTACCTCACATACTGCTGCAATGAAATCCTGGACTGAAAGCCAGAGAATCAAAGCAGATTTTCATTATAAAGGATATACATAATCCTACTCAGATGTTAGGTACTCCATAGTTATGACCTCATCTTCTAAATACCCATCTATTAATCAAGCTATCTCAGCTGACAACTTATGAAAAGCATTAACTCAAGCAAAGACTATACAGTATGTATATATATGATCTGAATTTTGATTGGCCAAAGTCTATGTCTCTGTGGAGGCAGAACACAATTATATAAGAGTAGGTTCCTTTCAGACTGATCCCAATCACAACTAGGGATGTAATTGTTTGGATGTTAAGGGCAGAGTTAGCCAGACATGCTTTCAGAAGCTCTTTCACGTGCTCATTCCTGGGATACTGGATGTCTGAACAGATCTAATGAAACTAACCACTACAAACACTTTCCTCCTAAAATTACCCTTCAGTTACTTGAAGATTTTTTGTAAAAACAATGCCTGGCACAATATACCGTTAAAGCAGCTTTCCCCAGTCTGAGTCTCTTCAGATGACTAGACTTCAATTCCCATCTGCTTGCTGGAGAATTCTAAGAGTTGAAGTCCATTCATGTGGTAGCTGCCTATTCTTAATTTTTCCCAGATTCTCTGCAACCATTACCTATGAGAGTAAAAACAAGAGCTAGCTCTGCTAGTATGAACATTTTTAAAGCAATAACTATGTGAATTGCGTCTTATTCCATTCATCAAATCAGTTCAGTGATTTCAAAACAGATGTAACCAATCTAATAACCTTCTGGATTATTTAAGAAGTAATTGGACATGTAATCAGAAGGAGCTAATAAATAAGCTTCTGCCTTTTCTGTTGGGGCACCTGCCCTATGGAATAACTTAGCCCCCACCCCCTGCAAGATTGGGATGACTCTGACCCTTTTGGCTTTGAAGACCCTGGCCTTTTGCCCAGCCACTGGGCCAGAGCAGTGGATGAGCCAATCTGAAATGATTTGATATGGAACGATTATGGGCTGCCTCGATGCTGTCATGTCTTTGTTCTGTATATTAGCTTTGTGTTGGCTTTAATCTTATGTGAGTCACCCAGGGTAGCAATTTGAGAGTTGGGCAGCCATATAAATTGAGTACATAAAGAAATAAAATTCTGAGAAAATGTATATAGGACGATACTGGTCAAATCGCTAATATATTTGACTTATGCTGTGTGTGTGTGTGTGTGTGTGTGTGTGTGTGTGTAACAGGCTTGCTATCTTTAGCAAACATAGCAGCATCTTTTTTTTGGCTATGTCTACATGACGACTTCATCTCATCCCCTTGAATGTTATGGGTTTCAGTTATTCTTATTTTCCTCCCCCTTCTGATACCATCCAAGTATATAAAATCTGTTAGGCTTTGTCACCTTAATCTTGGAAGAAAAACAGGCAATGGAGGCAGGATAGCAATCAACTTTGGAAACAGCACATTTTATGCCAGTATTGTTTTCTGCTGACTCCAAGACAGATGAGGAACTTTACAACTAAGTAGCAGGAAAGGCCCAAAATACAAGCCTCCGTCATCGTCATCATCATCATCATCATCGATTCACTGACTTTATTAGTTGTCCTTATCTCTTGGCTTCTATTATATAGATAGCAAATATTTTGAATATAATTTTATTAAGAATTTTAATTACAATGGTAAAAACTAATTTATGTACTACTAACATCTTAACATCTTTCAACTTTATTGATTTAGTCTATTGACCATATCAAGTATAAAGGAAATAAGATAAAATAAAATAAATGCCATTGTAAACATACAAGTAAGAATTAATAAAAATATAAATAAAACTAAAACTATGATACAAGTTCATGTCAAGCCATCACCCCTGCAGTCAACCCCAATCTGATCTAAATAATCTGCCCTCTTTATAACTGCCTTTGATATAAAGAGTGCAGTCTTACTGGTGATACGCAGGTTCTTGCCCTGTAAAAAGTAGGAAAGTTTCTACTGGCTGCTCCAGTATTTTTTATTTTTTACATATAAATCTAAATGGTCAGTCCTTTCTACTGAATATAATCTACAATCAAACAGGATGTGTGCAGTATCTTCAATAGCTGGGGCGCCACAAATACATAGTCTTTCTTCATATGGGACTCCTTGAAATCTCCCATATTTTACCATAGAGTCTAACTGGTCGAAACGAGCTCTAGTGAAAGCTCTTATAAGATTTTGGGGTAAAGGAGTTGTTAGATACTTTTCTAATTGGAAGACTGATTTGTGTTGGGCCAGCCACTTCAAGGACTTGAGATGTTTAAGGTGTGCTATATCCTCTTGGGCAGCCACGTCCAAAACCCTTTGTTTAAAACTTTTTTTGGCCTTCAAGTCTGATTGTACTGGGAAGTGGATGGAAAATCCATATTGGGAAATTGTATTGGTAAATTGGGCTGCCTAAGCACGAGGAGGCTTATTGTGCAACTGTTCTTCAAAACAAAGCTTTGGTAATCTTTCTGAGTCCATAGATAGGATCTTCAGCCAGTAATTGAATACTTTTGTTACCAAATGACTTTGTATGGGGGGAATGTCTAGCTCTGCTCTTACAGCTCAGGTTGGGGTGGACTTATCCACCCCAAAATTCATTTCAGAAAGGAAGACTGTATCTGTTCAAACAAAGGGACATTTGAGCTTCCCCACAGTTCTGCCCCATAGGTAAGCATTGGGATGATTTTACTGTTATAAACCTTTATAATTGGAGTTAATGATCCTGGGTAACTGTGGTTGGTTAACTGCCTTAAGGCACTGGTGCAGGCTGTAGCTTTTATGGAACTTCTCTTGTAGTGGGAGAGCCATGAACCTTTTTCAGTAAAAACGAGCCCTGGGTATAAATGGGACTTAACGTGTTCTATATGTTCCCCGTCCAGGGTCCAATTATATCTGATCCTCCTTTTCCCGAAGATGACTACCTTGGTAGTTACATGTGCAATATGTACTAAACTTACATAGCAGCCTTCTCATTCCTACTTGGGTGTGTGACGTCAATACCATATCGTCTGCGTAGAACAGTATATTTACGTGTTTTAAATTTTAGGCATGTGTGTGTCTGTTGAATATAAAAACTTTGGGCTGTCACTTATATATAGATTGAACAAAATAGGGGCCAATATGCATCCTTGTCTGACCCCTTTGTAAGTATTAATGGTCCCTGTTAGGGCACCATTTGCTCTAGTATGTACCCTTAGGCAGGAGTTGGAATATAATGCCTTGATTAATAAAAAGAGTCTGGATTCCATGTTCATATCCGTTAGTTTCTTCCAAAGGAGGTCCCTATTTATTGAGTCAAATGCTGCCCTAAGATTGATGAAGGTAGTATACAGTTGATTCCCATTAGCTGAATATTTGTCTATTAGGTGACAGGTAGCAGGTCTTTTTCATTCACCCAATCCTCAATCTTATATAAGAGATATTTAGCATACAGTTTGGCTACTATGTCTATTAAACTAATTGGTCGGTAATTTGAGGGGTCACCCTTGTCCCCCTTTTTATAGATGGGGATCACAATAGAGAGCTCCCAACCAGCTGGAATTTGGCAGGAGTTATTTATGTGGGTGAATAAGTCTGCAGGTAGGGGTGCCCACCAATTAGTGTGTCCTTTAAATAATTCAGGTGGAAAGAGATCTTCACCAGGGGCCTTGTTAGGCTTCAGAGTCTGTATAAGTCTTCTAATCTCCCGTTCGGTCACTGGGGGCCAGAGTGGAGGAGAACTACAATCCTTCTGTGCTGCATTTTGTGTATCTACCATTCCGTTATCACTTGGGACTGTGAAAAGTTGGCTATAATATTCCTCCCAAGTGGTGGCGGATATTGGTATATCTAAGGCAAACCTGCGTTCCTTCAGCATTCCTGTGACCGAATGCCAGAAAAAGACTGGGTTTGTATTTTTAGCAGCTAATTCTAGATTTAGCCAAAGTGAGACTAGATAGAGAGATTTTTTGCACTTAATAGTTTTCTTGTAGTTTTGTCTAAGTGCTAGCATGATAGTATGATTATTCTTTGAGGGTTGAGTCTGTGCAATCCGCATTGTTTGCCTTAATCTTTTTCTCTGTGCACTACTAAAATTCTCATTGTGTTTTATCTGTTTGCTGTTTATACCCTCAAGTTAGTCCAAATGGTGCATTATACCACAACAGTTTTTGAATCCAGGTACCTAAAATCCACTAACTTAAAGAATGCATAAAAAATCTAGGACCCATTACTCCTGTGGAATTTAAATTTCCACAATGTTCAGACCAATTTTATTTGCAAAGTTGTGGCTGTTGCAGCATCCCTGTGGTCATGTGATCATAGTTTCCAATGCTTCCTGCCAGCTTCCCACAAGCAAAGTCAATGGGGAAGCCAGCAGGAAGTCAAAAGTCACTCCTGCTCCTCCTGCTTTTTTGCCCACCTGTGGACATTCTGTTTGTTTATTTATTTATTTACTATTAAATTTGTATGCCACCCATCTCCCCCAGTGGGTGACTCTGGGCAGCTCACAATTAAAAATCAAAGGCCTATAAACTATTAAAATACCCCCCAAATAATTAAATACTCAATCCATTAAAATCCACTATAAAACAAACCCTATACATAAATACTAAAGACATTCAAGATGATGGGGGGGGTGTGTGAAATCAATTACCCCACAAGCCACTTCCACTGATGCAAGTCCCCATCTGGCCCCAGGCCTTCCGGCATAGCCAGAATTTCACACCTTTCCTAAAGGCCATGAGAGTGGGGGCACACTGCACCTTGGGAGGTAGAATGTTCCATAGAGCGGGGGCCACAGCAGAAAAGGCCCTCTGCCTAGATCCCACTAGTTGAAATTCCTTGACTGGTGGGGTCTGTAACATGCCCCTTCTGCCGGACTGAGTGGGGAGGCCTGAAATGACAGGGGCGAGATGGCTCCTTAGATAACCTGGTCCTATGCCATGAAGGGCTTTAAAGGTGATGCCTTTAAAAATTGGACCCGGAAGCAAACTGGCAACTATTGCAGCTTATGTAACAGTGGTGTTATATGTGCCCTCCTAGGGGCATTCGGAACTGTCCACGCTGCTGCGTTCTGCACCAGCTGTAGCTTCTGGATACTCTTCAAGGGTAGCCCCATGTAGAGCCCATTACAGTAATCCAACTGGGAGGTGACCAAGGCATGAGTGACCATGTGGAGGGCCTCCTGATTGAGGAAGGGGCGTAACTGCTGCACAACACCAAGTTGCACAAAGGCCCTCCTAGTCATGACTGCCACCTGCTCTTCGAATAGGAGTTGTGAGTCCAGGAGGACCCCCAGATTACCCACCAGGTCTGTCTGGGGTAGTGTGACCCTGACAAGAATGAAAGATGATAAATTCCTAGATCTTGAGGCTCCCCATACCCACAGCCACTCTGCCTTACCAGGGTTCAGTTGAAGGCTGTTGTCCCCCATCCAGGCCCCTATAGCCTCCAGGCACCACAGAAGGATTGCCACAGCATCACTTTGGTCCCCTGGGATGGAAATATATAGTTGAGTATCATCAACATACTGATGATACCTCATCCCATGGTGCCAGATGATCTCACCCAACGGTTTCATGTAGATGTTAAATAGGAGCAGCGAAAGCACTGAACCCTGAGGCATCCCACAGAGTAGGGGCTGTGGGTTGGACCTCTCACTCCCTATCAACACTGATTGGGTTCGGCCTTGGAGAAAGGAGCTGAACCAGCACAGCACTGTGCCATCCAGCCCCAACTCCTGCAGCTGACCCAAAAGGATACCATGGTTGATGGTATCAAAAGCCGCCGAGAGGTCAAGAAGAACAAGGATGGATGCACTACCCCATCCCACTCTCACCAGAGATCATCCAGAAGTGTGACCAATGCTGTTTCTGTCCCATAACTGGGCCTGAACCCTGACTGATAGGGGTCCAGGTAATCCGTTTCCTCCAGGATCCTCTGAAGCTGCCATGCAACCACCTTTTCCACCACCTTTCCTAAAAAGGGAAGGTGGGAGACTGGACAAAAATTGTCCAGAAGGGTGGAATCTAGCAATGGTTTCTTGAGGAGGGGGGCAGACCAAAACCTCCTTGAAAGGCTTTGGGAACACCCCCTCCTGCAAGGATGAATTGACTACCACCAGTACCCACCCTAAAGTCACCTCCTTGGTAGCTTTAACTAACCAGGAGGGACAAGGATCTAGAATACAGGTAGCCGCACTAACAGCCCCAAGGACCCTGTCTGCTTCCTCAACAAGGTCAAACTGTTCCGAGATAACTGGGTAAGAACGCTCCCCAGGCAACTCCACTGGACCCATCTCACACTTGGCCTCCAACTGAGAACGGATCTGAGTGATTTTATCCATCAGGTGTTCAGCAAATTTCTCTCCACGACCCTGTAAATAGTCCTCTGAGGTCTCCCTACCCAGGAGGGACCAAGTGACCCTGAATAGGGCTGCCAGGTGACACTCTGAGGATGCAATAAGAGCAGAGAAATACTGACATTTCACCACCCTTACCACCACTAGGTAGGTCTTAATAGCAGCTCTAACTTGTGTTCGGTCGGACTTGTCTTTAGTTTTCCACCAGCGGCGCTCTAGATGTCTCTTAGCTCTTTTCAGCTCCCTTAACTCCTCCGTAAACCATGGGGAGTGCTGGGGGCAATGGGCCAAGAGAGGCTGCACAGGCGCAATCCTGTCCAAGGCCCCAGCCACCTCCTTATTCCAGGCTGTGGCCAAGGCCTCTGCTGGACCATGCAGCAAGGCCTCAGGAACAACCCTCAGCTCCCTTTGGAACCCTTGCAGGTCCATCAGTTGCCGGGGGCAAACCGTTCAAATAGGACCCATCTACCTGCGCAGGGGGGCAGCATAGAAGAATCTGACGGCCACCAGGGAGTGATCTGACCATGACAGATGGGATAATATGAAATCCCCCACCAGATCACTCTGCCACTGCTCCGACAAGAAAACCATGTCTGGAGTGTTACCACTGTCCTGAGTCAGGCCATGGATGACCTGGGATAGGCCCATGGCTACCCTGGTAGCCATGAACTCCTGAGCCACCTCTGAGACCAGCCCCAGGGATGGCAGATTAAAGTGTCCCAAGACCATAAGCCTGAGGAACTGCCAACCCCAAGATGCCCTCCAGTAGCTCAGGCAGGGAGCTTGCTATGTAGCTGGTACAAAAGCAACACGCCCAACTGATCCCAGGTGCCCAACCTCAGGAACAGGGTCTCACATCCAGGAGCTTGTGGAGCAGAGCCCCTGAAGGCCAACAGAGATTCCTGGATGACCACTGTCACACCCCCTCCCCTGCCCTGGGGTCTCGGCTGGTGCCAACCCTAAACCCAGCTGGACACAGTTCCAAAAGGGCAACACCCCCTTCTGGTGTCAACCAGGTCTCAGTAATGCATGCCAGGTCAGCCTGCTCCTTCCCATTAAGGTTGTGAATAAGGGGGCCTTATTACTGATCGACCTGGTATTCATCAGCAGCAGCCGAAAGCCTGGGCCTCTGTAGGCCTGCTGACCAGGGTCTGGGCTTGACTCCAGAGGGCCGGAACACGTCACCAGTATAATGCATCGGGGGTGTCTTCCCCTGAAACGGCCTTCCCTTTGACTCCCGTCACAATGCCCCATGCCCATCACCACCTGAATACCTGCTCTGAACCACCCAAGGTGCTCCTCTCCCCACCCTCCTGGCCTCCGACTTAAGGGGCCTGCCACACCATAAACCATACAGGCAAGGGGAAAAAAGGAGGGTGGGGAAATGGGCCCCTGTGGCACTTCAGCTATCTGCTCTCAGTGCCAACAGGGGTCAGTCACCCCAATTCCTCAACTTCTCAAACACGCTCCCTTTCTCAACTAACTTCTCTCACTGGCTGGAGAGAAGAGGGCCACATTCACTCCTACCCTCTCCCCATCTCCCATCCAGGCAGAGAGTAGCACATTCATCTCACAACCACATACCATCCACCCACACCCCCCACAACCGCTCAAGTTCCCCCGGCCTCTTCTCTAGGGGTACAGGAAGCCCCTTGCCATGTAGGGGCTAAAACCCACACCTCCCAAAGTCCCAATGTCTCTGTGGGTCTAGGTACTGTGGCCCCCCAGGCTCTGGCCACCGCTCCGCCATCGCCGTCGAGTCCACCTCAGCCTCACCCCTGGTGCTCTTGTCGCCACCGTCCCTGGTGCTCTCACTGCCAGTGCTGCTACTGCTGAAACTAACAGCATTGGGCTTGGGCCCCAGCTCCACCAACATTCTCAGCCCAGCTGGACTGACTCTCGGCTCCAGCGTCACTGCACTTGAGCCCAGGCGTTGCTCCCAGCCCAGATGGAGCGGCCCCAGCAGCAACACTCTCCCACTGCCACCACCGCAGCCGTCGCAGCCTCCATCATCTCCCCCGGACCTAAGTGCTGCCCACCGCTACACTCGCCCTATTGCCCATGTCCTCTCCTCTCTGTCCTTGGTGTCTTCCACGTCCTTGTCCCAGCCGCTGCCATAGCAACTCTCCTTCCCACTGCGACAGCCCTCATCGGACGGAAGTAACGCTGGGGGTTCTCTCCATTCACCCCACATTCACCTATAAATTCGCCACCTCCAACTCTCCGCACCCCCATGCTGGCTATGGTCAAAAGTTGGCAAATTCATGGTTATGGCTGGGAGCTACGCACTGGGCATCCACTCCCTGCTGCCATCTTGAATTTATCTGTTTAGGTAAGTAAATATTGACTTATTATTGAAGTTTGTTTGCCACTAGAATTATTTTTCTACTTATGATATATACTCTTCTTAGATGATCATGGGACCATCCAACATTGGGGTAAAAAAATACAGTCAGCCTAAAATTTAATGTTCATTCTAGTCACATCAGACTGCACTACCTTTCTCTCAAAGGATGACACAATGGGTCACAGGGTTGTCTAGTACAAACTAAACTTAGAGAAAGAGAAGAGAATGTAAAGGAAGAATAAAAAGTGCAGGAAAAAAGAAAGAATATAATAAAGAAAAAAAAAAGAAATATATAACAAAGTGACTTCCAACCTTCATCCCAACAAATATAAACAAATTTAATAACTCTTCACCCCTATAAGGTTAAACAGATGTCTCTTCATCCCATATCCCATCCCTTAACTATAATAAGTTAATCCATAAAACATCAAGTTTTCAACCCTGGCATCAGCAAAAAAATCCCTAAAGGGTTTCCAGAGCATTGCAAAAAAAAAAAGAAAAAGAAAGAAAAAGCCTTATTTTAACCTTGATCAAATAAACCAACTTTATATTCCTGCCTTTTAATTCTAACAAACTTTAATTCAATCAAATATTGTAGGATTTCATTTCTCTTCAATTCTTCTTTATCCCATTGCACAGATTTCTTCAAGGCTTTAACAAGCCTCTTTTATAGATCCAATAAAAAACATTTTACAGGTCATTCTCTTGATTTATCATTACCCTTTTAATTTTTAAAACGTCAGCCAGTTTCTTTTTTATATGCAGTAAAACATCCAATCATTCTCTTGGCCTGTCATTAGCAGTTCCATATTCTGTACTTTCTCTGACGTGTCAGATAAAATTTGTTCCACATCTGTTATTCCTTCACTATATATTTTAGATTTAGTCTATCCACAGAAGCAGACATCATTACTGGCAGTGTTGATATTTTAGTTACTAATTTCTGGCTCCATTCTTCAAAGATCTCCTTAAGTATTTCCACTGTTATAACATTTTGTAAGACCCAGTATTAACTAACATCAAGGACAGGATTGTATTTTTTTTTCCTTCTGCTTAAAATCTTTAGTCCCCTCTAGTGTTGAGTTTCTAAAATCATTATTTATTTTTGTTATAACTTGCAATTAATTGTTGTACACCACCCAGAATCACCTTGTGTGAGATGGGAGGCTATATAAATATGATAGATAGATAGATAGATAGATAGATAGATAGATAGATAGATAGATAGATAGATAGATAGCCAGGATAGTCAAAATAAGTCTATTTCCCATGAGAAGTTGTTTATTTTTTATAGGCAATTTCAAAATCTTATAGTAAAAGTCTATACTCCCAATTTATCTGGACCCTTAATCCATTTATAACATTCTTAGATCAAAATCTTATTTAGTTTTTTGCTGTTTATTTCAAATTCTTTAAGTTCTTAAGCTTATAATTAATTTTTCGTTTGTTCAGAGTCGAAGATAAACTCAGCTCATGAACTTTTCAAACGTCATTCCAAAAGTCTCTAATAGCTTTAAAATGGTTACTAGGCAACTTCTGAAAGTGATTAAAAAGTGAGGTTTGCGAACGTAGTGTCCTTTAAAAGGCTCTGCCGTGGTTGTGAGCAAGATGGCTGATCCTGTCACTTCCTGGTACTCAAACCTACAGAAAGTGGCTGTCCTGAGGTTTCCTCACAAGAAGCAGCCACCTGGAGCACATGTGAACAATCTTCCATTGTGTCCTTATCCAGAGAGGTTCAAAGGGACCGGTCTACCTACTGGTTCCTTTGTTTTTGATGTGGTTGTTGGCTCTACTTTTGCAGAACCATTTTCAGTTCGCTGTATCTTCCCTGGAAGTCCCAGGTAGCAAACGTTTTGAATGGGGAGCTTTCAAAATAATATTATGTTGTTCACTGGACCAGATTACATGGACAAACTGGCTATGTCTGCTTAACTTTCTTTAAGAGAAAACAGATAAAAAGTATGGAGAAAATTATTCCAATTAGTACTGAGCAAATCACTTCTAGATTTGTAATGGGAAGGGGTTTAGAAATTTTTCAAATAAATAAATAATTTAAAAAATATTTTTGGAGCCTTGAAGTTATTTATTTCCTGTATAAATATCCATTGTGAATGAATGCAAGTAACTGGAAAATTCATACAGAGGTTGCTTTCTGTTAGTATGGATAAATTCATTATTATTATTTCTCTCTGAGCTTCTGTGTCTAATTATATGGTAGAGACATGCAAGCTTGCAGTAACATATAAAATCTTGTTAAATGGTATATTATTACATTCTATTATTTGCCAGCAATACTGACAAGCCTCTGATGCTTAAAACTGCACCCCCAATTAAGTTAAGGTAATTAACTCATTTGGATAATATGCATATAGTTAATTTTTATGTCAAGCAATGTCCTTAATACAATACTGAATACAATTTGCATTTTAATAGCACTCCTAATACAATAAAAATTAGATTTTCTTGTCAAACATTTCATACGACTCTAAATCAATCTGTTCTGCCCCTCATGTGTCCCATTATGTGTTACTAAACTCAAGAAACATTTTCTCAAATTGGGTGCCCTCAATTCCCAGAATTCTCAGCAATGGCCATGTTAGCTAGACAATTCTAGGAACTGAAGCCTGCACATTAGGAAGGCAATCAGGTTGAGGATGGCTGCTATAGGTTCACTCAGTGTATTCTAATTCCCCACCTCTGATTTCTAAAATTCTATTATTATTATGGAACTTTATTGGTGAACTGATTTCTTATTTGGCTGGTGTACTGTATGGTTGGCTATGAGTGTTCCTTTGCAAAAATGAGTTTGCACATGTGCAAACAAGAACTTTCTGAAACATTTGCATTTGAAATAGCTTGAAGAGTTTAGAAAGCTTTCCCCACATTCCTCTCTTCAACTCTACTCCCCTCACTGGGTTTAAGGATTGGCTAAACTATGGGACATAAGGGAACTGAATTTGACTCAGGTGGAGCCAAAGTACAGAGGGTCTTATCCTACCTGGCCTTCTCTTTATCCTGGGATGGAGGCTTTTAGATTCATAAGGTTTAGGGTTATGGAGAGTACAAAAGATTATTGCACATGTCCCAAATGCAGACATGGTTTTTAGTAAAGAAAAACAGAGAAAAAGCAGTGGAAGAAAAGAACACAAAATAAAACCTGTAGGGAAATATTAAAATACCAAAAATAAATAATTTGTAAAAGTTAAAAAAGAGGCAACACCAAGACATAATTCCATGGGTTCCATATATTAATCCACTAGAACATATATTGGGAAAAGCAGGGGAGGGGGTGGGCGGATGGATTGAATAGCAGAGATTGCAGTTTTGCCTATTTTATTGTTTTCAGTATTAATCGTTATTAGCAAAAGACTTTATTGGAGGAAAATCCTCTTCAAAACATTTCCTGAGTGAAAGAAAAAGGAGAAATGACATTTGAATATTACCTGTTTTAGCAGTTATGTCCAGTTTTGCACATCCCATCAATTTTAAACAAACAAGTCATTGTTTTTTGTACTTTTCAACAAAATGAAAAATGAGTATCTTCCTCATTTAATAAAAGATGAGCCAAGAGCACTACAAGAACAACATGGACTTCTGTCAAAATCTTTCAATTAAATGTGAAGATAACCAAAACATACTATTCCATATTTTCTTCTCTATCTTCCCTTGAGCCCTCTGTTCTCTCATATGTACTGTCAACGGTAGATAGCTTATATCCGCTGTGGCTGTGATTATAGCGTGTGTCTCAATGCTGTTCTCCTTAGCCAGATGTTCATATAAATACACTTTTTAAATATTTCACTGTACTGCATCTACAAATTGGCAGTTATGGCCCAGATTTTGAGAAACAAAGTGCACCTAAAATTGCACCTAAAAAATCAGGTTTGGCTTATCCATGGATGAGCTTATCCGTCAGCATATATGGTAATACTTTTTTTAAAGTACCTGTATTTCCCATATATACTTGTGTATAAGCCTACCCTTGAATTTTAATCAAAATACCATGAAAAATGCAGGTCGCCTTATCCGCAGGTGACACATCATAGCTTGACATGCAGAACAGCATTCGTAAGAGAAGATGTGCTGGATGGGATCAAATGCCTATTTAGTCGAG
Source organism: Python bivittatus (assembly GCF_059951505.1). Lineage (NCBI taxonomy): Eukaryota > Metazoa > Chordata > Lepidosauria > Squamata > Pythonidae > Python > Python bivittatus. Next base: position 75,983,184 of record NW_028277098.1, on the reverse strand, counting down.
CAATCGCTCCAAACAATAGCCAAGAGTAAAAAAAGTACATTCACTTGCTCCTCCTCATATTCCCAACAAGTAACATTCAGATGTACAGCTTTTAACACTGGACATAATATGCAGACATTTACACAATGTTACTACCAATTGTTGATCTGACCACCGTTCTTCTTGGAATTATATTCTTGCCCACATGTCTGTCCTGAAATGCCCTGTGCTTCAATTTGCTCTGGATTCTGTCCTGCTTCCAACATAAGGTTCAGACTGATGACCATATCTTCTGCCTCTTAAGAACACAGGCCTCTGTAGCAAGCCACAAAGACAGAAAAATGATGACAAGGGTACAGTGATGTCACAATGCAACTCCACCCTTACATATTTGCATTCCGCCCCATGATGCATAAGTCACATTATTTCTGTCCTGATATCACCACATGCCATCTCTTGTCCAATCTTGCCTCCCATGGCAGATACCTAAGGGTATGAAATACCACCTTAAGATGTTTCTTAAAGCAGCTACATTTTGTTTTCAGGATCACAATTAAGTCTTAAAACATTTGTGCAGAGAGGTCTTGGATTTGGGCTTGCATGAGGTCTAAAACATTTCTAAACATTTTCAAAATGTGCACAACCCTAATAATTATCCTATTCTTCTTGTGCCTCAACCCACAAAGCCAGATGCATTGTGGACACAATAAGTTCAGTTTCTATCAAAACCTGAAGCTAATGCAGAGGAGAATAAATTAATAGAAATAAGACTCCAGTTCATGAAAGACAAAGAGATTCTCCATTCCCATTCATGCTCACTGATTATGTTTGTGAGTGGGAAGGTTTACTTGCTCTGGAAATAAAGTCAGCAACTGACACTATTTCATTTTCTTTTTTCCATAGCAACTTAGGAAAAAAACCAGCTACCAATAGAGGACCAGAGATCTCTCTTTTTTGGGAGGAGAGCCTCCTCCTCCTCCTCCTCTGCCATGGAACAGCACAGCACCTGAGCATGTTATGTCCTTTGGGAATGTGGCAATATAAAAATAAAGTTAAAAAATAAAAAGAGAATGTCATCAACCACAAATAGCTCTAGGATGTACTCAGACATCCCAGAAGAAGGAAACAGCAAACCACTGTTACATTGTCCTTAAGAAAACAGTGTGGATGTTTCCGTGAAGTCCAGGAATCAAGCTGAGCTCAAATGAAACTTTATTTTCACCTAAAATCCGCTGTTGGTATGTGGTCTATTGTTTTTACCACTATTGGCAATGATGAAAAAAAGTTCCAGGGGTTCCTAAACCTTTTTGCTATCCCAGCTCCCTTTAGTATAATCTTAATGTATACACCTCCCCTAAAAATTCAAACACCGAAATGAACACAAATGAAAAATGAAAACAATACAATGAAACTTTAGGAAAAGGTGGATTTTGTGTAACAATGTAACTAAAAAGTTCTTCCCACCTCCCCTGGACTCTGCACCTCCCCAACACCTCACAGTTTGGGAACCCCTGAGTTAAACCTTATAAAAATGAAAATTGTACCAAAGGAAACTTGAAATATGGCAATGATCGAATGAAATGCCTGGGGATTTCAGCAAATAGAATCTAGAATCAAACAACAAAATCTTGGCAAGGGGAGGGGGCTCCAGAAATTAGAATTATTTTAAGGATCTCTGGTTTACAAAAAAAAAAAAAGAGGATGACTGTGACAGGTAGTAACTGTAGAGATTGTGCATGCAAGCATAGTACAGTTTTCTTTTCAGCCAAGCTCACCTATATATGCTTATTGCAGCCAGATGAAGACCCCGTCATTCCCTGCTGCCTCCCCAGACTTCTGGCAACTGCTTGTCATGTTACAAGAAGAGATCCTGATGCAGATCCCAAACTCTTCTCAGATCCCAAAGCAAAGAAAACGTGTTGGCATGGCTCCATGATATTATAAACTTTTGACAGATTTCCTAATTACCATTTTTTTCTCAGACACATCTAAAATCGCTTGTTTGATTTAATGCAGAATTTCTTCTTGATGCTATTTCTCAAAGCATTTGTGGAAATTGGCAATTATAGTTTAATTTAGCTCTCACAAAGAATGAAGTGATTAGGTGAAAGTGCATATGGTCAAGTTTTTCCCTTATGAATGAATAGAAGATACATGTCCTAATTTTATTCTACTAAAGTCAAAGAGAATTAAAAACTATTGAAATTGATGTTTTCACAATTAGGGTATGCTGATCACTCTAAACCCAATCTATTTTATATTTGCATATACCCAATCATATGTGATCCAAGATAGACACACACCCACACACCCACATACATGAACACTTTCATGTTTCTGTACACATGCTTCTGTAAGGTAAATATTTTTGAACATATTTTCTAATATACATATGTTTTATATATAATGTACCTCAATGCACTTCTGAAATATTGTTTCAAGCTAAGAATTATACTGTAAAAGGTGGAGAAGTGCAGAATTTAAAGAATACTTGTGTTCTGTATAGAGAATTATAGTACATAGAAATAGAATGTAGAATTAGATCAGTTCATTTAAAAACTGGTTCAAGCAAAATTCTCCAATATTAGCATTTCTTCATTAAATTTCTCTAGGTTACTTTTAAATGTCAAACTGGAGAAAGAGGGAAACACTTCAAATATTGCAGCTGAAGCTATAATTAAGGATCTACTCTATGCAGGGCAAAGGTGTGTCTTTTCAGTTAGAATGTATATTCCAACTGCAGCTTTCATTAAAATGCAAACAGTAGATAAAAGCAGAGGTCAGTCAGATTTACTCAATAATATTTGCAAGACTGTAAATGAACATTGTTGTGGAATGAAATGCTTTGGAGATATTATTATATATGATAAAAAGAGAAAGCAGGTGTGAGAAAGACACTGTTCACAAACAGGTTAAAGAGGAATAACATTTTCATTTCTTTTTAATTCACCCACCGGAAAGGATACGAGGTGAGGGAATTGTTGAGTCCTTGGCGTTCTTTCAGCTTGCTTTTCTTCTTGCAGACCTTTCATTGCCAGGCTAGGTAACATCATCAGTGCACGAGGAAGTGGAGCTTGTTGGCTGCTTATAAGCTGTAGCTTGTCCTACTAGTCTTGATTGGGCACTGCTTCTTCCTTGGTTGATCCTGCTTACCTGGGTGTGATGAGGAAGGATGTCTTTAGGGCTGTTTTCCCCTTTCTTTGACCTTTGGTGGCTCCCTTTTTTGAATGGCTTATAGATGGAGTTTATTTCGGTATATCTGTTAATAGCTGATTTGTCAGAGTGCCAAGCCTCTATGAATTCTCTTGCATTCCTGGATCTGGAGTGGCCTAAAATGTCTAGTTTTCCAGCTGAACTTGTATTTGAATTTATCCATGTTATAGGTGGACTAGAATCTTGGGTCTCCCCACTCCTCGTCCAACACTTTAGCCACTACTCCACAGCAGATCTCGCTAACAGTGATAGCAAAACCAACAAAAAGTTATAATTGAAATTCATAGAACAGTAAAATAAAACAGACTGTTAAAAATAACAGTTGAAATGTAACATCACCTTACATTTAAAACCTGGGAAACTGAAACGAGTCTTTCCCCTTTTGCTCCGCTCTGGATGGTGGTGGTGAAGCAACTGAACTGGATATATACTGTGTCTAACTCATGATGAACTAATTCTAGTGCCACCCATGCACCCTTTTCCCCAGCCGCAACTTCCAAACACCACTAGCACAGCAATGTGCTTTCTCTCCAATGAAGTTTCACCTGCACCATTGGAATGGCGTTCCTATGTTTGAGGTGCAATTTTCTGAATACTGTGTGGACACTATTCCATGCAACAAGTTGCTTCTGCATCAGTGTCAGTGTCACTTTTACTGTAAACCCTAAACAAAAAGAGTTTGTATCAATGTTCCTTGCTCACATGTGTCTCTGTGTGGCAGGGGTAGGATTATACATTATCTAGTGGCAGACCAATCCTGATAAGTACATTAGGCTATCAATCATTTATTTGATTTGCAGGATTTAATCTCAACAAGGCATTCGTTTTTCTAAGGTAGGAATTAGGTCCTTGCTTTCAGAGGCATACAGAGCTCTGTTCTTCTGTTGATTTTAATCAATAGATTTAGATAGATATTGGATTCAGTTGTTGTGAAGGGACACATGGTACAGCTTTCATAGGATTACACCACTTCAGAAAGCACCTTTGATACCTTCTGTTCCTCAGACGTGCCAGCTAACTTTAACAAGTGGTGTATACAGTTGATATAAACTGCATCATCTAGTTTAATATCATCTAGCTCAGTACTGTCTGTTCCAGCTTTCTCCAGCATGGTTTTTAGGCAAGACGGTTGAGAAATCTGGAAGCTAAGTCCCAGCACACATCTTGACAATGTCCAATTCAGGAAGGATCACTGTTATAATGCTACACTGATGACCAACTTCAGGCAATATTGTTCCATATTGTTCCTAGTGTTACTAGGTAGTTATCACATATATTGATGTACAGCTTTTTGGTTCACACACATGTTCTGGAAAATTTTAGCTTATGAACATGTGGGAAATACCAGAATGGAGACTTCTTAGAAAATTGAACAAGTTATAGTTCTCTAAACATGTCCTCAAAACCATATATAGTTCCCATATGTATTAGAGGAGGCAACAACACTCAAGTGGAAAACTACTAGGAGCCTTGATGAATGTTATAAAAGTTGATGGGAACTGTACAACTTTGGAATGATTACATTTGGCCACCTGATTTGATTTTTCTGGAACTGAAATCTAACTTAAAAGACTCTAATGCTGGGAAAGGTGGAAGGAAAGAGAAGAGGACGACTAGTAGCAAGGTAGATGGACTCAGAGTGGCAATGAGTACATTGTTGGAAGACCTGAAAGATCAGGTTAGGGGCAGGTCATCATGGAGGAAATCTATCAATGTGATCACTAGGAGCCAAAAACAACTTGATGGCACATAATCAACATGATCATCAAACCTAGCTTGGTCAGCTAGACTTTGGGAATTGGGAGATACATATGGATATATGCATGAGAGAAAGAGTGAATGAAGTTTTTATTTAGAAAGTGATCAAGATAAACTGCAAATCTGTGTTTGTTTCTCAGTTCCTGAGTCTTTGGATAAAGAAAAATAGAAACAGATAAAGAAAAACAGCACTGGAGATGTCATAAAACTTTTTATGACCCTTCATGAGACATAACTGACACGGTCCATATGTGCTGGAACAAATTAAGGCAGTAAAAATATTCAAGTTTAAAAGAGCAATCAAGGCATTGCAAAGTCCTGTGAAGGGTGGAAAATGTCCCAAATGGTCTATGCAAGATCCTAGGACAGAACAAACAAGCAGATTTTGTCGGTAAGGAGCTTAGCTAAGATGAACACCTTACAACTGGAAAAAATGGTAGATAACTTAGCAGGCTCTAATTGGGAGATGCTGATCTCTGGTTTATGACAAAAATCAAGTCTAAATAAAGGTTTTCAGAAAGCTGTGCTCTCTCAATCATTCTTGAAATTTGAATTGGCTGAGCAATGTCAGTTTCTCTTGTCTTCTGTGTAAATTCTGCTTCATCAAATTTCTGGGTTGGTCTACATACAGTATGTATGATATGGGTAGTGATTTGAGGCAGTAAGGGAAAAACCATTTTCATTGATTTTTATATGGAGCTTCCTCTAATATAAATGTTTTTATAACAAAGTTTCTTAAGACATTCCTTCTTATATTATATTCCCTAATATCATAGATTCAATTATATACCATTTTTAAATAAAAAAACTGCATTGCAAAATTTAAAACAGTGCATAATTTGAAATGTAACACTCTTCTGATACATGTATTTGCTTAAGAAGTATACATTGGGCTCCTTTGCAAACAAAAGTATTCCCTATTTTCAAGATTTTAATCCTCTCCAATATAACTTTCAGCCTCAAATGGGACCACTAGGATTAATAACAATTTCAGAGGAAACTGCAATCAAGCACACAGGACAGAAGCAGGGAGGTTCAAGGGAAGAAATGTGTATTGTGATATTACAATATAAACGCCACCTTTTATTTATTATTATTTATTTATTTATTGGATTTCTCCACCGCCCGTCTCCCCCACAATAGAGGACTCTGAGCGGCTTACAACGACATTAAAACTATGAATATATATAAAATGCATAATATATATAAAATTAAAACAATACTAAAAAAGAACAATCCAAGAAGATGGAACATCAGGCCGGGGACAGCTGGCCACTATGGGGCTAGCCATCTTCCTGCTTGAGATATTCCCTCCCCGCCCCAGGCCAAGTGACAGAGCCAGGTCTTTGAGGTCCTTCGGAAGGCCAGGAGTGAGGGGGCCAATCGCCACACTCGCTTTTAATGAGTGTGAAGATTGTGTTATGTCATCACAACACACATTTTGTCATTTTGATGTCATCAGAGTTAGGAATGGTCCCTTTTGAAATCAGGTAAATTGCTTGTGTAGGAATTGTTTACATATTCCCACACCTTAACATAAAGAGCTAATCGAACCCAAGGTTCACTTTGAAAATAAAAACTGTTGCTAAATTAAAACACATACTTCTCTTATAACATATAGCTTGACTTTTAAATAAGCATTTTTTTCTGATACGGTCAGTTAGAGTCATGAGTATATGTGGAAAACTGCTACTTATATTAATGTTGTCTCTCACCTTGATGAGTAATAAAAATAAAATTGCAATTTGTTGTGCTTTGTTTTGAAGTGCCAATTTGAGAGGCTTTTGTTTCCTAATAGCAAGCTACTCTGCTTTTATGTGTGCCCAAATGTGTTTATCCTATTGTGAGGAAAGGTATACATTCTTGACACACAAGATACATAATGCCACTGTGTTGTTCATAAATTGTTGCTGCGTTCAGCTCCACCTTAATAATGTGTATGTGTATGCATTTGTAGTGTGGGAAATACAGGTATTTCTCATGGTTCTTGGACCACAGTTGGGCAACCTGTGGTTATAGAGCTACATCTGACCTAATTTCCAAATACTATGCAAGAGATCAGCTCAAACTTCTGATATAGCTAGCTACCCTTTCTCTGGGTAGGAGAGAGATAAAAGGAAAGAAAAGGAATCAGGGAGAGGTAAGATGTCCCCAGCCCTTTTCTCTCTGCATTGCTTATTGCAGCCCATCCACCCTGAGATTCCCAACAGAATAGTCCCCAGGGAATATGGGTTTTAGCAGATGAATGGGAGAGATCATCAGCCTGTGTGCGCTGAACCAATGGAAGATAGTTCTTTGGTGAAAGAATTGTGTCCTATGTTATGCTAGTAGAAATAATCTGAATGCAAATTCCCCGAGGGCGGGGAGACTATGTTTGGTGAAATGTATCCTCAGTTCCTAAAAATACACACTTAATATACTTTACAAGACTCTATGGATAGGTGCTAAATGAGAATTCATAATTTGGAACAATAGCAATGATTATTTTGAACAGAAATAGGAAGCCATTTATACTCAATAAATTTGCTTCAAGGGACATTTAAGAAAACAAAACCAAAATGCTCCAATCTCTTGATCCTGAGGAAGTCCCAAGAATTGCTGTTAACAATCTAAGTGGACCACTGATTTCTTTCTTTTTAGGATGTCTTCTGAACAATTTATATAATTTGAAATCTATTTGGGATGTTTTGTATAGAATATCCTGGGTTTTACCTGATCAGGAAGATTTAAAACTCCAAACCACTTTCCTTAATGTTCCATTAATTCTGGCAAACCTGTTAATTTCTTCCAAGCACCTGGGCCACAAACCATCAAAGTGTCCATGAAATGGCTTGCAAATTTCAGCCACAGCTTTGATGGAAATTGGTAGTTTTCAAGTGTGTAATGAAACCCCAAATGAATCAAGTTTCATTTGGTTGCAAATCTTCCTGCTCTGATCAAAGGTGTACTCAGAAAGGATGAGGCTTTGATACTGCAGGAAACACATCTCTTGCAATGTTCAAAGTAAAACCCTGGGATTTGGTTGAGGCATTCCTATTGGGAATACTGCAGCTAAACTTAGCAAAGCTTAGCAAAAGGGGATTGGAAGTGGAGGTCACAGGAAAATTATCATATATTTAGACCCTTCTGTGTTTTTTCCAGGGGCAGCTTTTTAATTCCTTCACATCAATGTTCAAAATGCAGACTGAACCAAAACATATTGGAAAAAGAAATAGCTGCCTGTCTTACAGCGCTCTCTCTCTCTCTCCCTCCCTCCTCCTCCTCCTTTCTGTAGTTATAGTACTAAGCAGTGTAACCAAATTTATTGCTCTGCTCCTTCAAATGCATTTTAAGCAAATGAAAAAAATGACAGCATGTTCAGAGAGAGAGAGAAAGTTCTCTTTCTAAAATTAGTTTCTGACCCACATTTCAACTATCAGAGTCAGTGAATTTGCAGCATATGTAAGAGCATCAACCATAACTTGAAATAACTACTGTCTTCTGCTGTTTATTCCAACATGGGGTATAGGTTCTTCCAACCTAGTACCAGCCAGAAGAGTTGGATTTCCTACTCTCTCATTGTGTTGGTTGAGTGATTCAGTGCAACTGAAGGCCACATATTTAGAAGGCATCAAACTGGGAAAAGCTGATCTAGTACTTGAAGGCATACTGCTCCTGATCGCAAGAGTACAAGTTTTCTGTTTGCAGTTTCTGCACATGTTTATCATTATCTATGTTAGGCATCAGAACAAGGATCAAAGTTCAAATAAATGTTCTTATTGCACTGTTTCCATTCATAATTATGCACTTCCAAATGTTTTTCACACACTGCCTTGGTTGACTAAAAAGAAAAACATAACCATCACAGCCATTCAAAACCACACATTTCTTCTGAAATGTGGATCAGACAGAGAAGTAATTATTGTGCTAAATTTGGATCATCAGGCCCATTTCCATAGCAACAGACAGTAATATTACTAACAGGATTATGGTCCCATTTAGCCAGAAAATGTGTTCTGATAATGGGAAAAAGTACATATCAGAATTATACTTCATAAATCTCTCAGAATGACACAAAGTTCATTGAGAAGCAATCATCTTATTGACTTTGTCTTCTTTATATGTTTGCTTGTTTATCTTCTGGAAACTCTTCAGACTTACAGCCTCAAGCAAAGCCGTCTGTTTCCTTACATCAGCTGTCATGGGCAGATTTGCTGACCCTCAACAAACAGCCTCATTAAGCCTTTCATTAACCCTGGTTATTATCCATTAGTAGCACGGTGATTCTTCCCAGGGACAACTTCACAATTACTGCAAAACAACTGATTCTTTTTATCTGCTCTACATTTACAAATATGGGAGCTGAAAGTTGTGCAATCTTAATTAGTTTGCCCCTGTGCACTTCTGGAGTCCAGTATATTGCTAAGAAGAAGACATTCTATTCTTCCATCAACTTGCAGGTACAAAATTCAATATTCCCTAGTTTATCTACAAATACAAAGCAGGTGGACAGCCTGTACTACCCTGGCCTTCTTCTTTGGATCCTTCATCAACAAGCTGATCGCCCTGCTGAATAAGTCTGCAGCATGGTTTCCCTTCTTTTAACATGGGAAACATGTGGGAAAAAATATGGTAAGGCTTTAAACCCTTTAAACAGTGAAGAACCAGAAAAAAGAAAAGCCCATAAATCCCATCCCTGGCCCCATGGATGAGAGAATTTTGTGCACACAACATCACTGCCTCCCCCTGGCCCACCTAGGGAAGAATTCTGCACTAAAAACCATGTAAAAACTAGTCCAGAATGAATGACACTGTTTTTTATTCTTGATTAATGTTACACATATCTTTTGCTTTATTTTTGTTTGAAGGCATGATAGTTATACTACAAACAGAATATATTTCCCCCTTCAACATATGTGCCCAGAGTAAATCACATTATAAATTGATGTATGGCTAATTCCTCTGCCAACAGAAGGCAATTTTTAATGGAATGGTGAAGGGACTGATTTTCAGCAACTCTTCCTCCTCTCTGCCCCCATCCCCATGCCCTGTCCAAATTTGCTCTAAAAATTTGTGGGATTCTTTGGATCAGATTTTGAAGAGCAAAAGTTACAGTGGAAATGGGTAATTATAATCTGTCTCCTAGTTCACAGATTGGTGATTTGGATATCACCCAGTGTTCTAACTAATTGGTTACCATCTAGTTGGAATATTATTCAGTATAATAGTTGGATTTCATTCAGTATTATAACATAAGCAATGGACAAGCATTTATTAGCAAAAGTTTTTATTCTATGTTTCCTACTTAAAATTATTGTGGAAGATGAGGATTGTTTATTTAGAAATACACTGAATTCCTTCAAATAAGTATTACTTTTACAGTAGTTTTAACTCATTATTTAAATGTATTTCTTAATTTGGGTTTGAGAAATCTGTTCCCACAGTGTCACACACTGTTTCAGCCCCAGTTTCTAATGTCATGTTGTAATACTCATTATATACAGTGGTACCTTGGGATACGAACGCCTCTACTAACCTTATGGGAAAATTTGCTTTGGGATGCGACCAAATTCGGAGGGCGGAACGGATTAACCAGATTTACATTGAACCCTATGGGGAAATTTGCGCTGGGTTACAACCAACTCGGGATACGCCCAGAGTCACGGAACAGATTAAGTTCGTATCCCGAGGTACCACTGTATTTACTGTTATTTTTCTATATGTATGACTGTGGTATATGTGGGGGTGACTGCACACCTGGGTGCATGTATGTATATGTATGTATATAGGTATTGTATGTGTGTGTGTGTGTGTGTATCCTCTACCTCTTTAATAAATTGAAATCTTGGTCATCCTTCTTTCCTTTCTCCTCAACCACTTGGTCCTCCTCAATCACTATCTTTCTCTCCTTGATGCTCCCCTTGGATTATATTCTATTTTTTTCAATCGATCAATTAGTCAATCAATATTCTAATTTCTTTTGCAATACATTTCATCTAATAAAATGAAGTTTCTTACAGTTTATTTTATTTATTTATTTTATTAATCAAATTTATATGCCACTCATCTCACTGTACAAGGGATTCTAGGTGGTTTACAAGTAAAAAAGCAATAAAAAATGTAAAAATCTGTACAAAATATACAAAGTTAGAAGGTGGAGAGAGTGTCTTCAAGCCACCAACCACCCCCAGTGCTGCGAACTCCCATGTGAACCCCAAGCTACTTGGCAGAGCCAGGTCTTAACGCTCTTCCAGAAGGCCAAAAGAATGGAGGCCAATCTCACCTCAGGGGGCAAGATGTTTCACAGGGTGGGGGCAATGGCAGAAAAGGCTCTCCTCCTAGACCTGACCAGTCAAAATTCTTTAGCCGACGGGGTCCGTAACATGCCTTTCCTGTCAGAGCAGGTGGGATGAGTCAATGTAACTGGGACAAGATGGTTCCTCAGGTAACCTGGGCCCGTGCCATGAAGGGCTTTAAGGTCATAACCAACACCTTGAATTGGACCCAGAAGCAAACCAGCACCCAATGCAGATCACGCAGCAGAGGTGTTACAGTTAGCAAAATTATTGGCAGAAGATGCAGAATTAAACAACAGTTCTCAGTCCATCATCTTTGCAGGCAAGGAAGTTATTCATTTGGTTGAGAGGAGGACTTTTCTTCAGACATCACAACATGCTTGACCTTGCACCTAATTTATATCAGGTTGTTGTCAGGTAAGAACAGAAATATCCCACAAACATTGCCGATCACCACTGCAGAATCCTCTCTGTTAATCTTTAGTTTTGTTTCTTAAGATAGCATCAGTAGAAGAGTTTTATTTCTTCTTCTTGCCTTCTTGGCCTCTCAAGTGCTGCTGAGTTGGTGGGAACAATTGTTACAGACTTCCACTTAAATTCTCCCATCAAATTTCTTGGACAAATTCCTGTTTGCTCTTCCTATTCACTGTCTCCATGAACTCATTTCTGGAAAATAATAATATCTTGTCATATTGCTTAATATTGCAACTGCCATTTATGCCATAAAGGACCAGTATTAGGGATGGAAATTGAGATATTTTGGTTCTTGTTTCAAATTACATATCCTTTTTTCTCAGGTGTGCTGTATCTCTGAAAGTTGTGAGACAGAGAAAACAGCCACAATGTTGTTCTTAAAACAATAATTCTCAGACTATGGGTTGCAGACCATTATGGTCTGTAGAATTCCACCAGGTGCTTTGGGGATTCCCTCTGGCCAGAACCTGCTCACTGCCCCAACTTGCACCTCCCTATGCTCACCCTGCAAGTCAACTGATCAAAGCCTGCGCACAACCTCAGCCCTTCCCTTTCCACATTCACTCTAGTCAACTGCCAGACCCTTTGATCTCTCATGGCTCCTGGCCTGTGCCTTAAACTTTCTATCATCAAACCAGATAACAATCTACTGGCACAAGAGTAGAAACCACATCTTCCCTCTCACCGGTATGAAATATGTTGTACTAGAAGATTTCTCCTGAAAAATGTTCTTGATCAGCAAGTTTGTGCTAAGAGCTTTATTATATAGCATTGGGTACATATGATAATTTGAGTGGTAAATAAATTTGTTCTACATTTTAGTACAAAATTTAATTTTAAAAATCCTTTAAAAATGGAGAGGATAGGAAGGCGTCACAAAATGCAAGTATAAACATTGTCTTATTTGCCAAATGTTCTTAAAGAAGAAAGTGTAGGGAGGGTAGTCCCCACATTGTCTAAATGTTTATTTAGTGATCCGTGATTGCAGAAAATTTCACAAACACTGCCTGAACTATATAACTATACTAGAGCATCTCTTCAATGTGTGTGAAAAACATCACTTTGAATCTACTTGCAAATTTTACCATTCTTCCATATGGTAGCTATGCCTGTAGCCATCCTGTATATTCAATAATCTACTTATTTTATTTTTCCCCTTCAGCTGAGACATATAGTCCCATCTCATACAGTTTCTCATACATATATACTATTCTGTTTTAGGTAAGCAACATTATGCAAAGCACAGGAAGTGAATAAGAAATAGCAGGTGGAAAAAAATTAAAGTCATGAGATAAGAAAAGGAAATGTAGCTAAACCTAGTTTACACCAACACAATTCACTACTCCTGGCCACTACTCCTACTTCTATGCTTGCAAATCATCTTTGCTTCTATCATATCCATACACTGTTTAATAAAGTACACTGCATTCTGATCTTTTACGTATTTCTTTTTAGATTCATATCACCTTTATCCAGACACAGCTTTCTCAGTCTTCCCTTGCTTGTGATCCATTCACTCTGCCTTCATATATTTGAAGGCATACAAATTTAATAAATAAATAAATAAATAAATAAATTTGTGTTGTGATTTGCTATTCATTTATTTGTTCTCTATGCCAAACCACCTCAACTTTTTCTCTTGTACTGGTCACTCACTTTTGTATTCAGTCCGCATTCATTCAATGCCCGTTCATTCTTGACCTTCCACTCACACTTCTTAACTGCCTCATTCCAACTGCATTTAATTTACTTTTATGTTTATCCTGACATACCCAACTTAACTTCCATACAAAGTGGGCAGAAGTACGCTATTATATACAGTCATATTTGCTGTATTTTCAGAACCATGCATTCCTCACCAGTAGGTCACATAGTATGTACATTCTTTCTATTTGAATATTAGACATTTGAAAATTTCTCAATTCATTTCCCCATCTTTAGTAAATGTTCTGCCAAGGTACACATCTATTTCCCCTACCCCCAAACTCAAGGGTATTTTCATCTGTACTATCTTTCTGTACCCTTTTCATTTGGATGATAGAATTTGAAATATTCATTTCTACTAAAATATATATTTTCAAGGAATGAATATCCCAAGATATTTAATTGAATCCCCACAAAATATATGCCATAATTTTTTACCTACCTCAACAACCACCTTGTTAACCATTGGCATGATATTAGACTTATTCCAATTTACCCTCATGAGTGGTTAAGAAGACTTTAGAGCTCTAGCAGGCATGTCTCTTGGCCAGGCAAACAGGCGTTCTAAATGGGGAATAATTCAGCTGCAAAAATTTTTGTAAACCCAACTGTTTCATCTCAATGAATCTTGAGAAAACTCTATATGAATCTTGCTTGGGAAAAAAAAAAAACTTATGGTTTGAGGAAGCCACCAAAGAGCCTGACAGCAATTTCCTTTTTTATTTTTTCCAACCCAGTGGAATATTAAAAAGAGATTATCAAAAGGGGCTAAGGATATGGTCTCTCCATCTCTCTCTCCATCAGCAGGATAATTCTCTAAAAAATGAACATGAGGGGACTATGGTGGTGTGGTGAGAAAAGCCAGAAAAAGAATGTTTGGACTTGAAAATAGGCTGGATCTGACTAGAAGCTGAAGAGAAAAAAAATTCCCAATGCCCACCAATGGGTGAAGCAGCTCAGAATATTGCTGACTGCTCCTTTCTACCCCACCCCCCTTGCTGTTCCTGTGATCCAATCTGGCATGCATATAGCTTGCCCCATGCTTCCCAGGGCACACATATAAATACAGATGCCCCACAAGGAGAGAGCAGAACCACACACATAGATTCAACATGTTACTTTGTTCCACAGAAGAAAATACAGTGGCCTCCTATGGCCATTGTAGGTAAAGGAGTTGGAAAGAAATCCAGGAGCCATGGTCTGCTTGCTATAATTGGATATTAAACAAAGATAAGATTCACACCTGAAACCCCTCTCATGTTCCAGCAAAGTTCCAAGAGAACATAAATCTTGAAATTAGAAAGTTTTTCTGCTCCTGTATCATGATAATACTAATTTATATGAAAGAGAGACAGATATGGGCTCTGTGCATCTGTGATTCAATTGTGTACATTGACACATAGGTAATACTCACTAGCCTTACTCTTGACATGTTGGCCAGGTTTACACAACATGCTTGACTAAGATAACATGAGGATAGGTGAATGTGTGTATTCAACCCAGCCACTGGCTTAACAAATTGTATGCACTATGCCATCATATTAAGTCAGAATACTATTTCTTTGGCCATAGCATAATATGCCAACACAGTAAGTATTATTTATTTAATTTATAGGTCGCCTGACTCCTAAATGACTCTGGGCCATTTACAACTAAAAAACTGCAGATGCAGAGTTTAACATGTTGTGGAAATCCAGCTAACAGAAGGATGCTTTTGCATAGAAACTGCCTTTCATCACCTTCAGGTTGATTAATGGTTCCAGGAGGTTTTAAGTTTATGCCTGTGGAAGGGGGACAGAATCTCCAAGTAGAGTAATAAGTGCAACATCATTTTCCAGGGCTTTAGAAAAGGCCATGGAGTAGTCATCCCTCAAAGGCCCTGGCATTGCACTGGCAGCCAAGAAGGAAGAGCACAGCACCATCAGGGAGAATAACTTCCTTTTAATGTTTCCCTTTCTGCATTTTCCCTTCCATTGTCATTTGTCCCTGTACTGGGTATGTCTGTCCAGCTGTCTGCAAGGGTGGCACTATGGGGAAGTGGGAATAGGATGCCAATTCTGGGGGGGGTGGGCTAGAAGGTACATTACTTAAAGCACCTTTCAATTTATGCCAGTTCTCTTGCCTTGGAATCCTAGAAAACTGCCTTGAGTTTCATCATATTAAAAACTGGGGTTATAAATATGATAAAACAATAAAATTAACTAACTTGATCTGATCACTGGATCTTACTTATCTCTGGAGTATCTACTTCTCTCTTTAAAAAAAGAAGCATTAAATGGTTAACCCGTGATTAGGCCACCCTTTTGGGGTTGATGGGCACATTAGAGTATTATGTGACCACTCTTACAAAACAGTGGGCATTGCTGAGCATTCAAGTATGGAAAATGAACCGATGAGATTCTTTCTCTTCATTCACAAGATGCTTCCTAGTACCTCAGCTTAACTTTCTGTTTCTCTGTGTTTACAGTGGGCTGAAGTCACCCAACCATTTTGGCTGTAACTTTGTTTTGGAACTTCCCATTTCTTAAAATTAAGAGAACTTTTTTAAAAATTAGAATCAGGTGGGGCAGGGAGCATGTGGGTGCCAAGGGAAGGGTCTATCCCTAGATTAGTCCAACCATCCTAGTAAAAGAGAAGGAAAAAAGGGAAAAGGAAGCACATAATCTTTCTCATAGCAGAAAATCATTTTTAAAATTTTTCATAGCTGTGGGACAGAAAACAATTTCACCTAAGGCTCCATTCGTATGCCCTGGGATGTGATGCTTGTAGAACCAATTATTCAAAGTTGAAAATGGTTGATTTTTAAATTAAATCAGTAGTTCAAGGGAAATGACCTCCTCTGCTCTGTAAGATCTTAGATATGCTGCTTAAATGAAATGTGTGACAATTAGTTGACAAAATGCTTGTGTTTCTTGGATTCTTGGTGACAATAACTGATATAGCTAAGGCATTTTGAACAAATTGTGTGTGTTTGTGTATCTATCTTTCTGTCTCCAAAGTCACTGTTGCAAACAGTGAATACACACTTCAGTTCACTCATCAATGTTATCAATGTTTAATGTTTCTTTAGGCAGCATTTGTTATAATAAAAAATAGCAACAAAATGAATTGGGCACATTTGCTTGGGCTCATCTATGTCTCAGCATGTAAGTAGCTGTGAATAAACTTCATGGCATAAAAACAAGCAAGTTTTTAGTAATTCTGGATCAGAGATGCGATCCCTGAACTGCTTCCCTACTTTGAAGTGGGCTGCGTATGAAGGATATTTTCCCCCATTTGGAACAAGAACAATTTCTGTATTCCAATCTGCTCGGTTGCCCTGCAGCTTCTGATGGAGCCCATACCTATCTCTCCAATCTAATGACCTTCAAACGTTTGCAAGAAATGAGCTCATTTTGCCATATAAATTAAACAGGACTTTATTGTAATGTATTTTTTTAAAAAAACACATTAGCTTGTTTCATCTGTTTAAACCCTGTTCAGATTTTTTTGCTTCCTCTAGCTTCCTTGTGAATCCAATGAAAATCAGATTGATTGCTTCTATAGCATCTCTCTTATGCTGCCCTGAAAGTCTGGCAGTGAGTTGTGCTGTGTGTGGTGACATCACTGTGATAGATTACACATGCACATGTGATATGCTATATTTTTCAAGGTCTCTTGACAGCCTTCTTTGTACTTGGTCCATTAATCCAGTTCAGTGAGCATCTTCCAACAGGAAGTATTTTTTAAAAGTGCTGTGTGAAAGAATTGTAATCCTCCTTCCACCAAACATGAAATTCTCTTCCCCTTAAAAATGATCCTGAGCAATGCATCAGGAGGGCCAGTAATTTCAAACATCATTTTGGATCTTAGCCATTCTAGAAAAGATTTGGGGTTACTGTTCCTTTATTGGATTCCCACTTGGATGAAGGGAATGGATATGTAATTTCCCTTAGCCGCTGAATGTAATTCTTTTACGTAAAATCCAGTACTTAAACTTATAACTAATTCCCCTACTATTGTTTTAAGACATTCAGCTTAAAAGTTGGACCCAACTTTTTTACATGGGCATTTGAACTGAGCTGGTGGCAACTGGGCACATGTCTAGCTATGTTATGCTGGTGTGAGAGAAATGACTTTTACTGTGCTTTGTTATTGTATGTTTTATTGTTAACCACCCAGAGTCAATTGATAGGGCCAGCATAACAACTGAGTAAATAAATGGCCAATGGGAGAAGTTTCTTCATGCTGTTATCCATTGGAATTTAATTGAAGCATAGAGAGCCAAGGGGACTGCAAACAGTTGGAAAGATAATTGTATCATTTGTCCATCTCATCAGTAAATAAGTGCAAGAGCACATGTCACCCATGAGAATATTTCACTAATGTTCTCTTCTCCTGTGAATGAAAACTTGAAAGCAAATTCATTTTCCTGAAACAGGTACATTGATAAATGAATGCATTATTTTTATACTGTATTTCACTTCTTGCTGTATTATTATATTTTAATGGTTTTGCAGTAAACTGCTTAGAGAGTTGCAATAATCAGGATGCGTATACGGAAGGGAAGGCGGGAGGGAGGAAGGACCCATTATATCTCCTCTTTGTTTACAGTTCTGAATATCTTTCAGGTAATTCAAAATCCTGCAATTTTTTGGAACAAAGATGATGACATACAGAAAATAATGAATAGCGTATGAGAAAAAATCAATTATATAGCCTTCAAGAAAACCTGAATCTGTTTTGTTGTTCTTTCTGTATTTCAGATTCTTGGTGCAAATATAGCCACTATTATAGGGGCTAAACTGCTGTGAAAATTGCAGAAATCAATCCGAATTATTTTTCCACATTAACTATAAAGTAAACTAATGCAGTGCTAAAATCTGCCTTGCGATTCTACAAAAGTTTACTTGACATGAAAGAGGCTTCCTCTTCTTCCTCCTCCTCCTCTTCTTTTATTCATGTTCACTAAGTGCTTGAGGACTTTTTAAATATTTTTCTTGCTGTTCTCCCATTCCCATTATTATTGGAAGGAGCAGAAGGCACTCTTGGTGCATTACTGTTTTCTGTAACACCTTTCCATCACTCTGAAACCTCCCTAGCCACCCACAATGTCAAATATGAAAAAGCTCAATGAGAGGAATTCCCTCCTAATGTTTTCCTTGGGATTTAATTGAAGCACAGAAAGTCAGAGATGCTGCAGAACACCACAGAGATGATCCTATTATGAAAAATAGGAACTTCATATACATTGCTTAGCCACTTTACAGTATTACTAAATAAGTACAAGAGAACCACACTTTTCCTTTCGGAGAAAAACAAAAGTCAATTTCTCTTTCATTTGACTGAAAGAAAATGGGTGGGGGTGGCAGAAATAGTGCAGTATAATAAAGTAAGTTTATTAAGTAAGTTAAGCTTATTAAGTACGTTAACAACACCCACTCCCACTAACACTGACAGGGCAAGCTACTGTATATAAACAGAGATCAAACCCTACTCCCTTCTACTACTGAAGATGTTAACCTAGACAGGTAATGAAACATCTACAAGAAAACAACCAAGCTCAGAGAACCCCAAAGATTCTAAAGTAAGTTTAGCTTCAGAGCACATTGTTTGCCCGAATATCTAAAAGCTCTTTCCAGAATAGGAAGGAGAGCGACTTGACCTTACCCATTTTTTATAGCTGTAAGGAATTATTGCCTTCCCCTTAATGTCTGCCTGTGCTACAAGGAGCACCTTGTAGAGTACTGACCTTGTAGCTCAACTAACCTTATAATTGAGTAATTATTACAAATGAGCTTGCATGGGTAGAGCAATTTGTTGAGATGCAGGAGTGCTGAACTCAAAAAGAAAACAAAATGCCATTTTTCTACATTTCTCCACCTGCCCCGTGTTAATCTTCCCCATTTTTTGTGCTTTTGTTTAAAATGCTCAAGAACACACTGGCTTCTGCTTTTGGTGAGGAAAGGAAATTCACCAACAATTTTGGGGATGCAGAAACTGGGCTGCAAAAATCTAGATGACAATTAGAATAGCAAATAAATAGACTTTTCTGTATCTCTTTGCTGCCATGAAGTGCTCATCTGGATTTTTGCAGCCCACTATGTTGTATTACTAAACAACATAGCCAGGCACTAATGGTGGCACAGATGTTTGGCAATAGTTTTGCTGATAAGCCAGATCTACTTTATTTTGTCCCTTTCTTTCTTCCCCAGAATGCCCATCCAGGTACCAAATGCCTCTTATAAAGCTAGAAATTGATTTGGGAAATGACTAATTCCTAAGTTTAATTGGCTGAGGACCTCCCTTTTTCTTTTTTAATGGCAAGCTTAAATGCCTATTTGACTAGCAGCTAAAGTGTTCAAGGAAAAAATGTACTTAACGTTTTATCAAATAGGTGAACATCGAATATATTTGAGCACAGCAAGAAAATATTTACAGAGCGATGAATTACATTTGCAAGGGTTGACAATGAGCACTGATAATTAAAATAGTTCACATGCTTAGTTTTCAAATTCTGAAGACTCAAATAATGGAGACTGGAGCTAATGATGAGCTTCTACCCATTGTTAAATAAAAGTTCTATCCACAACCTTAAGGCAGCAGAAAACTACAGCAATATAAAATTTGCAGTCCCCATTTGCCAATCCCTAACCTGCCTTTTTTTCAGGTCACTCCTGTCATTTGACTTCCCTCCAAAGGAAACCTTTGGTGATAAAACCTGACGGATTTTACACACTTTGAGGTCTTGGGCAGTATTGGAATAAGGGGGTCAATATTAATTTAACACCAGTACAGCTAAGGACAACACACTTACCGGCTAGGAAGGAGATGAGACAAATTATGGGATCTGGCAGAAGAATGTTGCCAGGGCATGTTTATCCATGGCTAGATACCAATGGGGACATGACCATAAGTCTAAGTTGAAGGGTAGTCCCTTTAAAGACAAGAGAGATGCAGGTGGTTATAAAGTTAAGAACTTATTTGAAGACCTGCAGAGTCTGGGACATTTAACAGATGATAACATCATTCAGGCCTCAGAGTCTTCCCTCCAGAGATATATGGGCCACATGGAACAGCAGATGGATTTGGGGATGGCTGCTCATAAAAATACCAACTCACAGAAGCAGCCCATTGTTGATGTGCACATCTTATCCATCAATTTATAGAACTAGCAATACATGAATTATATATCCTATATTTGTCATTTGACATATGGACCTTCTGCCACATGAGAAGAGGCTCCATAGTAACTTGCCAAAAACCACCAATAATATGCAGAGACTCCCTCTGAATACATTATACTCAACCATGATTTGTCAACTTACTCATGCTAATAAAATCAAGCAAATCCTTGCTTGTCCAACTTGCTCCTCCTTGCCTGTTAAAGCCATTTCTGTGGTACTTCTTCCCACCCCCAAAAGTTTCTTAAAAAGTAGCTTAATCAAGCCAGAACCTCATGAAGAGATGGGGTCTTCAACATGCCCTCCTTAAATGTCTGTACCAGGCACACTGATTATGTTATGGCCTGATATAAGCTGAAGCTGTGCCCTTAAAAACTTTCTAGGTTATTTTATTTTATTTATTTTTGTACTGGGCCTCATATGTTGTTCCTATCCAGCAGGACTCTAAGCAGCTAATGACCAGCACTTTGAACAAGGCCCAGGAGCATAGTGGTAGACAATGCAGCAACTTCAAAATTGGTGTTATTCTGCACTGATGGGCCAACCACATTAGCAGTCTTGGTGCTGCATTCTGTATTGTTTGCAGCATCTGGGTTGTCTCCAAGGGCAGCCCTGTGTCCAACAAGTTACAGTACTGTAATCAGGTGGTGATCAGTAATAATTTTGCCAAGGTATCCTGGTCAAGGTAGGGTCATAAATGAAGCACCAGCTGAAATAGGTGAAACCCCCCCCCCCCCACACACACACACTACAGCTTTCATCTGTTTTTTCAGCAGGAGCCAAGAGTCCAGAACCCCCCCCCCCCAAGTCATGAACCAACTCTTTCAGGGGAATACATCAAGAGTGACTACCAAGAGTCATGTTATTGGATTGCCCAGATGTTTACTGTCAAACAGAAACTGTTTGAAGGAAGGATTTACTCTGAGCTTGTTTTGCCCCATCCAGACTTTCACATCCTCCAGGCACTGATTCAGGTGATGTATAACAGGGTGTCATCTGCATACTGATGATTCCTCACCCCAAATCAATGAATAGCTTCCTCCAGTAGTTTAAGGTAGATGTTCAGCACCATAGTGAGAGGAGTAAACCCTGGAGAGCCCCACATTGGTGCCCCCAGAGGTTCAACTGCTACCCTTCCATGACTACCAACTGGACCTGCTTACAGGTTGTAGCCCACCTCCTAAATATTGCATCTGGTCCAGAGGATACCATGATCGTTGATATTGAGTACCACTGAGATGTCTGATCAAGAGAGATGCATTCACCCCATCTATGTTCAGATATCAGTCATCTACCACAGCTACCAATGCCATTTCATCACCATAGACTGTCCAATTGGCATCCAGATCAGAGTGGATGCAAGTAGGTTTATCTGCTAAGAAATCTGAAAATCCATCCAGTGCGCCTGTAGGAGCTTTGTTCCACCCACCCTTCCTTAAAAGGGTTTGGGTTTATCTAAATGGGGTCACTAGATGGGACCTGCAGTGCAATAAGGACAGAGAACTGACATTTAGCCTCATTCATCACCACTGTGTAGGCTTGAACCAGAGCTTTTACTGGTGCTTGGTCACATCCAGTCATACTTTTTTGTCCCTGTCACTCTAGGTGTCTTTTCAGTTGCTTCATTTCCTTCATGTCCTCAGTAACTCAAGAAGCTTCTCAGGATCAGCAACTGGACAAAGGTTATACTTCAGCAATCTCATACAGTGCTCTGGCTACCTCAATATTCCACAGATTGGCCAGGTGCAAGATGGAACTGGCCATCAAATTGTTGGGGAACTCCCCAGGCACTCTCTGGAAAAACTCTGGTTCCATTAAATGCCTGGGGTGGACTATCTGAATGGGTCTCCATGATCCATGGTTTAACAAGGAAATGATCTGACCATGCAAATGTCTCCATTTTCAAATCAGTGTCTCCTCCCACAGGTATTGGGACTACAATGGCTTGTGACAAGCCCATGGTTGCTATGGGGGTCATGAACTTGTGAGATGGTGTTGGAGTTGCCAAGATCTTAGTCTTGGGTGGCTTCAGTCTTCTTGCTCTGGGGTAGCTGTCTGTATAGCTCATGGCTATATGCCTAGTATAAGACTGCATATCAGTGCATCTATGCCTATGGAAATAGTGCTTGCAATGCAAAGCTGTGACCAAAATAAACAAGGATGTAAACACAGAAATCTGCCATGGATGGTGATGAATTTTGGAAAGAGACATTCAAAAAGTATAGATGTTTAGGAAAGTATATTCCATAATGTATATCAGAGTTTGTTGAGTTAAAAAACAGCAGCTCCATATTTGTGACAAATGCACAGAAGAAGTCCCATATCACGGAAAGATTTGCACAGTAATGAATGTGGATTTTTCTTGTGGTTTTTTAAATGTTTAATATGATAATCTAATAATATAATCAGAAAAACTTGATAACAGAATTACATCGATATATATGACTCCGATGCCAATCAACTTTAGATTGATTTGTACATCCCTAGAGTTGTACAATGATACATAAAAGAATGTGATTAAAATGTACCACAATGTGATCGATGCAGTTGCCCTGAGGAAAGCAAAACTCTTTCATAGCTAAAACAAGTTTTGCATATTCCTTTCTGGCCTCATTAACTAGTGACTAACCACAATCCAAAGCAATGTAATGAAACCTAATTTAGCTATTTGTTAGTTACTAGAATCCCTGGTAAACCAAAATGTACTCCTTGTCCTCGCAGATTTCCCATCCCCATAGCTTTGTCTTAATTGCTATGTAAGAATCTGCCAAACTCAATCCCCAATAAAAGTAAATCTCAGTGAACCTTAGAACAGATTCAAGGAAGAATTTCTTTATTGAGAAGCAGTCTACAGTTCTAAGTTATTGCCAAGACTAAAAGCCCGCGCACACCCAAACCCTTTTTCTTTCCTTTGCATTCACCCCCCTTTTCCCAGTCCATCCCTTTCATGTTGATGATCTTGGCTCCTCTTGGGTTTCAGGCTGGTATGAACTTGGTTGTCTCTGGGAACCTGATGACTTTCCACCTGCGCCTAACGGTTCTTTGTCCCTCTCCCCCTTTTCCAAAAGGGCAGAAATGAAACAAGCAAGCTGATTAACTATTTAACTGATTGTGAGGCTTCTGACAGCTATTTCACTGCCTTCCATACTGCCAATTCCTGAACCTTCTTAAGTTGCTTCATTCCTCTCATACTCCCATGATCTATGAAGTTTATAGCACTCCTCTTCTCCTTTTTTGTGATGCATATTCATGGGACCTATCTGAAAATATGCCTGAAGATGTTACCACATCTCTTTTTTCAGACTCATCCCTTTTTTCAGCATTTCACAACTGTTGCCTGAGTCTTTGCTGTGGTTTGACAATGATCTCAAACACAGTGACCATTTTCAAAGAGATAACATAGGTGACATGGCCCACTTCTGAGCTTCCCGGGTGAATTGTTGAGTGAGCTTTGCTCCTTTTTGGATGGGCAGGATAGGCAGAATGGCACATTTCTAGCTTTGTTGAGTGGGAAGAGGCACCAGCATAGCAAGGCTTGAGGAGCAAACCTGAGCAATTCTGCCCATTGGAACCTGTATCCTATTACTGAAGGAAATAACTTTGATTGATTGATTGATTGATTGATTTGATTTAGGGATTGGCCAACTCCCAAAAAACTCTGGGGCCTTATAATACACACAAAATAAAAAAAAAATAAAAAATGTGCATCTGGAAGAGTAAAACAACCAAATATACCACAAAGCAACAAAAACTAACACAGGCTGTGGAAGTCAATGAGGGCAATGCACAGGCCAGGTTCCATTTTATGGCCTGGATAGGGTGAAGATTTTTGCTCAGGTCTATCAAGTTACCACACCCCCAGTAGCTGATAGGCTACAGAGATGAAGCTTCATCTCACGAACCTTAATCCTGCCACCAGATAATCAGTTAGAAACTCAGAGATTAAGTCAAACATTAAGCACTCAAGGAGGCTCAAAATTCCAAAGGGATTTTGCTGCTGTATTAACTAGAGAAATTGTACCAAAATAAATGGGAATAATAAGGCATTTTGTTTCTTTATAGTTATCATTACCATCAGTATTAGCCAGGGGAATAATGATAATACATCTTATTTCTGATCACAAGCAGCTACAGAAAGCTAGTAATAAAATTTTACAATTTAATTTATCCTTTATCCTCATTTAATTCTTAGTTTGGTGTTTCTATAAAAAAAGGATACAAAGGAGATGTCAGTTGGTTGTCTGCACTGGATAATGGGTTTTTGGAGAGGAAGATTTGTTTACATTGTAACTGAATCACAATAGGATTCTTAACTCTGGACTGATTCGTGCATTTTTTAATTCCTGCAAAGAAGGCACACTCAAGCAGGAAGTAAGGAGCCTTTTGGGAGAAACTTATGTGATGGTTCATTTGGTAGGGAGGCACTGAGAAGATATAATCAACTCTGGTTTTGAATCACGTGAACATGCTGCAAAGACTTTTTATCTCAAATATGACTACTGCATATGATAGAGCTATGTGTCACCTTGGTGCAGAAGGGAGTGATTTGGACTTTGTCAGAATATGGGTAACTTTTCCTGTCCCTGATTCAGAAACTACCATCCATGAGGTTTGTAGGCTCAGTGTACAAGATGCAAAAGAAGGTCCTTCACATCATTTTGGGCCTTTCCTTTGCCCCCAGTGCAGCAACTTTTGTCACAGATATTCTAACTAGATTTTTTTCCCCTCAGAACAAAACAAACATAAAAAGATTAAGGGTATGTTAAAGTTCAAGGTTTATTTATTTACAGTCACAGACCCAAATAAGGACACTTTAAAGAACAGTTTTCAAAGACATACAATCTGGAGATGTCACCATAGTATGGTCAAAAAGTCAAGATGGCAGCCACAGACAGAACATCGATTGCATCTGGCCACCATCTTGTCTTTTTTGACCATAACCTGTGGGCACCCCTGACATAACCTCAAACCTGCAAACGTCTGAAATTTTCATGTTTCCTTATTGATCATGTTGCAATTTGTGTTGGAGTTTCATCCTGTTGTAATAAAAGGCAAACATGTATCCCTTCTTTCTCCCATGTTAGATAAGGGTGGGTAAAGCTCAGAATTTTTTTCCTCTTTGTGTTCCAGATTTCAAGGTTAGGATGAGCCATCTTCCAGGGCAACATAAGGCAGACTACACTTCTTTCTGAGCTGAAGATCCAGTCTTGAAGGAGGTCAGGTGGTCCTCGACCAGCCTTAAACCATAACTATCTCTATGGGGGCTCCTACTTAATTGTTGCATGGAAGTTTTGTAAAGTTTATGTGTGAGGCCATCAATCTTTAGAAAAGTAGATTAGAGTCTAATTATGGGATAGATGACTCTTCAGGCAAATACACCCTGTACCACTTATTTATACACGCACACTCACATACAGACACAAATACTGTGTGGGTGATCGCACTGACTAATTGGATAGATCCTATATTTTATGAGTTTGCCGAATAAAAAGAGGAAACTATATTGCCCAGAAACTGTGCAGTGGTGCCTGAGATAAGGGGTCTGGGTTCCAATCAATCTCTATTGTAAAATACTAATATTACAAAATAATATCTTAAAAGTCATGATCCTTGCCTGTGACCTCCAGTCAGAAAATATCCTTAAAAGTAATATATGACAGTCCAACACAGAAGATTTTTTTTTTCAAATTCTTTGATAACTAATAATGACCCGGAAGAAACTAAAGTGGATGACCTGCTACCACTTTTTGTTCACTGATTGAAAAATGCCACACTGTTTGATACTCATTCTGGCTCAGATTTTCTCAGTGCTGTTTTGGGAAATGTTTCACAGGGCCAATCTCTCTGGTAGAGGGAGTGAGTTGGCCTCATCAGTCAGCTGATTGGATCTGACATGAAGGAGAAGCAAATTCTGTTACTTAATTTATAGTTATTGTATTTTTACTACCAAGGAGTGGGGACTCACTGTTATTTATTTCAGGTTCCAAAATAACTTGGCTGGTGTTGGAATATCTTGGGCCAGCCCTGACTTTCTCTCCAGAACTGCACTGAAAAAAGAACAGGAAATAGCTCATGCTAAAAATCATCGCTGCAGGATTTGCATCTGTAGCAGAGCAGATGACAGTTATAGTAATTAGGTAATTTGGCAGCAAAGAATGCATAATTAAATTTTGCCACATCACTTATTTTCCTGTGTAATTATAAAATATTTCATGTATTACAGATGTTTGCCGTAAATCTTTTCTTCTTATGTATTCACCACTGATTATATTTAGAAAGCTTGTCAAATTTACAAGAGAAAAATTCTGTTACAGTTGCTTGGGTGGAATTGCACTTAGTTTCTCATAGAATGCTATTAAAGGTTTACAAATTAGGACTGTGTATGCTTCAAAAATGATTCAGAAGAAATACCTCAGAACTCATGTAAAACAAACAGAGCACCTCTCAGCTGTTCCTTAAAGCAGTGTTTCTCAACCTCAGCAACTTTAAGATGTGTGGACTTCAACTGCTGGCTGGGGGAATTCTGGGAGTTGAAGTCCACACATCTTAAAGTTGCTGAGGTTGAGAAATACTGCCTTAAAGAAACTTCACCCTGTACTTCCACACAAGCCAGAAAAAATGAGATGATGTTGCCAGCCATAGCTACTCAGCACCAGTATGATTATTTCCTTGAAGCACTAGCTGAGAATGGAGATTGCTGATTAGATGGCTCCCTCCTGCTTCATCCCACACCCCTTCTCTGTGCCTGAGACCCTGATTGGGAGAATCACAAGTACGGTGGAGGGACATGTGTTGAAGAAAGAAGAACCCCTTATCCTGTTTACTCGCCTAACAAATTCCATATATCTTCCAGGGGGAGATACACAGATACATGTATGATTGTGTGGTACTGCAAATAATAATTTTGCAGAGGGGGGTAATTTGAACTATGAACAACATTACAAGTGTTGGAAAATTAGTATGGGTAATTTTTAGTTGAGTTAGCACCCAGCATGTGCCTGTCAATCTCTGTATCTACATCAGAGCAAACACACATGCCACTCAGTTTTGCTAGCAAAAATATAACTTGATGTTTATTTATTAAACATCAATAAAGATAAAAAACAGTAAACTGGCAAAAATGAGGCAAAAGACAGGCAAAAACAGGGAAAGAGAAAGAGGTATGAACAACAGGCAAGAATTTACATTCTCCCAAAAGGCACAGAATTTGTCAAAGCTACTGGAAACCTTACTGGCATGGACAGTCTCAAGAGGAGTGACTTTTATTATTCCAGCTTTAAACGTCTTGTGTATATAACAGCAGCAAAACAAGAACAGAAAGTATGACACGAGGTGATCCCTCTGCCATTTTGCACCACTGAAGGAATTAAGAAGCTCTTTTAACAGCCAAGTCCCTAAATGGATGTGGGCACCTGCAGCTACTTTAAAGGCTTATGTAGAAGGAGAGAGAATCCTAGTTTGTCCTTAGTCCAGCTAGGATGAGGAACCTCCATCACCACTACTGAGGCTTCCCAAGCTCCATAAAGAAGGAGGTAGAGAATGATGGCTCAAAGTGTTTTGCTTGAACTGCCTTACTCCAGGGAGAATGAGATGGTGTGACATCACTCCCCTCCTGAAAAGACCCCAAAATGGATAACTTCACGAAGTTCAATAAACACTCTATTCACATTGTTTTCAAAATGGCTTTGCATGCAATTCAAAAACATTGAATTAGGTATTTGTAAGAGATTTATACATCTCCTTTGTGGTTTTCATTCACCAACCTTAAAAAAAGGCATTCTCAAATCTGCCTCTGAAGGAAGATCACTGGAGATTACTCAGAAATAAAAAGGTGCCACCAAATGTAATTTTAAAAAACTTCAAGGGAAATGTGAAGATTACTTCTCAGGAAAAAGTTCAAGAGAAACAGGAAGAGTTTTATCAAACATACAGACATACCCATCCCTCTATTCTCTTTCAGGTTAAGCAACACTCTGCAAAGCACAGAAGGTGAATAACAAACAGTAGTCAAAAGAAATTAAAACGTGAGAGAAGAAAAGAAAATATAGAGCGCACCAGATGGGCCCAGAGATATTGACCTCAGCTGCCCATGGCTTTGGTCAATCTATACTTTTGCTTAACCCTTTTTAGTAAAATAGAGAAGATCTAGACTGGGTTATCAGCCTCAGTCATACATCTGCCACACACACCATTCCCTGCTAATAATATCACTACTGGTCAGTCTGCAAATAATTGGGCCATAAGTGTAACTAAAGTGCTCATACTATTCTATGTAAGCTAGGATCTCTAATTTAGAGACTACCTTGCAAGCAAATATACAGTTGCCCACATCTAACAAATGCGGATAAAAAATTTGGCCCAAAAAGAAAGGAAGGTTATTAACCAGGCACCAAAATGCCTTTGAAGAAGATGCAGCCATTATATCTCCTGAGACAGAAAGTTCTTTATTTATTTATATTTCAAATTTAGTCACCACCCATCTCACTCAAAAAGCGACTTCATTCTATAACTCCTTCTGAATTATAGAAGAACAATGTCCTTCTCTGCATTCTGGCTCACCAAATTACAGATTGGGACTTGAAAGTTGGTGTGGTTCAGTTGGTGACTGGAGCAGCCACACTAACTGATGTAGGAGAAGGACATCCTTCAGGTAACCTCCAAAGCCAGCCTCATAACCTTTTATACACTTCACACGCTAAGGTACCAGGAACTTTTTTTCATTTTCTTTCCCTATAATGTTTGATAAAACAAGGTGCAGATCTTCAGAGTACATTTCATGAAGGCGTGTCACTCAATTTTATGTATTACAGTGACATTCGTCATCCACATCCATTTAACTTTCCTTTATAAGCTCAGGTACCCTATTCTAACCTTTCATACAAAAGTTGACATCCTCTACCGATGTCTTGTACCTGCTCAGTATTTTTTTCAGTAATATAAGCACTTGGGGTGGGGGTGGGGGGTAGCCCATGCATCTGTATACAATTTTGGAAGGAATAAATTTATTTTCATCAATGTTTACAATGTGCATTCAGGGCAGTTGATTGAGGACTGATTCTTTTAAAAAAAAGAATCTATTTTTAAATGGCTGAAACGTAAGTGGCACGTACTGAAGCAGTATGCCAGAAAACAAGATTTGGCATAATTCTCTTCCTGAGATGCTAGTTTATTGCATGTAATGATTTTTATTTGTCAGGAACATTCCCACCAGTTTATCCCCATTTGTATCATCATTAGTTCAGTATTTCTTAGCTTTTATAAACATGTGTGTGGGAATTTTGTTTCTTGGTTGTGGTCTCTGTTGAGATGGGTCCTGCAAATTGGCATTTGAAAGCCTGACTAAATTAGAAGCATCCATGTTTAAACAGTATTGTTTCTATATATTTCTGTTACATGTTTATAAAAAGTTACACTCTATTCTCCCTCCTATTGCCAGATAAGAACGTAGAGTCTGGAAAGTACACTTGTCACTAAGGAATCCACAGGGGTGGAAAAATGGATTTTTAGCTGAACTTAATATTGAAACAATTGGGGTGGGGGTGGGGGTGCAGGACTATTGTTAATTTTTTCTCTATAAACTTTTATTAACCATGTTAAAAACCTTGATACATGCTGCGAGAAGGGAAGAGATAATGCTAGGAACTTGGAGGAGGTTAACAAAATTAAACGGGATGGTGTGAACTGTTCCTTTTCTGGCAAAGCATCACTGTCAGATAGCAGCCAGGACTCTTTTGAATTAACCTTGATGGTCCAAAATCAACAGCTGCCTGAGAGAGCAAATCCCAAAGGAGAATCCACAGAAAGCAAAGAAGGGCTGGAACCAAGTAGAGCCTGTGAAGGAGAGATCTCTGAAAAGCAATCTACTCTTTCAAGGAAATAAAAAATGCTGAAAAATCTGCTCACATAGTGAGAAATCTTGACATGTGCTTTGTCTCTCAGACTTCAGCCTTCCCTCCAGCAGGATATCCTAGTTTCCTACACCTTTCATAGTTCTCATCTCAATGGATGGGGAGTTTGACAGCCAGAACTCTCTTTATACCTGACATTGAAGTACATTACTTCATAGACCTTGTTATTTTAATCATTCTTGAGCAGGAACTGCTAGGCAGAAAATTCAGTATCTGAACAATGGCTAGGTAGATAGAAACCATTCTTATAAGGAATTGTGCCTTTCTGGGGAGAATGAGTTGAAGAAGAGGGAATTCATAGTCTCCACAAAAGACTATGAGATGGAGATACACATAAGCTTCAAGCATTCAGATTTCAGCATAGATTGGACTTCATAAACTGAGCTGTGGGGACAAGGCAAGCCCACACTTGGTGTTAGAGGATCTATTGCAGTTTTGCTCAGTTATCAGTGCCCACTCTGGCATTGCATTACAATAATCTAAGGCAAGAGAACTCAGGCAGCCCATCCCTCCAGTGACAACTTATATTCATCCAAGTATCACTGAAATAAATACACTATGTGGAGGAAGGGTGTGAATATATGAATACTGATGTCACTGCCCAATTTGTCAATCTAAGTTGATCTTTTGTGTTCACCCCCTCCTCCGCTAATATGAGCATGCAGCCCCCTTAGAACAGGAGGGCAACAAGACATATCCCTAGTAGAACTAATTAAGACACATACTGTACCTTCCTCTTTACCCCTTTGAGGAAACAGTGTGATTGACTCTGGATATCTCTGGGCAATTTGTGCTGAAATTAAAGAGTGCACTAAAGGGGCAGGTGTACTGTAACTAGGAATCACTACCTATGTAATAGCTGTTGAACACATCCTATTGACTTCTGAGGTTGCTGTGCTCACTACAGACACAGATCCAAAAACAGACTGAGAGCTGACAGGTCCCACAGCCGCAAAGGGCTTTCTCAAAGAATTCAGCAATATCAAACTCTAAATAGAACTCTCCCATCCTTCAGCTGTTATCATCTATTTACCATCTGTATTTACTCCCATCCCAAATATAAGACCCATGATGAAAAGTGGCGGTGGCAGAAATTTGATCTTTAAATGATGATATCCTCAGTTCAGTAAAGTCCCCAAAGAAGGAGATGGGTCATAACTTAATGCTTTGGTTATAAAAGGTCCCAGGTTCAATCTGTAGCATTGCTATATATAGCTGAGAAAGACCTCTAACTGAAACTTGGGCGAGCTGTTGCTCTACACAGCTCTCAGAGTCAAAGTACACAATACTGAGCTAGATCAAGGATGGAGAACCTATGGCCTGCAAGAGCTAAAATTGCCCATTGCACCTAGTAAACTCCCATTTCTATTTTTGTAGAATTGTCACAGCCCCATTGTATACATAGTGCTGCCCTGCTCACTCCATAACATTATACCATCTTCACCTACATCTTTTGTGTCCTCAGGTAGAACAGAAAATCATAGTGTGATCCTGAAGCTGAAAAAAATTGACCACTCTTCAGCTAGATGAACCACTAGTCTATTTGATATAAACCAATGTTTGTTTAGAGATATCCACTGCTATTGGGAAGCCTGAAAATTTTTTTAGGCACCTCTCCAAGCTAGAACAAAATTAGTATTAGATGGAGGGAGTCCTATTAGAGATTCTTCTCATGTCTCATTTGGATCTTCAGTTGTGCCTGAAATTGTACAAGGAGCTATAGTGGCTTGACTCTCATATCCAAAGGATAACATCAAAATATGCACACACTCATAGTATTATACTTTTCCTGTGTTTGCTTCAGTGGTGCAAAAGCATATTTCCTGACCAGTAATCCATGATTTTTGTAGTCCTGCAGAACACGATTTGAAATATTGGGGGGTGGGTGGTATTTTTCCTAGGGAACATGAGAACCTTGCTCATCCAATCCATGGGACCTCTAGGATTTACCTTCTTGCTTATTTCACGACAAAATATGTAGTCACTGCTAGTATGAAGATGACTTGGATTTGTATGTATTTTCTGCTTGCAAGAAGATACTTGCAACTGCAGATTAGAAATTAGGTGTGTAATTTTTGGAAACTACTTTTAAGGGTATGGACAAAGTTAATGTTTTATTCAGAAAAAAGCTATTTTCTATGTGAACTGTACTTTGTCTTATATATTTTATGTCATTGCCTTATAATGTTCAGGTAGAACATCTCATCCTTCAGTTCTTCATGTTGTTTTTTCCCTTCAGCAAATAACCTTAGTGAGATCATGTCGGTTACACCTGAATAAATGTTTCTGGCAGTAGATGGCAACTAAATCTGCCATGCAATAAGTTTCACAGAACAAAATGGGATTGGTGGGTCTGAGTATACATTTTTAGGTTTGTGCTTTAAAGTTAAAACTGGATCTTCCTGGAATGTTCACCAGATAAACCAAAGATTGTTTAATAATCCATTTAAATAACTGTATCTAATGCATTCATCTCTAAATAGATGCAGGGAAGAACCGTGTTGGCAGGCAACAAAAGGGAGCATAAAGAATATGCAAAATACTGGATGTTAGGACTTGACATTTACTATCATTTTTATAAAGATATCTAGTAAGTTATAAGCAGTTGTAAATGTCATACTCCTAAGCACTTTCTTGCTCCCTTATAGTAAATGTTTACAAACGCATACATAAAATACCAGCCACTATGAATCATGAAATAAGCTGAAAGAAAAGATAATAGTGCTGTGACTGTCACAATGGGCACTTGATGGCAAGAGCAGAGCCCTGGGGGAAGTTAAGTTGAGATCAGATTGAGGCCTTCCCTTGAAAAACAAAGTAAGTGTTGGGTAATCTGGTGGTACGTACGGTTACTAGGGTTTTTCTTTTAACTGTCACATGCCAGTCAGGAATTAAATCAGAACAGTCTTTTCCACCAACCTTAGAATGCTGCACCTGTTGAATTTTTGCCTTGGGAAAAAAAAAGCAAACATTCTGGCATAACATTCGATGCTACTAAGACATAACATTGAGGGAATTATCATTAGTAATAGTCATACCAGGAGATATATCAGCATTGACTCTAAAATGGTATCAGATATTACAGGTATGTTTGATTTAAAACCTGAAAATTGGAAAGCTGTTGTCAAAATGCTAAGTAGAAAACACTTCATTGATTTCATTGCACTACCTGGATTGCTTCAAGGGAAACTTAACTACATTAACATTAACTGTTGCCAAAAATAGTCAGAATCCTGTTTATTGTTGGGAGGAGAGGAATTATTGTTTCCACACTAAGAAGATAGGGTTGGAAGAAGAGTGCTTCTTCTCGATATATAGTAGGAAAGCAGAGACGTTTGTGTTTGCTTAGAGTTAAGCGCCATTATGGACACAGAGCAGTGGCGCATAGTACAGGCCTGGCACATATCACAGTAGAGATAAGAAACTGCTTAGGGCATATTTGTCTGAAATGTAATACGCACGCTTATCTTACCATTGCTTCATCTGCATCTGTATATGGAGTTGCTTGACACCTGCCTTGTAACCAATCGTGTGTTTGTAATTTGATTCTCTTTGTTTCTGTAAAGTAGATATAGCTTAGGGTTGGTGATGGGAGGGGGGCTTTCACCTTGGGAGTGTTGTTAATGTGTCCTTTGTGTGACTATCTGGGGAATGAACATTGGTTTTGTATTTGACTGAGTAGACGAATGGACTGAGATGAACTGCTCTGTATTACAGTCGAGAAGGGAGAGAGGAGTTGCAGATTACTCACAAGTTTTCTGTCCAACTTGTATGTATGTATATTTGCACGTGCATATGTATATGTTTGTGTGTGTGTATACATACATGCACACATACATAGAGAGAGGGAGAGAGAAAAATAACAGAAAATACACATGAGGAAAGAGTCAACATGTGTCTGGTAACTTGGTACAATTAAGCAGAGGATTTTTTTAAGGCTCTGAGAGGACTGCGATTAGAAAGTTAATTTGAGCACACACATATGCATGTACACACACCCTTTCTTTCCTGTATCAGTGCAATTTTCCCTCCTTGTTTCTGGCCCACTGAAATCAGCTACCTATAATCCATGTGGTGTGTGGAAACTTGAAACACTGAAAAAATGATTTGCATTGTATTTTAGCAGATCAGTTTTGCTGCCTTGGATAAAACACTATTGATCTATCTAATCCTTTTGGACATTGAAGTGTACATCAGTGGCCACTTCATGTGTGGGGCCTGGAGCTGTTGTACCCACTGACTCCTTAAAGCAGCGTTCCTCAACCTTAGCAACTTTAAAACATGTGGATTTCAACTCCCAGAATTCCCCAGCCAGCATGGGGAATTCTGGGAGTTGCTGGGGAATTCTGGGAGTTGGTCCACATGTCTTAAAATTGCTAAGGTTGAGGAACACTGTCTTAAAGGATCCTGCTCAAGTTGCTTGAATTCTAGCCCAGATGGATGAAGAAAGATATTATACTAAGGACCAACAGATTGGGCTTTTGGGTCCATCCATATCTGACTCCATTGTCTGCAATATTTCCACCAGTGCTATCTCTGCTCCTGACCAGCAGTGGCTCTGGATTTGTGGCATAAGACAGGCCTCCTCCTTCTCACTGCTCTACAACTGCATTTTCAGTTGCCTTTTTCCTAGGGCCTTACCAAGGGAGATAGGAATGGGGAAGCTGCTGCTATTTCTCTTTACTCCTGACCATATTTGTCTTCAGGGAATGGCAGCAAGGCACATAGAGGTTGGCATTATCTCCTTTTAAACTGTGGGCCTTGGCAAGTGTCCAACAGTGCCAAGCCCTGAGGCTAGTTCTGTTGCCTGGTGTTGGCCTGAACGTCTTCACAGACGTTCATTGTGGCTTTTGGTAGTCCATAGGCTGCAAATGGGAAGCAGCTAGAGGAAGCTGGTTCTAGAGGAAGCTGGTCCTAGCAGTCAAGTATGTGCAATAGAGATGTCCTGGCTTAAATATGGTCCTAAAAATAGAACAGGTGACTCATGGGATGAATGGGAAAGGTATGAGAATTCCTCATCCACAAAACTTAAAAATCCTCAGATTGGAGGAAAAAATTCCATTACCTACCAGAACTGTATATCTCCTTCCAGAATACAAACTGCATAACATTTCTGTATCACTGCTTTTCCTTACTATCACTATCCTGTAAATTATACAAGGAAAGGCAAAAACCTGTTGTTGAGGTTTAATTCAAAGATTTGTTACTATGCCTTAGAAATAGATCATATATTCTGTTAAAATATTGTGTATTAAAAAGCTTGTATTTAGTATTTTAGTGCTGTGACCCTGGAATGGAGACAGATAACATAAACCAGACAGCTGTCCATCCTCAGAATGTGAATGGAATGGTGTAAAAGGATAAGGACACCATAAACAATGCTGTTTATTGTACATACTGATATTATCTAAAAGGATTCTATTACAGGTAGTCTTCAGCTTACATCCATTCATTTAATGACTATTCCAAGTTACAGTGGAACTGAAAAAAATGAATGTATGACCAGTCCTCAAAGTTTCAGTCATCACAGCACCCCCACGGTCATATTATTGTGATCTGGGCACTTGGGTGCCCAGTTCGCGATTATGACATCACAGGAAGCTGCGGTCTCGTGATTGCCATTTGCGACCTTCCCTGCCAGCTTCCCACAAGCAAAGTCAATGGAGAAGCCGGCAGGAAGGTTGCAAGTTACTCCGGTAAGTCGCTCCCATCCACAGCATGCCCCTGCCCATGTGCAGCTTCCGCTGGCCCTCCCAGGCCACCCCCAACTCATGGGCCCCCTATGCCGGGCCTCCCAAGCCCTCCCCCTGCCTCCCTTGATTTGCGCATGACTTACACCAGGCCTCCCAAGCCCTCCCTGGCCTCCTCCACCCCCCATGGTACTCCTGCGCACTTTACCTGGGATTCCCACCGTATCCTGCTTAACAACCTGCACATCTTGGGGTTATGACAGCAACTGGGACTGCCAGGATTGTTGTTGCTAAGTGCTGTGGTCACGTGATGTCCCACTTTATGATCGCATCACTTAGCAATGGCAATCCTGGTCCCAACTGCCGACATAACCCAAGGACTACATGTAATTGTGAAAAGTAACAGGTCGTTCCCATAGTTTATCAAAAGCATTTTGGTGTAAGGGTCATATTGTAATTGTAATGTTTCTTTTATCTTACTTTCTATAGTGTAACAAACCAAATGTATATAATCTGTAGAGCTGCTTTATTTGGGGATCTGATTCCTGCAATCTGTTGGCAAGGAGCATCCATCTGCAATCACTTTGGTTTGTTATTTAGGTGAGCATTTTCTCACAACACTGTTAATAAAATGTAGCTCTGTGTGGTCTCTACCTTATTTTTGTATTCATGAAATTTACTTTTCCTTTCTGCTTGTATTGTTAATTAACAAATTTGTTAAAAACAGTGTTCATTAGGGTTTTGAGCTCTACATTCTTCATAATAACATTTCGTTTGAGCCTTTTAGAAATTAAAATATATTTAAATTTTGCAAAAAACTAACAACTTATTTAGTATTATTGAAAATATCTAATGATCAAAAATGAAATTCCCACTCATGCCTAAACTCCAGTTAATTGTTAGCTACATGAATATGTCTAATTTTATATGGTCCTTCTCTTCTACAAAGCAGATTTTAAATCTGAGTATAATTTTGACAAAGCAAAAATAAAGTAAAACAAAGAGAAAAATGCAGTATTTTTTAAAAGCTAACTTATGAACAAGAGATATGCTTCTTTGATCTTATTTTAATTGGAATTTATGTTTTAGGTACAATCTGTACAACATGTAGAAATAGATTGAATGCCAATACTCTAAGCAAAATAAACTTGTGAGATCATTACTGAATCAAAAAATGAGAGGGAATATATTCCAAGAATGAATTGAAGACACATGGAGAACACTAATATGAAAACTCTGGATATATCTTTAATTAATTAATTAAAATTAATTAATTTTATTAATTAAATTAAATTAAATTAATTAAATTAAAATAAAATTAATTTTCACTGGGCTTTTTTTTTAAAGTTCACAAATTATTTTTCCAGTTCCTTGAAATAGAAGGATTACATACCCACCCCTACCTGGGCTATTTGGGAATTGGCAAGAAACCTTCTAGTTCAAGGGATTGGAAAAATAATGAAACAATTAATTAATTAATTAATTAATTAATTAATTAATTAATTCAATTAATCCACTGGCTCCAAGATCTTAAACTCATCTTAAACTCCAGCTAAAAATGCCAAAAGTTTGTTTCTCTGTTTGTGTGTGTGTGTGTGTGTGTGTGTGTGTACTCACCTACTCACCTTTCACTGAGGATTGTTTAAATAAGACTTCAATTGTACTGAAGGGATTTTACTGAGACCTGGTTGGCCAAAGAGGGGGCAGTGTCCCTCTCTGAAATGTGCCCAGAGGGGTTTCAAGTTTCAAGCAGTGAGAGAATGGGCCAAACACAGTTCCTCAGGAAAGATGTACCATAGCTTAGGACTAGTGCAGGAGAAGGCCTTCTAGGTACGTATCTATTTCCTAGCATATGGAACATTTCTGGAGTCTTCTTTACTGAAATTTAAAAGTTAAATACCCATGCTCGTATGTATATAAACTGCAGAATAATATTCAAAATTCATTCTTAAAAGTCATTCTTAACTCTTTTTTTCCTAGCAGACATTTCATTCTTGACATGTCCTAACTTAAGGTGACTCAAGAATAATAACTATCTAACCCTCAGTAGCCACTCATTAGCAACTCAATAGAAAAAACCCTGCCTAACCCCCAGGAAGATACACACATATTCTGACACCAAAACAAGCAGCCACTTGCTAACCCAACCCCCCCAACCCCCCCAACCCCCTTCAGGCACCCTCGCTGATCTCTATAAATACCCACAACAGGGTCACCTCATCCTGGGCACAGAGAGAACTGCTCCTGTCTGTGCTTCTGCCCTCTGAAGATGCTGGTCACAGATGCTGGCAAAACGTTAGGAAACAAAACTTCCAGAACACGGCCACACAGCCCAGAAGACCCACACCAGCCAACAATAACTATTTAGTTCCTTGTCAGACACACATTTCCTGCTCTGCTCTGAACCATATCATATATTTTTGGAGCTACTGTATTCTAGGACATTGGTCATTGAGTTCTGGAGCCCTGATAGTGTATTTAGAATGTGCACAAGTGGAACAGATCCCCCCTGAATAATTCATCAGATAAGTATCACATATCAGCAATCACCCTGAAA
Source organism: Python bivittatus (assembly GCF_059951505.1). Taxonomy (NCBI): domain Eukaryota; kingdom Metazoa; phylum Chordata; class Lepidosauria; order Squamata; family Pythonidae; genus Python; species Python bivittatus. The sequence continues at coordinate 75,944,463 of NW_028277098.1, read as the reverse complement.
GCTGCTTCTTCATTTCCAACTCCACATTATGCCTTCACAAGTCAAGACAAATCAAGCAAGCAAGCAAACAAGCCAGAGCCAACTAGAGAAGCAAGCTTCTGCCTCTTACTGAAAGCAATTTTTAAAAGAGAGATCAGATTGAAAAGGAGCTCTTAAGTCAGCTTTAATGATCTGCCTGTAGATGCCTCCAGGGCCCCAGAGAAGTGAGTTGCATGAATAAAACTAACATGATACATTCTCCTGGCATGGCATCTGAGCTACAAGGACAAATGGGAAAGGCATGGCACCAGTTGCTGCAAATTGTAGAGCCAAAGTTCCACTATGAATGACAGAAAGGGGGAACAAATTAATTAAGGACTACAGAAGGTGCAAAAATTTAAAACCCTTTTCAACTACGCCACAGTCTTGGTCTAGCTTGTTCATTTTTCTGCCTTGCACACAACATGATGGTGAGTAGTAAAGATGCTTTCAAGTCTAAATGGACTCCTGCTGTAGGCAGCCATGCAATTTTCTTGCTGCACTATAGAAGTGGTTTGTCATTGCTTCCTCTAGGATTATATTTTAAGGTGTAGTCTAGTTTGCAGCCAAGACTTTCTTGATAGTCTCTCATACAAGTACTAACTATGGCCAACCCTGCTTAGCTTCTGAAATCACCCAGTGTCAGCTAGGTGCTACCATCTGCTGAGGCAGCATGCTGACTATTTATTAAATACAAAAAAGCCAAAACAAAGCCAAACCACATAATTCCCCTTGGTTTGCTTGTTAGGAGAACAAGATTGCTTTGCACTCTTCCTACACAGGAAAGTGTCAAAACCAACCTTTTTCCAAATAACTTAAGCCAGGCTTGTTTATCCTAATCACAGCCTATTGGCTACATTTGTGACTTGCCAACAGCTGACTTCTTTGCTGGCCACAAACCCCACACTCACCAGCACTGATGATGTTACCTAGTTAGGTAATGAAACATCTGCAAGCAAACAACCAAGCTCAGAGAGCACCAAGAACCTCACAACCTAGACTTGCCCCAGGCTTCTTGAAATGCAAAAAATGAAGAGGTGTTTCATTTGGGGGAGAAAGGGCCTTTTTCAAAATCTGGATAAAGTATGCAGTTTTATCATCAGGTGGAAAATAATGCTCCCAAAGGATTTGAACTTTACCTGGGTCTGACTATTTTAGGCATGACAAACATTTGATCATACTTGTTCCTTTGCATAATGCCACTTGAAGTAGATCAATCATATCTCCTTCTCTGGATGTGAATCTTGACAACTTCAGGTTTCCACTGTATTATCTTGAGAATCTCTGTCCAGTTTTATTGCTGCATTTTAACTTTATTCTTTGAATCTAACCTTTTGAGGCTATGACCAATAATAGAGGGGATATAAGAAGCAGGGAAAGGCACAGAGAATTCCTTTGAAAATATATGCAGTTAATTTTATCTCCTGGCTCAGATGCTTTCCCTCTTTTCTATGAGCTTATAACACACTTGTGGTATATTCCTTCTTAATAATACTTCAGTGCTTAGCTCTGCAGGAAAACAAATATTAAAATAATGTCCCTTCCTTCCTTCCTTCCTTCCTTCCTTCCTTCCTTCCTTCCTTCCTTCCTTCCTTCCTTCCTTCCTTCCTTCCTTCCTTCCTTCCTTCCCTTTTACATTAATAATAACAGTGTGGGCAGGTATGGTTCCAGGACTCTATTGGCAAACAATCCAACTAGGGGGAATAGTTATTGGTATTAAAAGTTTCCCAATAGCTATTCCCAGCAGTGCATTGTCTTTGGTAAGGAATTTAAGGCTGGACATGAGCTATACTCCTTTAGAAGGGAGATATTTGGAAAAGCGGCGGGGGGGGGGGGAGTCTCACTCTAATGTCTTTTGCAGTACTGACCTGCTTTCCTATTGCATCTAACAGTATCGCTGGAATGCAGCACATAACGGAGCCAGTGGTGCTTTGCATGCCCCCTGCCAGCGGTACTGTTCATGACAGGTAATGAAGTCATCTTCATACACTGCATATTGTTTCAATTTCCTCACTGCACTACAGCATCATATGAACACCAGTAGACACGGTATCTTCTCCTGTCTCACCACACTTAGCTCCCTACTACTTTCCCAGTCCTAAAAGATATCGTATTGTTGCTACCCTTAGGATTCAGAGGCCCCAAGAAAGTTATCCTTAAGGGGATGTGGCTTGTCGTTGTCACTGGTATTCTGTCCTAGAAGACAGTATGCAAGGCAAAAGGAAGATTCTGCTCATCTTTTACTTTAGTTGCTGCCTGTGTATTTGGAGAGGGAAGTAACAGTTGGGTTACCAAGGACAAGGATGAAAGCCTTGGCAGCAGGTCTCCAGTAGGAGTGTGATCCTCAACATCAGCCTGACACTGGTTTCTGATCCTGATTTATTTTATAGGAAGAGTAATTTTTTCACTGTAGCTCCTGTCCAGAAGTTTGAGTCTGCAAATCTCATCAACTCCAGCCTGCATATTAATGGTCAGAAATTACGAGAGCTCTAGCCCAAAACTTCTGAAATTAATTAGATTGCCTATGCTTGCCTTAAAGGATCCTGAAAGAACGTGTAGTTGGTAATAGAACTCTATTACTTATGGCAGGGGTTCTGAAACATTGTGGTGCCATGACCCCTTAAAATAATAAAATAATATTTGTGAGTCTTCTCATAAATAAAACGGTCAGACTACTGTCTAACAGGCCTCCCACTCTTAAGTGTGGTCTGGTCACAAACCAGCTCTGCATGTACAAATCAGGCTTGTAGACTCAAAGCTGGATTGTAGTCAGGCCCGGTTCCTAAGCTGGGCTCTCCGTTTATGTCTGTGTACTTCTAGCACCAGCTTCTGCAACAGCCCCAACCTATTCCTGGGTGCTGTTCAAAGGGGACCTGGCTAAGATTGAGGTATTCCTGTCTAATCTCACCTTTGCCTCTTCAAAGGGCAGCTTTTCCTCTGCTTCTTCCTGAGGGGGTCACATTGGATTCTGGCCCTGAGTTTGCATACTAGCTTTAGGCAGCCTAAGTGCTGTCACTTGTCATAGTGGCATCTTGCAATGGGAAGCCAACATGCTAAGGCTGTCTGAATGCATCCTAGTGCTTTTTGCATCTGCATCTATGACTTATCAACCAGGGTATTTCTGAACTGGACTTGTGCTTCTTCTTAAAGAACAATAAAGCTGTGTCAAAAAATCTCTCAGCTGACAAGTGGCAGGCACAGAGGCAGGTCACAAGCTGCTGTGGGTGAGGAAGGTAAGGAAAGCACATAGATAGATCCAGATATAATCAACTTAGGCAATTAGTACCAATAGCCTTATGTCCTCAGAAGAAAAGGACAACATAGTTATGGCATGCGAACAATAGTCAGATTTTTCTCTGTGATCATTCTTTGTGTTTAAGCCACTGCTTTATTTGTCTTACCACATAAATCTTCAGAATGACTGAATCAATGGAGAACAAAAGGGGAACCGCTCAGTTTCTGAAGTAAATCAAGAAGGAATCAAATCTATTTCCCTTACCATAAAGGCTGCCTTGCCTAAGGCTTGAATTTGTGTGGGTTTAATAGATGTAGATGTAATGGTTGTCAAAAACAAGTGACCACTGCTAAGTGTGCTTTTACTCCAAAAAGCAGCGCTGGATGTGGGCCTTGGTGTCATACAAACAACCTGTTTAACAAAAGCAGGAGGTCACAGGCAAGATCCCCACTAGTGGCTTAATAGTGTCTTCTAGCGTCTTCCATCCACTGTTGAATATGCTGAAATAATAGTCATGAAGAGAGGTTTTAATCGCTTCATTCATCTGTCACCTTGTAAACTCTGTATAGCATACATTATATTGGCTGGATGACTCTATGTCATTAGTGGGGAAATAGCTGAAGGCTTCAGGATAGCTGCAACATCTTGGAGTGTCCTGATAGGTTTCCTGGACATGCACACACATACACATGTAGCCTTTTTGTTATTTCTCCACTTTTTTGTAGGAGATAGTAGTTGGATATAAGTCATATGACAAGGTTATTTTGTTAGACAATCTGGCAAATGCCAATGACAGGAATATAATTAAGCGCCAGAACATGCAGCTAACACAATTACGGTGCTGTTATTACACTACATGATGGCCTAAAGCAGCTTATAAAACTGTTGTGAAGAATATAAATCAAAGGGCATGTATACAATTGGGGAGGAAAAAAAAAAACCCTTTCTCCCATTTAGAATTGACATCCAAGAAAGAAAAGATAACTTTAATGAAAAATAGTCTTTTTGCATTCAGTCTCTGAGCGTAAGAATTATATTTCATCTTTAGTATTGCAACATTCAAGAAATGAAAGAATTGCATATTCTTCCCCAGCCTCTTTCTTCCATATCCTTTTTGCGTCTTAGTTTAACTTCAAAATACAGTTCTTCTCTGAATACTACTTTGCAATTCTATGATCTCAAAAGTGAAGTCAATATGAGGTGACTTTTTACTGATATTTCTGTGTGATAAGATTTCAGAGAAATCTTCTGAAGGTACCTTCACACTGTAAGGCCTTATACATCTTATATAGGATGTTCTATATTTTACTTTCATGGTTTAAATATTATCATTTCAGATATATAAATCCATGTCAGTGCAATATAACTATTGAATTACAATGCATTGTATTATACATGATTAAAAATGTAGAAGAACAGTATTATTTAAGATATAAAGCTAAGCAGATTTCAAGAGACTTGTAGGTAGACATAACAAATCTCCTCCTTCTGCTGTTCACATTGTCCTCTTCAGCGGTTATTCTTCCTCATGCCACATCCATTTGCTTAATGTCAATACGTGCATATTGATCTATATTTAAGAAGATTATCCATCTATCACCCTCTAGACTCTGTGTATCATAAAACTGGTATCCAAGTAAATAAATAATTTGAGATAAGTGCTGTGCCGTGTGAAATTTTAAGTTGATAAGTACTTTTTAATATCATATGGTTGCAAAGTTTTGAAAGGCAGTGATGTTAAATTGATGCTTATATTTCACCTCACTGTTGTAGTATGATTAACTATGTAGCTCTGACTGAAAGCCCACCATATTGCTATGATTTTTTTTATGCCATTCAAATTTGTAGGTATAAAGAGAGTTACAAAAGCAACTGGGCACATCTGGGACAAATTTTTGAAAGGCCAAAAGTCCAACTCAGATGTGGAAGGGGAATTGGAAAGGTATGGTTACTATAGGGAAAAAATGACCAGATTCCTGCAGTCCTATTCAGGACATATCTTCCATAATGAGAACTGTCTTTTTTTTTCTTTTTCTTTTTCATTTTTTTTGTGGCAACTAGTTTTTTCCTCCCAGATCGAAAGTCAGAGTAGAACTTAATGGGAAAATTAAAATGGCAGACTCCAGCCTGATGACACATTCAATTTATATTTATTCATCTTAAATAATAATAATAATAACTCAGAAATCAATGACCTCAGTTTCAGAATAAGGGAGGAAAAACACAGAATGTTGGATGACATTTTGTCCAGACCTTCAGTTTTTTTGTTTCTTTGTTTCTTTGTTTTTTTACACACCACAATACAAAACACACATATACTTTGTTATTAGCATGATCCCCAGATTTTCATCCAGGAAACTATACTTTTTCCAGCAACTATGTGATTAAAGACTTTTGATATAATTTAATGTCTTGGTTCTGAGATATCATCCAACCATACTCTCCAGCCCTGTTTCAGCTCTGAGTGATATTGTAGATATGGTAGAATCATATTAATCATTCTGTAGCAAAAGAAAAATGGGACAGAATGAAGTCAAGGTTAGTAAAAGTCCAGACATATTTGGAATCAGTTAAAACTGATCAGGATCCCAGCAAGAGAGCCCTGAGTGATGGCATTTTGTGTACAAAAGGAGAAACTGTTGCTTTAGTAGAGTACAACAACCTCCTAAGTAATTATAAACTAGTAGTGATAAAAATTCATTGTGATAATCTAAAAGGTAAAGATTTGCTAAAGGTAAGCTCACTCCAGGTAAGTACATGGACATGTTTTCTTGGCAGCAATAGAGAAGTAGTTTGCCACTGCTTTCTTTCACCTGCTGTGACCTAGTAAGCTACTTGGATTTTAAAACAGGTTATTAGTCCTTAAAATAGTGAGGGTGAAAATGTAAGCTGCATCTGATCAGCCAAGTAAGCTTGTATCTTCAGCTCTAGAAGGGTGGGGTAAAAGGGACAGAAAGATCTCATCCAGGTCATCCTCAGATCTGGAAGAAAGTTTAAGCCTGTTGAACATGATTAATTAATATTTAGTAAAATGGATGCTATTCTAAAAGCGATGATCAGCTAAATGTTGCTTGTGGTGAGTTTGTCCAATTTTTAAGTCTCATGTCTTTGCAAATGTTTGTATAAATTAGGCATGCTGGAAAGTAAAGCCAGTGTTTTTAGATAACAGAAACTATTACTTATGATAATGCAAATGTGGTTGAAACTAGTTGAGCTATTACTCACTTCATATATTACTCTAATGTAAGACTGTAATTAGTACATCTAGGATTTTTTCAGATCCCAATTATGGTTTTGTTATTGTAATCCAATACAATAAGCAGGTGTAAACTAACAAAAGATTATTTAAAAAATAACTTCAAAGAATAGATAGGAAAAAGAATTAAAGTTGTGGCTCAATGAAAACCTTAATCCAACATGCAGCTTCTCAAAAACATGGAAATGTCATTAGGACTCCTTTATACAAATATACGGTATGATTCTGTTCACTGCTTCTCAAGAAGAATAATCCTATTAATACAAGGAAAGGTGCAGAGAAGGACAACCTAAATGAGGCGATTCCTTTAATAATTGCATTTTAATTCTGAGAAATCTGCACTTTTTGAATTTCTGACGTTGTGCCACTAAAGACAATGAACCTTGACTGAGAAACAGATGGAAAGAGTATAGTTCAGAAACAGAGCACAGAACCTGGATGCAGGGTGTTCTTAGGATCTATCCCTGTATTTCCATTACAAAGGATCTAGTAGAGGCGACTTGGAAGGCCTCTTCCAGAAATTTTGTGGACCTGCTGTGGCCATTCAAAATAGAAACTATCAGTATCAATGCCAGTATCAAGCAGTTTCCTTTGTTCCATTTAGGGACAAATTAATCAGTAACATTCACATCTATTCTTTCATATCTCAGATTTATTCTATATCTTCTATTAATCAGCATTTTTGTAAAGATCTCTATAAAAACTGCATTAAAATGCATATTCAAATATTACATTTTAAATGTATTTTTTCTAAAAGAAGAAAAAGAAAACCCAACCACCCAACATTTACAAATTTTCCCACACAAGAGAATTCTTGGGGAGTTGGGCGGAGACAAGTTTAATCAATTAATCTATCTATCTATCTATCTATCTATCTATCTATCTATCTATCTATCTATCTATCTCTTGGAACACATAGGAAACACAGGTTGACTTTTCTGATCAGCATGTGAATTGCGGGGTAGACAACATGGAAGTTCATATCAGAATTTACCCTCTGTAATAATAGACTACAGAAGGGCTAGTGTGAAACTCTGTCATATGACGACATGACCCTTTTTAGTGTACAAATGAAAATCAAATGAAATCAGGGAAAAGTAAAAGCTGTGGAGCCCTTGGGGTTCTCTGAGCTTGGTTGTAAAAATAAAAATGTAAAAGTAAAAGCCTACCAAACTATCTACCACTGATTCTTTTTAAAATATGCTTGATTGTCTATAAGAAAAAGATGAGGTAGCTTGATATTTCAATCAACTCACCCCTATTCCTCTTTCCTGGTTTATAAGAGTCACTTTTATGTGAGATGGGCGGCTATATAAATATGATAAATAAATATGATAAGTAAGTAAGTAAATAAATAAATAAATAACTTCAGATGAAGCCTGACACACTGACCTGTAACTATAGACAAAGATCTTGTACATCAAATGATCATGCTTGGAGGTATCCCCACTCATTCAGTATATCACATGGCAGTAACTGTAAAAAAAAAATTAAAAAATGAAGATATGACCTTGCATTTAAGTGACATTTTGAAACCATTCTGCCCATGTTAATGAATTCACATCCTCAATTAGAGTTTTTTAAGACATTGCAATTGTGACCTGATAAACATTTCATAAATCAAGGCAAAATTCTTGAAGTTTCCCTGAGAAAGGGTGGGTCTTTTAAAAAAACACTGGGAAAATGTGTGAGTATGTTGATATTTTTGTATCATGTGTTGCAGAACATTGTGGCTTTGCAGCCGGCTTTAAAGTTTATTGAAAGCTAAAATACAAAAGGGTCCTCTTAGCCACCAATTATTAATACACAGAGGTGGATACATAGCCCATATATGATCATATTATGCATGCCGCTTTTGAACAAGTTTAGATAAAGTCTAGAGTGTATGAGTCTGTAACTAAATCTCGGGGTTGTTGGAATATCAAATCTGGGTGCTTATAAAAAAAAAAAAAACTAAATCAAGCTAAAGGTTCCTACTCTAAAGAATGGATTAATACACTTTGTTTCATGTGATATGGAAAAGCAGAGTTTCAGTCCCAACCCACAAGAATTATTTAGTGAGAGAAGGCAGCATCCAGGCAGGATAGAGCCCACCTAAGGAAAATGATATGCTTCTGAGAGGCTACCATGCATCGGAGCAAACAAAGGGACAGGAGGCTAAGACTATAAATGGCTACTAATCTTGCTTGCTCTTTACTTCCTTCTCAGTCCCAGACAGCATATCTTAAATGTCACATGCAGGAGACCTTCCAGAATGCATCTGGTTGGCCACTGTGTGATAAAGAATGTTGGAATAGATTGGCCATTAGTCTGATCCAGCAAGTTCTTATGGACTTTCATAATCAATACTAACATAAATTTTATCTTGCCTGCACTTGGAAGTAACATGTCCATTGCTGAGTGAGGCCTTGTTCAGCTGCTGGTTGACCAGGTATATATATATATGATGTCACTTTTCCCAGCCTGTGGAATGAGCACATAGATACCACCGATAACCTATCATAAAGATTTTTTTAAATTAATGAAATTAAAGAACAATTTCTTCATCCTTTCCTTTCCCATCCTATGTATCAAATCAAATGTTGACTATACAAGTCCTTTGAGCCAGAAATCTGTTCTCTCCTATTTTGTGAAGCTCCATAAATATTCATAGATGGTGCTATACAAATGATGATGATGGTGATGGTGACTTTTTGTCCATCTCCAATTCAGGTTTTCCCCAATTATTGCAATACTTTTTAAAACAGATATTACATATCTATTACATAACTACAGATTTAAACATTATTTAAAAGTTTAAGCTTTTTAAAAGTGGAAACAGATGGGAGTAAGTTTACAAATGAAAAAACTGACAAGAGACAGATAAAGACAATTTATCTGTTTTTAATTTAGACTGAATAACCCCTCTCCTTCAAATTAGGGATATTGTCAGCCTAACAGTCCAATAACATTTGTAACATTAATGTCAGTATAACATTTGAACTGTGTTTGGGCTTATGATCTGGGTGAAAAGGAACATTCAGACATGAAAGTGGGGGAAGATTAGCAAATGTGATTTCTACATGTTATTCATGTTGTTATTTGTTATTATTTGTTATACAGATGGGAGGGAGAATCATCTATTGGAAATAAATGTTGAAAAAATGACTAGTACCACTTCTGTATACATAACAATAATATTAGCTAACCGTATTCGCCCCCCCCCTTTCACTCTCACCTTGCAAAAATTTAATCATGAAAAATAGGAGACCTTGTGAAAAATTATACTATCTGAGGGGTGTATTCCACCTTAGAAATTTTCAAGAGTTCTACATTTCCTGCCACCAGCTGAGTCACCAAAGATACTTGTGTTCCTTTAATTGTCTAATATAAAAAATAATGACATAAGCAATGCCAGTGAGAATCAGAGTCTGGATTTGCTTGCAAAGATTATGTTCAAGGTACCAAATGTCTGACAACAGACTTTAAAATAATTGGGAAAAAAACAGCTGACATTTTCAAACCTTTCCACAATTTTTCACAAGCTGTGGCCACTTACTCGAAGGGTAATTTCATACAATGGGTTTATATATCACACTAAGCCATGGTTTATTTTTTATTGTGGATTGTTGAACAAATTATAGTGGTCTTGTTCATTTATTAATTCATAAAACACATTTTATAAACCACAACAGTTGTTTGCTTATTACACTAAGTCTAAAACAAGCAAATCAAAATATGGCTTTGTGTGATGTATGAACCCAGTCAATATGGCAAAGTTGGACTAAGCACTGGTAATCTGTTTGTTTCGAAACTTAGATTTATTGGCATCAATCTATAATAGTCTATGGTATATTGAATGGGTCATAGGGCAGTGTAGTTTTCCATTTCTCATTTCTTACATCTTTGCTAATTTCTGTGGCTAGCTTGTTAATTTTAAGTTTGGGAAATCCTGTCCTAAATTGTAATAGGAACTGAAGAAAAAAATCTGTGTATCCATGGGAGAGGAGAGGAGAGGAGAGGAGAGGAGAGGAGAGGAGAGGAGAGGAGAGGAGAGGAGAGGAGAGGAGAGGAGAGGAGAGGAGAGGAGAGGAGAGGAGAGGAGAGGAGAGGAGAGGAGAGGAGAGGAGAGGAGAGGAGAATCTGCCCTTTCCTATTTTTGCCCTCTGCTTATGCAGGCTCCTCTTTGTGTTCAGATCCTTGACTCTGGAAGTAGTCCAAGGTGGCCTGTGTCAGTCTGGAACATGGTAGCTGGCCTTGATTCTGGATCAGGAGATAAAAAAGGCAGAGTTGTATTGTCTCATTATGTAGAATGGGGAAACATTTAGCTGGGTTAATATTTTTTTTATTTTTATCAGGATGATATAAAATGTTCAGGAAGGGTAAACATTGATTGGAAATGAAGCATTTGAAGAAATTACTGCAGGGCTTTTCCAATTTCACTCAGCACCCATTCATTCTTAATCCTATATCCTTTTGTTTTACCACACAGTTCATGAGTAGCCCATTCCCACCACATTCAGTTTTCTGTTATGTTTCTCCTGACATACCCAACTCTCAATTTCCTATTATAAAGTTGGCAGAAGCAACCCTTATCAACAGCTATTTTTATTTCTTCCAACAAACAATCATTCCACAGAACAGACCACCTATTACCCACTATCTTTTTACCAGTGTTTGCATGTGTTAAAATGTTGGCTTATAGTCACATTTCTTAGCTAGAATCCATTATTTGTGCTTTGTGTGATGACTTTATTTCTCTTACCACACACATTTGGAATGAATGAATATATGGGGAATCAAGGGTTAAGCCACTCAAGTTTTGAAATAGATCAAGGCAGCATCAAATAGAATTTGAAATGTTGCCTTGCCGGAAGCTTAGATCTGTGTTGGTCTAATAAGCTCCCTCCACCCCACTTTAGATGTAGTGGTTGTTAAAAATAATTAAGCACTTCTTATTCCCAGAAGAAGTTCTGGGTATGGACTTTGTTGTCATACAATATCTGGTTAGCAAAAGCATAACACCAATGCAGGAAGCTGTATTCTCTTGGAGTGTCCTCACAGATGTCAAATAATTCATTTTTGAGTTCTCTGAGGACATTGCCTAATAAACTAACATGCACTCCCACCCATGCACATGTGCAAGCACAAGGACTCACACATTCCTTTCAGTGAGGCAGAGGGGAATGGGAAAAATGCTGCTTACCAAAACAAAAGGCAGGAGTAAGACAAACATATGCCTGTATTATGTAGGGCTGTACACAATAAACATGGAAACTAATTAGGCCATCCTTTGGAGGAGGAATAAATGAATGGGGACAAAGGGCTAAATTAAAACTAGCACAACTGAGAAATTGCACTAGTTTATTTAAGCAAAATACAAGATTGGAATGTAATACCTATTGTGAAAGGAAGGAAGGGATGGACCAAGAGAGGAATGGAATGTCAGATAAACAAGTTAAGCAAAATAATGGTGAGAGGGAAGATGAATTGAAAAAGAAATCAGTTATTATGAGAGAGAAGGCACTGTCATATAAACAATCTGTCCAGATTAAAAAAGATCTGGACAACAAGCAAGTGTGTTTATAATGGCAGTCAATATACAGATCTGTCTTTGTCTCTCATGGTCTTGCCTCCTGGAAGCAGTGTTTGATACTGAGATCACTCTGATTTGGGAATGGACCTTTCTATCCATTAACCCAATGCTGTTATTTTATATCCGTATTTTTTTAAAGCACCCACAGTTTTTGTAAAACCCTTTTTTTTCTAAAGAGCATCACCCTCCGCTTTGAGTTCTCAAACCATGTATTAGAGAAAAGATCAGAGAATGTTTTGACTGGAAGATAGGATGACTGAGATACTGTACCTCTGTCCTGACTTTCAATAAGTTAAAAACCCTTCCAAATTGCCCCATTTCTTGCTTAGTTGAGACTTCATGCCAAGCTAAAGCAGAGCCCTAATCAGAGTCAACTTAGTTCTTGGTCTCATCATGTTTTCACTTATTTTAAATAGGTGGGCTTTATTGCTAGTACTTTTAAATAAAGATATAAATTGCGATGACAGACTTTTCCAACACATGGGAAAAAGTCTCAGATCCTGACTTAGTGCTATGAGCATGAAATAGTGCTGCTTCTGCTTCTCCTTTGGATATTATAAGCAGATTTCTGTATTATGAAGAAAGGCTGTACTGTATGGTCATTTCACTTTTGGCTTAATATTTGTTTTAGTCATTCAAGGATCAGCCACTAGTTAATATAATATTTTTCTGCTATTTTCTCTGCCTTATTTTACTAATTGTTTATTCTGATAAGAACATTGCACTTAGGGTTTGTTGTATTTCACTGAACAGGAAATATAAGAAACCCTTTAAATAAAAATATGGTTTCTTTGCTCAGACTAAGTAGCTGATACTCTGAAATCTTGATCTTTCAAGTAAATGACAAAATAATCTAACACCAGTCACAGTCTTGACAGTCTTCTTGGCTTTGACTAATAACACACTTTCGGTGGACTTATCATTTGAGAAGGGGAGTGTTAAATACAAATACAGCATGGAGGTATTAAAGGTAACTTGCGGAGGTATTAAAGGTAACTTGCAAAGGTATTCAGAAGAAGACACTGTACAAAAGCATGGAGATGTTGTGACATTATTACAAGGTTATCTATTCCTTTGCTTACTGTATATATGCTTCTGTTCTGGCATCTCATGCTGCTAAAATTTCTGCATGCAAATCTTATTTTCTTATGTGTTACTTATACCTCCCCCCGTGGCAATATCTAAGAGAAATATGGCACATTGATTTAGAAACTTGGGGCAGCCTCAAACCAAAGACTCAAACCAAATCAGAGTAACCGAATTCACTGAGAACAATATTCATTCATTCATTCATTCATTCATTCATTCATTCATTCATTCATTCATTCATTCAGTGTATGTAGCTGCCCATCTCACATAAGTGACTCTGGACGGCTCATCAAATTAAAAACCACAGCAAAATATAACCAACAAAATACAAATAAACCATAAAACCATACTAAAACAAGATTAAACCCATAAAAACATAATCAGTGGCATTTACAATCCATATATCACAAACAATACAACCATCTAGCAGGCTGTACACAACTAGATCCCCCAGCACAATAGCAGAACCATGCCTTCAGCGCTTTCCAGAAGGAAGGTAGGGTTAGGCCAATCTAACTCTGGAAGGATGATATTCCAAAGGGAATGTATTTTGAAAATACATGTAATGCCAATTTAAATTTATATATATAAATGAAATGTTTCATGCTGCTTTCCTTATACAGAAAGATAGATGTGGAAATGGCACAATATATACTTATAAGTAGATACACATAAAATGCTACAGAGTAAAAATATACTAATTGACCTATTTGAAAAAAAATGTCAAATGTCCTTATTCAGATCTTTTGTGCCTGTTTCATTATTCATTTCCACATTAATCTTATTAGGTGGACCATCAGAACTGTTTGTTCCAATTTCACTTAATACTCTCTCTCATCAGCTAATAGATGAAATCTGGTTTCTTATATTAACACATATATTATATTCAGACTCATTATGTAAATTGCATTTTTTTAAATGTTTATATTAGACATGAGGTAAAGCTACTCAGAATATTTGAGTATTTTCAGCAGTGAGAAGAGGAAAAACACCTTTTACTTTTGATTTATGATTCTTCATGTTCATTTATCATATCAACCACCCAGAATCGCTCTACAGTGAGATGGGCAGTGACAAATTTGAAATATAAATAAATATAAATAAATAAATTTACACTTAATGACATCATTGTGTTGGTAGACTTGATTGACTGCACTTTACTGTGATTTTATATGATTCATCATTGGACTGCTGCATATTGTATATTCTCATCCAGTATGACTAATTCAGGAAGAAAGAAGAACTGTTGAAGATGGAAAACATGATAGCAAAGCAATAACAATTAAAAAAACAACAACAGTAACACCGAATTATAGTTGTTTATAGCATTTTTACCATACTGTTTAACTAAAACAGCTTATATAAACTTTACTTTCAGATGCTTCCAACTTACTCTGATGCCTATTTCCAACCTAAAATCTGAAGTGGAAAACTATTTTAATGCAGAGGCAAATTTGATTGCCTTGAGGCAACAAATCAACTTTTTGTTTTGTAAAATCCCAATATTTTACAAATTCAAATCTCCTTTGGGCAAGCTTCCCCCCACCCCACAAAAAGAAAAGAAATACAAGAAAGAGGACAGAAGGGATACATCTGTGGTGTAATTGATAGGAAGTGTCTTCCCTTGGTCTCTTCTTTTTACTTCCAATCGCAGTGTTTTAGAAGAAACATAAGAAAAAACTCTGATGCCATTTCAGGGTTTTCACTATTTTATTGTGAGTGACAGACGAGGCAGCAGTAAAATTCAGGGCTTTCCAGTGCAACCACTTTGGGGTCCCACTCAATACATTAAACTAAGTTTCACTGAATCCACTTAATATGAATAAATGTTCCCTTCTATTTTTTCTTCCTGTCTGCTGGTATAATAAGGATGTTTCTGCTAAAAATGATGGTGGCCTTCAAATGGAGGAAATTTATAGTAGGACCTACATCTGGTCTTCAGGTAGCCAAGAAGTAAAGTTAGACAGAGAGGAAGAACTAGTTGTGTCTTGTCCAAATAAATTCAATTCAAGTCTTTAAGTTGAACTCAACTTCTGGTGATTTCAAGGGCATATCCATGTTGGGTTTTATGACATCAATACAAAAGTGATTTTTCCAGAATACTTTTACCTTACCTTTTATCTACCAGGATTTTTCCCTGATGGTCTCTCATTGAAGAACTAACCAGGCTTGATCCTGCTTAGTTTCCAAGCCCATACACTGCCACCTGTCAAGACTATCTCTGACAGCTTAATGTCAAACCACAGTGATGAACCAGGATATTGGATTCCCTTAGTTTTAATGAGATATCTTGTAATATCTGAGAAATGATGTAATGAAGTTTTCAGTTTAATCAGAAAACTTCCCTTTAGATTGCCCTAAGTGAATCTCCCCCCAAAATCCAAATACTGAATCATTTTAGAGTTATATAGGAGAAAAAGTCTTCATATTAAAAGAGACCCAGAATTATTATGGAACAGCTTTTATAAGAAATTCTCCATTCCTTACTCTCTATTCCCCCTTGTAGATGTGACCTTTTGCTCAGGATTAATACCTATAGGGATAAGACTTCCACTGTGGGGAGATGGAGCAAACACATAGCATCCTGCTATAAGGTTGATTGGAGCAGCACCTGGTATAGCTAGGCAGTTTCACTTGACCAGCATATCAAACAAAGGAGTAGTACTCCATTACCCATCTTCTGAGCTACTCTGAGTCCCTACCTTCACAAGAACCATGTCTTCAGGAAGTCAAGAAGAGCACTGAGCAGGCCTAACCAAAAAGACTTAGTGAGCCACTACTGATTATCTGTAATGCATCTTATTTTCACAATAATGTCATTATAATTATTTTGACACAACTATAGCTTCTAACAGACCCCTGTGGTTGCAGCAGACAGTTCCTTAATTTGTTAGAGTAATAAAGGAAATACAGAAGTATGTGTTACACATATGCAAGTATAGTAAAAGTAATTACTTTCTGCAGGGAAAAAATTGTTTCAAGAGATGTATGGGAGACAGAGTAGAGAAAGTGCAGGAGGCTAAAATTCATGTTTTTTCCACCTGGAACCTTTCTACTATCCCCTCCTCAAGTATCTTTGCCTCTCAGACCATATATTTGGATTCTAACAATAAGGAGGCACTTAGGATATGGCTAGGCTCTAAGTATGTTTGGTAGTACAGCCGTCCTACTTTAAATATTAGTTCATAAATGGCAGGAATGAAAATGAGCATGTTCATATTATAAAAAAATCCATTTAAACCTGGAGGATTATGGTTTGAGAGCTCACAAATATATACAGGGATTCTCCCCAGAATTGCCATCATCATCATCATCATCATCATCATCATCATCATCATCATCATCATTATTATTATTATTATTATTATTATTATTATTATTATTATTATTATTATTCAAAGCTTCTGTCTTGCTGGGAGAAACATCAACAACCTCAGATATACTTATGATACCACTTAGACAGCAAGAAGCAAAGAGGTCTTGAGGAATGTATTGTTGAAGGTGATCTGCTGCCTAATATTAAAAAAATGACAACCTAAGATTATGGCAACAGACAGTGCCAACCCACTGTGTGTAGGCAGAGAAGAAACTGAAGTGGTTAGAGATGTTATCTTCCTAGGCTCACAACTTCACAAGGATGGTGACTGTAGCCATGAAATACTTGGGAAAATGTCTATGACAGATGTAGATAAAATATAAAAATGCAGAAACAACTCACTGACAGCAAAAGTACATATTGTCAAGGCTATGGTTTCCCCAGTGTAACATATGGCTGTGAAGGCTGGATCTTAAGAAAGACTGAACAAAGAAAAAAATGATGCCTCTAAAGTGCCAAATATAGAAGAAATAATTCAATTCCAGTTGAAATAAAACTAGACTGTTTACTAGAAACACTAATAGTGAAGCTAAAGCTTACATAGTTTGGACACATAATGTGAAAGCAAGAATCATTGGAAAATACTGGAAAAACTGAAGGCAACCAAAACAAGCTGACAGAAGACAAGGTGACTAAATACTATAACTGATGACACAAGCATGAATTTACAAGAACTCTAAGAAGCAATTACTGATAGGCAATCCTGCTGAAATGGTATCCATCAGATCATGGATAGTTGGAAATGACCAAACAACACTGGTGGGGCTTAGAAACTGCGGAACACAGGGTAAGTCACTGAAATTTTAATTAAGTATTAAAAACGTACCATCAATGGTAAATATAATAGCAATGTTCTTGTAAACAATGTCCTTCTTGAAAAAAAGTGGAATTTTTGTTTCTGCCACATTGGGACCTAGGTTCCTTAGTAGCACAACTGATGGATTTAAGTTATAGCTATCAGATCTGGGCTGCAAAAATCTAGAAAGCCACTAGATGGAAAAAAAGAAAAATATGTCCAGGAGACACACTGTTTTCTTGGCAAAATGACAACATAGCAGCCTTGCAATTCTTTGTTCTTCTGTTTCTAAACTTAACATGAAAACCTGGCTCTGATGCCCTTACTTTTCCTTGAAATTTCTACACCACTGTATTTGCAGCTCTGCAGAGCTTCATTGAAGCCTCGAATGGAAGAGAATGCATTTATTTGCTGTGCTTCATGAAATGAAAATCTATTCTGATTTACCAACCCACCACACCTTCAGAATCTGAGCTGGCTACAACTAATGCACAGCTGGTTTGGTGTAGTGGTTAAGGCACCAGGCTAGAAACCAGGAGACTGAGTTCTCTTCCCGCTGTGAGAGGAAAATTTTAGTAGCCTTTTATATGTTTTAATGTTAATTTTGATTGCATTTAATAAACCCAAATTAGCTAAAATGTGGCCTGTAGGGCAATAACAAGAAGTAAGTAAACTTGCCAGACTAAGCAAACTGCTGATGGGAAAAGACGTGACAAGGGAAGAATGGTAAAGTATGGTAAAGTATGGTAAAATTAGCACCAAGGAAGTTATGATTCAGTTGCAAATCCTGGGAGTCATGTCTGTGGTTTGTGGTTTTTGAGGATAAAAGGGATTGCAACTAAGGGGTTGGTACCACTTGGTCAAGTGTCTTACCTGACAGCTCGGTCAAGCTGGTCCGCATTGCAATGTGAATCTAAGTAAGTACCTTGTATGCTATTGATTGAATTTTACTTGCTTGTTGAACTAACATTTAACAAAGTTTTTAGAACTTTGAAGTGACTTGTTTTATGGTGTGTCTGTCTCCCATGTTTAACGTGTTTTTTTCCCTGACACCGCCTAGGCACAAAGACAGCTGGGTCACCTTGAGCCAGTCACTTTCTCTCAACCCTAGGAAGGAGGCAATGGCAAACCACTTCTGAAAATCCTTGCCAAGAAAAATTCAGGGACTTGTCCAGGCAGTCTCCAAGAATTGGATATGACTGAACGGATTTTTTTAAAAAAACAAAACCTAACACAAGTCTTTAAATTGCATACTAGACATATATTAAATAATACTCATGCTATGAAGGCTATACTGAAATGGAATGAAATCTTATGAGAAACATGCATTATGAATTTCTGGGGAGTTCAGGATGGCCTAATAGAGTTGAGGATGTCAATATTCTGCATAGTACATGTGATTTACTGGAATCAATCACCCAGTACAGTGGAACCTCGAGTTACGAATTTAATCCGTTCCGTGACTCTGGTTGCAACTCGAATTGGTCGCAACACGAGGCAAATTTTCCCATAAGGTTCAATGTAATTACCGTTAATCCATTCCGGTGTCCGCGGACCACGTGTCAGGGGCGGAAAAATGGCTGCGGACCATGTGTCAGGGGTGGAAAATGGCCGCGGACCACGTGGAACGGGCAGAAAAACGGCCGTGGACCACGTGGAACGGGCGGGAAAATGGCCGTGGACCATGTGGAACGGATGGGAAATGGCCGCGGACCACGTGTCAGGGCCGGAAAATGGCCACGGACCATGCAGCAGGGCGGAAAAACGGCCGCGGACCATGTGGAACAGGCAGAAAAATGGCCGCGGACCACGTGGAATGGGCGGAAAATGGCCGCGGATCCGGTTCGTAAGTCGAGGCGAGTTCGCAAGTCGAGGTAAATTTTTGGGGCCGGAGCTGGTCGTATCTCAAAAAATTCGTAAGGAGGGGCATTCGTAACTAGAGGTACCACTGTAATTTAAATTCCCTTGCTGTCTGGATAAACCCATAGACAGCTTACCTAGCTAAAGCATGTGACTTGTACACTTGCCTTTCTCTCCTCAGCTCTCCTTTGCAATGAAAGCCTAAGAAATATTTTAATGATAACTGAGTGTAATGAGAAGTAACAAAAGTGCTTTAATCACAACCTAAAATGCATTTAGTCATATGCACTTAGTGCATTTAATCACAAACAAGAAAGGAATAAGAGTCACTTTTGTTACTTTTCATTACTTCCTTGTTTGTAGTTAAATTATGCTTGGACTCTTATTTCTCCCATATGCATTCAATCAGATAGGTTTCATGACGGAAGACAGAAAATACCAGATACTCTACGAAAGTTTCAACTTCTTTCACTTCAGCAAACAAGCAAAGCCAGGTAAGGGGTCCAGTGCCAAATACACCATAGCTCCCACAAGTTCTAATATCATAACAAGTTACCCTGTACCCACAGTGGCTAGCAGAGAAACTTACATAGAAAACAGAGAAATGCTTGCAGAGGCTGGCTGGAATCAGCAGCAGTGAACACAAAGATCCTTTCAAAATCTTCAGCCACAAGTCCAGAATTTTTATCCCTTAAAGCAGTGTTGTCCAAACTTGGCCACTTTAAGATGAGTGGACTTCAATTCCCAGAATTCCCCAGCCAGCCATGGGAGTTGAAGTCCACTCATCTTAAAGTGGCCAAGTTTGGACAACACTGCCTTAGAGGTCCAGACTGCTATGTCCATCACACTTGTGACCATTCACCTTTATGCCATCATCCAATATTCCTAGGTTCTAAATGATCGTTCTCAAGAATTCTGAAGGTTACTGCTTTACCAGCACATGATTTGCAGGTCCAGCTGCCTTATTGCTCCAGTCCCCATGCCCTCTGGTCCATCTGCCCATTTTATGTGGTAGATCAGAACTGTTTTTGCCACTCCTATAGTAAACATGTTACCTATTGCATAGCCATATATAGTCCACTAATGTACTGTTTGCAAACATGTATTTTGAGCCAAGTTGCATAGTGAGGCCTGAACCAAAGTGCCTTCATTTTTCCCCTCACACAATCTATACAGCAAGACTGTCCTGCATGTATCACCTGGTGGTTATGGCATAATATTTCTATGCTGACCTGTGCATCGATGCAACTGCCTTTATTTACCTAGCTGATTTTTCCTGTAATGTGCAATGCACAATTGCACTAAATGAAGGAGATATCGCTGGTTCCATCTGTTCTTGATTGCAGCACTGGGAGAGATGTTTTCCTAGATGTGTATCATGCCTAAAATCAGATGATTCACAGGATTTTCTTTCTCCCTAGAATAAACTTGACCAAAAAATCCTCCTCTTTTTACTAGTTTACAAAAAGGCAAGAACTGGTGATTATAATCTGTGCCTAGCAATTGAAATTTCCTCCATGATTTTGAATTCTTTCTATTGAATCAGCAGTGTCTTTGTGAGGTCAAATGTGAGCAAGCTGTGCTATGGTTAGCTTTTATAAACTATTGGAATGTTTTTAGGGTTGTTTGTTTGTTTGTTTGTTTGCTTCCTGGTCATTTTTATTCTTTCCAAGTTACCCTGTGTTCCATTAACTTGGAGTTAAACTGTTGGAGAGAACAATAAAATCTATTAGTTGACCATGGAAGCTATATATATATTTCATGCAATTTTAAGCGGTCCATAGAAACTGTAATAAACAGTGTCTATCTTTAGCTCTACTTCAGTTTTTCATATAAGAATAGAATCAAAATCACATGGGACTCTCTGGTCTCTCTCCACTTTTATAATGCTCCTCCATCCTTGCAAGATGCCAAAGAGAACAGTGATACTGCGCATTCAGACAGAATGGGCTTGCTTTTTAAAAGTGTTGGCAGCTGAGATGCTCATGTTTGCAAGGTCTTTTTCTAAATTGTGATGTCAGCAAGTTCAAAGCCACAAGGAAATGTATGTGAAAAACAACTCACAAACTTTGTTGAATTACCACTTTTCTTTTGCCCTATGCCATCGATTTCCTGATTTTGTTTTCGTTGTTTTTGAAATTTGTTGCTGTTCCTTGAATTAGTCATTATGAACCTTGCACCTAGCATTTTAAAAGTTCCCTCTGGGATTAGTAAACAAACCCAAAGCAAGTTTAAATATGGAGTGTAAAAATCACAGGCAGTTTCTTCAACATGTATGAAAAGTCCAAATATACACATATGGAACAATTGAGAGTTGAATCAATAAGCAAAAATGTCAGGTGAATTCTTCAGAAGCAGAACTCAAAGCTTCACTAAGCAAGAAAATCATGTTGTCATTGGTTGCTGGTAGAGGACAACAGATCCTTTGGGTAATGATAGCAAGATCAGAGAATTGTAAGCTACATACTCTTGGGCAGTGGAGAAGCAGAAGAAATAACGTTAAAGTGAGGTTCTCATTTTAATAGGAAAAACAGCTATATTTTTCTTGCTGTTAGATTTTGGAGGTATGTTTAATCAAGTTTAAATAAGTAAATGACTTAATTCTTCACTTGACTTCATGACTTCTTCATGAAGACTAAAGACCTTTGGTTTAAAGATAACATTTGGAGAAACTACAATATGTACAACTACGATACAATTTTCCACTTCTCCCCATTTCAGTTACATTTTATAGATTCCTTATTACAGTCTGGTTCTATGTATGTACAGCTCCTTTTCAGTTTAGGCAGTTACTTAGTTCTATGGCATGATGACTCAATGTCCTCTTTCAGGTTTTTGTAGCAAGAAACCATGATAGGTCCAAATATAATTTAAGGGGACGGGTAACACATCCTTCTAATCAGCAACTTTGGGGGAACCTCCAGAGTCACTTGAAGGCACCAAAACAAATTAAAAAAAAGACCTTTAGAAAAGTCTTAATACCTGCCTAGCATTTAATATGAAGTTAGAACTCTGATAGGAATCTAGTAAATCACTGCAATGTTTATGGATGCTTTTATGGATCAGTGTCCTAGAGGTCTGCTCTCACTTCTGAGCCTCTTTATTCCTTTCTTCACTCCCTCCTTCCTTTGAAACATTCTCCAATAAGGTTGTATTAATTATCACTCACTCACATTAACTAATCCTTATTAAAATTTGTTCTGAGCTTCAATTCTCCAAGCAAAATGCAGTTGGCTTCTTGGTATACTATCAGTTTCTCAGATACAGAATATGCAACATTTTAGAGATAGCAAAGGAGTTTGAAACAGTGTAACTTTGTACTCTGGCAGCCCTCCACTAGTGCAGTGTCGCTCAATCACATTCAGTTTGACTGGAGTAAACGAGAACAGCCTTGGCAGGCACATGTACTAAGCACACCATGAGATCAGGAAATTAGATCCCACTGCTATAAAGTGTCTGGAATATTAGCAGTCTGAACCTCATAATATGTTTGCTATGTAAGTCAGTATATGATCCACAGTTAGAAGCAACAACATAGTAACAGGGGTAGCTTAAAGATTTTCTGTATTGCCCCTGCAAAATATCCATTTTGCTCTTGAATCAAATCCTTCTCACTGTAGTCAGTACAATTATTTTACTACTAAAGCACCAGGTAGCAAAACCTGGTAATTGGTATAGAGCTTAGATGATATAATAAGAGGATGGCTGAGGCCTCATATTGGGTTGTGCCTATGTGACCTCTCCCTTATCATGGATCCCACCATTTTCTGTGGTTCACGGAAGAGTTGTGGAAGACAAGACATCTAGAGTGCCACTGGTGTTCAACAAGGGACAAACTCGACCAAACATGGGTTAGAGTTGTTATCAAAGCCTACCTTGTGGCGGTAAGGGCAGCGAAGCGGCAATACTTCTCCACCCTTGCGTCTGTGGATAGCCATCCCTTGGCCCTGTTTTGGGTGACACATGCCCTTTTGGGTAGAGGGGGCTTGGAAATCCCCTTGCAGGGTCATGAGGACGAGTTTGCTTAGCATCTGTCGGACAAAGTCGCTTGGATTTTTTTGCAGCTGGATGTGTGAGTGAGTTCTAGCAGTGGTGAACTTTTCCTTGAGTGAGGGGGTTGTTCTTTCACCCCTTAAGGAGACCTTGGTTCACCCCTTCCTCAAGAAGCCATCACTGGACATCAGCTTCATCATCCCCACTGAGGTGAGATTGGCCACATCCCTATTAATTTTCCATGTTCCTCAAGATTTGGTTGTGTCATCAGGCTAGGAAGTTTCAAGGGAATGGTGAGTTAATGAGATGGCTCCATTGTTTGTAAGATCTGATGCTTCCTCCTTGCCTTTAAAATTAGTGCTTTTAATTGTTGATTGTTTTTATATTCTTATCTTATAGTTTTTATTCTAAGCTACCCAGAGTCACAGTCTGTGAGATGGGCAACTGTATAAATATGATAAATAAATAAATAAAATAAAATATATTCAGAAATATAAAACTGCTACAGGAATACCTTCAGTTCTATTGCAGATTTTTTTTTTTAAAACCATTATCCTCTATCTTTGGCAAAGGATACAAAGATGGATATGTCCTATCATTATCATACTGGGCCCTAAATCTCAGTGAGATGATATATTCTTGTATTACAAATGCTGGAGAGTGTAACTATATTTATTTATTGTATAGAAGAACTTTCAGTTGTTGGGGGGCAAGGAGGACTTTTGTAGTATGAAGCAATACAATTCAGATAAAATTTATCACTTATAGGAGACCATGACCCAAATAATCTTTTCTAACTGGTGAGAGATGAGGTTTCTCAGTATCTGATATATACATACCTAACTTTTGTTTCCTGAAAAACTTTCAAACAATCCCAGCTGTTGTGGATCAGAAAGAATACATCAATTCTTTCAGGTGCCTATGGGAGAGATTCCCCTCCTGTTGCTTTTCTGTAGGCAGCTTACAGATGGTGCAGTGGTTAAGGTGTTGGGCTAGGAGCTGGGAGACCCAGGCTCTGGTCCACCCTCAGCATGGAAACTTGCTGAGTGACTTTGAACCACTTGTTCTCTCTCAGCCCAGCCTACCTCAAAGGATTACTGTTGTGGGAATAAAATGAAGAGTGATCCTGATTTAAGATATACATCTAGCAAATAAAGAAGCATCTAGACCAGTGTTTCTCAGTCTTAGCAACTTGAAGACGTGTGGACTTCAGTTCCCAGAATTTCCCAGCCAGTCACGCTGGCTGGGGAATTCTGGAAATTGAAGTCCACATGTCTTCAAGTTGCCAAAGTTGAGAAACACTGATCTAGACAAATGGTCATTGTGGCAGGTATACACAAAAGACTTGCCTCCTGACAATCCTTCCTTTGTACTTTCACTGTCTGCAACCCTTAAGCCAAGAGACAGCTGCCAGAGCTATTTCTTGTAATAAGGACCTTGAGGGACATCACATACTTTGTGCAGCAGGAAGAACAGCTGAATCCAAAGGAAAGCTGATTTTGTTCCAGCAACCAGGATAAAGGTAAAAAGAGATACCAATGAGGGGTTTGAGTTGAAGAACACTCCAGATGTTAACAGCAAGATGCTCCTACAATCAAATGGGATGACCTATTCATTTCTTGTTCATATCTCCCACACTTTAAAATATTTGTATATTATTTTTACATAAAGACCAAACACAATTTCAGGTACAAGAAAAGGAAAAGAGAATAGTATTCTTCCTTCTTGTTCTTTAACTATGCTTCTTCATTTAACAGGATGTATCATGCTCAGATTTGACCAAGTTCTAGTACATGGTCCACAGAATTCCTCAAAAAGTTGATGCCACATTTGAATGTTATTGTGAAAAAAAAAAAAAGAAACAGTAATCCCATTAACTAGTTTTAAAATAAAATGTAAATAAGGCAAAGTTTAAATTAAATTAAACTTAGTTTTTAAGGCTTTTTTCTTGGCCTCTTCTACTTCTTTCTCTTTTGAAATGTGACTCCAGGCTTTCTCTTGAAAAGCCAAGTCAACTTCTGGTGGAAGTAGATTATTATTATTTTTTCCTATTGAAATAATTATTTTGGTATGTCTTTATTGCTTCAATTAGTACTGTATTCTTAAGATAGCAAAATAATATTATTGTTTGATCCATATCTTTCTGACTTTTTAATATCCACTGAAACCAGTTTCCAGTAAGATCTGTTCTTTGAATAGTAAAAACATTGGGTTAAGTTGAGAAAGTAAGAGCATGCTAATTTTCATTCATGCTTCAGAAATTGAGGAAATAGGGAAATAAGCCACATTAAAAGGTGCAATGTATTTGCTAAGCCTCATATGCTCTAATGGGTTGAGAAATCATGATCCTTGCATCTACAGAGTGAATTGGTCTTTTAGGTCACCCTGGAGCTAGGGTGTTTGTTTTTTTTTTTTTTATTATTATTATTATTATTATTATAGAATTTTACATAAAGTAAAAAGCAAATCTAAGAAAAAGATAGAAAAAAAGAAAAAAGAACTTCAAGAAAAGGAAAAAAGAGAAAGAAAAAAACCCTAAAGTTTTGAAATATAATGACTTCCAATCTTCTCTTCAACAGATATTAACAATCCGATTGTCTCCCCTTCCTCTTAACTCTTCCAGAAATCCCTTCAACTCCTTATTTAATTCTCATCTGTTTCAATCATTAAATCCATAAACGATCATTTTACTCTTTCCTTCTTTTAGCAAAAAGTCCATAAAAGGTTTCCAGTCTTTTAAAGAGGTTTTCTCCCTTACTAAACAGGTCAGTTTTGCCATTTCTGCTAGTTCTGACATTTTTATGATCCATTCCTCCATTGTGGGAATTTTAATATTCTTCCACCTTTGTGCATATAATAATCTTGCTACCACCCTGGAGCTAGGAAAGATGCACCCAAGCAAACAATGAGGAGGCACGGTTTCCCCATCACTTGACAGAGATCATTCTGATGAAATTATGCTTAAAAGTACCAAATACAACATACAAGTAGACAGTGTACTGGGTATGATGTAAAAAGTTTCTAACTTAAGAATTGGTTGTATTATTTTAAATACTGAAATCCAGCAAGAGCAGCTTACAAATATAGGGAGTTCCTGGTTAAGAAAGCCCAGGTTACAGACAACCCATAGCTAAGAGCGGAGCCTATTATAGCATAATTTGAGTCAAATACACAATGGTTTGAGTTAAATACACAATGGTTCAAGTTCATTACACAATACTACTTATACAGTATTATAGAATAGTACTGTCCCAGCTTACATACAAATCTGACTTAAGGACAGACCTTGGGAACTTGTTCTTAAACCGGGGGCTACCTATACAGCAAAATGTATTAATAAAACAATAAGAAGCTAATGTTCACCTATGAAATAGCACTAACAAGGCACATAAGGGCAGAAAATTCTATACATAGAAAGAAGGTAGTCCAATTAAAAAAGGAAAAGATTTCAAAATTTAATAAACATTTTTTTAAAAAAATCAATGTAATAAATATTTTGGTCCAGCTCTTTTGTCCAGTTCCAATACAGTCAAATCAGCATAAATTATTTTTATCAGTTGCATTAGTGGGATATTCTTTCCCCCAGCAATAAAGCATGCTAGAAAGTTCATTAAGTTTATTGCCAAGCACTAAAACCCACTGTCCCCCAGACACTGAATTTTTGCACCCGCTGCTCTCCAATAATCAGGGACAATTTATCTCCAAAAACTCAGCTACAAATATTAACCCACCACTAAGTGTATGGGCAGTGTGGCTGCCATTTTATATTCTTTACAGCTTGCAGGACGAGGCATCATTTGGTGTTTATGTGAACAGCTGTCACAAAAATGTGGAGGAAATGTTAAGAAACTATTAGTAATTTTTTAAGGAAATAATAATAATAATAATAATAATAATAATAATAATAATAATAATAATTTATATGCTGCCTGACTCCCAGCAACTCAGTTGACTCAGCTCTAAGTATCGCCCTTTATGTTGATGAACATATATTACTCCCCCACTCAAATGTTGAAGGAGAAAACAATGAAGATTTTAATTAAAAAAACAACAGCCAGTAACTCAATATTGCCATATTACACTAAAACAAACATATGCCCTGAATTGCAAAGAAAGAAGACCAGGCTTCAACCTAAAGGGGATGAGTTTTTATGAAAATAGAATTTGTACTATTGTACACACACATACAAACACACAGAAATATTAATGCATGGTATTTCACCATGAGATCTGTCTTTTTCATAATTTTGCTCTGCAGTGTGGAACTCAGAATGATATATACATTAGAATATTTACTTAATTATTTAATTATATTATTTATATACCATTGAATTGAACCAACTGTGTTAGCCATATGTAACTGAATTAATAAAGTAAGAATCAGCATGTTAATTATTGCCTCTAGCATATAATATAATTGCTTTAACATACAATACTAATCACTATAGAATGCCATGATATAATGCCATATTATATTTGTGTGTATTCACAGTAATTTGTATATTTGTATAAATGATCATGTATGAAAATGGAACATGTGAGTAACATAGCTTATTTGGGTTATTTGGGAGCTGGGAGTGAAACCCTTCTAAATTAGGTGACTAGAAAAATGATGAAATAGTACGTCAGTGGCCTTTTTAAAAAAATCACAGGGAAAAGGAAGAAGTTCAGGGAAGGAAAATACTAATTAAAAAGACATGTTTTGAACCATCAACCTTCCACTTACAGAGCAACTGCTATAACGATTATTCATGGGAAAAATGCAGGCCTGAAAGGTATTACGACATGGTTAGCAGTGACTTAGCTGAAAGGGCATTCCTGCCCCTGTAAAATAGCCAATAAAATGCTGGAGGTAGCCTATGACAAACTGAAGAAGATGGAAGCCTTGAGGCAGCCGAACATGGATTTCATGTGCTTCGGAAATGGAGCAGAAAAATGAACCTTGTGGTTGCTTTGCCATAAATGTGAGATTTAGAGGGCGATGTCATCTCTTTCTGTCCTCTAGAAATGGTTGCCAACCCATTCTGGCAATGGGAAATCAGGCAGTGCAGATGAGACCTTAGTTAACATATAGGTTTGCGGTGAGGAAATTGGTGAGGGAAGATTACTAGTTCCTGTGTGCAGTTACCTCCTGGGAGGAAGGGTGAGATAAAAAATAATAAACAATATCTGTTATTATTATATACTATACCATTATACTTTACTATGCATTTGCTTTATTCTTGCAATAAAGCTGAGGTTGCTTAGCATTTTTATGCCCTTGAATATGTGCTCTAAGCAAGTTGTTTAAAGAAGGATATTTTCCCTAGACACTTTTTTGATGAGATAGCCTGCAGATTACAGGCAAAAAAATATGGATGTCTCATTTCTCAGTTGGTACCATTTCCTTGAAAAATATCTCTGTGTGAAGAATGCTTTGTTAAACGTGGACAACTCTTTTGTGACATGGAAAGTTTCTACTGTCTGTGATATCCCAGCATATTATCTTGGAAGTGTCCCATTTAGTGTCAGTGTTCTCCTTGTAATGGAACTGTCATGTTCAGAGACCACTGCAAGTAACAAAGGCTTAATACACACAGTTTCTCTGCATGAAAGGAAGAGAATTAACTGAATACATGCATGAAAATCACGAAAAATATGGGAGAAACTCAAGCCAGTTTAACACTGATGGGAAGTCGCGATTCTCTTTCACATGATTGGTAGTTGTGATCAAAAGTGTCATAGACTGAGGTATCTCAGATTAAAGACCAGAAACTGACATTATTCCTTCTTGCACTTTCAGGTTAGTTTACATATGAAATTGTAATCCCTGCATTAAATTTTCCCTGTTGCAATGTGCACTTCTAGATTCATTTCTCAAATAGTCAGATGTTTCCTTATTCACATGATGCAAAATTAGCAGGAAATTTACATCTATCCATCCCATAAAATTGAATACTGTGCTAACATTTGAAAGTTTTCTTCCGTAAAACTGGTTTCCATTTTTCTAGCTTAGTTTTAGGGTGTATTAGATTGTCATTATGATTGCAATGGTGATTTTGAATTTACTGTTACTATTGAATTTATTTATAAGGTGGCAGAAAGGACTTTTTTCTTCACTGATGTTGTTCTATACCCTCTGCCCAAGCTTCTTCACCTGAAAAAGCCCCATGGGAGGAGTTCCTTCTGACATCTTCCCTTGGGATTGAATTAAAATTCAGGTAACCCAGAGTTCTCACTCGAGGTACAAATGACCAGGCTCAAATTATTTTCCTTCGGACACATTATGCAAAGGCCTAGCTCTCTGGGGAAGACTTTAATGCTGGGATAGGTGGAAGGAAAGAGAAGAAGAGGATGACCAGCATCAAGGTGGATGGACTCAATTACAGTGGTGATGACTGCACCGTTGGAAGACTTGAAAGACCAGGTTAGGGATAGATTGTCATAGAGAAAATCTATCTATGTGGTTGCTAAGAGCTGACAATGATCTGATGACACATAATCAATCAATCAATCAATCAAGCCAAGAGAGATATGGACTATTAGAGAGATGATTCTTACAAACACACACATGCACACGCACACACACATACATAGAGAAAACTGGTTTTCTTTAGTTGAAAGTTGTGCTAGAAATTTAATGTTGCATGTTGCAATGCTTCAGGTATCAAAAATAAATATATTTAATCATTTAAAATAAGTATTTTTTGATTATACATTTTAATATTTTAATCAATTTTAATAAAAATATTCCACATTTCATGCAATCTCATGGAATAATACAGAGCTCTTGCAAAATCTGACAGTCTCATGAGATTTTAGGACACAAATATGCACCCACATACATATAGAAATCATCTAGTGGAGTTGCAGACAATGGTTTGGCAAGTATCCGAAATGCTGGAACCCCAAAGAGACTACAGCCTTAATCATACATATATGAAAAGGAGGCTTTTTCAGACCTTATGTTAATAATAAGTGGAGGTCAGTGTGCATAACTCAGTTCCTGATTTCATGTGCTCAGATAGCAGTAGTGAAAGTGAGGGTAATGATGAAGTATTATTTACGGATTGATAGAGATATCATGGGATTTACATTTCTTCTGCATTATTTCTAGTAAACAAGTGTTGTGGGGAGAATCTATTGTTCTAGAAATTTGGGAAATCAATATGTTCAAAATTAATGCATATTTCTTTAGTCTGATGTTCTCCAAATATGTTTGGGCTGGATGAGAAACATAACAACAACAGCAGCAGCAATAACAACTATCCTATGTGTAATGGTTCCTCTGTCCTATTAGCTTCACCTTCTAAGCTATTGTCAGATGGAGAGATCCTGGCCTATGTTTCAGATACTTCTGCTTTATTATGCTTAGAACACTCCAGTGTTTGGGCTGAAAAACCAGCTAACAAGCTAACAAGTAAAGAATGAAAATAAGAAAATGTTGAATGCAGAAATAATAAATGTCTGCCTTTTTGAGTGACTATAGTTAAAGGCATGAAGTACATGAACACATGAAAACTAATGGCATTGTTTGAATATTTTATCATTTGTTCCAGCTGTTCAGATAATAAATTTGAAGCTGCTCAAGAAGGATTGTCATCAAATGAAATGGCTAATCCAAAAGGTCCATGTCCTATCATCTCAGAAAGGTAGATAAGATGAAGCACTATCTAAGGTTGCTTCTAGGGCAATATAATAACATCACTCATCTATCTATGGGATATAGTCTTTGTACCTATTGGCATGTTGTTGAACTTACCTTCAGAAACACAAATCACAGTGATTGACCATTCTTCTATTGTTGATTAGCATGAGCAGCACTTAATTTCTATGCCAAGATCTCCTGGGAATATTTGATCAATTCCATTTTGGGCTTTCCATTTGCATTACCTAATCCTGCGATAAGTAATGTGACAGATATTCTGCAATTGCCTACACTTTGGCGAATGTAAAAAAGCTGAGAACAAGGAGCAAAAATAACTGTCCTCCAGAGGACTGTAAAACCTGCATCAAAACCACCCACTTCAATGTGCAGAGTCAAAACATGCTAGATATATTGAATAATGGACAGATACAGTATGTTCTTGAAATGATGTGTGTAAATATCACCATGTTGCATCTTGGGGGAATTTTGATTTGCTTGGTTCTGATTTGACCATTTACTATTCCTTTTAATGCTCCATTACCAACAATATTTTCAGTCTCCTTCTTTCTGGTGCGTAATTGATTTAATCTTCTATTCACTCTTAGCTTCCATTAGAGTCATCTAGGCAGCTATAACCACTGCCTGTTCTGACCTCACCAATAGTTGAATGCCATGAACAAGAAAACTATCCAAAGCTGATCTATTCATCCCTTGCCATTGTGAATATTGTTCAAATGCACATATGAGAATTTTAGCCTGAAGAATTCCAAGCAGCGGTCCCCCAAACAGTGAATTTTATTATTCTTTCCCATCTTGCTTCAAATGCACAGGGAAGCTTGGCATCACAACAGCCATCAAAAATAAATTCACATCCATTAAAGCATTAATGGAGGCCTGCATTAATGGATAGTTTCATTTTAAACTTGCTTCCAAATAGCCCACTGGTTATTAACTGAGATTCCACTGTATGCCAGTGTTTTGTTGGTGTCCTTTTAAATACTGTGCTGGTGGAATACAATGGCAGTAGAGGAAAACAATGAATCCTTCTGCTGGTATGACTGCAACTTGGGCTATTATTAATGAATAGTTTGCTCTGACTTGGGATATACCTGGGATGTGTGTGTGTGCATGTGTGTGTGCATGTGTGTGTTTCATCAAGGACACAAAGAATGGAGATTTCTTTTTTCCTTGTATAGCACTAGGTGAGCAGAATTAAGTTGACTATCTCTCTTTCCTTTTCATATTTGGTGTGGTCTATATATGTAATAGTAAAAAAGGACAGCACATAGCACTCATTTTATATGGGGGAGGCCATATTTTTCACCTCTTTCTTAAAACTTCAGACAAACAAAAATCATATGTCTGCACTCTCAATATTTGTTTTCTTCATCATGGTCGTGTTTGTCTTTATTTTTGGTTTATTAACTCTGTATGATTAGTTTTGTCTTAACATGTGTTTGTTCAATAAAAAAGCAAAAAAAAAAAAAAGATCATGGTAGGTTTTCTTATTGTGCCAGTTTTCTATTTGTAAGGAGGCTTTAAAAACCTGGAAGAACATTTAAAGTAATATGGCTGAGGTAGATTCTGAATGGGTAGTGTTCATCTACAACTCAGCATACTCCTGCCTCTTTTGGTCTCAGGTTGATACAACCATTCTTTCTACTGAAGGCTTGCAAAAAAAAGAACCAAATAGTCTAAATGGGAGTAAATAGGATCCCTCCTCAAAATAGAAATGTACACAGCAGTCCCTGAACTATGGCTCTTCCCTCAAAGATAACTGTTAGATGTTTGTGAGAACAAGGTCTTTCCTTCAAATCAAAAGCAGAGTTCTTTCTAAGCACAGGAACTCTTCACACAAGTGGTAAGTTTATCTGATGGTACATGCAGGACTAAAATGTGCATAGCATTGTAGCCTCCTCCCCACATTAGTGCATTACATGCAAGGAGCCACATAAACACATATGATAAAAGTAGATTTAAAAAAATAAGAGAAAAGTTGGTTTTTAAAGAGAATGTTAGTTTGTGGATATCCACTCAGCAGACTAACCCAGAAAGTTGAATTAACAAATAAGTTAATAAGCATCACCATCTTACCTTCCATTACATGTAGCTCATTAACCAGCATTAGGCTTAATTTGTTATTGGATCCTGGAGAAGCTGCCATTTGGGGTTTATGGAAATCAGAATGTACAGCATGACTTGGTTTCAAATTCTTGTTTCAGTAAATCCAAAATGGTGGTCATTTCAAGTTGGATAACACCATAACAGAAGATTTGTTTTTTAAAAAAACCCTACATTATCAGAAAAGGGGACGCGGTGGCGCAGTGGCTTAATGACGCTGAAAGTTGCTGGCCAGAAATGGTTGATGCTTCAGCGGTTCGAGCCCAGCCTTCTGTGTAGCAGAGTGAGCTCCTGCTTCCTCCCCCAGTTCCTGTCAGCCCAACAGTTCGAAAACTCATGTGAGTAGATAAATGGGTACTCTCACTCCGGTGGGAGGAAAAATGCTGGCGGCGCCTTGCAAAAGAAGTCGGGAGCAGTTGCTGGTAGCATGGAAGCTGCACTCGCTCAAAAAAGGCGCAAAGCAACGGAAACCCCGCCTCCTGCGCTCGCCAGCTGGGCTCTGCTCTAGGAAGGAGGCTCTGGCAAACCACTTCCGAAACACCTTGCCTTGAAAACTGGAAAGGACTCCTCCAAAAAAAAAGCACGGTCGGTAACGACTGAGTGCAGATTAAAAAAAAAAAAACAGTATCAGAAGTGTGGGTAAAGTGAGGGTGTGTGAGTCTGTTAACCAGATTTTTTGCTTAGGGTGTCATGTGAATGCAGCTTATGTGTGCTGATCTGATTTTGGTCTTCCCTATGATTCTACTTACTTAAAGTTAAAAAAAAAATCACAGGGTTTCTGATATTAAGATAGGCTGCTGTCGCCTTGCAACATATTTTCACACTATGAAAAGATGTACAATTTTTAGTACTATTAAAACATCAAATAGTCAGCAGGTAAGGACTTGTTTAATTTCAAAACTGGAACAGTAACAAGGATTTTCATATTATTCTCTGGGTCTCAATTTTTGTTATCTCCCTTTCCATTGCATGGTAGAGGACATTTATATTGCTTTCCCTGGGGTTTTTCAGTCAGAACATTACTTTCGTTCATCAACCATTTCTTCCTCTTTGCAGTTTGAGGCAGATATCCCCATTTCTGCTCATCACAGTGGCCATGTGTTCTTGGAGGCCAAGTCCCATCAAGCATTGATTTCTCTCCATACCTACCCTTTTAAGATCGAGTCTTAGTAACAATTATAGTTGGCATTTCTTTCTGCAGGCAGATATGTTTCATAATGCATGCTCACTAGTATGTTTATACTAGTAAAGTATAGTTTATTAATTCTGCTTTTTGTATATCCCTGTTTGCATTTTTTTTTCTTCTTTCTCAGAGGTGCCTTGCTGGGAATGTGGCTGCAGGCCAAGAGAGATGAAAGATGTGACAATGCTGTGAATGCAGGGCATGAAAAGCAGGAGCAGTAATCAGCCTTACATCTAAAGCTGCTCCTTAAAAATATTCAAAAAGTTTGATATGATATTCAAACTGGTCCTGCTGCTAGGGAATTAACAAATCCTTTACAGTAGCTTTAATTTTTGTTAAAAAAAAAAAAAAGTCTCCATGTTATATCCATAAAATATAGTGTACTTGTAGGCATTACTCTTTATTTATAGAATTTGGCCAATAGCAAGAAATGAATTAAGCAAAAGGTTGTCATGCCAAGACATTTCTGCTGCAAGACTTTTTCTCAGTAGGCAGGTACTTATACTTGTTTTATTCCCCAGAAACAAAAGCAATTTTAAGTCTCCAACACATTAAATACTTCTATGGTTCCAAACAATTCACAATTTGCAATAAGTGGACCACTTTCTGCAAGTTCTTATTCCAATACACCGATTGATTGATTGATTGATTATGTGCCATCAAGTTGTTTTAGACTCTTAGTGACCACATAGATAGATTTTGTCCACAATGATCTGTCCCTAACCTCATCTGTCAGGTCTTCCAATGATGCACCCATCGTCACTGTAACTGAGTCCATCCACCTTGCTGCTGGTCATCCACTTCTCCTCTCTCCTTCCATCTTTCCCAGCATTACAGCCTTCTCTAGAGAGCTAGGTCTTTGCAAAATGTATCAAAAGTAGGATAATTTGAGCCTGGCCATTTGTACCTCAAGTGAGAACACGTGAATTAAACCCTAGGGTATCAGAGATATACTTCAGGGATCATGATCCCTGTACTGTTTTCTTTCATAATGAATTAAACATGTACTATCACTTTATTTCTACTAGATGACTATTTATTGTTTTTTACACAAAACTGCCCTCTAGTTAAAGCATTCTGTATTTGAAGGGTTGTTCAATCTAAATCTGGTTTAGAGATAACTTATGATGGGAGAACAGCAGAGGTTGTTACAACAAGTAATAATTGGAAATCAGATTGAGCAGTCACACATCTGTTAGTATTGGATGTGATGTCCTGTGTTCAAGCTTATTTTTGTGATCAAGATAACTCTCCTGCCAGGTAAGTAGTTTCTGAATGCGTGCATTAATTTATTGGCCCTCTTTTGCCTTTTTTATTGGGGATGATGATGAAGCAGTTAGTATTTCTGGACAATGCATATTCAACATCCTAGATGACTAGCACAGAAGACAGGGAAGGTTTTGCCAATACTGTGGGGTGATTCTGCATCTAGTTTTCATGCACAGGCTGCTGTTGAGATTGTACTCCATAACTTCACCTTCACATGTGGGATTTATTTGTTTGTTTTGTAATTTTAGGAATGAACCATCCTCCCACACAAACTGGGGTTGCAGAAAGCATAATGATGAATACATGACAACTTTCCCAATACAAATATTTGAGCAAGAATGTGTTAATTTTTGTTACTTTCAGTGTGGATTAATAGCTGTTTTACATCAATCCCAGCTTCTCTTAGTTTAGGATTCACATCTCCAATGATAAAAATCAGGGTTTGTCTAGACCAGTGTTTTTCAAACTTAGCAATTTTAAGATGTTAAAATAGCATGCTGGCTGAGGAATTCTAGGAGTTGAAGTCCACACATCTTAAAATTGCTAAATTTGAAGAACACTGGTCTAGAATAAAGCATCTTTAACTGAGGCACGTTTATTTTATCTTTGAAGGTGAATTGACAGATTCAAAGAACCACAAAAATCTTAATTCAATTTAAAGGTAGAATTTTAATTTAAAATTATTAATTTTAATTTGCTGTTATTTTTTATACAACTCCCCATAAAATATAACAATTCTATAGAATTGGCATGTTTCAAAATGCTGCTTGCTACCTACAGTGATGTGTTCAGCCATCGTCTACTAAGTCCTAACCTCATGTACTTCAAAGCCTAATGAGGCTTTGTGAAGGAGTGAACTTGGGGTTGCTCTCTGAGTTTGGGAAAAGTAGCTGCAGCCAGGCAGAAATGCTTCTCACCCCATTTCCCTCATACATTCATTCATTAACTGACAACTTTACTCACAAGCATCCAAGCTGGCATTCCAGCTGCCTGTAATAATTGAGCAACACCCTGGTGTTTTCAAGGAAGTGCCAACATCCAGAGGCAGCCTCACCCCACCCAGGCCCTTAGCTTAGAAAAGCAAATGCTGTGACAGAGTGAGGAAGCTGTGTGTGTAAGAGAAAAGGTGATAAGCAGATGGCAAACAGACGGAGAAGTGGAGGCGACGTCTGGAGATTGGCAGCTATTACAAGTCGGCAAGAGGACTATCATTCAACTGCCAGAGCCACAAGTTATGGTGAACAGCATATCCTAGTGGGAGTCCTGCCTGGAGCTTGGAGCTTTGTCAGGAGCTCAGTAGCAATTAGAAGAACAACTGCACTGAAGCAGCACCTCATCCCAACTAGAGTAAGAACATTTGGAAAAAGGTAAAGGGTGTATGCAACTTTATAGACTTTGAGACTTTTGTTGGAACTGAATATAAAGGACTGAGTATTAAAGACATATTTATGTGGCAACAGCAACTTGCAAGTCCTAGATGGGTGGAGTTGACCCAGAGCAATAGCCTGTTGTTGGGGAAGGTGTGTGCTGCAATAAAGCATTGTGTACAGATTTGCAACGCTGTGGTGTGTCCAGTCCTTGGAAAGCAAAGAACCCTCACAGGCTTGCAACTGATATTATGAAGAAGGCAAACCATTATATGTTCATGGTAAATAAAAAGGCCAATAAACTGCTGTTTCACGTAATTAATGAGAACTGAATGGGATATTTCACTAGTACTGGAATGTATGTTTAATGGGAACCAACTATCATAGACATCATGTTTAGCATGTTCTAAGCTGCCAAACCTTGTCTTTGTTTCATAGAAATGACACGTTCTGATATTCCTATTATAAAAAATAACAAAGGCTAAATAAATAATCAAAAAGTCACATTTGTACATTAACAGGAAGCATCCAGTTTTGTAGGGTAACTCTGTAAGTTCTCCAGGCCTCCAGGTTCTCAACTCTAAGTGCTTTGGGACCAGGATGTTAGGCACTGGAGCTCTGGGTCTGGCATGAATGTATGTGATGTGTGTATTTGTGATGTGTGTATTTTGAGATTTTAAATGGGGGGAGGGTTTGGCCTGGGTTCTTCTTTATGTTTTACAGTTTAATGTTTATTATTGTTGTTGTTATGGATAATCTATAATTAGATTCACAGTCAAAGACTGGTGAAAACTTAATAATTCAAGTTCTAACCAAGGACCTAAGAATTATTCAGGTAGCATCTGAGGATATAGGCAGCTCGAAGCAAGACTTTTTTCCCCCTAAAATTAGGGTGTTCAGGTCCAATAAATTCAAAATGTCTAAATATTGAGGGAGTCCTTTAGGTATTGCTCCAAAGGTATTGCTCCATCCTAGCATCACCTGGTATAACAACATCAATGAACCAGACTTCCTTCTTTTCAATGACTGTTATATCAGGCATGTTATGAACAAGATGCCTGCCAGTTTGGATTTTAAACTTTCATAAGATCTTAACCCGCTCATTTTCCAAAACCTTCTTAACTTGATGGTCCTGGTGGTTCTTGCTACATTCAAATCCAAACCTCTGGCAAAGTATTCAATGAATAATTTTGGCAAATCGGTCATGATGCTGCTTATAGTCAGTTTGTGAAATTTTGCTGCAACCACTGATCAAATGGTCAATTGTTTCATCCTTTTCATTACAAAGGCGACATTTACTGTTGTTTGTTACATGATGAATTTTCGCTTTTATGCAATTAGTTGGCAAAGCTTGTTCTTGAGCCACTAAAATAAAGCCTTCAGTTTCTTTCTTTAACACTCCTGATCTTAACCAGCTCCATGTGGGGTTTTTATCCACTTTTCATTCTACATCCTTCAAGTATTGACCATACATTGGCTTGTTCTTCCAATTAACAAATTGGTTTTCAATTATTTCTTTTCTGTATTCAGCTTTTACCTTTGTTGTTTTCAGAAGCTTTCCTTGATTGACTTCCTTCAATAAGGATTCTTCACTTTCTTAATATTGTCATTCAAGCCATGTTTTTCTTCCTCCACAGTTTGCTTCACCTGTAGGAGTCCGCTGCCCCCTTCAGCTCTTGGCAAATACAGCCAATCACTGTTGCTTTTTGGGTGTAAAGCATCGTATACTGTCATTAGTTTTCTTGTTTTCCAATCCAAATTACCAAGTTCCATCTGGGTCCAGACAACTATTCCTGCTGTATATCGTATAATGGGGACTGCCCAGGTATTGATTACTTTGATGATGTTTCCACCATTTAGCTTTGAGTTCAATTTTTTTTTGAACTTGTTTAATATATTTGGCAGAAGTGCTTTCCAACAGAAGAGAACTGGGAAACTGTCAGCGTCTTAGACCAAGCTAAATCCAAAAATGTGAGGTAATTCCTGGAAGCTTGTAATTCAGAGAAGGCAACCATCAACAGGCACATAGAGATAAACAACATCTACACACTATTCAAAAGAGACAATAAAAAGGAAACAAAGACCAGAACATCTCCTCACCAGCAATCATCACCCAGATAAGCAGACATTAACACCAAGATTATCACCAGACTTACAATCAGCAGTAAACAAGACCCTAATCAAGGAACTGGCAGGGGGAAAAAATAAAACAAAATAAAACCCATACCCCCACCAACACTGGCTGGGCATGCCACAGTATACAGTATAAACAGAGATCAAACCCATTCCATTCTAGCACTGAAGATGTTACCTAGCCGGGTAACGAAACGTTTGCAAGAAAACAACCAAGCTCAGAGAACCCGAAGGACTCCAAAGAAGTGCTTTCTTTGACTTGGCTCTGTAATAAATTGGAAGCTTCCAAAACTCCCAAATATTTGTAGACTTATTCTGGTGCTACTGCCTTTATCAAATCTTCATTGTGAAGCTGTATTCCATCATCTTCAACAATTTTGCCTGCCTGTTGTACTTGTAATTGTACTTTTTGATTCCAAATTGCATTCCAATAACTTTGCTGAATTCTTTTGTGCTTTTTAACAAGGAATCCAGATTAGCCTTTGTTTTTCCAAATAGATTTAAATCATCCGTATAGGGTAAATGTGCAATTTTTACTCCTTTTTTAGCCAATTCATATCCAGTTTGTCTTGTTCAAAATTGTTGTAATGGGACCATTGATAGTATAAAGAGTAAAGGTGATAATGAATCACCTTGAAAAATTCCACATTTAATTTCATCTTCTCCTAACTTTTCCACCTTAGCCCTCAGCTTCATTCACCAAAAGTTCATTGAAGTATTCATAAATTGCTGAATGTTTCTGTTGATTCCAAAAATTTTGAGACATTTCTTAATCTAGCTATGTGGAACAGAATCAAATGCTTTTTTTATAGTCTATCCAAGCCATAAACAAACTTGTTCCTCCTTTTTTCGAATTCTTCAAAACCAACTTGTCAATCAATACCTGGTCTTTTGTTCCCCTTGAGTTTTTGCAGCACCTTTTTTGTTCTTCAGGGAGTAAATCTTTCCTTTTCAGATAGGTATATGTTGTTGTTGTTGTTGTTGTTATTATGGTTGCACAGTCAGCCAGATGTTTAGACTGGACTTGGCATTTTTATCCACCTATCGAGTCATTCCCAAGGACTGGAGATAGGCAGATGTTGTTTGATGTTGCTAAAGGTATTGTTGTGGGATATAAGCTGTTCCAAGTAAAGCTCTTTTTACAATTGACTGATGGCGATTTTGTCAGTGCTGATGCTATTCAGATGGTGCTCCAGATGTTTTGGGATTGCACCTAGGGTGCCTATAAATATTGGTACTATCTTTGCTTTCTTTTACCATAGTTGTTCTAATTCTATTTGCAGGTCTTTATATTGTATGATTTTCTCTAGTTCTTTCTCTTCTATTCTGCTGTCTCCAGGTATTGCAATACCCACTATCCAGACTTTTTTGTCTTTCTTATCAACAATTGTTAAGTCTGGGGTCTTGTGTGGCAGGTACTTGTCTGTTTGAATTGTAAAGTCCCAGAGCACTTTAGTGTCTTCATTTTCAATTACTTTGTTTGTTCTGTGGTCCCACCAGTTTTTGCTTGCAAGCAAATGGTATTTCTTGCAGCTATTTCAATGCACCATTGTTGCTACTTTGTCTTGCCATTGTTTGTAGTCAGTCTGCACGATCTCCTTGCAGCAGCTAGCTAGGTGGTCCACTGTTTCTTCAGCTTCTTTGCAGAGGTGGCATTTGCTGTCTGTTGCTGTCTTCTCAATTCTGGCTTTCTATCCATTTGTTCTTAAGGCTTGGTCTTCCGTAGCCAGAATTAGCCCCTCTGTCTCTTTCTTCAACTTCCCTGCTGTTTGCCATTGCAAAGTCTTCTTGTTATCTGCTTTGCCTACCAGTTTTTTTGTGTACTGGCCATGTAATACTTTGCATTGCCATGTCTCTTTTCTATTCTTCATTTGGTCTTTCTTATAGGCCAGTTTGGTTTCTTTGGTACTGAGTAAACCTTCATGGTGTACTAGCTTCAATGCATCTTCTTCACTGTCCTTCAGATATTCGTCCAGTGCTCTTTTTTCTTCTTCAACTGTCTGGCGTACTTGTAACATTCCACACCCACCTATGCTCCTTGGTAAGTAGAGGCTGTCAACATTGCTGCATGGATGAAGGGTATGATTTGTTGTCCTTATTTTTCTGGTCTTCCGATCCAGGGCTTTTAGTTCAGCTTGAGTCCAGTCCGCTATTCCAGCTGTCTATCTAATGGCTGGAATTGCTCAAGAGTTAATCGCCTTGATGGTATTTCTGCCACTGAGTTTGGACTTTAAGATCTTCTTCACTCTTCTCATGTATTCACTACTAACTTTCTTCTTGACTTCAGTGTGCTTGATGTTGTCAGCCTGAAGGATGCCCAGGTATTTGTAGCGATCTTCTTCATCCAGACTCTTGATGTTATTTCCATTGGGCACCTTGATTCCTTCAGTTTTCACTATTTTTCCCCTGTTGATGGTCAGGGTGGTACATTTGTCCAATCCAAACTCCATTGCACTATTCTGGCTGTATATGTGGACAGTGTTGAGCAGCAATTCCATTTCAGATGATGTTTTTCCATACAGCTTCAGATCACTCATGTAAAGGAGGTGGGATAACCTGGCAGATGTTTTTCATGTTTGATAGCCATGGCCTTTTGAGTTGCCTGCCCTTCCTAAGGTCAGAAATAGTATTATTATTGATGTCCCACTTTTATATAATCCAGAATGCAGAGGCTAATAGAAGATAAAAGAAAATGTATTTAAAACACTTTTTAGAAAAT
The DNA here is from genome assembly GCF_059951505.1 of Python bivittatus. NCBI lineage: Eukaryota > Metazoa > Chordata > Lepidosauria > Squamata > Pythonidae > Python > Python bivittatus. The sequence goes on along the minus strand of NW_028277098.1, from coordinate 75,902,846 downwards.
CATTAAATAAATTGAAAAGACCTGATTGAACAGGTGAGTTTCTCTTTTATCAAGATAGAGAGGAAGGAATGTGGGCACCTGCAGCTCTGTCTGTTTTCATCAAAATTATGAAAGAGGTGTTATGCTGTCATGGGGCAAGCCCCACCCCTTTGGGACATGATGTGAAGTCATAGTGCACATACAAAAGGGGGCAGGGCTTGCATTGTGACATCATCTTGAGGTGGCCTCTTCTGTTGAATGGAAAGCAATCTACTTCTTTGGACTATAGCAAACTTCTTTCTTCCTCTTGATGCTGTTGTGAAAGCAATTAAATTAATGTTGAACTCTTGTAACTGCAGTGAACTGAAATAGGTCATGATTCTTCTCAGTGAAAAGGCAGCCACATGCAAGTGACAAATAATTGGGATGTAGTTGATCTGGGACATTGTGTACATGGTGGGTGAGGACGGCAACTATAAATATGCTACTGTGTAGCAGTTCACCCTATCCATTAGGATGAACATAATCATCTGAAAATATGTTGCAATTGTTCATTAAGTGAAACATCATTTCCTTTCCTTTTGTTAAGGCTAGTCACATCTGGTATGGGTTTGCAGGTCAGATTAATCAGTTTCCTGCTCTCCTATTCCCATTATCTAGGTTCAGCATTAGGCTAATATCAGAAAAATGTGCTATTAGAAGAATGATAATGTAACTATCACCAGATGCTGTAGTATAACTGTCCCACCTTTCTGTTAATCAGTATGCAAAACACGCAAAGCTGACTTCAAACCAATCTTTCCTTTATTCATACAAAAATGCTAAAATCAAACCAAGAATTGGTAGAAAGTATCTTTTGAGAAAATAAACTGTCTTCCAAATAGTTGAAACTGCTTTACATATTTTCCTCCACAGGAGAAAAAGAGGTATCGTAGAGGAGACATTTTACCAGACAAATAATAGTAGGATAAAAGATTAAGAAAATACTCTTATCGCTTCTAGTTTTTATGCCCTGAACACGCTTTCATGAAAAATTACCAGCTAAAGAAATCAGTCAATATGCAATAATACAATATAAATTATCTCATCAGATACTTTAGATCATATAAAAAAGTAGAAAAGTCTTCATCCAAAATTGTAAATATTTTATTTCTTCACCATCCTACTAGCTATGAATGTACCTTATCTCCTATCCACATGAAGAAAAGATTTCAACTAGCTAGTCCCTGAGTATGTACAGAGGGTTTTTTTTTCACTGTGTTTGCATTGCAGCATACTATCAATCTTAAGCAATTTTATTTAAATAGGTTACACTGGAAGACATAGTGTTATATCCAAACATCCAGACTTTATTGAAACCTTTTCTCCCACTATACAAACAAGCCAACATATTGAAAGATTGATATTCATACAGACAGCAGTATAGTTCAGTATGATTGAACTAAATTCTATTAGAACTAAGACCTGATGCTTTATAATTGATTTTGATTATGTGCCATCAAGACAGTGTCAACTTTTAGCAACCACATAAATAGATTTTCTCTATGACAATCTGTCCCTAACCTGGTCTTTCAAGTCTTACAATGGTGCAACCATTACTACTGTAACTGAATCTATCCACCTTGACTTATGACAAAATATTCATCTCCTCCTCCTCCTCCTCCCTAATTATCCTTCTTTCTTTACAAAAAGCTTGAGCTTTTTAGCTAGTTCTCTCTGTCACAGGACCTTCTTGACAAGGCAGGTGTGTGTAGGTGGCCTAGAAGGAGAGAACTGAGTGACAGTAGCAAAGAAAAGGCTTTGGTACAGTTGGTGTGGCTAGAGAGTAAATACTTGAGAGCAAATCAGACTGAAATGGGTATTTTGAAGAATGGCAAAATAGAGGAAGCCCTGTGGTCACTTTTGCTGCTATTGCTGTTGTTTCACATTTTAGGTTTGGTTGAGAAGAGCTAATAAAGGAAGGCTGCTGCCCTCTGGGTGAAATGTGGGGAGTGAAGGATGATGCTTCCCTCAAGAGTGAAAGTAGAGGCCACTTCCCTCAGAGAAGCACCCCAATGGGAATAGGGTCCTGAGGGTGGGAAACCAAGATCTGGAAGTTTTATAGTTTGGGTAGCTTATGGAGGTTACCTACAGTAGATGTAGCAATGAGGGCAACTGTTCTAGTCTACTATCCCATTGGGTTGTGAGCTATGGTGCTATATGGGATGGCTCCATTGGAGATAGAGGGGAGAAGCCTCAGGGCAATGAGAATGCCAGGAGGATAATGTCTACAGGGACTGGTGCATATAATGGGAGATGTGGGGATGGCCATTTCAGGAGAAGGAATGACAATAATTTGGCACAGATCCTTACTTCTAGCCACCAGCTTCTGTCCAATGACCATCAGGCATGATTGCTGGGCACCAAGTCTCGGTCTGCTCCTGCCAGAACTATGCCTCATAAGACTGCATAATAAGTCTGTATCCGTTCACTAACTGATGATAGATGAATATGCAGACTGATTTACATCACAGAAATTTGATTGGGTGGGCACAGAGATATTACCCTTTCTAAGATCTGTCCTCCTGGATATCAAGTATTTCAGCAGCCATAACAGTGAATTCAAATAGAGGGCACAGTGGCAATCATTTGAGAGATACTGGTAGTAACCAGATATGTTGCTCCACAGGTAACCTGATGTGAATACCTGCATATAAAATAGGGCTATAAGGTCAAACAAAGGGTACTACTGCTGTACCAACTACCCTGCAGCCCTGCCTGAACTTTTGGATGTCTTAGCTAGGCTGCTGTGGAGTCCCCCAGGCTTTTAGTACTTGGGTCTGGGATCTGTAGGGGTTCATAGTTTCAAGTCCTGTACAGAAATGATGGGCTTGCCCCAGATAATCTGTGGCCTGATGCATATAGGCAGTCATATGTTAAACCCAGCTGGGAAATGGAGCCACAGCATTTCAAAATAAAACCAACTAGCTTTGCTGAGGTTTCAACTTCACAGCAGTGGAGCCAAAAATAAATTGACTCAATTCTTCAGCATTAGATGTCTGGAACTACTTTCAAACTGGCACAGAATCCTTGAGTAAAAGTGTCCTTATCCTTGTACATGAAGGCAGCCTGGGTCCATTTTTATCCTCTTGGTGCCTTTTTTTCCCTGGAACTGATCTTTAAAGGAAAACAGAAAGAAATAGAAATTACCTTTTGATTACTGCAGCTGATTATAGGATTTTCCAGTTAAATTAATTCATGATTTGCCTTTATCCTCCAGTCATTAATTTAATTAAAATTGCTGGAAACAAATTGTGAATTTAGTTGAATTCAAAAGACCTCTAATCTTTTAACTTTTAGGTACATATTACACTATGTGATTTTTTAAAAAATAACTTATCCACTTAGCTAGAGAGGATTATTGGATATACTAATAAAAAGGGAGTTCTGGATAAGTGCATAGGTCTGGGTGTATGCATGCATGTGTGTGTGTGTCTCTCTCTCTCTGTGTAGATTTTTCTCTCTCCCTCTCTTATTTCATCCATTTTTATTTTCAAGGATAATTTTTTTTTCCTTACAGATAATGTCAGAAAAAAGAATTCTGAAACTAAACAATTCTCCAATTTTAACTGAAATACCCCAGATAAAGAATGTTTAAAGACCAAAAATGTGGACAAGTAAGGTCTGTCCTCTGCTTTGGAGGGTTGGTGCCCATTTTGGTGGATTACCACAGGCAACCAATGCAATAAGAAGCTAAAAATGCTGTCAGGTCAAGCCCAATTCCTGGTGACTATATCCATAAACTGTATCTCTGGAAAAAGCTCTAATACTGGGAAAGGTGGAAGGAAAGAGAAGAGGATGACCAAGAACAAGGTGGACGGACTCAGTTATAGTAGCAGTGGGTGCACCATTGGAAGACCTGAAAGACCAGGTTAGGGATCATCATGGAGAAAATTTATCTATGCTGTTGCTAAGAATCTACATTGACTTGATGGCACATAATCAATCAATCAATCAATCAATCCAATCAATCAATCAATCAATATCCACAGAAGAATTATAGGAGTGGTTTGCCACTGTCTTTCTTCTGGGCTGTGGTTTCAACCTCCCAGTCTAGCTAACAGACTTGCAATTCCCAAGAGATGCCCCATCCAAGTACACACCAGAATCAACCCTGCTTCATTCCTGAGATAGCCAAGTCAAGTACATACAAGTAATGCTTCTGAGCACACCTATAGGGGTGTACTTGGAAAAAAGGAAAGGCTATGCAAGGAAAGTCTTGCTTTTATGGTTCATTCCAATGCTCGTCTCTAGAAAAGAAATGCACTCGAACTTCCTTTTATTCATTATTTTATTTTTATTCTAAATAACTCTCCTGAGACTCTTGTCATAACTCCATGCTACCATTCTGGCTACCTGAGGAATTGCACACGTTTTTGGACATCTACAAATAGACGCCATCAACAAAGAATGCCTTTTTTTCAGCTCACAACATTCTAACTGATGGCTGAGTGGATGATTAGCTGCAGAGGTTTTGAAATGCTGATGGAATGACTAAGGGCGTATGCTGACAATGCTTCAGTGCTGAAAATAATTGTCTCATTTCTGACAAACTGCTCCAGAACCCTGAGCCCATTTCATTTAGGGCCTTCATGCATACTTAATCTCCTTTAGGTTATATAGGATTTTTATGCTATGTAAAATGACCATGAGAAATAGAGTTCAGTATAAATCTATTTTTAAATCTCTTTGTACATAATGTCTTCTCTTTGTACTGAAGTACTCTCTTTCATACACACACACACACATAGAAATGAAATTTAAATGCCAAATACTAATCTGTGAATTCTGAATTCTATGTAAATTGACATTTTTTTCAGGCATGGTTTAGCTTTTGAATACATCACTATTCAAATCTTCATGAGTTATCACATCAAATATTGGTAGGTAGCCTATTGCTGAAGTCTAATTCCTTAAAGAAAAGTCACATCATAGAAATTTCTGAATGTAAGGTAACAGGAAATTAACATTAAGGTTCTAATCCTATTCTTATTTTGCAGTAAATCCCAATGGACTCAGTGGGACTTACTTCTGATTATACATGAGGAGCAATTGAACTCTGAAGTTAAATCCTTAGTGGAGGGAATAAGGTCTCAACAAAAATGAAAAATTGGACACAGAAATTTTGCATATTGTCATTTCAGGATCTTTATTTTAGAGAGCTTGACACTTGTTGAATATAAGTGGATGTTTCTTCCAGCTCTTAGTAAACATTCCTAATCTTCTGTTCTATATTACAAGGTACTAGAAAAATGGCACAGTTTGACACAACAAATAGTTGGAGTAGTTATGCCGACCCCCCTCCTCCCTTTGCAAAAGCCATTGGAGACCTGGTTATGGATCAAAATGTCCTGCTTATACAAACAAGATGCTTAATCTTCCTTTTTAATCTTGATTTTGACTTTCAGTATAAATTACTTATTCTCAGGTGTCACCTTAAATTGATTTGTTATGCTAAATACCTGCCAAATAAATAATAAACTCCTGAATTAGTCTATAAGCAATAAGACAAGAAGTGAGTTATTTCTAACAATTCCTTTTATCAGGTGAGGATTAAATTATTTTTATGCTATGACGCTTAGGGCTGGGTCCCCTCTGGAAATCTGCTGGAGATACTTAACAATTCAAGCTTTTCCTGAACACATTTTCTGTTATGAAATGTCACTCACTTCAGCATTTTATCATGTTAGTGTAGCTGCCTAAGCTAGAATAATATACATCAGGAGAGACAAAAGAAATCCAATTATGGGCAGAGAGCTCTCTCCTGGTGTTTCTTTACATTCATTTACATGCTCTGAGATGACACCATACAGACTATGAGAAACTTCTTTTTTCTCTCCTTCTCATAAGGCAAGAACTCAGGGTTTCCCAATGAAATATATGGGTAGTAGGACATCAAGAGAATAGACTTCTTTTTTGACAGTGTGTAGTTACATTTTGGAACTGTTAACATAAAATGGCATGCTGGCTATTGGCTTAAATGGGTGATTCATGAAGGATGGGTCTGTTAATGCCTATTTACAAGACAAAAATAATAATGTTGTCTGTGAGCACTTATTTAACTATTGATTTATTTTCAAAATGTAGAGACCACCTGAACCTTTGATGACTCTGGGCAGCTTACAAATAAAAAAGACAAGTAACATAGGGAGATACAAGTAAAAAAGAACCCTGGCTGACCAGGAAAACAATTCAGCAGATATAACAAACATAACAAAATGAAAAGCCTTCCTCCCAAACCACCCTATCCCAAGGCCTGGGGAACAAAAGCAGGCTTTTAACAGCTTCCAAAACATCACAAGGGTGGGAACTGCACAAATCTCTGTGGGGATGTTGTTCTAGAGGGCAGGTGCTGCATCAGACAAGGTGTGCCTCCTGGGTCCCACGAGATGACACTGCTTAACCAATGGGACCTGGAGCACACCCATTCTGCTTGATTGTATTGGATGGGCGGAAACAATTGGAGATGGGCGATCCCTCAGAAAACCAGCCCATAAAGGTGACAACTAGCAACTTGAATTGTATCTGGGAGCCAGCTGGCAACCAGTGCAGCTCGCAAAGCAGCGGAGTCAAGTAAGCATAATACAATGCTCCCAACACTGCCTGGCTGCCACATTCTGGGCCTGCTATAGTTTCCATATGGTCTTCAAGGGCATCCTCATATAGAGCGCATTACAGTAACTCAACTGTAAGATGACCAGGATAATTGAGAGACACCCCCCCCCCACTCCCATTTAGGCAGTTAAATAAAGTAATAACAGTGTGCTTACGTTTGGCTATTGTTTGTGGCAGATAAGCACAGTTCAGAGTGGAAATTGTGTTGCTACCGCCATATCTGAATGTTCAGATAGCCTCTGAAGAGCTGTGTCAAAGGAATTGTGAAAGGGTGAGAGCTAAAGAACTCCCAGCAACCAGGAGACAGTTACCCAAGACTTCTTGTGAAATATAAGAAATAGTTCACTTCTTAACAGATAATATGCAAATAAAGAAAATGAACTTCTTTACAGAAGGCTGAAAAGAAACTTTAAAATGCCATGTAAGATCTATTCAAACTAAAGAAACAACAGACTGCCTTTTTAAAGGAAACTGTTGGAAAATTTAAATACAAATCTGAATGAGTCATACATATTAAGGAGAATGCTAAGTTATGACACTAGTTCCCAGTACAGGTAGTCCTCATTCAGTGACCACTTGTTCAGTGACTATTTGAAGTTACGATGGTCCGGCACGAGGGAATTTATGACCATTCCTCATTGTTGTGGCTGTTGCGGTGTCCCCAGGGTCACATGATCACAATTCAGGTGCTTGGCAACTGGCTTGCACTTAGGAGGGTTGCAGCATCCCACAGTCACATGATCACCATTTGTGACCTTCACTGCTGGCTTCTGAAAGCAAAGTCAATGGGGAATCCAGCAGGAGGTTGCAAATGGCGATCAGGTGACCATGGAACACTGTGTGTGTGTGTGTGAGGGAGGGAGGGAGGGAGGAAGGAAGGAAGGAAGGAAGGAAGGAAGGGCCTGTAGGTCACCACATGTCTCACCCAAGAAAAGACAGTTTCTTTAAGGTGTTAAGCGTGTACCCATGCCTGTTCGAAACAACATCTTGCCCTTGAAATCAGGATCTCTGCACAGCTATGCCCCATATATCTTTGAATACTAAAGTCAAATACCAACTTTTAGTTGCAGAAAGCAGATAATAGCTGAATTTCATTCTGGCTAGTTTTCATCTTTTCTGGAATCCAGTTTTATGTCAAGATTATAGGCAACTTCAAATTACCTATGCCAACAAACCTGCCAGTCTAGGAAAAGAAAAATGAGTGTGTGGTAGGTTCTTAGATCTTTAGTTTATTTTAAACAGTTTTGGAAAGTTTCTGTTTTAATCTGGAGTAGGAAACTTGGTGCACTGGTACCATTCAACTTTTCTATGAGCTTACTAGATAATTTGGAGGCTGCTGTGTTGTATCTTCCTCATCCCTGCAATTTCTATTTTTAAAAAAGTGAAGAGAAATATTTCAGAATCCTTGAAGATATCTTGCTGAAATTTCTCAGGGTTAATCTCCTGTAACGAATCTATTTACCATTCCAATTCTTGCATGCCATTATGGCAAATATGCTTCTCTGTTATATCCCCATCCACACAATTTGTCCAATCCAATCTCAATGTAGTTCAAATAAAATCTTGTTACTTTTGAACTTCAAATTCTGATTAAATCCTGCTGTCTTTGAATTTCAAATTTGAACTGAATCTTTGATGATTCTCACACCTGTATTAATTATAACAATATCTAAAATTGCTGTTCAGAGCTGGAAAAATATCTCTAAAAAAGACTGAAGCAAGTTTTATTTGCCGATGGTCCAAACTGTGATTGCTCCATACATATTTCAGTGCATCATTAATAGAGCATAAATTGATCCACGCTAAAGAGTACTATGCTGCAATATAAAGTGGTAGTTTTAACCTATAAAACCCTCTATGGCTTGGCACTAGGTTACCTGCAGGATGGCACCTCCCTGAGTCAGCCTGATCACTTTGATTATGCTGGCCAAAGGAGCTGGTTGTTCCTCCTTTTGGGGAGGTGGGGGTGGGGGGCAAAGCCTGAAAGTGCTATTTTTCTGTAATGGGGCTGGCCTTCTGGAATGGTCTCCCATTGGAGGTCCACTTCTTTCTAACATTATCGGCCTTCTGGAAAAAGTTGAGAGCTTTCCATGGAGCTTCTATGGGTTCTGACACCATGTTTTATTCTGGGATGTTTTAATTTTTATTTATTTATATTTCAAATTTGGTCACCACCCATCTCACTTGTATTTCAAATCTGGTCACCACCCATCTCACTAGGAAGGGACTCTGGGCAGTTTACAATAAAAACAAAAAATAAATATTAATTCAAATACAATAAAAATACAATAAAAACCATATTCATACATGAATAATATTTTTTATGTTTTAATGCGTGTGTAAAATTTTTGTTTGATTGATTGATTATTGTGCTTTGCTTATTATTGCGAACCTCCAAGAATCTTCTATGATTGCAATGGGATGTAAATTGGATAAAGAATAAATAAAGCAAACCTGCTCCCTCATAAAGAAGAAATCTTACATTTCATTAACAGAGATGATAGTAGAAATTTAGGCAGAGAAATAGTATGCTCATAATACTTGCTGTACAGGGGCTCTAAGAAATTATTAGGATCACCATAGACCAAAAAACGTTTCTCAGGGAATTTTAAATGAAACCTGAATGAGCCTTGTCTAAGTATTACATTCCCACATCTATCATGCACAATTTCTCTTGACTGACAATTGTAACTTTTTAAATCAAAAAACGTATGAAGAAAATATTTAAACTTTCTTCTAAGCTATTCATCCTTTATCCTGAAGCATAACATTGTTCAGACCAGATAAATATATGAATTCTGAAATTTTAAGCATAATAGAAATATTATTGTACTGTTTAATCAAAGGCAGCTAGCAAAGCTCTATATTCCTTGATGAAATAGAAAAAGGGAAACCAAAGGGCTATTTTCCATTTGCTTCCTTCGGTTTTTTAAAATTTGGAATCTATTAAAAACGTATCTTCCAAATGTGTCAATTTGATAGATGTGATTTTTAAAAATGTTAGAGATATAACTAAGTTAATGAGTAGGTCTCTGAATGTAAGAAATGTTCAGATCAGCCTCAAAAGAATTAGCGGAGAAGCTGGCTTATTTTCCTTGTTTCCACAGTGCTGATCCTAGAAGTTTGAAGAAACTTTCTGAACTTGTCCCAACATGACCATTAATTTGCACATGTTCAGAATACGTATGATTATGTACAGTCAATCTTATATTTTCTTTATGTAAATGATATTACCTCATTTTTTATCTATTACCAGAATGGGTTACAAATAGAAGAGAGAATCCCTTAGGGTTATGACCTAAAATACATAACATGAAAGGAGAAGGGTTGGGAAGGGAAATGGGGGGGGGGGGGGAAGCTCAGAAACTGTGGTATCTTACAAGATATAGGGACAAAAAAGTCAAAATGGTGGTCACGGCTGCACAATCAAAGCACCACACCCTTGCTACGTTTGTCAATGTCACACACGTTTACAAAGAGATGAGGCTTTGGTCACACTTCTGTGACTGCCATCTTGATTTATTTTACTCCCTCTACTGACACTGCTCAGAGCCAACTCCTGAAGTTACAGTTCTTAGTATAACCAGCTGGGATGAAAGCAACCCAACTCATATGATGGACAGCAGAAGCTTCCTTCTCGGCAGAAGCCCAGTGGCACTAATATGGAAAAAACTGGGTGCTGTTGCTGCACATGTGGTCCTGCCTGGTGTACCAAGGGGAGATGGACAGAGGGCAAATTATGTAATGGACTCCATCAGATGTTGCATTTGGTTTCCACTCCATCTTTATGAACCCAATGTTTTGAATTTTTAAAGGAATTTTTAAAACAGTTTTAGCTGTATTTTAATCATGTGTTAATAGATGTGCTATTTTTCATTCATTCTTTTTCATTTGTGCATTTTGTGAGTGTGTGTATTTTATGCCATCTTGTTAATCTAGTTTGGTGGAAAGGCAGGATATAAATAGAGTAACAGTAACTGAATGACTGACTAGGCAAGTGCGAAAGTTCATGGTTCTTCCAACCTGCTCCTTGAGCACCTACTTCCAGTCCCCCAATGGGACTTTTATTCCCTCATAGCTTTCATGATTAAAGTGGAAAAAGACCCTTAAATTAAAGTGTGTGAACTTCACGACATTCCAAATAAAGAATGTCTCAGAGGAGGTTTGTTGGTTTGTTTTTCTGTATAGAGAATGTCAGTTTGGAAGAGATGTCATCTTGTAAATAATAACAATAATAACAAATGTGCAAAAGGCTAGAGAGAAAAATGGACCTTTTCTTTTTTCTTTTCTGTTACCATAGATGGGACTTGAGAACAGGTGTCAGTGGGTGAGAAAGACTTTTGGTTGCCTAAATGAGCAGGCTGCTTTTCAGTTTGTGTTATCCTGAAGCCCGAGGCCAGGCCAGCTGTGTGTACCCAGTTTGCTCTGACTCTCAGAACACTTGATTAGGTTGTGCTAATTATGGCACTGGGATGAGGCAAAGAGTCACAGTTAAGCTGCTGTATTTAAATATCACAGCATCCACCTTCTGCTCTAAAATTCCCAATATACTTATAAAGCATTGACTGAACTTTACCATTTGCTGAAGGACTAACCACCCATCTTAAAGGCATCCATGTAAGTTTCCAAGAGACTGGAAAAGTACAGACATGGTGCTGTTTCATATATTAAGCAGAAGGAATACTTGTTTTCTTGTGAGATATAAACTGAATCTATTGTCTGTGACAAGTATACCTGTATTTGTTGGCACAGGTGGCATAAAAATACTTTCAATTTTTAAAACTCAGGATTGCAACAGATTTTTAAAAATGTATTGAAAGTATTTTATGTACCACCTGTCATTTGTGCTCTCACATGTTTCACTGCGTTTTTCTTGGAATCAAAACTGAAGCATTGCACTCCTAAAACATATGAACTGATTGTGTAATGAGCAGTATTGTTTAATCAAAATATGTAAGGGTGAAATTAACCAAACAGAAACCATACTGATTTAGAAAACACTGAAGTCCATCCATATTTATGGTGCAATTTGCCTATTTTTAAAACTATTCATGGAAGGAGATGAAATTGCTAGAGATGCCTTTATCTGTTCCTTCCTGTCCTTGCCTTATCCTTTGTTACTCTTTCCTCTCTTGATTTGCAAATTATCTTGAGTCTTATTTACTACAGCAAGCTAGGGAACAAAGACATCTTGAAAGAATTTTTGGACTATAATCAGGTAACCCAACTGTATCAGAATATATGAAAACTTTACTTTAAAAAAAAAACTCTTCTACCCACCCTTCAGCCCCAAAGGCTCCAGAACAACTTACAAATATCAATAGTGAGACAATCCTTCCCTTCAGGCTTACAGGTTAAAATACATAATGTAAAAGGAGAAGGAAAAACAAGATAGCTCAGACACTAGTTTTTAAAGTTACAGTACAGTTATACTGAAAATCAGCTGGGATAGAAACAATTCAGGATGCATACTGGAATGACTGACACCTAGCTGGAGAGAGAATAGCTGATTGGAATGGCCTGCTCCTCTTTTCTCTCACTGCTATACAATCTGTTGGAATGGTTGCCACTGAGTATCAGACAAATTTTGGGGGCAGGTATCAATACCTGGGCAGCTTCCAAAAAGCCCTCTATTGGTACAGGATCCACCACTGATACTTGCTCCAGTCTCCTCTTAATATTTTTTTTCCAATCTAGATGTTTTTATTTAAGCTTTACAACACACACACATGGAATATATAGCACTGAGTAGAACAATGCTGCTGCTATTGTGATGCTGCTCTCTATTTCCTTCCAGATAATACACTTTCCAGGTAAATCCTTCAGGGGCCACTGATGGAGAAGGCCCCAGAGAGGCAATTTGCCTACATTCTCTTCTGATTTAAAGTCAGCCATATATACATGATGTAGACTATCACTTATGAAGTTCAGAATAAATTGTATGTCTCAGCACTTGTATCTTCTAGATCTTGTTTTATTATAATTTCTACTATCTATTGTTTGGTGTAGGAAAGTCCAGTTCAGCAATATCAGGGTGAACCCAGGCTCTTCATTATCTAGTTAAAGAAGCAAGGAACAGTTAAGAGGAAAAGAGGCAGAGAAATGCAGAGCAACTGTGATAGAAATGAAAAATGGTTTCAGGAGTGGGGGAAGAGAATGAAACAAGGTGCCTCCAGCAGAGGGGATGGGATTAAAAATAAAAGTGGTGAAATAATTTGGAATGAAACTGGTGAGGGAATGCTGGAAGGAGTATTTTTGAGATTAATATGGGAATGATAGTGACATGTTAAAGAGTAAAATAGAAATGAATGCTATAAATATTAGTGTACAGGGAGTATGATAAAAAGGAAGTAATAAATGCTATGAGAATATTGGGGAATGACAAGATATGAGTACAGATGGTGCAATTGGAGAAATTCTAAAATATATATGTGGCTTATTTATGCAATGGCTGTGTAACTTGTAATGTATGTGAAGACAGCATACTGCCTGATGATTAGAAGAATACCATTATTCATTGCCCTTATAAAATTTTTGATTGAAAGGATACAAGAGGTGACAGTGGACAAAAATTGGGAAGTGTGGTGTGGTTTTAAGTTGTGCACGTTGTTGTTCAGGGATGTGAAGATACTTGCTCTTCAGCAAATCATTAAGCATTGTATAAATGTGAGAAAGTAAATTTATTCTGCATTTGTTGATTTAGAGAAAGTGGATGATGAAGTGGATCATCATTTCATAGTGCATAGGAGAAGGGAATGGAAAGATATATATATATTCATTCATTCATTCATTCATTCATTCATTCATTCATTCATTCATTCATTCATTCATATAGATGGGAGATTCCACAGACGGTTGTGGAGAATGATAGGGCTAAGATCCTGTGGGACTTCCAGATCCAGACGGACAGGCAGGTACTGGCCAATCAACCAGACATCGTGGTAGTAGACAAAGACCAGAAGACAGCGGTAGTGATAGATGTAGCAGTGCCAAGTGACAACAACATCAGGAAGAAGGAGTATGAGAAGGTGGAGAAGTACCAGGGCCTGAAGGAGGAACTAGAGAGGATGTGGAAAGTAAAGGCCAAAGTGGTCCCAGTGGTGTAGGAACACTCAGGGCTGTGACTCCTAAGCTGGGAGAGTGGCTCCAACAGATCCCAGGAACAACATCCAAGCTCTCTGTCCAGAAGAGTTCAGTGCTAGGAACAGCTAAGATACTGCGCAGAACCCTCAAACTCCCAGGCCTCTGGTACAGGACCTGAGACTGAAGAAGACACGTACCACCCATAGGGGTGAGAGGGGAATTTTTTATATAAATCTAATAATAATGATACTAACCACTGATGCAGAAGAAGAGGAAGTTGATGAGTATTATGATCAAATTCAATCTGAAATTGACAGAATATCCAAGCAAGATGTGCAGCTTCCAGTTGGAGACTGGAATACCAAAGTTGGAAATAATAAGGAGGAATATATAGTTTCCTATAGCCTAGGAAACAGAAATAAAGCAGGAGAATGACTTATCAGTTTCTGCAATTCAATGATTTCTTCACTGCTAACGCAGTCTTCAAACAACCAAAATGACATCTATATACATGGACATCACCTGATGGAGTACAAAAAAATCAAATTTTCTATATTATTGGCACAAGGAATTGGAAGAACTCAGTTATAATAGCAAAGATGTGGCCAGGGATGACTGTGGAACACATAACAATCTGCTCATGTGCAAGTTCTAAGTCAAGCTAAAGTGGAAGAACAAAGCCAAGCAGTTTCCATTATATGCTCTTGAGCATTTTCAAGGATAACATCAAGAAGTGCTTTGAAGTCCTGAACCTCATTAATACAGAACCAGAGAAACTGTGGAATGAATTCAAAGAAGTTGTTAAGGATGAATGTGAAAAAAGATTGCCAAAGATCAAAAAACAGAAGAAAGTAAATTGGATGTCAGAACAAATGGTGGAAATTGCCAAATAGAAAAGAGAAGCCAAAGCCAAGAAAGACAAAGATCTCAGGAAGAAACTTAACAAAGAATTTCGGAGAGCTGTTAGAAGACACAAATAGCAGTATTACAATAGCATCTATAAAGACATCAAAGATAGAAATAGACATGGGAAACCAAGGAAAATCTTTCAAATATCTCTGAATTCAGAAGAAGATCCCAACCTAAAACTGGTATGCTAAAGGAGAGCAATGGACAGATAGTAACTGATTCAAAGGTCAAACAAAGGTAGGAGTATACTGAAATTCTGTATCATGGAGATGTTGAGATCCAAGATACCTTAGAACAGAGGTTCCTAAACTTTTTGCCATCATACCTACCTTTAGTGTAATCTTAATATATACACCTCCCCAAAAAATCCAAACACCAAAATGAACCAATAGAAGAGAATATATGTAGCTCATGGTTGAACTGTGGAATCCTTGGGGTTCTCTTGGTTACCCTAACTAAGGAACTACCAGGAGAAGAAAAAAAAATGCCCCCACCCCAACACTGAAAGGGCAAGCCACTGTATATAAACAGAGAGCAAACCCCACTCCCTTCTAGCACTGAAGATGTTACCTAGCCGGGTAACGAAACACTTGCAACAAAACAACCAAGCTCAGAGAACCCCAAGGGCTCCACCAAAATGAACACAAATGAACAATGAGAACAATACATTGAAACTTTGGGAAAGGTGGATTTATTGTAACAATGTAACTAAAAGGTTCTTGGACTCTGTGTGCACCTCCCCAAGAGAGGTACAACTTACCGTTTGGGAAACCCTGCCTTAGAAGTCCTTTAAAAGAACTTCTAGTAGTAGAAGATGAAGTTAGACCAACACTCCATGTTATCAAGTTGAAAAGCTACAGGAATTGATGCAGTATCTACGGATATAAAGCAATAAACAGCAAAAGAAGAATTAGTAAAGGTTCTAACCAAACTATGCCAGCCAATTTGGAGAATGACATAGCAGCCAACAAATTGGAAGAGGTCAGTATATATACCAGTACCAGAGAAAGGAGACTTAAGAGAATGTGCAAACTATCATACAGTATCCTTATTTTCACATGCTAATAATATAATGCTTAGGTCATCCAATGCAGATTAGAGCCTTACATGGAAAGGGAGATGCCAGATGTTCAAACTGGTTTTAGAAAAGCCAGAAAAAAGCAAATCATTATTGCTCATGCACACTAGGTAATTGAGAAATCCAAAGAATACTAAAAAGGTCAGCATCTGCTTTATTGACTATAGAAAGGCCTTCAGTTGTATTGACCATATCAAGCTGTGGAATGTCCTTAAGGAAAATGAGAATCCCAGAACATCTAATTGTCCTTATGGGAAACCTATACATAGGATAGGAAGTTACAGTCCAGATGGAATATGGTGAAATAGATAGCTTAGGCAGTTCAAACAATAAAGGAGAAGATCCAGAATAAATGAATGTGAGAATTACAGTAACTGCTCATACTGATAAAAAGAACTATTATCAAAACAGGGAACAGGTGGAAACAAAAGGAAGAAGCTGTCCAGCCCTTTATGTAGATAAAGTAAGAAAAAATGGACAAGAATTTTGCCACCCCAAATTTCCCATATACAGATGTCTCATTTGAAAGTAGAGTACCCATTTGAATTCTTGTGTTTTACCTTTCTTCTTATAAATGCAAATTAGCCAGCATTCTGGTTTCTCATTCCTTGAATTGACTGTTTCCAGTCCAGAATGCAAGAAAGAGTATACAGAGGAGGAAGAAGGGAAAGTTGTGGTTGGGTGGAGCTGATAAGATTGATTCTCAAGAAGAGAGAGGTGAGAAGTTTAAAGGATAGACGATATGGAAAGCTACAGTGAATTATGTTGGAGTAAACTAGCATTTGCTGTTTCCTTTTTGTTGTTGTTGTTGTTGTTGTTGTTGTTAACACATGCCTTTAATTTTTTTGGCTTGCCATTTCCTCTTCTTTTTCTGTATTCTGCCTAATAATCCTTACACTGAAAGGGATGGGTTAGGACTTAATACAAATCATGATAGGCAACCTGTAGCAGTCAATATATTACTGAACTGCAACTCACAGCATCCTTAGGAAGGATGGCACCAAAACAGAAAGATGCTTGGAGATATTTTTTAGCAATATCTGAAGTGCCTTCAGTTCCCTAACTCTGATGTGGAATGTCATTACATGCTGTAAGGGAGACTAGTGGAAAAGTCAAGAAAACATCCAATCCAGAACTCTGGTTTAATGTAAAACTTAATTAGAAAAAAGGCATTGATTCACAAGAGTGAAACTTAAAATAGGCAAATTTTACAACTATTAATTGGTTTCTTCAGGGCTGGACAAATATTTTTTTAGTTTTTTAGTTTTAGCTATTAGAATTTCAGCTCCTGCTTAGGTTGGAACATTACTAAGCTATCAACATAAAAAGGTGAGAATGAAAGGTAGAAAAAATACATGGTGCCAAGGATAGCAGGGAACTGAACTTGATTAGAAAATAAGGTTTTAAAAAGCCCTAAATAAAAAGTACCCTTTACTAAACTGCAGGTTAAAGACCAGTTAGAATATTTGTGATCCTATCCCGCAAAGGATAGGAGCATTCAACATAATTGAACAAAGTATAATGTTTATGAAAGATTTTCAAGCGGAAAAGAAGAAACTATGAAGGTATCATCTAGAATTTTTGACATTTTGAGATAGTAATGGAAGTTGGTATCATTTTCTTTTTTAAAGGGTAACACATTTAAATAGATTGAAAATGGCATTTTTGTGTCATGTGTGTTGTGTTTCAAGATTTATTTAACTGTTAAGGGCTCGCTTTGCTTTCAGTGCCTTATGAATCATCAGAAAAAGGTCCTTAGATAAAGGGGTTTCCCAGGTCTGCCCCAACAATCAGGATCACCCAGTTACTGTATTTGCTGATGCCACCTTCCTTTCTTTCTCATAACTAGAGTTATCAGAATGATGCCAGAAGAAAGAAAAACCCTTTCCTTTTCTGCTAACTGAAAAAGACAAGGGCACACTAAGCCAATATATGATACCCAATCTTCATGGGCCTATACCTTTCGAGGCACATTGCCAGATTACAATCTGCTAAAACACAAATGGATATATGTTCAAAATAGTAATTAGAATTCATTAAGAAAACACTGTTGTGGGGAGGGAACCAAGGAAGGCTGTTAGATTTAAAGATTAAAATTTAGGCTTCAAAAAAGAAGCATGAACAAAGGAATGATGGGTAGGCTCATCTAAGATGGCAAATACACCTCAGAGAAATAATAGCTTTGACAAAAACTGGGTGGTTCATTGAGCAGATACAAAATAAATCTAAGCTCTAGTACCACTCTATATAATTACTCATTGTTCCTAGAAGTCTGTGTGGGTTAAATTCCTTCCTGTACCCCACAATGTGGTGGAGGATGGGTGGGTGGGCCGTTGTCTTTGATTCCTTTATTTTATTTCTCTTTAGCCAGTTGCTGCTCCAAGTAGAAATTCAACACAAAAAGCCTCCAGCAAACTCCTCCCTTGCTATTTAACCTCAAGAAAGGGGGAGCTGTTTTTGTTCAACAGTTTAACCAGCCACCTCCCTAACCCAATTTACCTGACTAGAGACTGAAGAGATTGGCCTATAGGCCAACTGTGGATGCATTAGAAAAAAGATATTAAAGATAAGCTCTTCCTCAAAGCAAGCTCAATTCCTAGTGGCTAGATGGAAATACCCATGTTGTTTATTTGGAACAATAGAGACTTTGTGTTTTTTTACTTCTCAATCCAATCAACAGCTCTGGAATTTCCTTGTGGTCTGCTTTCCAACCAGATCTCAGTTATGTTTTAAATACTATTTATAATGGAATACAAATAATACTTAAAACTTAAAATATTTAAAAATAATATTTAAAATGGAATATAAATAATATTTAAAATATTTAAATTTAAAAATAATATTTAAAATATAAATAAATTATCTTCTATTGATGCTAACCAGATCTCAGTTACATTTTAAATATTACTTATAATGGAATACATGCACTTAAAAGACATATATTATGTAAGGAGAACAAAGTATCAGTTAAGACAAAAAATTAAAACTATTAAAAATAGCTCCCTCAATCTAAATGATTCTATAAGATTGTAGAATACAGATTGCATTGCCTCAAGTTTTAAAAACAAAAGGATTTGAAAAAAGCAAAGGGATTTGAAAAGCTAGATTTAATAAGGAGTTTAGATATGACACCACACCTAGTCTACAGTGACCATATCTGGGTACTTCATACTAATATTAATATTAAAGCCAATTAATACATCTCAAATAACTTCTCTGTATTATTAACATTTATTTATTTATTTGATTGATTGATTGATTGATATGGTGGCCCATCTTGTAGATGTGATTCTGGGTGGTTAACAACACATTAAAAGCAATAAAAGCAACAATATCTACAAAATATTAAAATAAACCACCCTACAGTGGTTGCCAGGAAGAAAGCCAATAAATACTCAGCAGAATGACAACATCTCATGGTCCATCTAACCTCCCAACTCCATCCCATCCATGGGATCATGACTGTACATGTCTGAATCTCCTTTAAACATAATGACACGTCAGTTTTATCCTACTGTTGAAGTATTGTTGCACTAGTAATCCTGCTCACTACAAGTGGAACTGCAGGTTCAGACTTTTGGTGTATGTGCTTGGCTGAGGAATCAATAGGGCAAAACTACCAGTGGGGCAAAGATTGATGTGATTACTATCTTAATATTTAATAGTTAATAATGTTAAAGTAAAACCGCACTCACCAATGCTTTAAAGCAAATATTCTGCTTAAGACCTTATTCAAATTGCTGCATAACACACAGGGTTGGAATAGCATCCTCACTCCCTGAGACCTGAGTTCCATTTTAAAGCTTGTTCATGCACCTCCTTGTCTGTAGTGTTTTTGTTTTGGAAGGCAAGTATTTGTACTTTTTCTGTAGTTTCACATAAATCAACCAGACTTTTAATTTTAATTGCTTGAAGATGTTTAAGTTGTTTTATGCTCACAATGTGTTGAGAGCTTTGGTGATTTATTAGGAGCTTAAAAGGAGACTCCCAGCAATAAGACATTCCTCTTTCTCACAAGGCTGCTGTGGACAGTTTGAAGACTTTCCTGCACTGAAGTATGTTCTACAGATATCTTGAAATATCTCTGTGTGAGCTCCTCAGGATTTTAATAGTAATACTATATCATAATACCCAAGATGTGCCCAATGAAGGGCTTTTAATATTCTCTTTTTTAATTGAAAACATATGATTTTGGCAATTATGTGTTCCTGTAGGAAATAAGTTTTCCTTCTGTAGGAAATAAGCAGTCTACTCCTCTAATTGTCCCTCAGCTGTAGTCTAACTAGAGAACCAGGTTCAGAATGAGTGCTATGCATGCTTATTGTTTATTAGTGTACCCAAGAAGATACATAGACACATATAAACAGTACAAATCACAACACTTTTATTAACTGTATGCTGAGGAACAATAAAACATATGCTAAGGTGTTATGCTGTACACAGCATAATACCCATGTTCCCCTGTTGCAGATAGTCAAAGACAGAAGACACACACCTCATATGCATCAGGACAGCTCCTCCAGTTCAGGACCCAAGTTCAAGGGAAATTATATGAATCCAAATTTTATACCCACTTGATTGAATCATATAATCACTTCCTTGGACAGAGCTGGTGTGCAATCCTCTTGGACCCATGGCGGCTCTGGCTGGGGGGGGGGGGGGGGCTTTGCACAGATTCACCTTGTGCACCAATTGTACCATTGAGTCTTTACCATAGCCCTTGCCCTGTGGAACTTGACTTGAGCTTGACTTGAGGGAGATTTGAACCTCAGTATAAACACTTGTATGGACCCACAATTGACCTATAGGCCAACTTCTTCTATCTCTGGTCAGGTAAGTTGGGTTGGGGAGGCAGATGCCTGTCTACTAAAATGAGAAAACTAAACAATGGATTCTTACATATGAAATCAACAAGCCAGGGAGGTCTCCAAAAGTACAGTTTGGGACCATTGTACAGTGTTATAAGTGAAGGCAATGGAGAAGAGAAGGGACTACTGATAGAAATGAGGCAATCTGCACTGCAAGGTTGCTCTGTTGTGAAAATGGGCTATCAGCTAGTTAAATCAGTCACTTGAGAGTAACAGGTTTTTCAAGAGCCCCAACTTCTGTTCACTGAATGCAGTTATTGATAAATCGGGAAAGACAGAGAGATGGATAGATCTGGCCAATCACGGTCCATTTGAATCTCACAATCCACTGATTTTTATTTTATTTTATTTTTTGCCCTGTACTTTATGAGCTGCCAAGATGGTGAATTCTTTATTATTCAAGAGGCGCATGTCATATACATTTCAAGCAAAGCTCCATAGTATGGTAAATATACAGTCTATATTATTGCTCTCATGCAATGATTGGAGAAATTATCTGAAGCAGTTCTGGCAGTTCTTTTGCTCAGGATTCTGAATATGCTGACTCCAACTTGCTCATTTATCCCCATCCATCATTTTCTTTTTCCCTGCTGCTTTTGTCTCTGATATTGCACAGCTCAAGTAATGCAGACTCTTACAGAGGCTACAGATTCCCCCCTTCTTAGCTATCTCCCAAAATGGGTGATAGAGGTGTGCATGTAAAAATACTGTGTGGAATGTTCCAGAAAAAGAAAAGAAAAGGTTACCTTTAATGCTCATTGGCCAGTCTAAAGGACAGCCCATTGTTATATGAGAGGAACTGAATGGAAAAGGCAATGTCTGAAGTGAAAGGGGAAGATGTTCACTTAGAGTATTTTTCAAGTTAGAATGTATTTATTTTTATTGTCTATGAATAGAAGTAAGTTACCCAGAGCAACAATTAAGTAAACCAAATAAATGAAAAGAGACAAGATCAATAGCAGAAGTCCAGAATAGACAGAACATGCACTATGAAGAGACCAAATCAAATTTTCTCTGAATATTTGAATTTTGAGTGTGTGATAATTATAAGGGCATATGTAGCAAAGTATCCCAGAGAACTGAGTGCTGTAACTGACTGATGGATCTGTGGATGTTCCAATAAGCTTTTTCAGCATCTTCTATTTCCCTTGGAGAAGGACATGTGCCTAGTATTTTCTGTGCACTTTTCACTGAAAGCAGCTGTAACAAACTAGTACCCCTTCTCCCTTGCTAGACCATTACTGAAATCAAAGGGAATGTCCAGATACAGTTGTATGAATATACATCTCAGAATCACTCCCTATTGCTTAACCCTATACTAAACAGACACAATAGGAATCACTTACAAAATATCTGATCAGATAACCCAAGCTATTAATTAGTCAGTTTGAATGTCCTGTTTGGAAGATATTCTTTTTAGGTGAAATTCCCATTATTACAAACTTGGTTTGTCTTCAAGTGGCTGGGGCAGGGAAGAATTGGAAACTGGAGTTGATTCAGTCTTTTGATGTAAACTGGGAAATGATTTTCCCTATCTCCAATTATTTGGAATTTACCTAGTTCTTAAATGATTAATGGAAAGTTCTTGAAAAAGGACAAATACTTCTCTAGAGATACCTTATACTCCTGGATAGTTCAGGGTGAGGATGATTAATTGCTATTAAACATCTGAAGGATGGTGGCATACCCATTTCTAAAATAAACAAAGGTTGCTGGGCAGCCAATAGAATTAGAGGAACAGATTCCCTGTTTCTCAAGGGTCCCAAATTGCTAAAGCATTTATAGGATGAATGTTCAAAGGCCTATAGATATTTGAATGCCTCATTTCCTAAGAGATGCCCCAAGAGTTTATTTTTTATCTGCCAAGTTCTGTTCAGGAGTAATGCAGTTACAAATTTGCCTGGAAGCAGACCACACTAATAAAATTTAGATCTTATTAATAAATCGAAGAGAAGAAAAGAGAACAGAAGAGAAACTGTGCTATTTCCAGATAGCAAAGATATATTTCATTGTGACTTTGTCAAACATTTTCCTTTTCTATGCAACTTAATAGTTCTGTGTTAAAAACTTTGGCAAATAAGCTCTTCCAAAGAGACAGAGAGAGCAAAGCTCCATAATTAAAATTGCAACTGAGGAGCTGAATATGTTGATAGTCCAAAATTTGAGGCTTAAATATCATTTGTCCAAGAGTCAAAGCCAGCAGTGTAAATTAGGGAAATTCCATATAATGACTCTGGGCTTAGCTGCATTCTGCAGTTGTCCTATTGCCAGAACAGAATAGCAACCATTTTTGGGTGGCAGAAACAGACAACATAACTATAATCACTCACTCCTGTTATAAATGTGGCCTCTGGATGCATTTTTGTGCTGTGGGTTTAAATTAGTTTTATCTTCCCTGAAAT
Organism: Python bivittatus; assembly: GCF_059951505.1. NCBI lineage: Eukaryota > Metazoa > Chordata > Lepidosauria > Squamata > Pythonidae > Python > Python bivittatus. The sequence continues at coordinate 75,879,873 of NW_028277098.1, read as the reverse complement.
TGGACAAAAGGTATTACACTTGTGTGATAAGTAGAAGGTTATCATTTTGAAGTCTGGGAGATTTTTTTAATTGTTGTTTTTCTTTTCCTGAGCTAGCTACTTTTCCCTGGGCTTTTTTTTTTTTTTAAGTAAGTCCAGAGGTGCACTCGTTCATCATTTTCCTGGTCATTGAGCTCATTCACACAGCGTAGCTACCCTGTCACCAGAACAGGACAGCAACAGGGTCAAGGCAAAAGCAGACAATGTCACGTTTTACTCATGTCTCTTCCAGTGCAGATTTGACTTCAGGTATGCTTTTCTGCTGTAGTTTTCCTCTTATGGTAATTTGAGTGCTGTTACCATAAGTGTTAATTTTCTAGTGGGGCCCAGAAGGTGGGCCTTCTCTGCTGTAGCCCCTGCCCTTTGGAACATCTTGCCCCCGGAGGTGAGGCAGGCCCCCTCACTCGCAGCCTTTCGGAGGGATTTGAAGACCTGGCTCTGCCATCTGGCCTGGGGTGGGGAGGGAGGTCATCAGAAATGGAGTTGGCTAGCCCCCTAGAGGCCTGGTGTTGCTTCCATCGGCCTCTGGATTTTTTCTCTTCCTTCCATTTTGTGTAAATGTGTTTTCCTTTTTTATAAATTTTAATTATGTATTTATTTGTTTTAATTTGTTGTAAACTGGCCAGAGTCCCCCATTGGGGGTAGATGGGCGGGGATAAGTCTGATAAATAAATAAATAAAGTTCAAGTGCTAATGTTTGAACATTATTCAAACAAGCACAAACGCATTGCAGCAACCCAGAACAGCAGAAAAAGGAAACAGACCACCTATACATCTTCCAACAAAATGAATATCCATGCAACTTTATCAAAAAGTGCCTGACCACTCAACCTACTACAACACAACCAACACAAACTATGAAAAGGATAACACTGCCACACATCAAAAATGTCTCAGAAACTACCAACAGACTATTATAACCACATGGTATCTCCATAGCACACAAACCAACTAAAGCCCTCCAAAACATTTTAAGCAAACCAAAAGATCCAGTAGCCCATGAAGAAAAAACAGGAGTCATCTACAACATACAGTGTAAGGACTGTAACAACTCCTATGTAGGACAGGCAGGCAGAAGGCTTGCAGAGCGCATCCATGAACACCAATAAGTAGTCAGAAGACATGACAAAAACTCCTTAATCTCACAACACATGGACAGACTTAACCATAGTTTCAACTCGGAAACTATCAGCATCTTAGACCCAAGCTAAATCCAAAAATGCAAGGGAATTCTTTGAAGCTTGGTATTCAGACAAAGCAGCCATCAACAGCCACATAAACAACATCTACACACTATTCAAAAGAAACAATAGAAAGGAAAACCAAAGACCAGACCATCTCCTCACCAGCAATCAGTATCCAGATAAGCAGAGATTAACAAGATTATCACCAGACATACAATCAAGCAGTAAACAATACCCTAATCAAGGAACTACCAGAGGGAAAAAATAAAACAAAATAAAACCCACACCCTCACCAACACTGGCAGGGCATATCACAGTATATAAACAGAGAGTAAACCCATTTCATTCTGGCGCTGAAGATGTTACCTAGCCAGGTAATGAAATGTTTACAAGAAAACAACAAAGCTCAGAGAACCCCAAGGACTCCACAGCTGAGTGCTCTTGTCCATTTCTTCTGGACAGCATTACTTGCTTAAGCTAAATTCAGCAATTCATTAGCTAATTTGCAGAGGAAGCAATGCCCTTTCAAGTTAGGCAATAGTTGCTTTGATCGAAGGGATTATAAAACACTGCCTTTATGGTTAGTATTAAAATAGCAGGGTATTGTCTAATATACAAGGGACTGCTGGATTGAAATCCTTCAGAAGCCTAGCTAGCTAGCTTTCCCAAGGTAGTTGAGAGGGTTTTTTTTTTTAAGTACAGGGTTTCAGCATTTCATCATTTCTCCATCTTTTTCTGAAATAAAAGGATTAAAGTGATCTTTCTTGACTCAAAGCTCCTGCTGTAGGAGCAGGTGAAAGCTGTGACAAAGAAGGCCTTTGCACAACTCCTTGCTCACTTCTAGTTTGGACTATTGTGATGCATTTTACACAGGCTGTCCTTGAAGACCATTAAGAAGATATGGCTAGTTCAGAATGCATCACAAAGTAACTCAGGTAACTATGGATTCAGCTATATAAAACATCTCTAAGGCAAAAGCTGCATTGGTGATCAGTTTGCTTCTGGGGGCAGATCAAGGTGCTGATGTCAAGCCCTGTATGGCTCAAGATGTGGGTTTGTTTGGAACTACCTTCTTACAATTGTTGCTACCCATTCAGTAAGATCTGGAAGAAAAGATATCCTTCAGGTCCCTTAACTCAGGAAATGACACCTTCAGAGACCTTGGAGATGTGCCTTTGTAATTTCTGATGGAGGTTTTAATGCCAATATCCCAATGCTACTTCAGAGGAGTATAAATAATGTAAATTTTTTAAAAATCTAAGGTATTACTACATTCTGGAAAAGTGTAGATGTGTAAAAGTCTGGATACAAGATAGAAATGCAAAATCTGTAGGCAGTAAGTTGATCTTAAAACAGATGGGTGTGGTTTCCATAGCACAGCAAAAAGGTAGCACTGAATTGCAATTTATAACATGACAAAATAAGTAAAATTATTAAATGTATGGGAAGTAATCATATGTTTTGGAAAGTTATAATGGGTAATTTCCAGATTAATTTACACCCAGCACACTTGTAGTCAATTCCAATACCCAAATCAGAGCAAGCGTACCCAATACTCAATTCAGTTAGCAAAAAGAAAGAAAAAGCCTGAAGTTTATTTATTAAATGTCAACATTAAAAATAGTTAACTGGAAAAACACATAAAAAAGCAGCTAAAAGCAGGGACAGACAAAGAGGGACAAGGATCACAGGCAAGAGTTAAAAGTGCAGAGGAATTAATGTAGATGGTTGATATATCTATATCTAGCTCTATAGCTATTTATATCAAAAAGCACAGAACTTTCCAGAGCTGCTGGAAACCATACTGTGGGTAATTAACGTGGATATTCCCACAGACTATAGCCTTTGGCTATTCCAGCTCTAGTTCTTTTATTTACACAGCAGCAAAACAGAAGTGGAAACTGATCCCTTCTCTACTCTGCACCATGAAGGAAATATTTTTTTATGGATGGGAATGATGTATTCCAGCAATAAAAATGAGCTTTATGTCATTACATTTTAAATAAAGTATATTAGAATAGATTAGCTAGGTAGCAGTGCTTAATTGACTTGGCTGGCCTCATAACTGTAACCAAGGATAAACCTGGTTAGTTCTTGATGGGAATCCCCCCACAAAATTCTAAAGTAGTAGGCTATAGTGGCAAGCAATGTCTGTCTGTCTGTCTGTCTGTCTGTCTGTCTGTCTGTCTGTCTCCTGGAAGAAGATAATAACAAACACATTCTGAGCTTGACGCAAAGAAAGCTCTTCATTTTCACATTTAAATAATAATAAATCAAATTTAAGTTTTTGCCCTGGCCCTACCTACATTTTGGACTGTGGCTCCCAATAGCCATAGAAAGATCAGTTGCAGCCTAACTCCCTTCCCCTAATTTCAAACTGCTGGTATAAGACATCAGAATATCCTACTGGAATATTGGAAGCTTGTTTCATAATTTTTGTGAGATCCAGTTTCACAAATGAATCACAACTCACCATGATCTTGGGCATGCTGCAATTTATTTCTATAAGGAAATTATATGTACACCATCCTTTGAAGCTTTCCATTGTTTAATCATATCTGCTAATGTATAAAAATAACTATAAAGCCAAGGCCTTTCTCTGAACTCAAAACTTTGAAAAAACACTTTATCAATGTGCTTTTAAACTCGGCTAGATTTTTTTCCCTAGACAAGCAAAATTATCCATTTTCTGAGGCTATGCCTGACTACAGTCCTTTAAGAAATATCCCCATTTGTTCAACATATAATGTTATAGAGTTAAAATAAGAAAATGGTTTATTAAAGTTACAAATCTTCATGGTCTTGATATCCTTAATAAAACATATATCTGTTAATAATGGATGCTGTTTCTACTGGTACTTGCAATGGGCTCAGTAGGAAGTGGAGGAAATTACCACGAAAAAGCTACTGATGGGAGCTATTACATTCTTCCCCCTACAACCTCCCCCCCCCTCCAATCCAAAATTGACACAGAAATATAATTATACTGGTACATTGTTTATCACGGAGAAAGGTTTTTAAAAAATTAACATGTTTAAGTTTAGCCTTCAAGGCATGCAGCCAGAAAAAGTAATCTCATGAGACCATGAAGGGATATACTATAACTTCCTAGCAAGTTGCCTATGTAAATAGTGAAGTTATGCTCATATGAAACCATTTGTGTAACAACGAGATTCACACATGTTCTTACCCACACGTATGCATACAGACATCAGTATAATCTTGATTTTTAATGTATATTATGCCAGGACACCATAGGGCAGATGCAGTTTTAATATCTGATAGCAGAAATGATCCTAACAGAATAATAATAAGGTACTATGGATAGACAACAGCATTAAAAAACTATGCAAAATGATTTAGATCGCTGTGAAATTATAGGGTAGTTGTACAGAAACAATTCTCATCCTCATGCCTGAAACATATGGTAACTGCTGATGCCTCCAAAGTATCTTTTCCACTCTGCAATCAAAATCAGCAGTATAAAAACAGTGCCAGCAACATCCTCCACTTTTCATTATGGGATTACTTTTCTTATTATGGTTGGGAGCCTTGAATATGTTTTGGAAGGAAATGCCGTTTTGTAACCAAGTTTCCTTTTTGAGTTTGTTTGTTGCAGTTTCCAGCTAAGGAGCTGAAGTTTTTATTTCTGGACAGCCCAGATCCCCAAGGACTCTGGGGTGGGGGGCGAGGGGGCGGGAGCCAAACAGCAAAGAGAAATAAACAAATAAAAACAAACCCCACAAGCATGGTAAATTTCTTTTAAAGCCACTGTGATGTCTTCCATCAGTTTGGGCCAAAGGAACAATAGAATAATTCTGTTTTAATCCACTTGGAAAGCTAGGAGGGTAAAAACTGCTCATACCACCAGGGAAAGATAATTGATTACATAAAGCAGAGGCAACTTCTGAGAAGGTTTGCTGTCTTGTCCTTACACCATGAGAAGGTTTGCTGTCTTGTCCTTACACCCCCTCCCTTACAAGGAGGGGCTCTCTCAGCAGGTCTTCCCATGATGTCCAAACCTGATGAGCAGATTCTATTCTGGCACCATCAACAACTGATGGAAGTTGGTACTATGTTGTATAAGCAAAGAGATCTCCAAAGTAAAAATCACAAGGCTTTGCACTGGCAGTATCAGTGAACTGGGAAGAGTGCTAGGGAAGGCAATTACGGAGAACCGTCATATTTTCTTCAGATGAAGATGATGGATAGTTAGGGCCCTTTATTAATTATAGCCAAAAAAGTATTTATATTTAAAAGCTGGGATGAATCAGAATGAAGTCTGTGAATCTCTGATCCATCTACATCTGACACTGACTACTTGGCTGATTTGGTTCTATGGCTTCCTGAAGATCCTATTGACCACTTCCTCTGGGCATAATTGAAACTGGCCCTCCCTCATTGAGGATCCCTGTATCCCATGACTGAAGAAGATCTTCTCTGTACCTTGTCTGTGATTTCCAATTGTTGTATAAGAGGAAGCAAGTTTGGAATGTTAGACTGCACACTACAACCATAAAGTCTTTTACCCTAAAAAAAAAAATTACTAATACTGAAGTATTCCAGAATAAGTAGTTTATTTATAATAAGCCTTGCAACAAAAGGAGGAAAAAAGAAAATTGTTCATTATTAAATGAATGCGGCATTTAATGCAGGTTTTTTCCTCCAAAATTCAGATTTTAGGTTATCACAATCAAAGGAAAATCAGGTCCAAGTGCACTCCTGTAAATGAACTAATTAGTAGGCAATAGCAGCTCTGCTATGCTTTTGGAGCTATTAATTAATTAATTGCTCAGACTTCTATGCTGCATCAGTTGCAGCCATGACATATACTCCAGTGTTACAGGACTCACTTTTTTCCACACATTGCTTTGTGGAAGATTTATTCTGGTTACATAAAGGGAACCTGCAGCAGTTTTGCTACATCATATTCTGAACTCAGACATTATGTCCCGGAGTTATTATGTTTTGCTGTTACTCAGAAGGACCAGATGCAAATGTAATCTTGATCCTTTCTCTCAACTACTGCATTTACATTTTGTTATTCACTCCCTTAGCTAGTAATGTTAAGTAGCATGATGATTTAAATGGACACCAGCTACATAACGTTATCCCCATTGCATGACTGGATTATTGCAATGCCTGGAGCTGCCTTTGAAGAACACTTGGAAGCTGCAGCTGGTGCAAAACGAGGTGGCTAGAGTGCTAGTTGAGGAACCCCAGTATGGCAGAATAATGTCCATCTTGAGGTTACTATTCTGGCTCCCAGTAGACTTCCAGACCCAATTCAAAGTGCTGGTTATCAATTATAAAAGTCTATATGGTGAGACATCAGGATATATCAGGGACCAATTTGCCAGGCATGATCCTTCCCATACAGCCTGAACAGCTAAAATTCCTATCTCCATGTGACATTAAGGTCCAGAGGGCAGATTTTCATAGGAATAACCCCCACCTTATGAAAGATGCTGCCTCCAGAACTGTAACTGGGTCCTAATGTACTTCTGTTCAGGAAGACCCTTAAAACCATATTGTTTCAACAGCCCTTAAAAAGAGCACAAGCTGATTGTAGCCAGTCATCTATTGTTATTTATAATTATGATTTTTATTACTGTAGTTGCTTTGAGATTTCTGTTTATATTATTTTGTCTGATGTTTGTTTTATTTTTATACTGACCTCCCTCCCAGAATGGTTTACAAGATAACAGAAGTTTTTTTTTTAAAACCAAATCATCAGAAGAAAATCACAAATACTTAAAAACACATCTTCTTTCTCTTTTTCTAATTTGGTTTAGAACTTCTTGCCTGTATAATTAGACATTCTGAACATTCTGAAAATATCAAGGAAGGTTTTTTTATATGTTGATATTTTATGTTTTAGAGATAACCCAAATATTTCAACTCCTATACTTATTGTATTAATGTGTGAGGTAGAATCTTACCCCGTTATTCTATAAACTGGCGTAAACTGGGCTTGATGTAGATAGGTTATAGCAATAATCTAGAAGAATATAAGTATTAGATTTTCAGTAATATTCTGACTTCTTTGGCTTTGAATTTCCAAGTAGTCTTTTCAACTGTTAACTTAAAACTATTTCCTTGTTTTGAAGCAGTTGGAAGAAATTCCAGACAAAGTCAGGGCATCCATAGCAAACTGAGATTATGTCATAATGTTGACCCACACTCAGTGGCATCATGACACAAATCTCATATTTGTATCCTAACATCTGAAGCAAGTATGTAACTTGTAAGGTTTGAATCATGAAAACATGACGCCTATTTCATCAGTTGTCCCTACTTTTCCTCCAGATGTCCATGCAGAAGGTCTAGAACTCCTTTGAGTATTTGCAGCAAAATAAATGATTAAGTTGGATATAAATCCAAGTTTGGTTTATATTTTGAAAGTCCTTCCCACATTTATTCCATCACATTATTTTAAATGAATTTAATGTTGAATAAGTAGCTTTGGCAAGGATATCATGTGAGATTGTCTCTGCTTATATTACAATTATCTGTTGAGAAAAATTCTTTCAGGTTATCAATGGGCACTTATCCTAGGTTTGGTAACAGCCTAGAATAAAGAACTTCAAAATGCATCTCCCCTTTGGGCTCAGCTTGAGAGTTATGATCCTACTGAAATAATGCAAATATATGGGATCCCTGTTTCTGTGGGGGCACCTGTACTTAATACTGCAGGTCATAAATTGGTTTGCAGATATACGTTTGACCCATCTACCCACGAAAAGCTCACATTATGGCATCATCACAATTTAAAAATAGGATCTAAAATTGAAATTTTTGTTTAAAAATTTTACAGAATTTTTAAAAAATGATTTCTGTAGGGTGCTTCTTGGTACTATATGCAATTTAAAAGATTTGTGTTTTGGTTTATTCAGTTGCAATGGATGCTTCTGAAGTTCCATAGTGGTTAAAGGTTAGTGGACAGAAGCTAGTAACCCTTCTTTATAGGAAGTTGAAAGTAGTGGATGAAATTGATAGTAGTTATTTAAATCACTTTTGAAATACCAAGCTTGAACATTCTGTGCTGGTAAACCAATGGACAGTATCATTAAACAATATTTTGATTCCGAATTCTCTTAAAATGAAGTCAATACAACAACACAAAATTATTTTGTGTATATTGGATGCTCTGCAGAATGTTCAGTGAGAGTTGGTTATGATCACCCTACTTCTGGAGATGTAAATCAGAAGTTGGAATATTATTGTGTTTATAGGCTCAAGATCAATCACTGTATGATAAGGATGTATTATATTCCTCTTGGCAATATTCCCAGTATTTACAATCTATTAAATTATCAAGAACTATAGATTTGGGGAGCATGGGAACTGGCTAAAGCAATTATTATATAACTCTGTAAGAAGAAATCCATAGTTGATTTGCAGCAATGGATTGTTGATGTATGTGGCTCATCAACATTTGCATTATTTTTTTTTCAAGCAAAGGAAAGGGACAAAAATAAAACTTTGAGCAATACCATCAAAGTTTTCGGGGGGGGGTTGTTTGCTGTTTTTTTGCTTGTTTTCCTCCCTTTTTTATTGCTAGGCTTGTTAATTTTACAGTTGTGATCTTTTAATGCTGTTGTATGCATTTTTACTTTTTAGTTAACTAGTTTAGCATAATTAATTTACATAATTTTAATTTTTTTTTAAAAAAAAGTTCACTTAAGAGACTGAAAAGCAAAATAAATAACAAGAAGCTTAAAAGCAATCTTAAAGACAGACTAGAATTTCTACTTCAGAAATGTTTTCATTTTTTGTGACTTAATGGAAACATGAGCAGCTGAGATAGCTGCAGAGCACTGGAGTAATGATTGTCCAGTGAAAACAAGAAGTTCACACACCACTTAGCCATCTCATAACTCAGTACAGGTAATCCTTGGTTAATGACCACTCACTCAGTGACTGTTTGAATTTATGATGGTGCTGATGAAGTGATACTTACAACTGGTCCTCAAAATTGCGGCCATTGCAGCACTGCCACAGTCACATGATTGCAATTCATGCACTTGGCAACTGGCTCACACTTATGTTAGTTACAGCATCCTGCTGTCACATGATCACCATTTACAACCTTCCCTGCCAGCTTCCCACAAGCAAAGTCAATGGGAAAGCCAGCAGGTAAGGTTGCAAGTCACTCCCACTCCTATCACTTTTTCTCCTGAGGATCCCCAATATGGAGTACAAGATCCCAGGGATCTCATACTCTGTAGTGCATGCCCACCCACAGCACCCACAGCATCCTGCCCACACTCCATAGCGCAGGCACACATGCCCACCCACACTCATGCTGGGTCTCAGCACCCACCCCCCACTCCCCTGCCCAATGGCCTGCTTACAAGCTGCCTAAGGAAAGGCTTGTTGTGACTAGGACTTGCAACTTTCTGCCTGCTTCCCATTGACTTTGCTTGTTGGAAGCTGGCAGGAAGTTGTAGGTCACAGTCATGTGAGGTCCTTGCTTAACAACCTGTGATCTTCACTTAATGATGGCAACAGAGACTGCTGGGATTGCTGTCACTAAGCAATGTGGTCGTATGACTTTGCGTTTTTTGACCACATCGCTTAGCAACAGAAATTCCAGTCCCAACTACCATTGTTAAGCAAGGACTACTTGTAAACACAATAGTAACATATTAAATATTTTGGACTTTATTGATTTCCAAATAACAACTGGGAGTGTGTGTTGCCTTCTATATTTATTTAGGGTATTCAAAAATAAGATTACCAATGACCAAGGGTTCCTCGTGTTCAATATAGGCAGGGCTGGGGCTATTAAACATTAGCTTTAGGCTTCCTGAGAACATTGTGGCTAATTATATTATTTCCAGTTGGGTTCATGATCTGGTGATATCAGTACTAAGGAAGTCTGCTTCCTTCACTGATCAAAAATACTGATAACATCAGAAATACAAAGGTATATATATAGAAGAGAATTTATGTAGCTCAGGGTCGAACTGTGGAGTTCTTGGTGCTCTTTGAGCTTGGTTGTTTGATTGCAGACATCTCATTACCTGATGAAAGGAAACAGACCAGCTATACAACATCTTCCAACAAAATGGATATCCTCACAACTTTATCAAAAAGGCCTGACCACTCAGCCCACTACAGCACAACCAATACAAACTATGAAAAGGATAACACTGCCATACATCAAAAACATCTCAGAAACTACCAAGAGACTGTTACAACCACATGGCATCACCATAGCCCCACAAATCAACTAAAGCCCTCCAAAACATCTTAAGCAAACCAAAAGGCCCAAGAAGAAAAAGCAGGAGTAATCTACAACGTACCGTGTAAGGACTGTATCAGCCACTATATAGGACAGGCAGGTAGAAAACTAACAGAGTGCATCTATGAACACCAACTAATAGTCAAATTTCATGATGAAAATTCCTTAATCTCACCACACATGGACAGACTTAACCATAGTTTCAAATGGGAAACTCTGAGCATCCTAGACCAAGCTAAATCTAAAAATGCTATGCAATTCCTAGAAGCTTGGCATTCAGACACATCAGCCATCAATAGACACATAGAAATAAAGCACATTTACACACCATTCAAAAGAGACAATAAAAAGCTATGAAGGAAACAAAAAGACCAGAACTTATGCCCTCCAGCAGCCTACACCCAGATAAGCAGGGATTAACACCAGACAAACAAGCAGAAAACAATACCCTAATCAAGGAATTACCAAGAAGAACCCCCCCCGCCCATCAACATTAGCAAAGCAAGCTATTGTATATAAACAGGGAGCAAACCCCACACTTACTAGCACTGATTATGTTACCTAGTTGGATAATGAAACGTCTGCAAGCAAACAACCAGGCTCAGAGAGCACCAAGGACTCTAAAGGTATATATCTCCTACTGTTACTACTGAAAACTTATTAAACACTTTACTTGTGACTACAGCGTGCGGCATACTAATCACATTTCCTAAAATGTGAAGCCCAATAAAAACTTCATGGAACTTTCAGTTCAGACAACCTGATTAGGGTTTTTAGGCTTCAGTGTTTTCTCTGTGGACTTCCAATTAACAACTATTTTCAGCAATATAAACTTAACTAATATATTGACTCCCATTTTTATTGTTTTCAAATAAAGTATCTTTTGTGGGCAAAATTACTTGAGATTGCAATTTTAAACAAACTGACTAGGGAATAAATCCCCTTGAGCAAACCATTTCCACATTGTTGCTGAGAAAATTAGCAAAATCAGGAATCAAGCATAAGTTGACGAAGACTTTCCTTTAGACATACTTTTTTTTTAAAAAAAATCCAAGTTTAAGCTAACCAACTTCGTAATTTCTTCCAAAACACAGCATTAGAATGAATTTATTCCTTTATGAAGTGAATTTATTCACTTTATGGAGGATTGTGATGTCTCAGAATTACAAATAGGCAAATCAGAATGCTTATAAAATATATGTTAGATTCAAATATGTATAAATGTATAAATTTTATGATAAATAAGTTTTTAAATGGCCTTGATTAAACTAGAAGATGACAAACTAATCCAAGGGCTTTTTTCTTTCTTTTTCTATTTAGAAAGCACTGGTTTGTTGTTCATCATCTCTCCAGTCTGCATCCCCCACCCAGATACTGGTCCTGGAAGGAATATGTGACCCTTTATAATTAAGAATAAAAAGGAATCTGATCAAGAAGGTTTAACTGTATGGTGTGAGAAGTTGTGGCTCAAACCTGTCAAAGATTATGTGTTTTAGACTGTACATATCAATTTTTAATTCACAGTAAAGGAGAAGAACCAACAATACCTGCTGAATCTTGGGTGAGGTGCTGCCTGACCACACTTGGCTTTTTCTTCTCTGCCTTCAGGCAATACAAACTAGCTATCCTAGGGGCAAGGGAATAAAATTAGCCAGGCAATTGCTGAGCCAATATCACAAGTTATTTAAAAAAATTGGGCTCATTCTAGTCTCAGTTCACAAGGATCAGCAAATGTTTGTTCTAATGTGTCCCAGGATTGGAACTTAGATTATAAAGCAGTGGCAGACACATAATACTAAAAATTAAACTATAGTTTATAAACTTGAATGCCAAGAGTTATACCTTGTTCTAAACCAAAACTGAAGAAGCCACATTGTAGCTTAGTATAAATGTGTGATAGACATTTCTACTAAGGTACAAGACAAATAAATGCTCCTTCATCTGAAAATCATACATCTGGTAAAAACAAATCCCAGTTGCTGCAGATTTTCTCTTTCTCCACCACCGTTTGCTGAGGGGAGACCTCTACATTGCTTTGTTTGAAAGCTATTATGTCATAATGTAGTGTCATTCCAGACTACATTATGACATGGGAGTGACTATGCTCTGGAATGTTATTACATCCTGATACAGGGTTAAAACATAAGCATTGTGGAAAGCTACACTGGGCTTAGGGTCAACACTTGCATGTTCATCACTGCAATAATCAGCAGTGGCAATTAAGTCCTCTATTAAGAAGTTCAATAAAGTCTTCACATAAACCATATCAAGTCTGGCTTAACCTCAACTTTGGGGCATTGCTGTCTGAGCAATGCTGGTATGTAGATGCCAATTGTCTGCAGACTTAGTACCTATAGCCCTACAGCTTTATATATAAAGATTTCCATATGAACAGGAACTCTTTCTCAACAGACATTCACATTGTAGACATCCACATTATGAATGGAAGATTCCACCACTTGGGTGATGTTAGGGATGCAGAGCCATTTGCTGCTGCTCAGATGTTGGCTTTGCACCTCTTCCATTATGCCTAAATAGCCAGTTTGGTGCAGTGGCTAAGGTGCTGGGACAAAAACCATGAGACTCTGTATTCCAGTTCACCCTCAGCCATGGAGACTACTGGGTGACTTTGGCCAGTCACTCTCTCTCAGCCCAATCCACCAACAGGATTGTTCTTGTGGGGAAAATAGGAGGCAGGAACATTAAATATGTACACTGCCCTGAGTTGACCAAAGGTGGGATAAAAATCTAATGAAAAATAAATAAATAGCATTTCCCCTGAAAAATTATAGCCATTGCTTAACATAGTATAGTATCCTTCCCATCTCCAGCCTTGTGAAAATTTTGGATTTTTTTTTTTCTTCTACCCTGCTGCAACTTATAATTTTTATATAGTATGAAAGTATGGAGAAGATTAAAAAAAGCCCAAACTTAAATTCTTTGTCCCTTCACAATATCTGAGCCTACATGACATATTATTCATTACTCCTGAATCAAAATAATATCCAGGGTATCCATTGCAAGGAAGCTTGTTACAGAAAATTAGTTTCAGAGCCAGTTCAGTCTGTTAGATGAACTTTGATTAGAGGGACTTGGGTTCAGTCAGATTTTGGGGAGAATTTTCCCTTACACACAATCCCCTATTTTTTAGAGGTGCTTGAGAGGATAAAATGGAACTATCTAATCTATGTCATTGTTAATGCCTTGGAAGCAGGGCAGAATACCAACAAGATAAATAACAAAAAAGCTTTGATGATAAAAGCATCTATCATAGAATAAATAGATTATGCATCTAGCATACAAGTACAACAGTAAAAACAAGTACTTGCATAGACTGGCTTTATGTTTGAAAAGGAACAGTTTCCAGACAGCCAATTTACAATACACAAGGTTTACTTGGAAAAGCCTTAAACCTCCACTGAATTATTCAATTTCTAAATTTAATTCTTGCAGGGTTAAATAGAAATATGTATAAGTGATTGTACAGTACTTGTTGCCAATAATTTAGATGCATACCAATTTTTCACCTACAGTTATAACAACTGGCTTGTAAATAGACAATACTATTAGAGGACATTTATTAGAGGACATTTTCCAGTATAATCTTACATAGGCCAAGACTTCTTTTCTATGGTAGTCTCCATGATAGGCCCTTAGCTCTGTTCCTGTTTTAGTTGAAAACTCTTAATTTCCTGCTACTTCACAAAGTGATGGGTGTTACATTCTGAGAAAAGTTCAGTCCTATAGGTTTTTGGTTATGCAAAAGAGACAAATGCAAATAGGAAATGAAGGACAGAGATTGGGGATATAGAGCAAATAATTTTGGCTACTCTTGCACCTGCAACTATTATATATATAAAATAAACTAATAATAAGAACAACAAGAACAAGAATGTATATATATATAGTAAACTAACAACAACAACAGGAATGCAGCTTGGATAAAGGAGGTAGATAAGAATAAAAAAGAAGCTGAAATGAAAGAACTTGTAATAACAGCAGAAATGACGGAGAAAAGGGCAAGGAAGATCACGAATTGGTCACCACCAGGTGAAGATGAACTGCATGGTTTTTTGCTGAAACATCTAACTGCTCTGCACCCACTCATTGCCAAACAGTTTAACAACATACTGCAAGGAGGTGAAATTGAAGATTGGTTAACAACTGGCAAAACCTACCTGATAATGAAAGAGCCAGCAAAAGGGGCAGCACCAGGCAACTACAGGCCAATTACCTGCTTGCCAACAACTTTCAGATTGCTAGCTGGTGTGGTAGCTGATGCAGTCCAACAGCACTTAATTGAAAACAAGCTCTTTCCATCTGAGCAGAAAGGAAACTGCCCAAACAGCAGAGGGACAAAAGATCAGCTCCTAATTGACAAGATGATTTCAGAAAACTGAAAGAGAAGGAAGACCAACTTGAATGTAGCTTGGATTGATTACAAGAAGGCATTCAACTCCTTGACACATGACTGGATAATCAAGTACCTAGAAATAACAGGAGTCAGTAGAAACATCAGAAACTTTGTGCAAAGATCAATGGCGCAATGGAAGACACAGTGGTCAATGGTGATAGACTGGGAGAGGTTAAAATCAAGAGAGGATTCTTTAAAGGAGACTCACTGTCACCACTACTGTTTGTCATTGGATTGATTCCTCTGTCATCAATACTGAACAAGTCAGGACATCAAAACATCTGCCAGGTTATCCCACCTCCTTTACATGGACGATCTGAAGTTGTATGGAAAAACACCATCTGAGATGGAATCGCTGCTCAACACTGTCCAAATATACAGCCAGAATAGTGCAATGGAGTTTGGACTGGACAAATGTGCCACCCTGACCATCAACAAGGGAAAAATAGTGAAAACTGAAGGAATCAAGATGCCCAATGGAAATAACATCAAGAGTCTGGATGAAGAAGATCACTATGAATACTTGGGCATCCTTCAGGCTGACAACATCAAGCACACTGAAGTCAAGAAGAAAGTTAGTAGTGAATACATGAGAAGAGTGAAGAAGATCTTAAAGTCCAAACTCAGTGGCAGAAATACCATCAAGGCGATTAACTCCTGGGCAATTCCAGTCATTAGATATACAGCTGGAATAGCGGACTGGACTCAAGCTGAACTAAAAGCCCTGGATCGGAAGACCAGAAAAATAAGGACAACAAATCATACCCTTCATCCACGCAGCAATGTTGACAGCCTCTACTTACCAAGGAGCATAGGTGGGTGTGGAATGTTACAAGTACGCCAGACAGTTGAAGAAGAAAAGAAGGCATTGGAAGAATATCTGAAGGACAGTGAAGAAGATGCACTAAAGCTAATACACCAAGAAGGCTTACTGAGTACTAAAGAAACCGAACTGGCCTATAAGAAAGACCTAATGAAGAATAGAAAAGAGACATGGCAAGGCAAAATATTACATGGCCAGTACACAAAAAAACTGGCAGGCAAAGCAGATAACAACAAGACTTTGCAACGGCTAACAGCAGGGAAGTTGAAGAAAGAGACAGAGGGGCTAATTCTGGCTACGGAAGACCAAGCCTTAAGAACAAATGGATAGAAAGCCAGAATTGAGAAGACAGCAACAACAAATGCCACCTCTGCAAAGAAGCTGAAGAAACAGTGGACCACCTAGCTAGCTGCTGCAAGGAGATCGTGCAGACTGACTACAAACAATGGCATGACAAAGTAGCAACAATGGTGCATTGAAATAGCTGCAAGAAATACCATTTGCTTGCAAGCAAGAACTGATGGGACCACAGAACAAACAAAGTAATTGAAAATGAAGACGCTAAAGTGCTCTGGGACTTTACAATTCAAACAGACAAGTACCTGCCACACAAGACCCCATACTTAACAATTGTTGATAAGAAAGACAAAAATGTCTGGATAGCAGATATTGCAATACCTGGAGACAGCAGAAGAGAAGAGAAAGAAAACACTTTGTTGAGATAATGAAGATGTAAATAAATATTTTGTACTGCCCTCACTGCTGTGGAGTAGACCTTAAAATGAGTTCTAACCTGTGTTCACTTACGTGTTAACTACTTGTTTCCTTTGGTTTTGTTCCTCCCTTTCTGTCTACTTGTCTTCTGCTCGGATACTCCACTGTTCAAACCTTCTATAAAGTCAATAAACCCATCTGTTGTGTTCCAAGCAGAGCCCATTTAGTAGTTATTATCAACTGCTTGAGTTATCTTCCCTTTCCACTGATCAATTATTGAATTGTCATTTCAGATGGCGAGAAATTCCTTTACAGTTTTCAGGAATCCATTAAGATCCACTAGTCTCCAAGGATAAACTAAGTAGAAAACAAAATACTTTGCTTTATTTATCCTTTACTTTATTGGTTGACTTAAGTGATAAAACTAAAGTCAAGTATTTCTAGTATCATTTAGATTAAGGCTGTTGGAGTTTTTTGTGTGTTTTGGGGTTTGTTTTTATTTGTTGCTTTGTTTTGCTTTATTTAGTAGAACAAAAAAAGGAAAAAAAGAGAAAATTAAAAAGAGAAAAAAACAAGGGAATTACAAGATAAATTGTATATGTATGGTCTTTTCATGCATGTATATGTGTGTATGTGTGTGTATATATATGAATTTTTTACATAACAGTTTCGATAAAAAAATAACTGTATATCATTGTAATTGTTCAATGCGTAATCTGTGTCTATAGCCAACTTGTTCATAGGACACAAGTAACAACAGATCTTCAATCCACTGGATAACTGGGATCATAAATTTACATTTCCCATGTTGAAGAACCAATTTCTTGGCAATAATAAGGGTACAGAGAATCCATTACTATTTTCCAGCTGTCATTTTCCATATGGTAGGTATACAGTTCAAAAGAATATGTGCATCTGAAAATATTAAACTTTGTCTGAAAATGAAATTAATAGATGTAATTACTTCTTTCCAGAAGACAGTAATTTTTGAACATTGCAAAAGCATATGTTTTAATGAAGAATTATTCTGGTTGCATCTTCAGCAACACAATGATTTACCCGTTCCTTTTCTGTACAAATGCAATGGAGTCACAAATATTAGGCTAAAGTGACTTGTAAGTCTCTTAATGCATAATTACAGCTTGTACTGCTATGCTTTTGCTGAATTCTGTAACTTGTATAATTGCATAAATATTGGATATTGATAGGATTTCTCCTAAGCAGTTTTATTCTGTTCTTGGTACTAATTTGCAAACTGGGCAATTTGCAATGGCTACCATTTTGCATAATTTGCCATCACTGGTGATCTTCAAAACTCTTACCCTTTTGGAGTTCATGAAATTACCAGGACATTTTGAAGCAAAAATTAGATCTAGAAACTTGTTTTAAACCAGAAACAAAGCTAAGATTCTTAGGCACCTGAACTTTTCCAAAAAAGGAGCTTCTGGTTTTCTTGCCCTCTTCAGAGTTGTTATATATACATATACCTAAACTTGTGCCAGATTTATAATTAAATCCAGCTTAATAGGATTGACCAACTGTTTCATGATCAGAACTGCATTATATTGTTAATTTTTTATTTACTCCCTATCATTATTTTTCTACTGCAGCTCATAAGGGCTGATGCTTTAGTATTAAATAATAAAACTCTCCATCCTCTAGAGAGAGAAAAGATATAAAGGGAACAAATAAGCAACTGTGGAAGCCAGGAAAAACAACAACAATATAAAAAAAAACAATCATATAAATACTTATGAGGGAGAACTTTCACTTCAAAGTGTTGCAAGTGTAGCTTATTTTAAAACTTTATTTCCTCCAGGGAATTTGGACTTCTTTCCAGCAATCAGCTAAAGATGTTGATGCCAAGAGTGAATTAAATATCTACCTGCATTTTGTTGAAATTGCCTTAAATGAGATTCCCCATCCTATCTCCATATTTTCTCAGGCTGATCTGTGTTGGGTGGAATAAAATAAAACAAAGCAGAACAAAAAGCTCAGCTCAAACATAAGCATCTGTCTGTCTAGCAACTGTTGTAATAGCTGTCACATCCCAGTGCAGGCTGAAAAGTAAATGTCCTTGAGCAAACATTTTCCCTCTATTGGCATGAATGTAATCCAGGACCATTTCCAAAGCTGAGTCTCTCCTAAGCAGCTGCTACCTGAGGCCCCTGATCATATCATGACTTGGTCTTTGGGTGGGAGGAGAGAGAAGGGGCTTGTCCCATTTTTTTGTTATTTTTTGGCTGCATATGTTAGGGTTTCCCCGCCCCCCCCCCCCAATTTTACAAAGTGAGGTAGCAGTGGCCCTCAGGGTAGCATACAATAACACTAGCTTTAAGATTTGTAAAAAAAATAAAAAATCAACCAGCACTATAAAGGAATAATTAAAAATTGGTTGCCACTCAATAAACAACAGAGGTTAAAACAGCACAAATAAAACTGTTGTTGTCCTGCAATTGTTCTACTTTCACTCTAGTTTCTTCCACTTCTTTCTTTTCCTTCTATGTCCACTTTTCTGAAGGTTGTCTCTTGATACTACCAAAAAGTGGCATGTCTCACATTCAAAAGCTCATCCTTTTATTCTTCACCAAATGTTTCAGTCTTTTAGTTGCTACTGTAACTAAATATTTCTGATGCTAAGCAGATACATTCTTGGTAGTTGTCTTTGTTGTTGTTGTTTAGTCGTTAAGTCGTGTCCGACTCTTCGTGACCCCATGAACCATATTGCGCCAGGCCTTCCTGTCCTTCACTGCCTCCCTGAGTTTGCTCAGTTTCATGCTCAAGTTGTCTTTGTAGCCACACTATTTTGAGCAACCCAGGATCTCTAATCTAGAGATAGCCTTGCAAGTCAATGTACTGTTGCCCATAACCCACCCACTAGAAGTTACATGCAGTATACTGAGACATTCTGAATGCTACTTATCTTTATATGGTAAACCATTATGATCAAACTTCAATGGTTTGACCACATTCCTTCATACCAGGAGCAAAAGAAGGCTATGACAAAACTGTCCATTTTCTCAACTCACAACTCCATCAGTTCATGTGCTGGCTTCTTCAGGACTTCTATCTGCTGCTTGCCATAGAACCAAGTAAACAAAATTCTAAAGCTTTGGATTCAGAGCAAACACAATATGTTTTTTGGCAGCAGGCTCTACTTTTGTGCCCCCACACTCTCTAACACAGAATACTGTTCAGGACTAGCAATTGGTTATTCTCCCAAATAAATGACAACAGTTCTATAAACAGGATGCCAAAAATAGCAGAACATGGATATGCTTTTTATTTTGTACCCTAAAGGTTTCCAATAATATCACCTATCTGCCTCCCAATTGAGACTGCATATCCCATTATATCTAGCTCATAGTTGGCACAGCCTTCTGTTGAAACCTTTCTGAAAAGTCCTAATAAGTACAGCATAGCCTCCCCTTCTACTGTGTAACATGTCCCTTGCTGTTGTATTCAATCCCACTTTTCCACAGCAAGCTTTCATAAGACGTCTGTTGTGCAATATGAATAGGACCCACCGGTGTTGAAATTCTACTGGAAGCCAGATGTTTTAACTGTGGCATTGAAAGCCCATCATGTGATACATTATTGATAATTCATTTTCTGTGATCTACTCAAAATGAGAATGCAGAAACTTTCATTTGGCACTTGATGGCCCAAAATCTGACAAATAGGAATTCACTGCTATGATATTTCAACATGTGAATCCTCCCATCTTATTCTTTTGCATACTATGACAAATTCAGTGGATTGACTATACTGGAAACTAAAAAGAAATACATAATGCCTACATTGGCTGATAGTACTTTTCCTAGTTTTTGCAAATATGTGGATTTATTGCATCTTCAGTCTAAGAGCTATGTGTGTTAACCTATGGTAGAATAACAAGGAAAGCAATAAATCATAAAAAGTGCACCATCATTTCTCTTTCATTCAGTGTGAGACAGGTTTTCTTCATACCAATGAATGTGGCTGTAGCATTTCACCAATTCCCATTACAAAATAGGGATTGCACTTTTGAATGATTCATGGGTTTTTGCTTTTTTTTTTTAAACTCGCTGCACTCAGAAAGCTAGCATAGCAGGGATCATTGCAAGCCTTTTTCAATTTTTTTTTGGGTGTATATTAATAGTTATTTATAATGGAAAGAAAATTGTTGATGGGGGGGAGTCTTTGGTCATAATCATGATCATGCTGTTCTATATGGACAAGCTAAAGATACAGGTAGTCCTCGACTTACGATCACAATTGGGACTGTAATTTCTGTTGCTAAGTGATGTGGTCATTAAGTGAATTGCACCAAATTTTACAACCTTTTTTCCAAAGTAGTTCCATGTAGAGCATATTGCAAGTGATCAGGACTCAGGTCATTGTTGCAAGTCCTAATGCTCCAGGTAGACTTGGAGCAGGTACACAAACTGAAGCTGGGCAAAGGACCTCCTGACCACAGCCTTCACTCGCTGATCCAGCAATATTCATGAGTCCTCTACTCCCTTAGCAGTACTGACTTCCCTGCAAGAGATAACTCCAGAGTCAACAAAAAATCACAATGGGCAAACAGCAGTTTTGTCTTGCTAGAGTTCAATTTCAGCCTCTTTCATCCCATCCAGGTCCTCACAGCCACCAGACACTGGGGCAAGACTCAAATGCTACCAACAGTCTGGCCAGGGTGGTGTTGTACAGTTGGATATCATCTGTATACTGATGATATCACACTCTGAAACAATGGATGACTCCTCTATAACCAGTGACTGGAACCACCCACTAAAGAAGGAATAGAACTATTGCAAAACTGTGTCCCCAATTCCCAGCCCTTCCAGGTGGTTCAGAAGGATGCCATGATTGATGGCATCTGTGATATGCCTGCTATCTGATGACATCACATATCCATACTTTCAGGCAGATACCCAAACAGAAGCTTTGTGCTAGGTTTTCTAATAAGATCAGTGAGAACTTGAGCACTAGTGGAGCAGTGTATTATAAATCAGCTGTAATACTCAAACAGTCCTGGGAAAGATGTTACTGTTTTGGCTATCTAACCTGAGATAAAGGCAGAAAGCTTCTATTGGTCTGAGTATGTTGGCAGTGTGAAATGTCTGCATTACCTTCATCTTCACTTGGAAACACCTTGAATCCCTACTTTATGTATGGGACTGAAAAGCCATCTACTGTAACCCTTTCTCAAAGGCAAGACCATTTAACCTCTAGCTTACAAATTTCAGCTAATGCCAACCAGTTCACAAGAAGAACCAGGGAGGTATGCAAAATGGTATCTACTGCAGTGCTAGTAGCTTCAGATGATTTATGCTAGTTAGTCAAGTCACATGCTTCATGCATAGGCTAGGATTAGCTACTTGGAATGTTGCCATTGACACAACAGTGTCTACGCCATCAGAGCTAAGCCCAAGTGCCAGCTCTGATATATGTAGTTGATTCAAACAATCAAAGAAAAGCAAGCAAATATTCTAAATGCAGATTGTTGTCTGGGGGTCTTAGAAGAAACTCCAAAATCTAAACTAAAGCAAGTTGCTGACAGTTAGCTCTAAAGGCACCCCAGTAATTGCATTTTATTGCATTACAGGCACTTTGATAATGGGCCAGGGCTGGTGCCACAAATTGCTAATTAATTCTTCTGTAGTCAAATGTGTTGCTTAATTAAAGGGTGCACTGATTTATAAGTACATGTCCCAAAATATTATTCATTCTGCATCTGGTGGGGGAGAAAAGCAGATTGCTGCTGGGTTGCAACATTTCTCTTGAAATTATTTCATTACACCCTGCCACGCTCCTTCGGCACTGATTGTGACAGATTTGAGAATTATGAAGTCATAAATACAAAAAGTATGTCTGGAAAAATGCAGCTAATGGGAAATGTTCACAGAACCTGCAGGGGAAAAAAAGTATTTCTGATTATAGCCAAAGCAAGAAGAGAGGAGGAGAACAAACCATAAAGAAATAGATTTATGTGCCATCTATAAGAAATACAGCAAGTGCTACCAGTTACCAAGGATTTGTTAAGAACAAATCAGGTCAGTCCAAACTAAACCTGTTCCTTGAGTTATATTTTGATTTATGTAAGGTTATTCATACTGATGCCTATAATATGCTTGTAGATAGGAAAATATGAACAAAAAGATGAAATCATGTTTAGAAAATTACATACAAAGAATACTGTTTAAAAGATCAGTATAAGACTGGAAGGAGATGCAGTACAGAGACGTGTCCTGATTTCTACATAGTTCCAGTGGTTATAGGGATTAAAGCTATAAACTTATATAATCTGATACTGCATCTAAATTCTAATACATTTTGATAGAATACCAATTTCCATAGAAATAATGGCATATTTTTGGTATTGAGATTTCCATCCCTCATTTTCAGAGTGATTTTGATGCAATTAATTGTACAAATAAAAATGTTTTGGGAACTGAGTCATATTTTATTTAATATGTTTTTACAAGATTGGTACCTTCAATTCAGATTAGGGATGCTACTTTGATCCATTTTTATATTGAGGCACAAATTATCATTTACTGATCATTTACTGAAGTGCTTTCACACTTCCCAAAACATCCAACCATAATTCGGGGGGGAATCAAAATATATTTAGAAATGTATATTCTGGGCAGCGGGGGGGGGGGGGTGAATGCACCAATTATTATGCATCTTAATGCAGAAAAGTGATGAAATGGTCTCATGACTGAACTTCTGCAGAAGAGGCAAGGATTCTCTCACCTCTAAAGCAAATATGATGGCTTGGGTGCAGGCGATGTTTGGCATATTTTTTACAAGATGCTGCAACCCTGTAGCTCAAATATTTCCCAAATCCATGACAAGCCTTTTAATCTGCATTTTATATTATACTACTTAGCTTATATGATGGCAAAAGATATTATTGCAAATGTCCTACCATCATAAGAAAAACCAAATGATTCCATCTTTCCATGCATGCATACATAAATGATTTATTTCAAGGAAATGTTTTTAGAAAATGTTGAAATCCTAATTTGACATTTCTGGTACATCAATACATACATTAATTCTATTAATGCTGTGAGCATTAATTTAACAATAAAATCAGGCTAAGCAAAAGGCCAGATATGTATGTATGTATGCATGTATGTATGTATGTATGTATGTATTTTTGCTGAAATATCTCCCATGTAAATTAGCTTTCTACCCAGTCATGAAATCTTTGTTATATTAACAGATAAAATGCTTCTCACCTCCCCAGATCCAAGGGCCATAACCTTGTATTATAACTACAGTATAAGCAAAAGTAGTAGTAAGATGTCCCTCTGTGGGTGAGTATGTATTTTTAGGTAAAAGATTTGGTATTTATGTCATATCAGCTAGAAATCCAGAATTGGTATTTGGGCTTCTTATATTTTAAAAAATGTGAAAGACTCAACTTGCTTCAATTGGCATGGGACATTCAGTCCATGTGATACTGAACTTAAACAGTGCATAACAATGAATCTGCAATGATCTGATATATACTTGGCATTCTCCTCATCCAGTTCCAGAAGAAGTCAATCAATAAAAAAACAACTTAGAACTTGATAGTATATTATGCACCTTTCTACTGAGATATATTTTTCCTGACAGCAATTGCACCTTCTGTTACAACTGTGTTAAGGAAATTGTGTTTGTATTTGTATGTGTGTGGGTGTGTTTAGGTTGTGCTGAAGTAGTGTGGCACTGAATTATCAACGTGAAAGTTCCTTGTGGTTGGAGGGCTTGGTCCCCAACACAATGCAATACTCTGAGTGGCTTGTTAACAAGCAACATTTCTTGATCTCCTCTTGTTTTCTGCAAAATTTATTGTCACAATCAAAGGGATTTCTAGCTGTAATCTGAACAACAGAAAAATTAGGGGATTCTAATATTCAGTCTGCATTTGGCAACAAGTACTAAATCCCCTGACTCCAAGTCCAGAAGAATTAGATCAGGAACATCTCTAATGGAGATCAGAGTGGGTTAAGGAGCTTCATTAGTGGCTTCCTACCTATGATCTGCAGACCTCTGCTGGGCCACAAGTCTACTGCAGTTGTTCCCTGAGGGTTAGGGAAGATAATACAGATAAAGGTACTTAAGAAGAGCAATACATTTATGAATGAGCCTAATATGATATAACTGCATTTTTAATATCTTCTGACACATAGTCCAAGTTAAAAAGATTTAAAAGGTGAGCTTATGTGATAATCCACAGAAGCTTTTGATGGCAATGCAGTGGTCTGAATAAAGGAAGAGACCAGGAACCACTGAACCAGCCTTTTGGGATATTATTAAGTATTCCATTTGGGTTATTGCCATAAGGGCTTGGAATCTGTTCTTTTTTACAATTCTTTAGATTACAAAAAGTGTATGCTTTTCCAGTGAGAGACTCAGAACTGTAGGCTTGAAGATGCAATTTGATCAGGGCATTACCTCCCATTGCTCAGATTTTATTTCCTGGCTCAGATAGCAGCTTGTATTGCTGGCAATCTGGGCCACTGAGCATTGCTGAGCGATAATGTGACTGTTCATGTAAATACTAAAGGCATCCATGATAAAGCTGCTTTTTGAGCACTTTGGAGCTACATGCATGCTGGATGAACCCTGATGCAAACACATACACATATACACTGAGGACAGATGCCCCTCAGCAACTGTGTGCTTGAGTCTCCAGTGTGTCTATTAGCACACTGATCCCTACAGGGGAGTAACAAATTTGGTCAATGAGAATGTTGGATTCATAGTCCATTTCAGCATTATAAAAAGTGAAATCTCTGCTTTTCAAATTCTGAGACAGAGACAGAAGTTGAAACTTAAAATGTCTATATTAGAGAAAATATACACCAAAACGTGTGCATAGAGACTTGTATGCACAAATATACTTTTTCCAATGGGGGAAAATGCTTGGAAAGAAGTATATGAAATATTCATGGAAACGCTGGCAAATTTCTGTGTGAAACTCACCTATTTAACTAATTAATATCATAGCAGGTTTGAACAGAACTCTCCATTGTTAAGATGAGAAATTTGGAGCACATAGCCTATCCTCTATTATTGCCTCCAGGAGCATTATGGCATTTCATACATCATTTTGACCTTGTTCTTTTGCCACCACACTGTGAACACATGCCATTAGGCTAAGAAGCAAGTTGAGAAGAGAAGGGGAAAGGCAGAGGGAAAAATGATAGATTTTTGATACAGCTTAATAGCCAAACTTTAAGGTTTAATCAAGGTAATGTTGGGAGATTGCCTAAATGTGCTACACATTCAGAACAAAGGACTCATTTTAAAAATTAAAATAATGAATTTAATGACATATGTCTAGAAGTGGAGGAATCAAGTCTTTTTCCAGTACAATATGTCACTTGAGCTATATGTTTTGTTCAATTTCCATATCAATCTATAATTTTTAAAATGGCATGATGAACAAGTTTTAATTTGTACATCTCCTTATTCTATGTGTTTTCTTTTAATTTATGCATTTCGTTTGATTCATTTAAAATGCAGACAACAGGAAATTGTTCCCTATTACTAGATAAAAAGAGTAACTTTGTTAGAGAGGGCATTTGCAGTGGGTAGATGGTATGTTATTATATATGATCAGCTGGGGATATTCTAATCAAATTACAAACAGCTCTGATGTCCAGGAAAGTACAGAATGTCATTCATGGAAGAAGCTTTGTGAGGATGGGAAACACACACGACATCTTAAAATGTCAGCTTTTCATGCTACAGAAACACAATCAGATCAAAGTTTACCTTCTGTGGTCTATTTCTCCACAGGGCCATCTTATGTGAACTATTTCTCTTCAGATTGGCACAATTAAAGTACACAATTTTACCTGGCTAATGAAGGTAAGCAAGAGAATGATATAATCAGCATGACCTCCAATTTCACTTCTGTCCAAGAAATTAGATCTTCATTTAATAAAATGTTACACTAGAGATAGCTAGATGTTTTGAAATTATTTGTAATGGGAAGAGGCATTTCCTCCCATCATTTATCCTGTTTATTTTTCTACTGTTTAACTCTGATGCTGCTATCTGTCCCTAAATGCACTCCAAACCATTGGGTCTTATACCATGGATCAGTTTGTAGACCAAATCATAATGCCTGTCCCCAAGAAAACCCTATGTAAATTTCAGGTGACAAACTCACAATTAACTGACGGATCTCACTATCAAGAACAAAGCCCCCATTCTATGTGTTCTAGTGAGCATCAGTCTCTAGTTATCAATTTCAAAAGAGTTCTCATTACCTAACCAGTATGCATTCTAATTTAGTGCAGTATTATTAACGAATGCAATAAGTACTGAATATTTCTTTTACACCTTTAATGCGATAACTGGAACTGCTTTGAAATCCATAACCTTGTTAATAGTCCATCTGCATAAGAAAATGTATTTGTAGTTAATGTTTCCCAAGGGACTTGTCAGTTTTCTGTAGGAAGCTTTCTTTATCTCTGTTTATATTTGTTGATATTGATACTTCAGATCCTATATGGCTGTATGTATGTATATGTGTATATGTGTGTATACATGTACATGTACATGTACATGTACATAATGCCTTATTCTTTGGAATTCATACTTGGAATACCAATAAACTTTTGTGAACATTTTGAACAGAATTGGTCATCCAGTCCAGAAGATTTTTCTGTAAAACAGTTTTGCTGTTTGTTTATCAGTATTGCATGCAAATATTCATTAACAATTAACACAATCTTAAATAGTGGGAAAAAAAATAGATCCATGAGCTAAATATTTCTGAGGGAGCTCTTCTCTGCAACAGTACATTTATCAGAGAAAGCAAGAGACAGAGTCAGTGGTAGATTATGGCTGTGTAATTACTTTTTTTTTTTTTAATGAAGAGTATATTTAACCTTAGTGCAGAATAAACTAGATCATGCTGGCAGGCTATATTGCTGAACTACAGAATACAGATTGCTTTTTTCTACATGAAGTTATCAGACTTGTATCATCACAATTCCTCTGTTTAAATCTGGCTTAAATTTCAAGTCTCTTTCTTTTCAAAGCAGCCTTTTCTCAGATGTTTTGGGCCCTAAGATCCCTAGCTGAAGGGAAAAGTCATCCACATATTCTGAAGGGATTTGAGTTGGGGAGGGTAAGACCTCCATCAGGGTGGATGACTTGTAAGTCAGATGTGCGGGCTGTACAATAAGGGTAAGCAGCCTATAAAAAGCCTAGCTGGTAACTGAGTGGCGAGATACTGTACTGAAGAACCAAGACAGAGGTAACCGTTTTGCACAAACAGTTTGCGACAATCTTATTTCTAGCAACTCTCATTTAAGTTGATGAAAGGTAATTTGTCTTAGGAAATCTTTCACAGAGAACACAGTTTCAGAGAAATATTTATTGGTGGAGTGTGACATTCTTGTTTTGAGGTAGCCAAAGTTTTCATCTGCCGGTAGCATCTCTGGTTTTCCATACATCCATTAAATCCCAAAGAAAGATACTACCAGAAGACATCTGGAGAATTGTGTATGTGTGTGTGTGTATGTATACTCACTGTAGATCCATGTTAGGTGGATCAATAAGTTGATGTCTTGTTCACTCTTAGCATACAGCTTGATGTCATCCATATAGAGGAAGTGGCTGATGGTAGTTCCACTCTTGAACTTGTATCTGTATCCAGCCCTTGTGATTATCTGGTCAAAGGGGTTCAAGCCTATGCAGAACAGCAGCGGGGACAATACATCGCCTTGGTATATGCCACACTTGATGACCATCTGTGCAAGCTGTCTTGAGTTGGCTTCCAGTGTCCTCTTCCACAGTCCCACTGAGTTCTTGAGGAAGGTCCTTAGTGTCCTGTTGACTATGTATAGCGCCAGGCATTCACAGATTCATGTGTGTGGCATTGAGTCATAGGCTTTCCTGTAGTCAATCCAGGCTGTGCTCAGATTGGTCTGCCTAGACCTTGAGTCTTGGGCGACTGCTCTATCTATGAACAACTGAAGTTTTGAGCCTCTGGTGTTGTTCCCAATGCCCTTCTGAGCTATGCTCATGTACTGGCCCATATGGTCCTGTAGCTTGGCAGTTATGATGCCTGATGGGACTTTCCATGTTGTAGGGAGGCAGGTTATTAGCTGGCAGCTGGATGGTACTGTTCCCTTGTGGGAGTCTTTCATGATCAGCACTGTCCTTCCTTGTGTTAGCCAGTCTGAGTGGGAGCCTGCTGCTAGCAGCTGGTTCATCTGTGCCACTAGGCATTCATGCACTGCTGTTAGTTTCTTTAACCAGTAGGTGCAGATCACGTCTGGGCCAGGTGCTATGAAGTTCTTCATGTTCTTGACCCACTGTTGGATGTCTGCTACTGTGATGGTGACTTGTTCCTGTTCTGGGAGGTTGCTATGGTCTGATTTCAGGTCCTGCAGCCACTTTGCACTGGTGTTATGTGTCTTCTCTTTCTCCCTTAAGTTCTTTCAGTACTGTTCAGTTTCTGCTGTTGGTGGCTCTGCTATTACTGTGTTGTTGCACTGCAAATGGGAGTACACCTTGGATGGTCCTTTGGAGAACAGAACATTTATCTTCTTGGTCTCTACTTCTCTAGTGTATTTCCTCAGCTTGGCAGCCAGTGCTGTAAGCCTTTGTTTAGCAGTCTCTAGGGCTTCAGATGGAGTCAGGTCCTTGTATTTTTTTCAGTAGCTGAGTCTTATCCTTAATCTTCACACCCTTTTGTAGTACCACTGGCTGACTAATTTCTCTCTGAGTTGCCTTGATCTTAGCCTCCAACCTCATTTTCCAGGAGAGGTATATACTGCTGTTCTTCTTGATCATGTAGCCAAGCATCTCCAGGATTATAGTGGCTGTAGCGTATACCAGTTCATTGGTTTGGGTTATGGTGGTAGTAGGGATTGTTGTGAGGGCTCTGCTGGCATCTTCTAGCATACTATCTGATGGTACTTCTCCACTGAGTCTTGGCAATCAGTCTTGAGAGTTGACTGTAGCTAGTTGTGATGGAATGGACTTATGAAGGCTATGCTCAGGGAGATAAGCGTGTTCTTAGCCCCCAACAGGAGCGTGGGAAGTTCAAGAAGATGAGGCTGGCACCTCCCTAAGGAATTCACGGTGTTGTGGCTGGCTGGCTTGGGAACCTGGGTTCAGTCTGGTGAGATTCTGTCCTGAGGTGGAAGTAATAAATGCAACAGAACTGTATTTGCATTGTCTCTTGGAGTTCTTTGGGCTGAACCTGACACTAGTTTATCCATGATCTTGTGCTCATATCAGCTGCTATGCTCTGTAATGGAGCGGGTGGCAGTGACATTCCAGCTTCAGGTATTGGCTGCACATCCAGTTGTTCTTCCAGGTCTTCCTGAATCTGGAATGTAATGTGTAGTTGGTCTATCTCAACTACACATTAGCAGCTGTTATGAGAGCAGCTTCCTTTTCACTATCTTGAAGTGTTGGGTAGCTAGCTGTTTCTCAGTTAGTGTGGATGTAAGTCTTCTGTCCATCCACAGTTCCCTCATACATTTCATATATCCCCTCTCATTAGGTCTACTGTTGTAGTAGCATTCCATCAATTCCAAGTTCTCTTGTCTTGTCCATGTAGGGTGTGTGTGTGTGTGTATAAATAAAATGCTTAGCTCTAACAGCCTATGAAGATGCTACCACACAGGACAATTGTTGAAGGGTCTGGATCTAACAGTTGCTAATATTAATCATCTAATCACTACTAATAGGGTAACTATGAGTGGGCAGTCATGAGGGAGCATCTCTCAAGCAATCTGCAGTGGATGAAATTAACAATTTTCTACACCGTGCACATAGTGATGCTGAATCTCTTCACCAGAATTCAAAAAATCCTTTTAGCCTCTTGAGATAATTGATGATCCATCAAAGATGAATGTTTTTTTAAAAAGAAATTTTCATGAATAATTTTTGCCTAGTTTGTTTAAGTCACGTGAAATTGTACACCTTATTTTCTTACCTCCGTTATCTATTCTAAAGGCTTTCTTATCTGCAGTAACATATCATGTGTCCTCCCTTTCCATGAATACCAACATCTCTCCTATCCAAGCAAATAATTGAGTAATATTTATTAATGGCTGAGCTGAATAAGTGTCAAAAAAAGTGGCATGTTATCTATATCATTTGAAGGAACATTGAGTTTCTTCAATAATCATGCTTTCCGATAGACTTGGGACACATCCAAGGACTATTGCTAACTTAAGAGGGCTTGGTTCTGCTTTTCTTTCATGGAAAATATTTTGTGGATTATCATATTCAAAAAGACAATTACATTATAATTCACATCTATGCCATTTTGATGTTGGGATGGAAGATTTAAGCGACCCATCTGTGGTGGTAAGATACAGTAAGACAACTGCATTACAACCTTATCTTCTCTTACCAGTCACCCTCTGAGGGAGATGGGCGGCATACAAATTTAATAATATAAATAAATAAATAAATAAATAAATAAATAAATACCTAGAAGTTAACATTGTTGAGCTCAATGAGTTTGACTTCTGAATAGACATACTGTATACTGCTAGTAGTCAGCCTCTCAGTACTGATGATACCCTGGTTATGGTCATACCAAAGACACAAATGCCCTCTGTGGAAACAGTATGTTGGACTTAACAAGCCATTAGCTTAGTCTAGGAAATATGTGTAAAGATAGCTCAAAATCTGTGCACAAGCAGCTATTTTCATCCTGCCTAATAGTTCCTATCAGCTTTTTCCCTCCCTTTTGGTCTGGCAAGAAAATCCCCTTAAATTCTTCCCTCCATTTATCTCTGCTGAAAGCACATGTCATACAGTGGGGTTCTTATCCCAGTAGGGCTTTTATCTTCACATAAATAAACTGCCATTTTTTCAATGTTAATTTGGTAGATGTAAGGAAAACAGGAGCATGCACCCATATCAATAACCTGAAATACCTCAGGGTAAGTAGTTAGCCATATCTTTGTCTATTTTTCTCAAGTCACTCTTAGTCCTTTGTAGATGAATAAGCATATCATTTTAGGTAACTCTTTCAATATGCTTCAGTCAAATGCACAGCTGCTTATACAATGTATTAAATCTATGAAGTTCAATCATTTTTAACTCTATATTGGATTGTGAACCCTTAGCTCCTCAAATAAACTGGCAAATTGATTTAATGATATAATGGTGTAATAGAGCACATACTTGTGGACACATGCACAGGGATGTGGTGGGTTGGCTCTGGCTCCCTCAAAGGGAGTCCCTACCTTCCCCCACAATGTCTACTTATATATTAATGGACTACAGAATTCAAATCACAAGAAGTAATTGTCCCACTCTACTCTGCCTTGGTCAGGCCCCATTTGGAATATTGTGTATAGTTTTTGATACTATACACAATAAACTGGTGCACCTTGGGAGGACAGCTATCAAGATGGTGAAGGGACTGGAAATCAAATCCTATGAGGAACAGTTATAGGAACTGGGGATGTTTACCTTGCAGAAGAGAAGACTGAAGAGATATATGATAGTCTTCAGATATCTAAAAGTTTGTCTTATATAGGACAGTATCTTCTCTGTTGCCCTAGAAGGTAAGACCAGAATCAGCATGTAGAAACTACAGGGAATTAGATTCAAATTTAGATATTAGGAGGAATTTCCTTACTGTTCAGCTATTCCACTGAATAGGCTGCCTCATGAAGTGGCATGTTTGCCTTCACTGGAAGTCTTCAAAGAGATGTGGATAGCCATCTGTCTTTTTTGACCACTTTGAAAAAGGGAATGCTAAATTAGATAGCTCTATGTGGACTCCCTGGAGTTCTCTGAGCTTGGTTGTTTTCTTGCAGACGTTTCATTATCCAGCTAGGTAACATCTTCAGTGCTAGCAATTTATAATGAAACAGGAAAACAACCAAGCTCAGAGATCCCCAAGGACCTCACAGTGCAACCCTGAGCTACACATATTTGCTTCTATTGATAGCTCTATGTCCTGATTCAGTAGTGTTCTTCAGTTCAGAATTACCAATCTGTTTTCAGTTTCTGTCAACTAGATGGTAGTAGAACAGAAACACAACCTCTCCCAAGATACAGTATTAAGATACCAATTGAATATAAGGCTGAAGAGAAAATTATAATTCACCATGCATAATATTTTAGTAAATTTTCTATCCATTATTTAAAATTATTTCTGCTATTTTCAAATAGTGATTATTTCATACTGCTGGTCTGTTTGCATCCCACTAGTAGCATGCGTCAGTGAAGTAAAAAGCTGGAAGAAAGGAGATATTGAATGCTATCAAATGCTTTCACACTTAATATGGTGTTTCTCATATAACTTTCACCTGTGATACTCATAAATACTTTACTGTTATACTGTACTGCTGCATATGAATCTTAAGCAATTATTTATTATTACGGTTGGTCGCACAGTCAGCCAGATGTTTAGACTGGATTTGGTATTTTTATCCACCTATCAAGTGAAGGAAAAAAAATCCAGGAGGCCGATGGTTCAGGGCAGCAATGCCAGGCCTCTAAGGGGCTAGCCAACCCCATGCTTGATGACTTCCCTCCCTGCCCCAGGCCAGATGGCAGAGCCAGGTCTTCAAATCCCTTGAAAGGCCAGGAGTGAGGGGGCCAATCTCACCTTTGG
Source organism: Python bivittatus (assembly GCF_059951505.1). NCBI lineage: Eukaryota > Metazoa > Chordata > Lepidosauria > Squamata > Pythonidae > Python > Python bivittatus. Next base: position 75,846,843 of record NW_028277098.1, on the reverse strand, counting down.
GGGCGAGATATTCCAAAGGGCGGGGGCTACAGCAAAGAGCATGCCCTCTCTGTGTGATCAGGTGGGACGGGTTGAAGTCGTGGGGAAGAGGCATTCCCTCAGGTAACCTGGTCCCATGCAATAATATAAATGCAATATAAATTGTTCCAAGTAAAGCTGCCTTTTACAATTGACAGATGACGATTTTGTCCATGTCGCTTGAGTTCAAATGATGCTCCAGACCTTCTGGGTCTGGAGGCACCTATAACTATTGGTACTATCTTTGCTTTCTTTACCATAGTCGTTCTACTTCTATTTGCAAGTCTTTATATTTTGTGATTTTCTCCAGTTCTTTCTCTTCTATTCTGCTGTCTCCAGGTATTGCAATGTCCACTATCCAGAGTTTTTGTCCCTCTTATCAACAGTTGTTAAGTCTGGGGTCTTGTGTGGCAGATGCTTGTCTGATTGCTGCTGTTGCTGTTATTACTATTAAAATTTATTGGCTGCCCAACTCCAGTGGACTCTGGGCAACATACAAAACATAAAAACAGTTAAAAACATTGAATCACACAGACAGCCCAGACTAAAATAATCTAATGGACAGCAAAAACAAAACAAAACAAAAACAAACAAACAAAAAACGGGCCATTGAACAAATAATAAACATCAGTCCCAGGCCTGGGATCAAAGCTTTGTAGAATCCCAGGGGATTTTGGTCCCACAAGTTGGCTTCCTAGATCCCACAAGACCGCAATATTTAATGGAGGGGACCTGGAGTGCACCCACTCTTCTGGAACACACTGGGCAGGCAAAAACAGTTGGAGATAAGCAGTCCTCAGATATCCAGGCCCTATGCCATACACAGCTTTATAGGTAATAACTAGCACCTTGAATCACACTTGGAAGCCAGCTGGCAGCCAATGCAGCTCGCGTAGCAGTGGTGACACATGGGCACACCGAGAGGTGCCTGTTACTGCTCATGCTGCTGCTTTTTGAACCAGCTGCAGTTTCTGGATGGTCTTCAAGGCAGCCCCATGTAGAGTGCATTGCAAGAATCCAATCATGATGTGACCAGAACATGAGTGACTGAAAGGCCTCCCGATCAAGGAAAGGGTGCAACTGGCACACAAGATGAACCTGGCCACAGCTGCTCCAGAAGGACCCCTAAGGTGTGCACCTGTCTTGCTCACTAGGACTTGCCCAGCTCCAAACAAAGTGATGTGATATATGATAGCAAGTTGTTTTTAATAGCAAATTGTAGGGTTTTTTTTTTCCATAAATCATTTTCAGGCACCAAATACTTTGTGTTTAAAATTGTCTAGTAGAATGTTGCCCTAAGTAAAATACAGTATGCTTGATATATCAAATCAGGAATAGGATGAATGATAAAAGAGCTTATTGAAATATGAAACATCTGCTTCCTTTCACAGTGCCAGGATTTTGCTTGGTGTAACCCCTGGTTGTTTTTGGTTCATCTGGAAAACTGGTTAATTCACTGGAAGCCACATTTACCAGAGCATGCTTAAGATGAATCAATTCTATAGAGACAGAGGCCTGAGGTCCAAAAGGGGATGTAAAGTTTACTGAAAATTATGTGCCCTGAGTCTTCCATCTTCTAAAAAGTGGAAAGGAAAAGGAAAAAAAAAAAAAAAAGTAAGCATCTTACTCTTCCTGTAGGAAGCTGGCTGGAGGTAAAAGCCTAAGAGGATTTTCCAGTATGTTCCAGAAGCCTCATTTGTGTGCTGATGGTATGATGCATGAGGCAGCACCTGCCCATCGCTGTTCACTTGCAGATGCCCAAGGGGAGTCTCTGCTTTATGGTTTCTACTCCTAATATTATTGATCAATAGGATAAAAGATACAATCATTTATGCTTCTGGGGCTGTCCCTCTAATACTTCTAAAGCTTTGAGAAAGAAAAGCTTTATTGCTATGAGTTGTATAATAGAATTAGTATAAGAAATTAATAGTAGTTATCCCACTGGAGATATATCTGCAAAGAACTTCTTGGAATTGCTATATATTAGATGTAACTGACCTTCTGAAGTTGACATACAAATGGAACCTATTAGATGTTTCAGTATGCCTAGAATTAATGATCAACTTTACATCCTTGAAAGAGAATTTGATAAATAGCTTTTCTGTGCTCTTTATCCAAAGTTAAAGCAGTCATCTTACCAGACCCTTTTAGATCTTTAGACACAAAGGGTAATCTGAGAACTTAAGAGTCTGCAATGTCACTAACTAAGGAAATCTACATCTTTAGTTTAGGATAAGCAAAATCCTTAATTGGTTTATGAAACCTCTGAGCCTATTGAGTGTTCCTGGGGCATGCTGATAAAGGCATTAGTCTTAGCTTCTAGTTAGCAATCCAATGTTTGGCCTTAGATTGAGGGTTTGTCTGGATTTGTAGCTTCTCCTGTAACAGGAGGTAGAAACTGTGGCCTAGACAGGCTTTGCCTAGCTGTGGATGATGCATCAAATACAGCCATTTCTGGAACAAGATACTCTGGCAACTCTGACTCATAACCTCACCATTTCACAATTGCTTTGCTGTAATATGGTCTATTTGGGGTTGTCTTTGAAGACTTCTCAGAAACTAGAATTGGTCCAAATGCTATTGGCCAGCTGCTGATGCACCAGTTCTGTGCTTCCATCGTCACATCTGACACAAGTATTGAGCTACTAGTGTCATGACACAACCCTTATGACTGGGTTGCTTCTGTGGAAGGAAAGAGTTTGCATTTCTATAGATGGTTTACACAAATACCTTTGGTTTGATACAAACAGAAACATACAACCTAAAGAGATCATCCAGTTATTAGCAGCATAGGACAGACATAGAAAAAGAATTAGCCCAAACCTATTGCCCTTTGTTTCAATTTTAAACACTTCTTATTTGATAAGCATTTAATATAATACTTACTGTATATTCATTTCATGAAGGTGACTGTAAAAAAAAATGACCAGTGGAGATAATAAGTGAAATACTTAATTATTAATAAAAAATCCAGATTCTTTCTTTAGAATGTCAGAATCACTTCACTACATTCAATATCTCCAAAATTGTTCTAAAGGGATTACAAAAACAAGATGGAATATTCAGACTTGACTGAATGTGAAAAATGTATAATGCAAAATTCAGAACATTTATTGGGGCTTATTTACAAGTTGCTGGTGAAATCTGATTCAAAAACTGCAGTAGTTAAAGAATCTATGATTAATAGATGTAGAATTTTCAATTATTAACCTGCAACAATGAGAATATCAATGGAAGAAAAATATTAAATTTACCATGAATATTACACTTAGAGAAAACTGATACAAGAGGTCTTACTGGGGATATTACTCCAGTTTGGATTGCTAAAAGAGGCAACTCACTTTCTAAAAATGGTTGACAATGCAATAATCAGGTAGGATCATTCTTTTGTATTTAGTGGCAATATTGTAAAGCCCTAGAAGATTATTTATTATAGAATTAAACACATACTAAAGATTGAATACTCTTCCAATCAGCCATTTTTCTGTTAAGTATTACTATACCTGAAATTCTCAGAAAGTATACTGGGTTGGCTTTGCATGTGGTAAATGTTGCAAGGACAATGCTTTTCATTGGAAATCATGTATAATTTCCCTCCATAGAAAAATAGCAAATTAAGTTGTGGGAGTATTCACTGATGACAAAAATAACCTCAGATGTGAAGAATAAAACTAATACTGAATTCAACTCAATTTGGAAACCAATAATGGATTATAATTCCACATATACAATAGGCTCGTATGGTACCTGAAGTTTGGGTTTCTCTTAACATAAGGCTTTGACATCTAAGCTTTTGTTTGATTTGCTGAAAAAGAATAGAATTCTTAAATCAGGCAGACATTTTTAATTCTCATTTTGACTTATGATTCATATTATACTGGCAATTGTAGTTAATTATTGCATATTAACTTTATGTTAATAAAGTTCTGGAATTCTCCATTGATGCGCCTCCTTTAATATGCCACACTAATCTAATGTTATTTTACAATTTATGTCAGTCTTACAATGCTTACAGATCTCTGTTCTAATTTTGTGTTTTCCTTTCTTTACTTTCCATTTTTCTTCTTGAATGTGTTTTTCAATATCTACTAAAATAAAATAAAAATTAATAAAATAACATTAATTATTATTACTACTACTAACAATGGATTTAAAAACAAGATTGTCAGAATAAGTTTATCTAGTTGGTTTAACCTTGTTTTTGAAATGCAGAAGTGTTATTTCAAAAATGAAGAATATTACATCAGAAAGTTTATGCACTTTTGTTGTGAGGATAGGGCTCGGTTCTCACAAAGAGGCTGTATTATTAGAATTATGAGTATTTAAATACTTGTGAAACTTGGGCCAGGGACAAGGAAATAGCATGACTATATTTTTCATGTCTCATCTGGGCAAAGATTGTCCTTAGGCAACTTGCCTACTTTGATCCTTGTCCTGTCTTTGCCATCTTTTCTTGTAAAGTTCATTCATATGCATTTGGATTATTCAAAAACAAACACAACCCAACACAGAGCGATGAAAACATAGCAATTACCATTCCTTGAAGAGTTTTCAGGCTTCTGCTTTGATTTTCTGCCACTTCTTGATGCTGCTGGGGATAGTCAAGTTATACTGAGGGTATATGCATGTGTGTGTGTGTGTATGTTCATTCTATTATCAAAAGCCATTTGATAACAAATGTAAGCCTTTGGGTGTCTGTCATCAAATAAGACCTCCCTCAATGTCCAGTCATCTTGGATATATCACCATATATAGGGATATATCATGTATTAGTTTACAGTTTAGTGGACAGCAATTCATACATAATCAAAGTAGGAAATGTGTTATTATTAACTGTTATTATAGACTGAACGTGAAAGATTCAATTATCTTTAGAAAAGAGTATATCCAGCTCAAATTCAGCACTCTTATGACCAAATTTCAGTCAGTGAGAATAATTACATGGTTAATTCTGCCACTAATACAGTTAAAACAAAATGTTTAAATATCTATGAAATGTATTGAACTGGATACATATGCAAACTGTTTTCTACAGTATTTTATTTTAATTATTGATACTTACAATGAGTATATTTTAAGATGGAGTGTCTGTTTGTTCAGAAATCATCTGGCTCCTTAGAAGTCCCATCTTTAGTTCTAGATGGTATTGCGTTTCTCAGAAGAAACAGGATTGTGATCTGGGTTTTTCTTGAACTCATGGCTCCTCCTGGAACTGCGGGTGGAGCTATGGTCAAGAGAACCTTTTCCCAGTTTTAGCTGATGCACCAGATGTCATCATTCTTAGAACCAGATGCACTAGCTTGAGTCATTCATGCTGTCATCACCTCACACTTGGAATACTATAATGCATTCCTCTTGGAGTTGCCTTTTAAGCCTCTTTAGAAACATCAGCTGTTACAGATACTCATGTTGATTGGCACAACCTGGTTCAGCAGGGCAACACCTCTTCTCTAACCTGTACTGGTTATCCCTAGGTTTCTGGCTATAATTCAAAGTGCTGATTATCTTCTATAAAGTCCTTCTTTGCTCAGGTCCTGGTTACTTTAAGGACCATCTGCTCCAGGTAGAATCTCTCTATTCTAAATATCTGTAATGGCACAGTAAACTGTGTGTTCCCACTCATTGTGAGGCTAAAGAAAAAGTGCCCTTTCAGATGTTACTTCAGACTAGTGGAATAGCCTGCCTACTTGGGTAAGAATGGCCCCTCCCTGATGACATTTATGAGGAAATTTATAACCATTCTCTTCCAACTTGCTTTTGGATCTTGATTTATTTAGAGTTCTTGCTATTATATTTAATGGCCAATGTTATTAATTTTATTCCTTTATTATAATTTTTTTAACCCAAAGTTGTATGAGTGGGGTGGCATATAATCATAGATTTGGATGGGACCACTAAGGTAATCCACTCCAAATTCCTGCTCAGTGTGTAGAATCTGCTAAAGAATTTCAGACATATCCTACTTCATGAGGCAGCTTACTCCACTGTACAGGAGGAGTAACATCTCTTGATCTCTTGACATCTCTTACAGTCAGGAGATCCCGCCTAATGCCTAACTTGAATCGACTTCCCTGTAGTTTCTATCAATTGATTCTGGTCTTGCCCTCCAAGGTGACAAAGGATAAGTCCACTCCCTCCTCTCTTTGACAACCCTTTAGATATCTGAAGACTGTGAGGAGAGAATGAGGGAACTGGTTATATTTAGTTCTGAGAAAGTCAGCTAAAGAAAGATATGAGAATACTTTTCAAACATGTGAAAGAATGTTGCATAGAAGAAGGTCAAAACCTTTCTCTATCATCCCACAGTGCAGGACAGGGAATAACTGTCTTAAATTACAGGAAAGAGATAGTATGAGCAATTCAACTGCGGAATCAATTATGAAGGGAGATGGTGAGTTCTTCTTCCCTGGAAGTTGTCAAGCAGAGGTTGGATAGTCACTTGTCCAGGTTGTTTTAATTTGGATTACTGTACTGATCTCTGGCCTGAATGACCCTTCTTATGGTTCTGTCATTCTAAGAAAATGCAACCAATTTAGACTTTTTTATTGCATGAACAGTAACACTATCAGTTTTTGTGAAATTACATGCTCTGTCTTACTTTGGTGAATCCATTAGAATGGTGTTTGACTTTTATCCAGTGATTGTTTTTAACTATTCAAGAAATGATTTTTTTCTTCTTTTCCTATCACATGGTTTTCCTATAAACCTAGTTATAACAATTTTGGAGGAATTCATCAAAATTTTGTTTTCAAATGAAATAATTTGATCTGCTAAAATGGAATCTGTAAAGCCAGGGATAGAGGGGATGGAGAGCTATTAGCATCCATCTCAAAGTATTTGTCAGAATGAATGAATGAATGAATGAATGAATGAATGAATGAATGAATGAATACATATACATACATACATACATACATACATACATATTTAGCAAGGACTCATACAAACATTTTTATAATGGTGGAAGTTGTGTGAAATCTGCTCATTTGTGGAAAGTTGCCTATACAAAAATCCATATATATCAGGTTTTGTGATGGAACATATCTATGAAAAGGAAGGTGATGTGGGGGATTGCAGGACAGCAAGGCTATTAGGAAGGAGGGGGTGCATTCCAGGATAGCTACTCCCTAGAATCTCCCAGGGTATATCCACTAGTTGCAGTAGTATAGATTTAGTCTGGCAAGATTCTGTCTATATGGTGTAAGCAATAAAAGGTCTGAATTTGGATGAACTGTTTCCTTGCTGTTCTTGGACTGAGCCTGACAGGTTTTCATTATTAGCTAGAAATTCCTAGAGTGGGGATGCAGAGAATGTAAACAGGCAACTGCCACTTGCAAGTGTATGTAAGAAACAAAAGTCTAGATTATCATTACACAGAGAGATATGAGGAAAGAGAGAACACTAGATTTGGACCTAATGAAGATACCACTTTGGAAATCAACCTAAATGGTTCATTGCCTGGGTACTGATGATAATGACAATGTTCTTGAATTATGAAAAAGATTTAGTCCTTACCATTTCATGTTGAATCCCTGGGAAGCTTTAGGAAACTTTGTGCCTGGCTTGGAGGAGCCTAACAATATATTTGGGGATGTTATTTACAGGAATACATATTTAGGAAAAGTTGCAAATGAAAGTATATGCAAATTTTCCTGTTCTTTAATAGAACACATACAGAGAAACATGTAGATCGTTAATTGAATGGACTAACAATTAAATACATGTAATTCTGACAGGACCAGATATGGACCGATCCTAATTATTAATATTAGCAAGAAATCTCTCTCTTTCTGATAACTTCAGTATCTTTCATTATTTTAACTCATAATATAGATCCCTCTTTTTTAAATAGTTAAAAGTTGCTGATTTTTCAGAGGTGTGCTATTAGTATTCAGGCTATACATCATATTTTTCCCATTTATAATTTACCAGTGCCAAAGGGTTATTTTCATCAAATGTAAAAAATGGCCATTATAAAAATGCATAGGTTTTAAATTGCTCAACAGTTGGAATAGCTATAAGAACTAGTCAGGGGAATAAATTACGTTTCTAACATACCCTTTCCCCGTACAAGTTAAAACCAAATGCAATTCATTTAGGCTCCTGTTCCATGAGACTGTTTTTCTTCTCCATATTTAAGTTTCAATCTCTCTCTCTCTCTTGCTTTATCATCCTTATTAAAGTGAAGTGACTCAGTAGGTACCCCTACTTGGATATGTTAGGCTTAATCATTTGCTATGGTTTGCTGACATTAATTTTCACTTCCTTGCAAGTGGAAACTGAATCTTGTTTTCTTTGGTAATGAGTAACAATGCCCTGAAAACATAGTTGCAGTGTCAATTCATATTGATACTAACTGTTTTGCCAGTCTACTAGGAATCTGACTTCTCCAAGCAGAAAAGAAATTAGTTGTTTAAACCTTAACCCACTTCACTTTGAAAACTGAAATCCTAGAAGGGTTTCTTACATTCTTTTAAATTCTGACTAGAAGCACTGATACACAGAAGGGGACACAATACCTCTCAAGAACTGAATTGTCTTCATAGACTGCTCAAAATTCCACTTGTTCTGCCTAAGGACTTTTCTACACCACAGTCTTAATCTGCATCACTCTCATGCAAGCAGTTGGAAATAAAGTCAGTTTAAAAAAAAGCCCTTTCTGGTTTTCAATCTATTATTCTGCTTTGGCCACAGGGATGGCCTAATGTTCTGCCAGACCATGTTTACCAAAGCCTCTGATAGGTGAATTCCCTTGCTTCTTTACTTCTCCCATCCATATCAGGAAAACAAGCACTAGTAGCTTTCCTTTCATGGGAGGGTTTTCAGAACATGTGTTTTTTATTGATAGACCTTTTGTATGAGCTCCTCTCCACTGACTCACCTTTGTACCTGATATCTTCACTATCATTCACTGATTTTCCTGTCACTTGGATCTGAAAGGGAAAGGAACTCTTGTTACTTTCACCTGGCCAGGGCTCTTTGATACTCTACTGAATACCTCGCCTTCAAACTCAAGTGGAGCCATTAATGAGTATTCCGTGGGTGTTGGTTATTCAGCCAACTGTGAGTCCATAAGTATCATCTAGCCCATATTTTACCATTTTATGAAGGAGAATATCATGAGGCACTCTATCAAAGACTTCGCTAAGGTCTACAGATACTATGTCTACAGCATTCTCCTGATGTATTGTTAGCAACTCTGTCAAAGGAGGAATTAAGGTTAGTCTGGCACAGTTCATTTGTGATAAGCGTATGCTGGTTCCTTTTAATTTATAGCATGCTTTTCTAACTGCTCACAAACATGCTGCTTGATAATCTGTTCAAAGGCCTTGCCAAGTGTAGATATCAAGTCTGTAGATTCCTGGATCTTTCTCCCTCCCTTTTTAAAGATAGGAATGGCAATTGTTCTCTCCATCTTTTGGGATCTCACAGGAGTTCTCAAAAATTACTGAGAGTGGTTCTGTGATCACCTCCACTACTTACTTCAGTATTTGGCATGTAATCCATCTGGCCCTAGGGACTGAAGTTTTTAAAATTAGCTAAATTCTCACTCACCATCTCCATGTCTAAATTAAGATGTAGCTCTTTCCTTTCCCCAAGGGCATAACCATATTCATCTGTGGTGCCATTTTCCTTCTAGGAGAAGACAGACAAAAATTAAAAGTTCTGCTTTCTTGCCATCACCCATTACCACTTCATCACTTCCTCCTTGCAGTCTACCTACCCATTCTTTGCCTTCCATTTTATTTCTAACATACTTAAATAATTTGGGGGGGGGTGTTGTTGTTATCTTGTTATGTCTTGCAAGTGTTGCTCATTCTGAACTACAAGTTTTCTGACAGAGTTCTTATGATTTCTGGAGACTACCTTGTATTCTTCTTTGGCTATATTCTGTTTTTCCACTTTTTATACATCTGTTTTAATCTCTAGCATTTTAGGGAGCGCTGCATATATCTATGGTAGCCTGTTTAGATTTCTGCCATTTTTCATTTTTGTGGATATTGTCTGCAATTGTGCCCTGACTATCTCATTTCATTGAATTTCCTACTTTTCCTTGAGATTTTTCTCATTAAGGATTTCAGGCCATTGCTTCCAACCTACCTTCCCTCAGAGTTAATGAAAATTTGCTCTTCTGATATACAATATGTTCTAGTTCCTTTCCTTTGGATATTATGAAATCCAGGATAACTTGATCTGTTTCCACCAAGGTGTCAGTCATCTTCACTTCTTTAACCAATTCCTCCCCATTGGTGGGGATTAGGTCCAGGATAGCAGATCCCATTGTTCTTTCTTCTACTTTCTGACAAATGGAGTTGTCAGCAAGAGGGGACAAAAATTGTTGGACTTCTATTCTTGGCTGAATTGGATTCCCAGTAGATGTCATGTTAACTGTAATTCCTATTACCAGTATGCATGTCTTCTTGGAAGACTGGTTATCTGATGCAGAAAGACCTCATCTGTCTCTTTGGCCTGCTCAGGTGGTTTATAATAAAATCCCACAATGACATTACTTTTGTTTGCCCTTTTATTCTTACCCAAATACTTTCAACAGGGTTTCCATGCTCTGATTACCGGATTTCTGGGCAAATATGTATTATTGTTTGCATACATTGCAATACCTCCACTGTTTCTATTGATTCTGTTCCTTGTAGCCTTCCAATGCTGTGAGCCAATTATGAGAATCATCCCTCCTGATGATTCTTGCTTCTTTGGGTCACCTTCTTCCATGCATTTAACTCTGCCAAAGGATTTCCTCCTTGGTGAAGAGAACACCAAAGAATAGGGGGAAAAATAGAGTCAAATTGTGTGGAAGAAAATGACCCAAAGAAGCAAAAATACCAAGGCACTCCAAATTAGTGGAACTCAGGAACTGATACCAGGTTCTCCCTTTAGGGGATAATTGACAGCCATCTGACAAAGCATGCCATTCAAAGTTGTAGAAGACACTTAGAATCCCATGGATTTAAGAAATTCTCCGAGACACTCTGAGAAAGAAGAGGTATGGAATTGCAATGTAGTAGAATTTGCTTCTCCTCCCTGGGGCCATTGTCTTGTATTAGTAGTGTTTTGTTTGTTTGTTTTGTTTGTCTTGTTTGTTTGTTTTCTTCCTTTTAATCCTCTGTAAGCTTCACAGATTTGGTATTGGAGAAAACTCCTGAGAATACCGTGGAAAGCCAAGAAAACAAACCATTGGATCATTGAACAAGTGAAGCCAGAGTTCTCACTCAAGGCACAAATGACCAGACTCAAATTATCCTACTTCAACATATTACAAGTGGTCCCCAGTTTAGGAACAAGTTCCATCCCCAAGGTCTGTCCTTAAGTTGAATTTGCATGTAAGTCAGAACGAACAATATTATTGTATAATACTATATATGTAGTATTGTGTAATTAACTTGAACCATTATGTATTTAACTTGAATTTTGCTACAGTAGGCTCCGTTCTTAAATATGGATCATCCTTAAATACAAATACAATACAATACAAAATACTTTAATGACCAAGTATAAAATATATACAAGGAATTTGTCTTTGGTGACAAACAGCAAGATCAATGGTGCGTTTGGATAGCAACAGAAAAATAATAAACAGTAACAACAACACTACACAGTAAAATAACTTTTTCAAAGGGAGAAGCCACTGTCCAGCACATATCAAGTCATGTAGTATTTAACAGAGCAATGGCAGGTGTTCTTAACCTGGGGACTACCTGTATGTGAGGACCTTCACTTTTCTTCCACCTTTCCCAGCTTTATAGACTTCTCAAGACAACTAGGTCTTCACATAATGGGTCCAAAATATGATAATTTGTGTCAGGTGATTTGTGCTTCAAATGACAACTCTGATTGCTTTGTTCTGTTTTCTTGGCTACCCTGGTATTCTCAGCAAAGTTCAAAAGCATCAATATTCTTTCTCTTCTGTTCTTCAAAATCAAACTTACACTTCCATAGAGAAAATGTCATAGGAAAAACCATTGCATGTACAGTTCTGATCTTTGTAGTCATGCCATGGCATCTTAACTGTTTTTTCCCAAGGCCTTTATTGCTACCCTACCAAGTGCTAGCCTGCAGTATATTTTTTGATTGCTGGTTTCTTTACTTTACTATTATTATTACTATTATGATAGTTAATCCTAAAAGGCAGAAGCTATTCAATAACTTCATTGTCAATTCTAAGGTTGGTTACTATACCTGCTGTCATTAGTTTGGTCTTTTTTATATTTAGTCTTAGTTGCATTTTTCCACTGCGCTGTTTGATCCTCGTTACTGGAGCTTGCAGGTCATTTACATTTTCAGCTATCAGTATAGTTTCATCAGCATAGTGCAGATTATTGAGATTTCTTCCTCCAATTTAAAAATACACTCATCTTATTCCAATCCAATTTAAACATCTGGCACCTCCCTTTTCATGTAGGACTCTAATCTGTGTTGGATGATTTGAAGTATTATTTTGCTAGCATATAAAATTAAGAATATTGTTTGCTAATTTGCACATTCTGTTAAGTCCTTTTCTTTGGCACTGTGATGTAGGCTGATCTCTTCCAATCTCTTCACCACTGTGTCCTTCTCTAGATTTGTTGTAATAGATTGGCTAGAACCTTTACTGATGTAGAGAGCCAGAGAGGTAGCCTTGAAGCAAATATTCCAAAATTGTTACATAAGCAGCAAGGACAAAGCATTCCTTAAGTCTTGAACAGAAACAGTATTAAGAAGAGACTCAGGCTGGCCTATCACTGACTCACTGAAGTGTAAGAGGGAAGAGAGGAAAAGCACAATCAGATACTGTTACTATAATCTACCAATAAAGAATAGTTCTAGTCTTCTTGTGGAATTGATTTTCAGGTCTGGTCTACCTTGTGGGGCCAAAACTGGTTCTTCTTCAATTGCTAACTTTATTTTTACAGATATCCCATCAATTCCTGTAGCCTTATGACTTGGTAATCATCAGAGTGCTGATTTAACTTCATCTTCTAGTACTAGAGGTTTTTGTAAATAGGGAATATAATTTAAAATATCTTGGATGTTGACATCCCTACTGTACAAAATTTCAGTATCTTCCTTCCATCTTTCCTTCCAGTCTCTTAAGCATTATATGTTTAACACTTAACTCTGAGCTCCCTAGAAATTTTTTCTCTTTTACCAAAATTACCTTGAAAAGATCAAGCATAATCAGTGACCTGATTAATTCAGTGGGTAGGGCCTGTTGGAAAATGTGGGGTGTCAACCAAGCCTGTCTCACACGAGCACAAAGGGAGGGGTGGCTTCGCTGCAGCCTAGCTTTGCTGCTTTGTGTGGGAGGGGCTTGGATCCTGCCTTTTTTCCTGTTTCCCTCATTTTCCTTTTCTTCTCCTCATGGCTCTCCATGAGGTGGGAATGAATCCTCTCTCCTCCTCATGGTTTTTGAACTAACATTTCACAACCCCAACAGGACCCACAACTACTACTGTTATTCTGAATTATAAAATGGTACTTTTTAGGCACATGGGTGGGTGATTCTACTGAATCAGACTAATCCAGTAGAGTATCATCTAAATCTATTTCTCTAGACACGTTGGTTCTTCAGCTTCCATAATTCCAGGGAATTATGAGAATTGTGATCCAACTCATTCTGAAAGCATTAGGTTAAGTAAGACTGGTCTGTACCTTTCTAGGCAGGAATATTCCTAATCCTAATTGGAAATGGCTTAAACAAAACCTGCAAACTATGGGTTTTGTCCCTGAGTAACAACTGCACTCAAATTATCCCAGCTACAGCTAAATCTGTAAAAACTTGTACAAACAGTATGTTATTTCAAACTTTGCTTCTTGTATGGTAGCGTATGAGTTTGTCCAATGATACATTTGCCAGCATCCAATACTGAGATGGAGTAAATATTATTTCCATTATCTGTATCTCATTTTTCAGTCAGCTATATAGGATTATGAAGATGGAATGTGGAAAAAGACAACCATGCCAGATTCTATGGAACTATCATGCTTTTTTAAAAAAACCTACCGAACTGACAAGGAATAAGTGGCACATCTAGCACTGCTATCAAAGTTTGTATCATCCTGGGCTGCCTTAAATGATACGGAGATGTTCAGTGAATGTCTTTACCTCCATTAAAATATTCTACCTCATGTCTCAAGCATCTAATGTATGGGGTGGACTTCTTTATAAAGTATAAGAGTTAAACAGCCACATTCACCTAGACCTAAATCTGTCAAACTGGCTTGGGAAAAAAGTACCCTAAGAGAATTAATGAGCCTGGATTCAGGCCTAATTAGCTGCTCTGACACCGTTTGAATTAATAATTATAAATATACATTAGATCCACTCACAATATTATGAATATTTATCATGATCAGAAACCAAAAAAGGCAAAAATTTAGCACAAAAGCAGATGACGACAACCATATCTTCTCTTCCTCAATTCATTTATTGTAATTAGCCCTTCAAATCACATCTCATAGGATTTATGTATGTTCCCAATTTTGCATAGGAAGTTATTTTCTACATGCCAACTTTTCTTCTGTTCTTTGTTAAATGTTATACTCTTCTGATTTTCAGCAAAACAACCTAAAAATGCTATTTCAGGTCAGTTCCTAGGTGAGGGTCAGAGAAAATAATTTAGGGAGGGAGCTGCACCTTTTTTTTTTTTTGTAATTTGTTTGACCATTGTCTTTCACTTTGGTGGAGAACAATTTGCTTTCAAAAATTGTTTTCAAAAAAGGAGAAAATTTCAGTGAAAAAAATGAAATAAAAATATTATTAGTAATACATAAAGTGGTCGTCTGTAACCATATATGCTTCATAACTATATGGGGAAAAAAAGTAAAAGAGGTCGTTCAGAGATCAGTATTTGCTATGGTGGTCCTTGGGATACTCAAGGCTGACATCAGGCATATCTGCTTTCCCCTATTAAGTACCACTCTGATGGTTTGTTCCTCACTCAAGCTGTGGAGTTCTGGACTTGGGACCTGAGATCCAGCCACTGCATATGAGATCAAAAGTCTGGAACATGTAGGCTTTGTCCTTTACATAAACCACTTCACTCCAAAAAGACTTGGGAAAAAGACCCATCTAACTCAGAACTCCTGTCTCTCCAATTGCCAGAGCAGATCCATATAGGTTTCTGGATAGAATAGGAAGGCAATAACTCAAGTGGTATTCCACAGAAATAAGCATATGATAAAACAATAGAATATGATCCATAGGATTAAATCTAGATTCAATACAAGGAAAAACTCAACATGCCACCAACTCCATCTTCCCATGTGATCTTCTGTCTAAGTATTAAAGATCAGCCAACATCATTTTATCTTAAACAGCAGTGAAAAGGACTTTTACTTATATCAGGGTTAAAACCTTAGGAAAAGACCCACAGATATTTTGTTGCATTCTTCTGCAGGAAATGATAACAGCTTCTTCCTCAGGGTAAATTATGCTTCCTTTCACTTAGTAAAGATGGTGAAACTAGTAAAATAAACTTTCAAAATCAAGCTATTACTGTGCTTTTGCATCACCCAGCAGATGTTGTTCTTACCCAAAGAGAAGCTGTTTCCATTATTAATGGTTTCCAACAGCTCAGCTTGAAACAATTTACCGTTTGAAAGAGAAAAGTCACTTTCATTATTCAAATGGCAGAAACATTTTGGTTATTAAAAGTATTTTCTGTTTTAAAAAAAATCTGTACAATTTATCTTTTTCTTCAGATACCAGCAAGAGAATAAGAGTGGGAGAAAGCTGTGTACTTGCTGGAGGTTAACTGATAATATATAGGAGGGATAAGTCTGCAAGTGATTTTGAACTCAAGATCTGCTCATGGGCTCCAATAGTGTTTACAAGGCATTTAACATTTGCAATGGAGCATTGCTTAATTAGCCCTGAAGTGTGAGACTACAGCTGGTCAGATTTTTCATAGTGAATGAATTTTTACATTAAGGTAACACACCAGCAAGATTTGGTCTGGATTTTCCCAGTGGTGGTTGGATCACTGGAAAAATCCTATTGGCATGAGGGAATTTAGCCACACCTTGATTTCACACAGGAGCAATTTCAGTTGAGCTAACTGCTCAGGAGAGGAGAGAGATGCTGGCAAGTATTAGAATTCTGCTTCATAATACCAATGGTCCACTGCCACTACATAGAAACTTCTATTGGTAAACATATATTAAGCAATGAAGTATTAAAATGTGACATGTTCCTCTCTATCTTTTTTGTTTTGCTGTGTTGTTGGGCTTAAAGTTGGGTTGTTGTCATCACTATTATTTCTTTTCCCAGTCATGCAGCTCTTCTTTCCCCATGTTTATAATTTTCTAGCAATCACAACTTCTTTTCACTGTTACTGGTCTGAGTTTGTTTTTAAATTTAAAAAAACTAGGTATAGATGAAGTCATGAGGTCGCATTCCCATCTATACAGCACACTTCCATAAGTTCAGTTTGTTAATTATGAGAACATAAACATTATCTTCTGGATGTCCTTTTGCCATGGTTTTTGAATGAAAGGGTGGTCACTGGATATTCTGGGACAATTATATAGCAAGCATACCAAGAATGTTATCTAAATTAGGTAACAACTGGTTCCAAAATCCAGTTCCAGCTTCTCTTCTTTCCCTCCCCTGTCTTCTTTGCAATGAAACTACACTACTTCACTTAAGTGAGCATCTACAGAACTCATTAAACCTGTTCTCTTTCTCACACCCACCTCAAGCACAGAAGACTAGCTCTAGAACTTATTCCTTTCAGCCCATGTGCTACACACTATAAAGGGACTGAAAGCTCCTTTGGCATCTAATAAAACCATTATTACTCAAAGTTGCACAGTATGTTAGTCTCTTGTCC
Source organism: Python bivittatus (assembly GCF_059951505.1). Classification (NCBI taxonomy): domain Eukaryota; kingdom Metazoa; phylum Chordata; class Lepidosauria; order Squamata; family Pythonidae; genus Python; species Python bivittatus. Next base: position 75,829,999 of record NW_028277098.1, on the reverse strand, counting down.
TGTCATTGTAGGAAGTACAAGGCATAGGGCTTGAGGTGCCTACAGAAGGCACACAGGGTTAATTCATTTACATGTTGCTCTTTTAAAGAGAAAAAAAGCAACCTGGGGTATGATTAGCAGAGGCATATAAAATAATACAGATATGTTTCCATCTTTAATGAAAAAAGGCCCAGTGATTTTATGTGCTATAATTGATCCAAAGCTCCTGGTTGCAAGTAAGAGCCCTATAAATTACAACTGTATGCTTAAGGGAAACATTTTCATGCCCTAGTTGTGAACTGAGTACTGAAATTTCTGGCTGTCTGCTCATAGAAAGAGACAGCTGGACTAAATGTACTTGGTCTGATTCATTTGGACTTTTAAGATCCTCCCAGGTTGTGTAGCACAAGTCACATTCTAGGTGGTCAACTGCAGTCATGAGATTCTTCCCTGCTCTATGCTGAACTCCACACTGAATGGAAATTTCTATCTGTGACTCATTAATGATACTTGCTATGAATATCACCATACCTAGCACAAGAAAGATTTGCTTTTTCTGTGTTGTTGTTTAGTCGTTAAGTCGTGTCCGACTCTTCGTGACCCCATGAACCATATTGCGCCAGGCCTTCCTGTCCTTCACTGCCTCCCTGAGTTTGCTCAGTTTCATGCTCATTGCTTCAGTGATGCTATCTAACCATCTCATCCTCTGCCGTCCTCTTCTCCTTTTGCCTTCAATCTTTCCCAGCATCAGGGTCTTCTCCAAAGAGATCTCTCTTCGCATTAGGTGACCAAAATATCTGAGCTTGAGCTTCATTATCGATCCTTCCAATGAGCAATCAGGGTTGATTTCCTTTAAGATTGACTGGTTTGACCTCCTAGCAGTCCAGGGGACTCTCAAGAGTCTTCTCCAGCACCACAGTTCAAAGGCATCAATTCTTCGGCGCTCGGCCTTTTTATGGTCCAGCTCTCACAGCCATACATTACTACTGGAAAAACCATGGCTTTGACTATGCGGATCTTTGTCGGCAAGGTGACGTCTCTGCTTTTTAATATGCTATCTAGGCTTGCCATAGCTTTCCTCCCAAGGAGCAAGCGTCTTTTAATTTCATGGCTGCAGTCTCCGTCTGCGGTGATCTTGGAGCCCAAATAAATGAAGTCTGTTACTGCTTCCATTTCTACCCCTTCTATTTGCCAGGAATTGATGGGTCCAGATGCCATGATCTTAGTTTTTTTAATGTTGAGTTTCAAGCCAGCTTTTGCACTCTCCTCTTTCACCCTCATCAAGAGGCTCTTTAGTTCTTCTTCACTTTCTGCCATTAGGGTGGTATCGTCCGCATATCTGAGGTTGTTGATGATTCTCCCTGCAATCTTAATTCCGGCTTGTGATTCTTCCAGCCTGGCATTTCTCATGATGTACTCTGCATATAGGTTAAATAAGCAGGGTGACAGTATACAGCCTTGTCGTACACCTTTCCCTATTTTGAACCAATCGGTTGTTCCATGACCGGTTCTGACTGTTGCTTCTTGGCCCGCATACAGATTTCTCAGGAGACAGGTAAGGTGGTCTGGTACTCCCATCTCTTTAAGAATTTGCCACAGTTTGTTGTGATCCACACAATCAAAGGCTTTTGCATAGTCAATGAAGCAGAAGTAGATATTTTTCTGGAACTCTCGTGCTTTCTCCATGATCCAGCGAATGTTGGCGATTTGATCTCTAGTTCCTCTGCCTCTTCGAGGCCCAGCTTGTACATCCGGTAGTTCTCGGTTCACGTACTGCTGAAGCCTAGCTTGTAGGATTTTGAGCATAACCTTGCTAGCATGTGAAATGAGTGCAATTGTGCGATAGTTTGAGCATTCTTTGGCGTTGCCCTTCTTTGGAATTGGAACATAAACTGACCTTTTCCAATCCCGTGGCCACTGTTGCGTTTTCCAGACTTGCTGGCATATTGAGTGCAGCACTTTAACACCATCATCTTTTAGTATTTTAAATAACTCAGCTGGAATACTGTCATCTCCACTAGCTTTGTTGTTAGCAATGCTTCCTAAGGCCCACTTGACTTCACTCTCTAGGATGTCTGGCTCAAGGTCAGTGATCACACCAGCGTGGACATCAGGGACATTAAGATCTTTCTTGTATAGTTCTTCTGTGTATTCTTGCCACCTCTTCTTAATCTCTTCTGCTTCTGTTAGGTCCCTGCCTTTTTTGTCCTTTATCATGCCCATCTTTGCACTAAACGTTCCTTTCATATCTCCAATTTTCTTGTAGAGATCTCTAGTCTTTCCCATTCTATTGTTTTCCTCAATTTCTTTGCATTGTTCATTTAAGAAGGCCTTCTTATCTCTCCTTGCTATTCTCTGGAAATCTGCATTCAGTTGCTTATATCTTTCCCTTTCACCCTTGCTTTTCGCATTCCTTCTTTCCACAGCTATTTGTAAAGCCTCATCAGACAGCCATTTTGCTTTCTTGCATTTCTTTTTCTTTGGGATGGTTTTAGTTGCTGCCTCCTGTACAATGTTACGGACCTCCGTCCATAGTTCTTCAGGCACTCTGTCTACCAAATCTAATCCTCTAAATCTATTCATCACCTTCACTGTGTACTCACAAGGAATATGATCTAAGTCATACCTGAGTGGTCTAGTGGTTTTCCCTACATTCTTCAATTTAAGCCTAAATTTTGCAGTAAGAAGCTCATGATCTGAGCCACAGTCAGCTCCTGGTCTTGTTTTTGCTGTCTGTATAGAGCTTCTCCATCTTTGGCTGCAAAGTATATAATCAATCTGGTTTCGGTATTGACCATCTGGTGATGTCCATGTGTAGAGTCGTCTCTTGTGTTGTTGGAAAAGAGTGTTTGCTATGACTAGCTTGTTCTCTTGACAGAACTCTATTAGCCTTTGCCCTGCTTCATTTTGTACTCCAAGGCCAAACTTGCCTGTTATTCCGATTACTCCTTGACTTCCTACTTTAGCATTCCAATCCCCTATGATGAAAAGGACATCTTTTTTTGGTGCTAGTTCTAGAAGGTGTTGTAGGTCTTCATAGAAGCGGTCAACTTCAGCTTCTTCAGCATCAGTGGTTGGGGCATAGACTTGGATGACTGTGATATTGAATGGTTTGCCTTGGATACGCACTGAGATCATTCTGTCGTTTTTGAGGTTGTACCCCATTACTGCCTTTCCCACTCTCTTATTGACTATGAGTGCAACTCCATTTCTTCTAAGGGTTTCTTGCCCACAGTAGTAGATATAATGGTCACCCGAATTAAATTCACCCATTCCCGTCCATTTCAGTTCGCTGATTCCCAAGATGTCGATGTTCAGTCTTGTCATCTCATGTTTGACCACATCCAGCTTGCCTTGGTTCATAGATCTTACATTCCAGGTACCTATATAATATTGTTCTTTACAGCATCGGACCTTCTTTTCGCTTCCAGATACATCCACAGCTGAACGTCCTTTCGGCTTTGGCCCAGCCGCTTCACTCTTTCTGGAGCTACTTGGAATTGCCCTCCGCTCTTCCCCAGTAGCATATTGGACACCTTCCGACCTGAGGGGCTCATCTTCCGGCGTCATATCTTTTAGCCTTTTAACATTGTCCATGGGGTTTTCTTGGCAAGGATACTGGAGTGGGTTGCCATTTCCTTCTCCAGTGGACCACATTTTGTCAGAACTCTCTGTCATGACCTGTCCGTCTTGGGTGGCCCTGCACGGTATAGCTCATGGCTTCACTGAGTTACGCAAGCCCCTTCGCCACGACAAGGCAGTGATCCATGAAGGGGGCTTTTTCTGTAGATTTATCTATTTGTTCTATGTTGCAACCAATCAAGTAGTCATTTTTATTTACATTTTACAGCTCTATATAGCTGTAAATGTTCTGATCATTTATTAGGCTGGATGTTAAAGTGGTGGATATGCTACACTAGTTGGTCAAGCTCTGCTACTTACTTTAACCAACCAAACAAGATTACAAGTTATATCTTGTATGAAGTAAGGAATATATTGTCACCTGCTTGTACATCACAAAATTAACTAAGAGGAGCTGAGCCAGATAATCTGTCGATAATTAAGATAACTAACAGCAGGTGTTGGGAAAACTAGACGCTGAGCTGCAGGATGCTGCTTTCGGGTGGAAACATTTAGTGGAGGCTGATTGGATTTTATATCAGTTGATGCTATAGTAAAGAGGGCACATCTGCAACTGGCCTGACTGCTTTTGTATTAGCAATACAAAGGTTTGCAGTTCAACCGTATTGGTGTTTTGAAAGTTGTGTTGTTCTTAATTGATTGATCAGCTCCTAGACCCTCTTACCTTTCTTATTTCAGTAAAAGCCAGCATTTAAATATGTATGTATAGTCATGGTTTGGTTCTTGTTGATATCAAATTTAAATCCTATATCCTCTTCAAAAATGATTTAGAAAATGAGCAGGCTGGTGTCTTAATGTGAATAGACCTTTTTAACTTAAGAGTGTATTTGAACCCGGGATTGTACTTCTGCAACAGTACCAGTTGAATTTCGGGATCACGTGGTTTTCTGCTGATTTATCAGAAGCAATCTTTATAGCATATGCACTCTTTCTAACTTTGCATGCTTTGAGATATGAATTAAGCTCTTTATGCTATTTACCTGTTTGCATTTATAGTGTACTTCATGAGTCTCTCAAATTGAAACAATCAAGCACTAAATCCACAGAATACACTCAAGTGTTAGTTGGTTATATGTTCTTATATATGACAGTATTTTTTAAAAAAAACTTTCTTTGAATTTATCTTACATTATGCCTTTAGAACCTCTTTCAGTTAATTTCATCATTTAAAAAAAAATCAAACTCTACCGTTACTTCATACATGAGGCAAATAAAATATTTATTATTACCATTATCAGTGTTTAATAAAGAGAAATGTACTTCTGTCCTTGGGTTGCTTATCAGTGTTTCTGAATCAAGAACAATTTCTATGGACAGTTGCAATAGACATTCAAACACAAGACGGAAAACAAGGAATATCAACATCTCTTTTCATCAGAAAGGTCATTGGCCTTGTCTGGTGCTTAGAAAGGCCAATTCATCTTCCAGAGAAAATGCAGATCTATTCCTCAACTTAATCCTTAACATTATCTCCTTCAGTATGTTTTATTTCAGTGTTGCCAGTGGGAAAATGCCGTAGCTAAAGCATATTTTACTTAACCTTGCCTTGTCTTGCCGTCCTTTATTTATTCATTCATTCTTAAAAACTATCTCGCCTTCTCTGAAGGCTCTCAAAGTGGCTTTCAGTTACCCACTACAATGAGATTAAAGACAAGAAGAGGAATTAGAACACAATGGTATGGTTAATTTACATTTGAAAATGTAGACCTATACTGCAAAGCTTAATTGCAAGTGTTTAGAATCACAAGAGAGAGAAAGTTAACAAATACTTGTTGGACCCATTCTCTCTGTTGGGCTCCATTGACCTCCATTCATTGCAGGAGTCAATTTTGCATTGGGCTAGGTAAATGTACTTGTGCAATCTATGGATGTGGAAACAGCAATCTTCAGATCACCTATAAGCAGACCCAGCCAGCATTGGGAGTTCTGGCTCAACCAGAACTTGGGAAGATAGTTTTCTATTCTTGGTATAAGCCCTCCATATAATTCAGGAGAGCAGTCTCAAACTCCATGGGGTGCATGCAACCCTCCAGCACATTTTGTGTAACCTGCACTTCACTCACACACAATAAGACTAAAGGTAGGCAGCAACTTCATGACCCTCAGGCTGAAAAGAAAGTGAAGCACACAGTTTCATGCCCTTGGAGCTAGCTAAAGAGCAGCTGCCCTCCTAACCCTGCCTGAAGGAATCCAACAAAACTAGAGTTGGGATCTGCTCTTATTCCAGCTGGCCTACAGAGAAACATAACTGCATTTAGGTGGTGAGCTGATAGGTCCCAGGCCAGTCTCAGTGAGAGACTAGGAGTGAAGATGCACCTCTGCCTGCTCTGACAAGTTATGGAGTCATTCATCTCAAGCCATAGCAAGCATGACTTGTGGTGGCAGTGGAGGTAGCAGGTCCCAGCCCCTGGCCTGACCTATGATGACATTGCTCCCTTTGTACTCCCAGGACTTCTCAGATAGTGGACAGTTGTGTGCTTGCTGCATTCTCTCCAGTACCTCCAGTCTAAGCTGCTCCTGCTCTTCCACTTGCCATTTGGGACCAACCATGTATCTTCTCACCCCCTCCTCCTTGCCTGGCACATTTGCTGTTCTAACCGTCATCCACATAAGAGCCATCCACCATCCATCCAGCTTCAGTGTCAATAGAAATCCCCAGCTGTCTTGCACAGCCATCCCTTGGCTACTTAGCTTAACTATTGTGCATGTGTGGCCCTTAGGCTAATGAATTAGTCCCCATGCCATTATGACAATTTGAGTTTGAGACCCCTGATTTAGAATGTCATTTGTTCATTTCTATATCTGTGACCAGCCTTTATGTAATGTATAAAGAACACTGCCTGAAGGACAATGGAACCAAGGAACACCATGGAAAGACAAGATCAACAAACCTGCTCTGGTCTCCCTATCATGTGATTCTAATCAATAAACATGGGAATGCTATGCCAAAATATTTCTTCCATTTCCAGAAAGCTTTCTATCCTTGGAAATAAAACTTCTGTTTCCCTACCAAAAAACAAAACAAAAGTTATTTTGGTACTCCTGTAGGATGATTTGACCAAAGAATCTAGTTATGTACCACTGCCTGATGTCTAGTTATAACTTGGCATTCAATGTTGCTCTTTGGGAATAGATTGTTTTCCTCAAGGCTTGAAAGCTGAGTTTCATACACATAGTATATACTGTATACCTAATTTTGAAAAGAAAAGAGCTCTGAATGCCAATATATTATTTTACTCAAATATAAAGTTATTATAAGTCAGTTCAATGGCATTACTTCAGTGACAGGGCTTACAGCAATAATAAACTTGAAGAAGAGCAAAAATACTTAATGCTGCTTAGTGCAAAGGCCAGCAATTCTACCCACTATTACACATTAAGGAATATTGAGTTAGTATGGTTCAGTTTTTCCACTGAGAAAAATTTGAGCTTTTTTCTTTTTTGTCTATATAGGAACAACATTTTCTTCCAAGAGAAAACTCAGCAGCACATGGGTCTATATAGTTTTTTGAACTTGTAACTAATAGTGATTTCTCTACTTTAACGGTTTTATGAAATACAGCTGTCATATACAATATTGATAATACAGAATATACAATATTGAGCACTTTTTAATTTCTATCAGAGCAACACCCCAGTTAGGATGCATAAAAGCAGTACAAAAAGGTTCTAGGGGTGCATCATGGCATGTTGAAGTATGTTAAAGATGTTATAGAAGGATTTTTTAAAGATGCTGACTTAGCACAGAGGTGAAAATTTATTTCTAACCTCTTCGTGAACTGGGGACATGTGCTTTGTCAGCTATTCTTTCAAACCAATTGGGCAAAATTTATTACTATAGTCCTATACAAGCTATAAGCGACCTGCCACCTAAAACAACAAAGTTTTCTGGCCTCCTGATATACCTAGTTCAAAATATGCACCCATCAGCAATACCGAGTCAGCCTTGCTGCATGGCTGATCAAAGGCACCAGATATATTTATTCCTCAACCATAAGTCCTAACTGAATTTAAATAGGGTTAATTAAACCTTCAAAAATTGTAGGTTGCCTGTACTTCTAAAAATTAACTCCTAAGTCATGTCTAGGAATAGATTGTCCATGACATCCTTACTTCCTGACTCAAAGGAGTTCCATCAAGTCCAGCCAAAAAATGTAATGTAGTCTTACGCATTGTTGCTGCATACTAGGTAGAAGCTGGCAGCAAAAGTTGCTGATACGGGTGGATCCAAGCATGCACAAATATTCTTTTGGTGACCACTGTAGTCATCATCTGTAAATAATGCCTTCTCTTGGTTTATGGTTCTTTACTGTCTAGTCACAGAGTGTATAGTGATGTAAAGTAGGAGCCTATAATTCTAACTATCCTGTACCTTAAATATACCCAGGAATTGGAATAAACTGTGGAAAAAGCAAAGAAATTGTATCCAGCTTCATTGACTGTTTTCATTATAATTTTACAAGCATTTTCATTCCCAGCCTTCTCCTTGCTCTTGCTTTAATTTCATTGGTGAGATGTCACAGAAGTTTAAAACTCTTATTTAAAAAGTGTGAGACTGTAACTTCAGCAAGAACATTATGAAAAGCCTACTTGTTATCATCTACTCATAAAATTAGCTGCTGTGGCAAGCTTTATCATATTAGCTTTAAGAATGACTCTTTGGCTCACCCTCTCCACAGATTGCACTGGCTCCTGCTGGGCTCCCACTGAAATCGCTGCCTCTGTCTCTGCCTCCATCCCCACTGACACTCAGCTGGACTTCTAGGGTTCCAGGGCTTCCAGGGCTTCCAGAGCTTCCAAGGTGTTGGTAAATACCAAACTGGCAACTCCTTGCCCCTCTCCCTGCTGGCAAAATGACCACACAATTGGATCAACAACTAAGAAACTGATTCAAACAGCTTGAGCCGCACCAAACTGGGGCAGCTCAGGACTTCATTTTGTGCCAGCTGAAGCTTCCAGATACTCTTCAAGGGCAACCCTGTGTACAGTATGCTACAGTGGTCCATTCAGGAAGTGACTAGGCCATAAGAGACTGAGAGTAGAACCTCGTGATCCAGGAATGGGTGCAACTGGTATGTCAACATGACATCAATCTTCTGTGAGTGACACTGGATGCTAGTTGGCTTCTGGGTACAGTTCAAAGTGCTGGTTACCACCTTTAAAGCCCTTCATGGTATAAGTCCTGGTTATATGAGGGACTGCCTATTTCTAATAGTTTCTTCCTGCCCTGTTGTCAGCCTCCCAAATAGACCAGACAGGAAACATGACCAGATAAGCTAATTCTACTTTATTGTTAGGCTATATTAATAGAATCTTGCAAGTCTGAAAGTACAAATTTCCCACTGTCTCTTTTTACCACCTGATCAGTTAGGGAGGATCCTTTCTAAGTTTCTTTCTCTGCCTGTTTCTCAGTTGCATGCTCCTCCCCATTTTATCTGATCATTCCCTAAGCAGCATCTCTTCCCCCCATCTTCCAAGGTCATTCTCACATTCCGTTACACCTATAGAATCAGGCATAGTGTCGGTGCTCCAGGTCCTTTCAATTAAAAAATGTGATCTATTCGGACCTTGAAAGTGTACCTTCTTGGTTGTAGTACTTGCCCTCTGAAACAACTTCTCCCCTGAGATTCATCTGGCTTGCACCTGATGTTCCCCCAGGCCTTAGGCCAGAGTGGGTGGGTGCTGAGCCCTTGTAGAATTTTATCTGATTAAGTATTTGTTCTTTTCTGTATGCAAATGGTCCATGTTTGTATTGTTTTATTATTTTTCTGTAATATTGTTGTAAGCTGCCCAAAGTCTTATGGATCTGGGTGGTCTCTAAGTCACATAAAGAAATAAACAATTAAATGTGTTGCATAAGCAGCATATAATGTACCATTCTCTAAAGAAGATAACCTTGCCGATGAGCCATATCAACCAGGCTGCTAACCTAGAACAGAAGGTGATCAGAGGGTAATAGATTTTTCAATCTTTTGTATGAGCTAAAGTTTGAAGGTTTTTGTTTTTAAGTTGGACACTCTCTGCATTGGTCCTACCCAAAAGAGGCAAAGAAGATATGAAACAATATACACTATTGTGGATGGTATAGGAGTTCTTATGCTCTTTCAAGATTTAGGCCTATAAATTTAAGAATTTCTGGAGGTATCTTCAACAAGCTCCTAGCTGAGGGGGAAAATGGTTCCTTATCTTTCAAAATATTTGGCAAGTGATCCTTTTTCCTATTTCAGTTTGCTAAAGAAATATTTATCAAAAGTTTAAAAACAAGATTACAGGTAGTCCTTGCTTAACAACCACAGTTGGGACTGGCAATTCCATTGCTAAGCAATGCAGTCGTTAAGCAAGCCATCACATGACTGTGACAGACTTACGACCTCACTTTTGCCAAGGTCGTTAAGTGAATTACTGTGGTCATTAAGTGAGACATCATGTGACCATGACTTGCAATTTTACTTCTGGATTCAACATTGAATTTGCTTGTTGGAAGCAAGCTGTGAAGCGTGCAAATGGTGGTTATGTGGGACACTGCAATGATCGTAAATGCCTGCCATTTGCAAAATGCCCAGATTTTAATCATGTGACCATGGGGACACTGTGATGGTTAAATTACTTTTTCTGTTTTGTCATAACTTCAAACGGTCACTAAACAGGGCAGTTGTTAAGTGAGGACTACCTGTAATTGGAAGACAGCCCAAGACAGTTGATCTAGTTTAACATTCCTATCATCCCATCATGTAGTAATAAATAATATTACATTGTTACTCTGGAAAATTGAAATAAACAGTAATTATGGATAATCTATCCATTGGTTTTAATCAATATTAGGTCTGTACAGAGCAGGTTTAATCTATACTTCTAGCATCAACAACAATGTAATGCACCTCAACATTCAGTGTGAGGCCTCCGAGGTGGTGTGCTCTGTTTCACAATGTGAGACAGGAACAGTTTGCTTTGACCAGAATCTTCACTTGGAAACAAGTGGCTTCCACAAACACACATACATTGTGCATTGCCAAACAAAACTACTGAAAGATTAGAGAAGCAGCTGAAGTGAAGCAGTTCAGTTGTTTCAATCTGTATATAAAAATGTTGGTTCATACATCAGGGTGATTCCATGAAATCACTTTTGAGTTTAATTACCTCATCAAAGTTTTGCACTGCCCTACTCAACATATTTCAGCAACTGTCAGAATACAGGCACCAAAGATACTTCGGGTTCTGTTATTGGAATGCACCAAGGATTCAGAGCGTGCATTATAACTAAGGTATAAACCATGGGAAGGTCACACTGAAAGTTTCATGCAGACTTTGAAATTTTAGGTTTCATTTTGATGGCTGCTTTCATTTGCCCCATGTACCCAAATGAAAGCAATGGAGTGCTGCAACAGAACCTCCTTGTAGAGATGGGTGTTTGAAGTATGTTTGACAGATAAAGTTTAATGGTTCTCTGCCTCCTGCTAGATTTATAGAGCTCCATTCCAGGCCTCCCAAACTATTGTTTCTATATAATTACTCTCTCCCTATACCCTGGAAAAGAAGGATTCTTTATCTGTAGAGTGGCAGATGTCCCAATTTTCCCCATTCTGCCCAATCAACTATACTCCGGTGGCTGCTGTTTGCCTGGCATACCTCTGTAAATGTGAACTTGTGCTAGTCATTCAAAGTGGCAGTGGATAGAGTGTGCTTCTCGGGAGGGTTGCCTGCAGATACTCTCTATGAATTGGCATTCAATCCATTACTCTAAAGGAGTAATACTGTCAGTGCTTTGGAGATTAAGTTACAGAACATTATTCTTTGCCAGTGGTGTGCAGAATTTCCCCAGGCTGAAGACAAACATAAAATAAAAAGACCAGGTGTTCACAGCTTGTTCACACCTGCCTTCTGAGCCTAACCTCACAAAAAAATTGTCAAATGAGCCCTTCAGTCTAATCTTCCCCTGCCTATTCACTCATTCTTGTTTCCACTGCTTCCTCATCCTTTGCTACCTGGGGAAATCTGACAAAGCATCCCATCACTGATTTCCGAATATGGGAGGAAGATGTGTTGCTTTCCCACCTGCAAGGGATTTCATTCATCCATGTCAATGGAGAAAAAGTACTGATTGAATGAGACTTTGGCTGGCAAGCTTTTTATTTTGGTTCAGTAGTGACACCAGACTGAAAAATATGCAGTGAACCTTCTTTTTATATGTACATCAATCTTCAACCCTTACATGCTTCTGGAGTGAGTCAGTCACCCTGTGATTTGTATAAGGCTGCCCATATAGAATGTAATTTTGCAATCTCTTGTCGCAGTAGTTGCAATCTATGGGGCACTTAAAAACTATCCCCATTAGATTGATTCCATCATTCCCCCTCTATTAAAAAGAATAACAGCACAAAAGCTCCTTCCTCTTTCTTGATTTCTTCCTAGCCTATAAGAAAAATAATTTGTTCAGAATCTTGATTCTTATGAGAGTATGCAATGCACAAGTTGTTCTATAAAATTCAGCATCTCTCCTGGCTCCAGCCACACAATTAAGCTAGCTGAGACAACTGAATCCTGTAGAACAAAAGGCACTTCATAATGATTTAATGGCAAGAAGTTGCTACGGAATGGTAATATTTTTTCACAAAATATATGAAGTGTGGGAATATCACAGTGTCATATATGTATATAAGATAATATTATATATACTGGTGATCTGAGATAGGAAGAACTTCAATTATGTAGTAAAAAACAAATGAAAGTTACTGCAGTTGCAGGAATTCCGAAAGTTAATATTAGCATGAAATAGAAAATGAAACTAGTTTCTTCCCAAATACCTGATTACACTATTCTCTAGGTGCTCATTTCTAAGAAGAAACATGGTCTTCCTTCTCCATCATCAATAGTTGTCTTTGTTAACAAGCCATCCTTATAGAGTATACCTTTCCCCACTGCTATCACATCAGGGAGAAGACAGGGATAAGTTGATTCACTCAGTCCCCTCCATTGTATTCTATTAATACTTTCATTCTCTTCACTGGGTTGAAAGATTCTAGTCATAAAATTCCATGCATGATTTAGAATCCCAGAAGACTAGGCTTGTAAATTGTGTAGAGGGTGGGTGGGACAAGGGGACTATTAGGAAAGGGACTGAAAAAAGGGCATTGGGACACAAGGACCAGAAGTAATCCAATGAAACTTATTGGAAGCAGATTTAGAGCAGACAAAAGAAAGTGCAAAATTATTATAAGGCATGATGATGACTACTAACCATATATTCTTATGATAGTTTGGCCCAGGCCTCAAGTTCCAAAGGAAACCTCAGAGCTAGACACTTGTTATTTGTTTTTATTTTTTAAATATTCAAACTGCATCTCACTCATTTTTGAGGCCTTATTCTGTTTTTATGTGTCTTGTTTTATTATGGCAAAAACAGAAAGGAGCTTAATTATGGGCAGGAATCCCTAGATTTCTTAGAGATCAGGTAGTTTATCAAACAGAACCAAAGAAAATGTTACATATTTTATTGCTTGGATTGATTTCCTGCATACACCCTTTCATAGACTCCAAAACGTAATGTGGCTCTGACAAGGTAAAAGTCCTTCTTCATAATAATTATCATGAAGCTGGGCTACATCTCAAACCAGCCTGCCTCAGATTAGTGCATGAAGGTGCATTAATGAATGAGCAAATAAACAAGCAAGCCACTATTCTGAGAGAGTCAAATAGGATGTCTATTATTCAGAAACTAAACATATGCGTATGCCGTTCCTTCCCTGAACATCACCAAAGGACATTGCATTGAGATCAGGTTCATGCTACTTAGTGCCTGAGCTAGCAACAGATTATCATTATTTTTCTATCATTATTCTACTGTAGTCTCATTTATACACACATACTTATTTACACACACATGAATGTGCACATACACATGTAATTGAAATGGGAGGTTCTCAGCCTTTTCCTTATGCAGGCCATTACACTGTCATTAAAAGCTTTTACAGATCACTGCTAAGGTAAGGTTTAGCAATGTGATGCTTGAACGCACCAACAGTATGTGTAAATCTCTTTTCCAAAGGCATCTAATATATATAAAACTAAAAATTGCTGCAATTTTGTTCAAATTTTGTACAATATCTTGTACAATCTGGGGTGAAAACACTCACATTTCAGGATATCTGGTGATTTTGCAAGATGTCCACCATACGTTACAATTATTTTAGTGTCTACATTATGGACAGACTTGAATATTATTTCAAATAAAGAGCCAGTTAACAGTCTTGTTTTGGGAGCTTTTTAGAAGGGTAACAAGGGAAGGACATTTGATTATGTTCTTTTCATTTCAGTGATCTATAAACAATGAATGAATGAATGAATGAATGAATGAATGAATGAATGAATGAATGAATGAATGAATGAATGTCATCCTCTATCATGATCTGGTGCAGATATTTCTTTCTATATACATGGTTATAACTATATGATTCCTCCATGTTCCATTCCTCCATGTAACAGCAATATGGCGATAAACTGTATAGGGCAGCTTCCAGTAATTTGGACTGATCTCTTATTTGAGAAGGATAAATTATTCATTAAGACTAAGTTATAGAAAAAAATCCTGAAAGGACACAATAAGAACCTATATAGTCCACCCCTACCTTTAAGGCTTGAATACACTTTTCTCTCAATCTTAGCATTTTTCCAGCTTAGTTTTTGTGTTCAGGACTGTGTTCAGTCTGCATTTTTAACTGAACCAACCTGATTTGTACAACCAGATCACAGGAACACCACTGTCCTTTATGCTTTTACCTGTCCAAATTTGGGCTAACTGAAAATATAGAGCATGAATATAAAATACATATTTTCAATATTTGACCAATGCATTTTGAGGATAAAATGCATGTAGAAAGTATACCTTTGTGGAACAAAAGTATTTGAAGCCATACTAATATTCAAGCTAATTTTAAAAAATTGCATCAAACAATTTGGTGCACAAATTGGACCAGACTTATAAAGAGATACTTATGAAACTGACATGGACCAGAAATAGTGATTCATCCATTATTAGGGTCTAGCTAATAATCATCTTTAGAATATTATTTATGACAATTTTGTAATCTGTAATGCATTATCTATGAGTATTCTAGCATCCCTTTAGAAAGTTTCTGAATATTGTTTTTAATCTTGCACATTCAGTAAGAATCATAAGACAGGAGAGAAAGAGCAAGAGAGACAGAGCAAATAATATACATTCCTCTTTTTTCTTGACAGTGTTGGTAGAAACAATAATAAACACCACAAAATTTCTATAACTGCACATGCTAAAATATTGATTTCCTCTTGAAGATTTGACAAACACCATTTTGAAGGAACAACTTTGGTTTCTTGACGATTCTTTAGAATTATGACCCAATTTATGCTTTCTGTAATAATCAGCACAACAGAGCAGTAAAGCTGTCTTTGCTGAGTATAACAGATTTATATTATATCACTGCAATATAATCGATACAATAAGAAACTAATAATATACAAACATACTGCCCCCCAAACCAATTGCATAAGGTAGAGGACTTAGAAGACATCACCTACTCAATGTATTTGTTGGGATCCGCAGCTCCTTATGCTGGTTTTAGAGAAGGTTTATGTACACATCAGCCATTCTTACTACCACTCTATGATGCTGGCTCTCTACCTTCCATTACAACTTGAAATATCAACCACTATGCTGTGCAGTAATCAAAAAGCATTTTCCTTACCAGCACTTTTATAGCCAGGGGAAAAAGGATTTTAAGTAAATAAAGAAAACTTTTTTTTACCTGACCTCACAAAGGAATTGAGAAGTAAATTTATGACTGAATATTATTTTACTAATTTACTTTCTTGAACGTTAGATCAATAATAACTAATTCTGAAAGGATGTGAGCATCCGTGCCTTAAAGATAATGCCTCTTTGGATGATTTTCTTATAGGATGCATGAATGAGAGATAGATGGCATTTTTTAAAATCTACTTTCCAGTTTCAAAGACTGGATAAGAAAAATCTTATCTTCTTACATTTTTTTTCAGGTGGGATTTGACTTTAGACACTGAAAGAGCGTTCTTCATGGTAATATACATGAGACTACAGTTAAAAAAGGAGATGAAATGTTCTTCCTCAAATGGCTCTTGTTTTCTCCTAAAAAAGCAACAGAAGCCTGCTATTTTATTTTATTTTATTTTATTTTATTTTATTTTATTTTATTTTATTTTATTTTATTTTATTATTTATTTTACGCTTGGGCATTGCTGGTTTTTTGCACCCAGCTAGGTGGAAGCACGTAGCTAATCTTGACTGATCTCAGAAGTTTAAGCAGGATTGGACTGATTACTACTTGGATTGGAGACTTCCAAGTTGTAGGCTAGACTTGGAAAAAAAAGTCTCAGATGATGTCAGTGGCTAACTACTTCTTTATTCTTGCCAAGAAAACTGCATCAATGTGTCCCTGAAGTCACTAGGAGTTGAACTCAACTTGAAAGGACTTTAGACTTGTTGGTCTGAAGCAGTATCTCTCAACCTCAGCAACTGGCTGGGGAATTCTGGGAGCTGAAGTCCATACACCTTAAAATATCTGATGTTGAGAAACACTAGTCTAGAGGGGGGAAGGATACAAAATCCATAGAGGTTATACATTTATTAGACCAACTAAAATTTTACAAAATCTCAGCAAGCATTTAGGTGCCAATCAGGCAAATTGTTTAGAGAAAAAAGGGATGCATAGCTCATTTTAGAATACATTTGCACCATTTACTCTGTTAAATGGAGTCCATCTAATGGAATCCATCAACTAATACAGGTATGGTTCCAAAGTCAGACATAGTTTTTTTCCTTCTCCCCAGCCTCCCCCCCCCCAAATATATCTTAAGAATTGCCTTTGGTGATATTTCAGTCTACCTTATGATAGTGAGGTGGCTGGAGGTACTGTTGTTTCTTTTATCTGTCCATCTCTTTGCAATTTTCCTGGCTGCCCTCACTTCCTAACGTAACAAAAGTTCAGCATGAGTTCTTTTGTGATATCTTTCTCTTGGATTTAACTGAAATAACGCCGGGGTGGGCGGAATCACAGACTGCAAGAGAGATGATTATACCATGAAAGACAGGAAACAACTAATTAAGTTCTTGAGTTGGTCACTTCACAGTTAAAACAAACGAAATAATCCTGCACCATACCTAAGATTATTTCATCAACATTTTAATTCACTTCCTAATTAATTCATTTATACTTCATTATTATTTATAAATAACCCATTCATGATTTAAAGGAGGAATGTGTTAAAATTGCGCTTTGAAATAAAGGCTAGTGCTGTGGCTCTGGAGTCCAGACATTTAACAGAAACCAGACAACTGTCCTTCCTTTAAGTGTGAACAGAATGGTGTGAAAGGAGGAAGTATGTGGATATAATAATTGCTATAGTTTACAGCAGTGTTTCTCAACCTTGGCCACTTTAAGATGTGGGGACTTCAACTCCCAGAATTCCCCAGCCAGCATGGCTGGCTGGAGAATTCTGGGAGTTGAAGTCCCCATGTCTTAAAGTGACTAAGGTTGAGAAACACTGGTTTACAGAACAGGACCTAGCAGGATAGAATCCTTATAGTGTGAAGGAATGCAGAGGCACCATAATAAGGTCACCCTCCAATCTTTTATCAAAGGCATTCAGTCACACTGTAATTTACAATATTTTCTTTATCTTTCCTATGTAGGGTAACAACCAGATGTATATAATCTGTAACCTTGCTTTGTTTGCAGCTCTTCTGCAGTTCCTTGGTGAGGAGCCAGGGATCACTGTACTTTGTCCATGCCAGTAACATATACTTTCTCCACTTGCTTTGGTTCCTAATTTAAGTGGGCCTCTTTCCTACAACACTGAAGAAATAAATGCCATTATTTTTCCATGAAATTAAATAAAAATGGTAAAAACTGTGCAGAAGAATAAATAAATAAATATTTGTTTTACTCTGTATGGTGGTGGGTATGATGCTTTGAAGACAGCAGAAGAAACCAATGCAACTACACACACACACACACACACACACACACACACAAACCCCACATGAAAATTGGAGAACAACAACAAAGAGGTCACATAAAGGAAATGGAAAGAAGTCCAATTTATTAAAGAAGATTGCAGGCATATGAGGTGAGGTTAGTGAAGAATGCTAAGAATAATAAAATAAGGCTTTGTTAGATATGTTCAGAATAAAAAGAAATAGCATACCAGAGGTGCTCAGTGAAGATGGCAAAATGATTACAGTAACAGATATGGTAACAAAAGTCAGAACTACTTAACTTTTGCTTCAGTCTTCTCCAGTTAAAAAAAGGGTATGTATCCCACCAAGAATGTGTGAAAAGCAGGGTGAAGGAGTGGGATTGAAAATTCGCATAAACAGAAACATAGTCAGGGAATACCTATTTACTCTGAATGAGTTAAAATCTCCAGGACCAAAGGAATCACATCATAGGTATTAAAGGCACTAGCTGATAGTCTGAACTAGCTATGTATTCTCTTTGAGAAATCCTGGAGAAGTGTTGAAGTTCCTGATGACTGGAGGAGAACAAATGTTGTTTGTTATCTTCCAAAGAGAATAAAAAGATGTAGCAAGCTGTGGACCATTCAGTACAGCAGATCATAAAGAGATGAACCTGTAAGCACTCTGACAAATGGACAGCGTGGATTTGTCAAGAACAAATCATGCCAAATGTATCTTAACTCATATTCTAGTTCAGATAAGCTGTTTAATAGAATATGGAAATACTGTAGACATCATGTATCATCATGACTAGCAAAGAATTTGAGAAAGTACCTAGATAAGAGTAAGCCGGATGGCATGAAAACTAAGTGAATATATAGTAGGCTGAAAAAGCATATTCAGAGTGCTCATCAATAGATCCTCATCAAATTGGAAAGAAGTAGCAAGTGTAGTGTCACAAGGAACAGTCATGAGACTTCTATTTTCCAATATTATATTAATGACATGGATGAAGAGATGGAAGGGATGTTTATCAAATCAAAGATGTTGATGGAGGTGTGTCAGAACTTAAAGAATTAATCCTTTCCAATTTAAAAAAAAATTATTTATTTATTTACTTACTTACTTAAAAGATTTATACGGCTGCCCATCTTGTGGAGCACAACTCTGTGCAGCTAACAACAATAATAAAATCACAACCAGGCACCTAAAACAAGGCACCTAATCCATCATCTGCATCCATTCATCCGTGGGCTCCAATGTTATAGCATTTTACAGCTTTCCAGAAGGCTAAGAGGGTGGGCGCCTGCCAGGCGAAGGGTGTTCCACAGGGCAGGGACTGCTGTGGAAAAGGCATGCTTCCTAGGTCCCACTGGATGGCAACAGTTAAGGGAAGGGACCTGGAGCAGGCCCACGCTATCTGATCTGGTGGAATGGGCAGATACCCTCAGGGAGAGGCGGTCCCACAAATAACCTGACCCTGCACCATATAAGGCTTTAAAGGTGGCAACCAGCATATTGGTGTTGGTATCATTATTAAAATTTGTACAATGCCTGACTCCCAGGGACTCTGGGTGGTTCACGAAGTAAAAGAAAAACCCAGAAAAAATAAAAACTATGTAACAATAAAAACAAAGGAGCAAAAAGATGGCAAAACTGGGCAACAACGAAAACCTACACACACTACTCAGAAGGGGCTTTAAGCATCCTAATCAAAAGCTGAGATGTCACCTTAGTTTTGCCAAACCATTTTCAGGTCCTGAAGCTAAGTCTGAATTTTCAGTGAAGCTGTCTATAGACTAAAAATATTGAAAAAAAATGCTGAAAGTATACCATAAAAATGAAGGAATGGCTTGGAATCTGTTCCTTTTGTAACAAATCAGCGTGATGCTACTTGTAGTAAGAGAGATCAAACTGGAGTCCTGAGAACTGCCATGTCTTCTTTAAATGCTTTAAAAATAATATTTCAAAGCTAGCTAGTTGTGCTATTTTTCCCCTGGAGCTGAAAATATTAAGGATTTTTATATGTCTTTCAAAATAACAGTGGGCTAATGAGGCTAGCCTTGATTTCTCAATGTTACTTTCAATCACACTTTTTAAGCCATTCGTGCAAAATAACCCCAACGTTTCCATTCAACATTAATTAAAATGTGAGACTTATTTAAACATGCATGATGCAATTCAGTCCACCAGCCGAGGAGAGGCCATTTTTCTACGATTCACAAAAGAGTAACATAGAAGTGGATTTTAGCTTAGCTGCAGTGCCGTGGAGGACAGGGGTGCCAAATGACAGCACACATATCCTGACCTCATCACCCAAATGCCATCATGATATTCATGGCAACATGGTGGCTGGTACCAGATCCCTAGAGCATCATACAAACTTTTCAGATGGAAGAAGCCAGTTTCTTCAGATAATGCTTTCTGGTTCACATTATATTTGCAGGCCTTTTCCCATAAGCCACTTCCATCTTAATTGAAGTGCTTAAGTTTAAATTATTTGCTCTCAAAATGAACAATTCTAAATGCATTTTTTTCTTTGCATTTTCTATCTTTTTGGTACGGGAATACTTGGGAAGTGGTGGCTGGGAGTCTGGGGAGCAGTACTTCAACATTTCTAGATAGCACTAGCTTGGGAATGTAAATTTATCATTTCCCTCCAAATCTGTAGCATTAAAGCTACTCTAACTGAACTGCATGTGGTAACCTTGGTAGTGAGAGGCAGTTGAAATACCCAGCAAGAAGGAAGGAGATAAGTTACAAAACGTAGAGATCTTAAGTTCAAGAAGCAAAGGAAAAAGATAACTTTATCTGATTCACCTCTAATAGCCATTTCACCTTTCCTACAGCAAATGTAGGGATTTTGTTATTTCATCGTTGTGTCTGTATCCTTTTGCTCGCCCTTCAATATAATGAGCAACAAAGACAACTGACGAAATGGTGTTCATAGCTCATTGAAAACTAAGTATGATATGCAACAGTATCTTGGAGATACTGTTCTGCCTCTGTTTCTTTTGCAGAGAGTAGCTGCTCTCTCAGACTTCAGAGAACGTTGGAGAAAGGCCAGCCCTGCTGTGCCATAAGATAAAATGATGTGCTTCAGGCAATACAACAAGCAGGGCAAGGCACGAAAGCAAGGTTTGGTAACTGAACAGTGGAATACTTTTTGAAGTATTGGTCCTAGCAAGGAGACACAGGTGGGGCTTTTGGAGAGCACAACGTTCCACATTATTGTACTTGCTTTAAAAGAGATCAATAGTTTATAAGTTGTTAGTATTACATATTATTATAATTACATAACAATTCTAACAGGGACATCTGTCATTTGACTTGCTAGCAAACAGATGAGATAAGAGCAGGCTATACTGAATATTTTCCCTTGTTATAAGGAATTGTGTTTTTATTGTATTTTATATGAAAGGGGGAAATTTCTCGAGGGGCAATGCCTTCTTTCAAGTTCACCCCCAGCTTATATAGACTGAAAGCCACATTGCTGCCAAGAGCAAGGGAAGAAAATAGCTGACCTGGAAAATATGGCCGTATCAATAATGAGACAATTGACTTCTTCCAACCAGCCACAACAGCCTTATCAGGACTGCTTATCTTTCTAAATACTGAATTGCATTCTTGCATTGCTGTCCATTGTATCAAGGTTGGATTTTATGTATATTGGCATTTGAAACCCATGGAAGCAGGATTGATTCATCAAGGATACAGAACAAGGAATGGCAGAAGCATGCAATTGCTTCTGTAATCCCTACTTGTGAATAACATATTAGCAAAAGATAGTAAGGCAATACCTTGGAGGTTTTTGATTGACCCAGTAGATTTCTCCCCACACCCAAATTCATTAGAACTTCTGAAATGGAGGCTTTATAATGCTAAAAGGTATCAAAACGTCAACCTCATGCCGAATTGTTTGTTTCCATTTTCACAGAAGGGTCTCTAAAAATTTATTCTGCTTTTGTTCCCAATCATTCTCACACAATTTGTCAGAAAAAAAAATGCTTTTAAACAAATAAAAAGGAAAAAAAATGCATAGATTTCACACTTGGTTCATCTGCTTATCTTAATTAGGCAGTGTATATGTGTCCTTTCTTTTAATATGCAATCATATCCCTGGCAATCTTCAGATTCTGAAACCTCCCCAGCTTTCCCAGCTTGAATTAGAATGCAAAGGAGGACATCATCATATGACTCCTTGCCTGGGTCTTTTCTGTATCTGAAAACAATGATAACCAGAAAGGCTGAAGGGTGGTGGGAAGTTGTGTAATAAAAAGGAAGAAGTGGACCTCCTGAATACCTCCTAATAACAAGGTAAAGTTAAAAAATAACCCAAGAAATGTGAAAGCTTCCTGAGAATATGGAAGGAAACAAAAGACTCTTGTGGAGAGAATCAATTTTTGTGACACTCAAGGACAGATTTTAACACCCTCCTTTCCTTTGACTTGATGAAAATAAAGCAAGAAAACAAAAGATTCCATGTTAACGTTTACTTTTAATCTGATTATATTTCAACATAAGTAAAAACTATAATCGAATAGAATTGTCTTGCATTAAGATTGATAACTTCTTTGTTTGACTGGGGTGGAGGTGGGCCTTGAATCAATATCTTGACTCCTGAGACTTCATGGACAGGTCCATATACTGTAGCTTTCTTAGCAATATTTTCAGAAGGGGACTGCCAGTGCCTTCTTCCATGGAGTTTTTGTGATTTCCCAATCTAGGACAGAGAGAGAGTAACTGATCAAAAGTCACTCAATGGGCTTCCATGCCTAAGGAAGAATTAGAATTTAGGTATTCCCATTCCCAATCCATCTTCTTAATAAATACAGTACACTACACTGGCTGTCATGCATAAATAATCACATTAAATCAAGTTCTGCTTTTCTTCTCCCAGAGAGTTGATTGGCACAAATCTAGACATTTTTGCTTTAATTTGGCCTAACATAAGCAGTACCATGCAATTTCCTTTGCTCTGTGGGAAAACAGTCAACTCTTCTCAGCTAACCAGCTAAATACACTGATCATCTGAATGGCAGCAGAAAGAAGGATTGTTCACCTCTGTCCTAGCTGGATTGGGACTGTGTTTATATTTTGAATGTAGCCACTTATATCTTCTTGCTAAGCATTATCTATAAGTCCTTTGATCTGAACTTAAATTTCAAGTTTATTCATTTATAAAGTCCAGTTTTTACTAATATCATAGACAGACATCCATAGGGAGACAAGGAGGGTAGTGTAACCATGCAAATTCCACCTCTTATGTACTTGATGGAGACATCTCAGTGCAAGTTGGAAAGAGTGGCACTTGCATAGTAATGTCACAGTTCAAATGTTGTCATCTGGTGTGTAATCATGGTTAGAAAATAGATGCCTATGATTGTATGTGTGTATGTATATACATATACACACATATGTATATATACACACACACATACCCAGAGAAAACCCACATTCACTTCCAACTAGCTAATTCAGTTCTTACAAAGTTCACCTTAAGTTCCAACAATCTGCTGAGGAAAAATCAGTAGAAAAAAGAAATGGAATACCATAGAAGCTAATTTAGGAAACCTGTTTTTAAAGAATCAGATAAGAGGATCCATCCCTGTCAGAAGAAGTAAGATGGTGGGGTTTGTTTATCTAAACAATAGAAAAGAGAAGGAAAGCCATCTACAGTATTCAAATAACCAAATCTCCTGTCCCAAATTCACCAACAATCTGATTTTTTTTTTTTACAGCGAAGCCAAACCTGTGTAACAATAAACTAGATAATTTTCTAGAGAACCCCTTCAGGCATTTGTTAAATGAAAATGAGCCATTTATGCCTCTTTTCTTAAATAAAGTACAAATTACACAAAACAATGCAACTACTTCCTTAAAGGTCTCTAAACAAAAGGTCATGGATTTGTACTGTTCATCTAATAACCCATCTCTCTCTCTCTTCCTCTCTCCTTGTACTAACAGATTGAACTGAGAAGGTTCCTAATTGCTAAGAGATAAGGTAATTGAGTGGCCTCTAGGGTTTCATTCAGTGCAACAAACTTCAATATAGTTGACAAACGTCGATCCATACCACAGGATTAATAAGGTTGTGCTTGGCTTCCTCTTTAGCCATCCATTTGCTCTTTGGGTCTAAGTAACACTTTGATTGCTTGGAGAGAACTGACAAAGCTTTGCAGTTAATGAGGCTGTCCGGTAATTTGTCAAATGGGGAAAGAAGGTTACTTGCAAGTTAGGAAAGCCTCTGGTCTACCTAACTGCTCTGAACTAGAAAATGTACCTCATGTATAGCTTCTGAGTTCAAGAAGCTTCTTCCCCTGGGAATTGTTCAGCAGCATTCTTTCAACTTCTACCTAATTCACTTTAAATAAGCATATGTCAGTTCTTCAATCAGCATCCCCTCATTCAATTTGAACCTCTAGTTATGATAAGAGAAGGACAGTTTTACTTCAATACTTGCATTAAAAGAAATCCAGTAATCAAACAGATATAAAGACAATATGACACAGCTACAAGAGTTAAACAATACTGTAGTAGCAACTGAATTCATTGCAAACAAATTTGTCTGTGTGCCTAGAGAGACTAGCTAAGAGGCAGCACACATATTCTCTCTCCCCGTTCTCCAAATCCAAATACACAATAGATGTTTAGACCAATAATCCTCCATCCTATGATACTTGCTAGCCTCTTTATCCATTTTTATTTTATTTAAAATAGTGTTTTTCAACCTTGGCAACTTTAAGATGCGTGGACTTCAGTTCTCAGAATTCTGGGAGTTGAAGTCCAAACATCTTAAATTTGCCAAGGTTGAAAAACACTGATTTAAAACATTTGTATAACCACCCATCTTCAACCAAATTCTGGGTGGCTTACAACCAAAGTAAAACCACATATACATAATAAGAGCTGAAAACAATAAAGCCAATAACCCCAAAACAGAAAAACCTGGCACCATAGCCACACTTCCCGGATGCAACCCACACATTCTCTCCCACTCTAAACTTACCCTATCCCAATGCTTGGGGGACAAGCCAGGTCTTAAGTGCTCTCCTGAAAATTAAAAGGCCTGTTGGATCCGGGGGGATATTCCATAGGGCAGAGGCTGCAACAGAGAAGGCACCATCCGAAGATCCACAAGATGGCAACGTTTAAGGGAAGGACTTGGAGCATGCTGGCTGAGTGCAGAAATATGTTGGCTGAGTACAACAACCAATCCAAATTCCTTGTACCTCCTTTAATCTGCCTCTTCCTCTAGTAGCTCCAGAGGGCCCAATGCTGCTGGAAGAAATGTTTCATACTACTCACAAATTGTCCCTTTGTCTCCCTTTGCTTCAAAGCTTTGAGTTTATCTTCTTCGATCTCTTCCACTTCATTATATCCCTTCCTTTTTCCTTTTTCCTATTCATTACTTACAACTTCTACTTCTCTCCTTTCTCTACCCCCTTCAACACATCTGTATGTCTATGTCTGTCTATCTAGATCTGAGATTTGTACCCACAGCTTTTTAAAACACCTTTCCCAAATGACAAGTTTCATTTCTTCCCTCTCTGCTACAGGTAGTCCTTGTTGTCAACTACCACGGATAGCGAGCATTTGCAAATACAATGGTAATAAACAGTAGTAAATGGTAGTAAAAAAAAATCATTTTCTGACCATTGCACACACTTACGCCCAAATTTCTGTGCCTGACAACAACTCATGCTGAAGTGAGAGTAACACTGGTATTGCTGCATGAGAGAACTATGGGATACAGCAGCAACCAGTGATCTTCTCAGTCTCTCTGTCATGTGTTTTGTTCAGCAACCATTTTGCCAGAACCCATTGTGGTTGCTAAAGAGGACTACCTGCATTTGGAACAGGGGTCTCTATTTCTGATTTTTTTGAAAGTTTCAAGCTGTCTGTCAGCAGCTTCTTATCTCTTCCCTCCATTTTCTACCTTTATTCCATCTATTTTACCTTAGTATTTCCAAGGTCCCTGTTTCCTGTTGTTGACTCTATCCAGTTACAGACTTGCACAAACACCCAAATTAGCCTCCTTGCTTTTCATAGCAACTCTCCTGCCAGCTTGCCTATCTATTCCTCCTATTTTGCTGTAACCTTGTTTGTTATTAGAATTATTCCACATCTTCCTTCAAGGAGCTCGACCCTGTATACATAGCTATTGTCCATTTTTCCCACAGTCCCACGAGATAGGTTGGGCTGGGAATTAGCAGTCCAAAGTCACCCAATGAGCTTCTTTTGTGGTGGGTGAACTTCCCCTTGGCTGCTCTGCTCCTCAAGCAACACCTAGCCACTAAATCAATTCTTGCCAATCCCGATAGAAATGTTTTTAGCTGTTTTAAATTTTGAATACATAACTTACAAAATTATTTCTTTAACAACTTTCTTTCCTTAAAAAGTCCTGCAAGAGCTTTCCAAAAACAACATTACAAAATATCAGTTTTTGTATATTTATCCAAAACTCATACCATGCTTACATTAATCTATGACTTAAGGGGAAAAAAAACTGCACAAACACATACATTTAAATACCATATGTGGTATTATTTTCTTTGGAAAGATATATTTCTAAATATATTCCCATGTAAAATAAGTCTTTTATAATATATGTTGCTGTTAGCATTCAGAATTGTTAGTATGTCTGAATAAAAAGACTAAATCAAATGAATTAAGAACAGACCAAATTTTATTTGGTTAAGGAATCAAATGGAACTAAAACAAATGTGATACAGTCAAATAATGACATAAAAAAGCAGTATATTGGTAATGATTATGCAAAAAATAATATTTAATGGAAAATAAATGTGTGCAAATCAATATCAACGTTTTGGTATTTTACATTCTCAGATTGACGTGGATATGGAATGAATTTATGATTAAAGATATGTGTAATTGCATTATCCTTCCCACATGCAGAAGGCAATTGCATTTAATGTAGCTTTAGGTAAATGTTGAGATAACGTTGCCTTTTTCTGCATTCCAGAACTATCTGTTGGCCAATATAAACATTTTCATAAGCCAGGGATAAGTAGAAGATGGATTAGGGTCAGCTGGCATATTTTGAGTGATTTGCAACGGATTAGCAAGAGTTATTGAAATATTTATATTTGCTATAATTTGTATGCTGCCTACTTATACTGACTCTAGGAAACTTAGATCCATAAAAATAATAAAACAACCATTAAAATCACAACAAAAACAGCATTAAACCATTTTATCCCCAGCTTCCCACAGTTGCAGCCAATTAAGAGGTAACAACTACTCAGAAGGCTCTTTGGAAAACACATCCTTAAAACCATTCCAGAGTGGTAAAGAGGAAGGGGCTATTCTAACCTTAGGGATCAGTCTACTTCAGGGCAAAAGGGCTACTGCCAAGACCTGCTTCCAGCTTATTTTGACCCCCCACTCCCTAACAAGGAGCACTTAAAACAAGGCTGTTAGATGATAATCCACAAATATAATAACCATGGAGAAGAACTGATGCTATACCATTGTTACCACCACAGTGTAGGCTCAAACACATGTTTAGTCAAATTTGCTACTGAAGTTCCCCAAGCATTGTTTTAGGCATTGTTTCTGATCTTTCATGTCAGGGAGCTCCTCAGTGAACCAAGGGGTAATCCTGATTAGTAATTTAATTGTTTCCAAGACATTAACTAGGCACCCACTGAACTGCTGCCAGATTGTTGGTAAACACTCCAAATGGCCACTGGGAACCCAAAGTAAGCCAAAGGTTCCTGGGGAGGACCATCATAAAGTAGCCTGTTTAAATGAATGTAACTTAGAAATCTTGAAGTGGAATCATGTATGAAATATTCTGAGATCAGATCTGCTGTTGAAAATTCTTGAACCACCATTTGGCATCAGGATGGTAAAATTCAAGGTTCTTGTAAAATAATGTAAACATTACCTCAGCCACAAACCTTGCTTCTGCTCAGCAATTGATCAGAGCGCTTAGCACTGTAAACATTACACTGTATAAATTCATAAGAGGTTCAAGTTTTAATGCATCTGCTCTCTGCAGTAGCCCATTATAAAAATCTAATTCTTTCCAGAACAAAATTAAATAGTGAGAATCTCAGATGGCAGTAAGATGGCAGTTTCATGGACAAGTCAGAGATTAATTTCATTGCCATTGTTGTTTTTTGTTGTATTTTTCATTTAAAATAAAAGGCATATGGGGTGTTTGTAAGCTACTCTGTGCTTTATAAAAGGGACCATGTGTCTTCCTGGAGCATTGAATTATACATCACACATCTGACTAATGGTCAAATGTATCCATAAATCTCTACTTCAAGTTGGGGATTAGAAAATTGCTAGTTTTATCCGTTCAATTTAAACTACTCATCTGACTACAAGTCCAGAAATACAGCTTCCTCCTTTGAAACAGATTTATGAATTCTATAAAATAAAGAAATTCCTATCTCACAATTACCTGCTAAAAGTTGGGGAGGGGTTGTAAGGTATTGAGGGGGGTGAAGCCTTCTAGGCAAAAATCATGTTATTCATAGGAAAGAGATGGTAGGTCACTCCTCAGTGTTCAGATAATACCATCAAATGCCTTGTGCTTTTTATTTAAAAGTTCTGGTAGATTACTATGTGGCCACCTGCCATCAACATATCCAAAGATGGGAACTGGGATATAATAGTATATATGCTGAGATTATATCAAGTTTAACATAGCAAGATGAAACAAATGTACAGATTATTTTGCCATTCCTTATTAGACTATATGTTACAGATACACAAAGCAGCTAAATATGAATACATTATTCCACAACCTTTATGACGGACTGTCGTTCTCCATCACAAAAAGCTGCATAGGAGGAGTTCCTTCATGATATTTTCCTTTGGGAGTTAACTGATATATTGGCAACTAAGAATGCTGCAGATCACAGAAGAGGAATATCAGACCAAAGTACATCAGCCCCATTTTACAGTTCATTTTTAGGGAGAGATTTCCAATCTACCAAATTCTGTTTTTCTCCAAATTTTAAATTTACAGTCCAGATAAATTGGCCAGGCTGAGATGGAGGTAGACAGTTAAATTTCTGAAATGGAAGAAAGGTCTTTTTCATCTTTTTTTTTTTCCTGGTAAAAGAAAGTATAATTTATTTATTTAAGCAATTTATATGGCTGCCCAAAACACTCATGGTGACTCCAGGTGGCTTAGAGAATATAAATCTCAAATACAAAACCCACTACCCCCCCCCCCCGCATAATAGCTAAAAATCATTCTGCTTAAAGTCCATCTATCCCAGGATCCACTAGAAATGAAATGCCCAAATTTGCTTCCACCAGAATTCTGGGAAGAATTTGTTTTAATCCATACTGTTAAGGTGTCAGTGCTAGTCCAGACCACCTTTCCAAATTCTGTTTTTCTTGGGAGGGCATAAAAATTGGATGACCTACCTCAGAATTTCTTCAGGGAAAAGAGAAGGGAAGGGAAGGGAAGGGAAGGGAAGGGAAGGGAAGGGAAGGGAAGGGAAGGGAAGGGAAGGGAAGGGAAGGGAAGGGAAGGGAAGGGAAGGGAGGAGAGGAGAGGAGAGAGAGAGAAGAGAAGAGAGAGAAGAGAAGAGAAGAGAAGAGAAGAGAAGAGAAGAGAAGAGAAGAGAAGAGAAGAGAAGAGAAGAGAAGAGAAGAGAAGAGAAGAGAAGAACAATTTCTCCGTCACAGAACTCACCTTTAGTGCTGATGGTAGGACAAGAACTGGAAAAGCCCTGTGGAGGGTTTATTTATGATGTCTTCTCTCAGGATTCCTAGAGCAAAGGAAGTCAGGAAGGCTACAAACCTCTGGACTTATTATTAGCGGGTTAAATATCTAAGTTGGAAAAATCTGAATGACCATTAAATAGAACCAAATAATTTTTATATCTGTTTGCTGTAATTTAGTGGTCATTCAGATTTTTGCAGCTCAGATGTAGTAGGCCTAGATAATAAAAGAGAAGATATTCTCTCATATCTCTTGACCATCTCATGCTCTGCCCATGAGAATTTTACTGAACTTGTCTTCTTTGAAAGAAAAAATTGAAAATAAATTATCTTGTATCAAACTAAATAAAAACTGGTATGAAAAAAAAGCAGGAAAATTATTCTATCTGACACTAATATTACATCTCATTACTTCATTAAAAAATAAGATACGCTCAAAATCCTCACTTCAAGAGATTTCATCAAGATTTTCTTTTCCTTTGGAGGGAAAAAAAAGTGAAAGCAGTTTTCCACCAAGCTGAAGGAGAATGGCAAAAAACCAAACCCAAACTCTACAGACAATTTCTTTTCATAGCAGCATTATCTCAGACTGTGGCTGTAGTCATAAATTCTTGGATGCTCTAGCATTGTCTTTTCTATTCCAGTGGAATCCAACTCATCAAGGTTTTAAGGAGAGGTCTTTCCCCATCTAGTGCTAAAAGGCTATTTCTTCCTTTGGGTTTGGCACTTGAAATTTTTTTCTCAGGATTTCTTACTTCACTCTGTTACTATGAAATAGTGGTGAGTAGTAGTTTAGAGCAGCCTTCCTGACCTGGCACTTCCCAGATCTATGGGGACTATAGCTTCCAGAATTCAGAATTGCCACTTGGGCTCTTTCCTTGATCGGGAGGTTCTTCAGACAGTTACCCTTGGGCTGGTCACTTCATGGCTGGATTATTGCAATGCACTCTACATGGGGCTGCCCCTGAAGACCACCCAGAATCTACAGCTGGTTCAAAATGCAGTGATGCAAGCAAGCTGCATTGGTTGCCAGTCAGCTTCCAAGTGCAATTCAAGGTGCTGGTTATTACCCATAAAGCCCTGTATGGCATAGGGCCTGGATATCTGAGGGACCACTTATTTCAATTGTTTCTGCCTGCCCAGTATGTTCCAGCAGAGTGGGTCTACTCCAGGTCCCCTCTATTAAATATTGTCATCTTGTGGGACCAAGGAAGTGTGACTTCTCTGTTGTGGCCACCACACTCTGGAACAGCATCCCCCCAGAGTTAAGGACAAGGCCCTCAGAAAGATCTGAAAACCTGGTTTTGGCCTCAGGCCTGGAGTTAATGTATTGTTGCATTTTGGCAGCCCTGTTTTGTTTTGTTTCATTTGTGTCACTTTTAGATCATTTTAGCCTGGGATGTTTATGTCATTTTATGTTTCATCTGTTTTTATGGAATTTTTGGGTTTTGTATGCTGTCTAGAGTCCATCGGATTTGGGAGGCTATAATAAATTTTAATCATCATCATCATCATCATCAGGACCAACTGATTTGGAATTCTGGGAATTGCAGTTGTAACCACATATGGAAGCTCCGGTTGGGAAAGCTGGCCTATTTTGTCTCACAGAATTGTTGGGAAAATAAAACTGAGGGGGGCAAGAACATTTATAGGAATGTTAGGATATAAATGCAGTTAATATGAACAACATATTTTTCCTGCCTAATTCATTTAGCAGTAAAAATTGCAGTTGCAGCTGCAGATATTTGTAACATATATCACATATATCACCAGAATCCATCACTATTTAGTTAAGGCTTAATTTATCAGATTTCTTGATCTATGTCTCCTTCTGGGAGTTACTTAACTACAGTTTTATAGAAATAGTGGCCATACCAAATGATCTACTTTATCTGTTGATATTGATTGTAAAAGCCACCATTCAGTTTCAATTTAACCTTATATAACTGGCTTAGACAAAGGTAGGATTGTTGACTTTGTGATTAATTGTAGAATAATTTTATTTGAATGTAATTATAGTTGGAACCACCAATAATATGTGTGGTGTTTTTCTCCATGACTGGGTGTTTATGATGTAATTATCCTGTATTGTTCTAATAGCCAATTAACTGAGCAATAAACTTGAAAGTTAGCTTGGCATGTTATCTAATAGTCTTTTAACTGGACTAGCTGTCACATTACGAACAGCAAAGAAATACGCCCAATGTTCCTGATAGATAATCCAGCCTTAAACTTAATATAGATTCCACCAGACCTCTTTATATAAGCATAAATAACACGTGCATACAGTATGCAACCATAGTCCACAAAATATTACAGTATTCAGTTTTGGTAGGACATAATAAAATAAAAAGACTGAGAGGTGCAGTCTGGTAGCCTGCAAATCAAGGGCATCCACAGGGGACGTAAAAATAAAACATCAAAATGGCAGTCATGACTGCACAGTTGAAGTCCTGACTCTTTTGTATGTGTGTTGACATCACACATATGTACAAAAGGGGTGTGGCTTTAATTGCACAGTCATGACTGTCATCTTCTTATCTGTCTTGTTTTGTTTTTTTAACTCCTCAGACTGCTGCTGTGAATTGTCTGCTATCAGACTAGAAACAAATCAACATTGTAAAAAGCAGATTCTTCTGTTCTTAGAGAAAGCAATGGCAGCTCAAATCAGGGCTGGGGCTGATATAAAGGCACCCGATGATGAGTTTAGCATGATTAGAATTAGGCAGCAATTCTTGAAGTCACCAGATTCAGCAAAGACATACAGAATTGCTCCCAACTAATGTCTTTAGATTGCTGCAGCCCAGATATGCTAACACTGGTTTATTTACTGCAGTCATTCCTTATACACAAAGAAGCAAATCATATACACAGATACACAGAGCCATAATGAGGCTATTATCCCATAAATCTTAAAGTTGCCAGAATCCATCACTATTTAGTTAAGGCTTAATTTATCAGATTTCTTGATCTATGTCTCCTTCTGGGAGTTACTTAACTATGGTTTTATAGAAATAGTGGCCATACCAAATTTGCCCATTCTATATAATCAGGAAATGTATCCATCAGTGTCAATAAAATCCATTCTTCATGAAGTATTCCTAATAATGAGTACGATTTACAAAGGAAGGAATTCTACTGTAAAGAGGAGAATCCAAAAAGGTGTTTTCCACTGTCATAATCTCTCTGTTAACACAAGGGCCAAAACACCACTTATAAGGAATTTTCAAAGATTTCAAATATTTTCTTGGTAGCACTTCCCACAGCAAGTCATTAAATCTTGCCAAAGATGCCCAGCATGATTTCAGAGATATTAAATTAGTAGGCAACTGAGATAACGCTCCTGCTACGCTTTAAAGGAGGAATTCAACAATTACTCCAACTTCTCTGAAACTTAAAATTCCAGATTTTTTCTGATATAAACTCTGGAATGCTATACAGTTTCTAACTGATTTACCATTCGGTTACTCACTATATTCAAAAGTAAAAAAAGTAAACTCTAAAAGTAGCATCTTTTGAAAGGTGGAAGAAAGTCTATTATGGATAAACACTGAATACTTGAAGCAGACTCAGATGAAGTACAAATGTCATGATAACCTTAAACCTACACAAAGATTTCATATCTGTAAGAAAAGTAAGAAAAAAGGAACTGGTACACAAAAGCACAAAAAATCCTTAAAATATCCTAGTGCTCATCAACAAAGCATCCCAAGTTTGCCTTTGCTAGATCACCTAAATGGAATTGTTCCTCACAGAGATTTCTGTTCAAACCTGTGGACTGGATAATATATTATTGTAACTTTCTTTATCACAGTGATAAAACTCTGCACAATACCGTTTCTGAATGAAAAGCAGATGAGCACTGACAGCAACCTGTTTTGTCCTGTTTTCCTTCATTATTATTCTCTCCTTTTTCATTAGAGATAAAGTTCCCAAGCAGATAAACTACAGAATATAACTCCAGTGATTGAAACTGACTTCAGCCACCAATATCCTTAATAAATATGCATTGCAAATGCAGTTTGCTTTTTTCTTCCCCATCAGGGAACTTTTAACTTTGCTATTATTTGGATTCATATTTCTGAAGTTCCCATCTGCACTTATAAAGCTGGAGTGGGGGAGAAGCAGGGAAGAACATTTGCAATTCATGCCATGGCTCTCTGGCAGGAACTCCCCCCCCCTTCCCCAATTAATTTTAAAATTATGAAGTGTATGTTAAGTTACAGGCAAAGTTTTGAAGTTGTTGACATGGGAGCTGATAGTTCTCTAAAATGCTGTTTACTAGGCATGGTCCCAAAATAAACTGTTATTCTTTATATCAAACCATAGGTTGGAGTTTGTACTCTAAAGTAAAGAGAATTATCTGTAAAGTAACTTTGAAACTTATGGACAAGTAGTCTGAAATTGGGATCAAAACTTTCCAACTGTTCATTCCTGCTTCTCTGTAAATATGTGTGGAAATAATGCAAAGGTGGCAGTGGGAAAGGGAGGGAAGCAGAAGAGAAAGGCTTAGTCAAAATAGGACTGGAACTTCCCTAGAAATCACATTATCTTTTTATATAATGTACATTGTTTCATTTAGTTTCATTAACTAAACTTCAGGAAAGAAAAGAGAAGGAGTCTAAATGAAAGTCTTTACTCTAGAGTAAAAAGTGCAAGGAAAGAGAAGAGAGAAGAAAGAGAAAAGTAAGAATATAATAAAGAAAGAGAAAAGAAATATATAAAGAAGTGATTTCCAACCTTCATCACAACGAGAATAAACAAATTTAGTGACTCTTCACTCCAAGGTTACAAACATTTATCTCTTCATCCCATATCCCATCTCTTATCTATAAACAAATTCATAAAACATCATCTTTTCAGTCCTAGTGTCAGCATGAAGTCCATAAAGGGTTGCCAAAAGTAACTTGTTTTAACCTTGATCAAATAAGCCAACCTTACATTCCTTTCTTTTACTTCTAACAGTCTTAATCTTTAGTTCATTAAAATATTGTTGTCGCATTTGATTTCTCTTCATTTCTTCTTTGTCCCATTGCACAGAGTTCTTCTAGGCTTTAACAAGCCTCTTTTGTAAATCCAATAGGAAAATATTATCCAGGTCACTCTCTTAGATTGTCATTTGTATTTCCCTTTTAAATTTTAAAACCTCAGCCAGTTTCCTTTGTAGATCCAGTGAAAAATCCTTTTCTAAGTCATTCTATTGGCCTGTTAGTTGTAAATCCACTTTCAATACCATCTCTATCTTGCCAGATAAAATTTGTTTTACCTCTGTCATTTCTTCAATAATATCTTTGGATGTAGTCTATCCATAGAAGTAGACATCATTACTGACACTGTTGATATTGTGGCTACTATTTTCTGATTCCATTCTTCAAAAGTCTGCTTCAGTATTTCTATTGTTATAACATTTTGCATCATTTTATAGGTTTATATATCTTTCCTCTACACAAATCTTTTTTCCCCTCTAATGTCCAGTTTTTGAAATCATAAAATTGTTTTACTTTGTTATATAAACCATAACAGGATTTATTTCCCATGGGAAGCTGTTTGTTTTTTATAATTAATTCCAAAATCTCTTTGTAAAAGTTTCAATATTCCAATTTTATCTGGACCCTTAGTCCATTTATAACTTTCTAAGATCAAAATTTTATTTAGCTTTTTGCTGTTTATTTCAGATTCTTTACATTCTTAATCTTATGATTAACATTTTCTTTCATTCAGGATTGAAGGCAGACTCACCCGGTGTCTTCAAACTTGTCATTCCGAAGGTCTCTAATAGCTTAGAAGTAGTTAACGAGCAATTTCCAAAAGTGACTAGAAAGTGAGGTTTACAAATTTAGTGTCCTTTAAAAGTGTCTGCTGTGGTTGTGAGTAAGATGGCTAATCCTGTTTTCTCCCACTGCTCAAACCTGTGGAAAACCACTGACCTTTTGTCTTGTGAGAAGCAGCCATCTGGAGCACATGTTAGCAATCTCCCATCCTCTCCTTCTCTGGAGAGATTCCAAGGAACTGATCTACTCATTGGTTCCTTGGTCTTTACCGCAGTTGTCGGCTCTGCTTTCACACAGCTGTCCTCAGTTTGCCATACTTGCCCCGAAAGTACCCTAGAAATCACATTAGTCTGGCAAAGATGCTGTTGTGATGTTGTAGGGATATTGGGAGAAATTGCTGTGGTTTTGAAGCTTTCTCACTGCTGTGGAATCTGACCCAAAACACTATTGGTTTCCCTGCATTCACTGTAAGGATGCTCAACATTTCTAAGCTATATACAGTGGTACCTCGGGTCACGAACTTAATTCGTTCTGCGACTCTGGTCGCGACCCAAATTGGTCGCGACCCGAATCAAATTTTCCCATAAGGTTCAATGTAATTACGGTTAATCCGTTCTGAACCATATGTATTTTTTTTAAAAAAACCTCAAAAATATGAAACAAAATACGGTACAGTGCAGTACGAAGAGAGAGAACGCTAACCTTGCTCGAGGCGACTTCTGGCGTGGAGGACAGGAAGGTGGGTGGGGAGGCGGTTATTGCTTGGAGGGAGAGTCCCCCTCCCTACAGGAAGCCACGACCACGTGTTACAGCAGGGAAAATGGCCGCGGATCCTGTTTGTCACCCGATGCGGAGTTGGCGGACGGAAGCAAAAGTTTGCGAACGGAGCTGTTCGTAACCCGAATTGGTCGTGAACAGAAGCGTTCGTGACCCGAGGTACCACTGTATTGTATAAGATATTTCTTGGAGTTTTAATAGCCCCCTCAGAAATTACTTGAACAACTAGAATGTATTATGATCTTGAACCAAAAAGAAAGAGCAGCAATTGATTCTAACAATGTTTCAAACTATCCCAAATCTGCATCAAGTGTATGACAATCATGTTTAAATAGTAACTATATTACGAAAGGACTCCCACCTCATTTACTAAGATCTTCCAATCCCCTTCCCCACTCCTCCAGCTTTCCGCTATCTTTAGCCTCTTATCCTGCTGCAAAATGCCGTTGTCTTCTCTATTTGTTCTCCTAGTTATGCAGTGGTCTCATCAATTTTCAATCTGCATTTCCCACCAATTTGTCTAGTTGTCATGTTGCTCCAATCCTAACTTGGATATCAACTGTTCCCACAAAGGGTCACCTGTCAGATGATCAATACATGCTATAATCCCAAACTTTGTCTTCTTCTAATTCACTTTGTTGAATTTTCTACCAAAATTGACTATAAAGCCTAATTCTCTTCAGGAAACTTTGGTTTCCAGGAATCTGTCTCTCTCTTTTTACCTTTTACTATTATATATTGATTTTTCTCTTGTTGGTTTTATCTTTCAGCTGCTGAAACCAGGGGGGGAAAGGGAAGCAGCTGGTGTTTGAATATTTTGCAGGCTCTTGATTAGGATGACCAATTAAGATTCATCAGGGGAAAAGATTAAAAAAGGACATATACTTGTACAAGAATTGCCCCTGCTGAATTATGTGACTAGATGCGACCTTGAAAACAGTAACAGTTAATTAAATAGAAACACAACTTGCCAAAATGAGTATGTTAACTGTGACCAGTTGACTGCTAAGCACTCACTTTAATATGTTTAAAAAGTAACAATGCCCCAGCTATTAAACAGAAAGGATAATTTTTTAAAACTCTTTCTGCTCACTATGTATTTATATGTGGTGTAGCTTTGTGGAACTGGTTTTATCCTGTCCTTTAAAATCTCCCCCTTTCTTTCTAGCCTGCCTTGATGTATTCCCTCAACTTTTGACCCTTCTATGAAATACTGTTGCTTTGGGGGATCCTTCTCTGAAGGCTGGGAGTTTCAGAGGTTAAAATTGTGTGAACTGTAGCAAAATGGGGAAACAATAAGTCTTATTAGAGGTTTATTTAAGTTCAGGAGAACACTTATTTGTAGAAGTATTCTGGTTAACAAGAGAAAAAGGAGAAAAAATTACTGCTTTGATGAACTTTCTTCCTATGTGTGATGAAATGCCTAACAGACCTTGCAAACACAGAGGAGGAAGCAAGACAGGTAAGGGAGGAAACCGGACATTATAGAAGCAATTCTTGAGATCAGGGAGGGAATAAACATGAGAGAGTAACTCTGCCTTAATTACACTAGTTATAAATTGTGCAGGATCATCATGGAGAAAAATCTTTGTGGTCGCTAAGAGTTAACAGTAACAATGGCACATAATCAATCAAGTTGTGGAGAAGCATTATTTTGGTTGGCTTTCAAGATACTTTTACTTTACCCTACTAACAATAAAGATCCTTTCAAGCGGTTCTTATTTCCTGAGTCTCCCACCCTTGCAGAGCTTGACAATAATCTTGAAAGCTTCCTCCATGTTCCTAAGGTCTCTTAGGCATTCCATCACACTATGATAACAGTAATTAATAAGATTAATTGTAAACAGTTTGACACTTGAAGAGTGAAAGTTTGGAATGGTGAAGCTTAAGAGAGGGTGAAAAAAAGAGGTCCTTGTTTCTCAGGATTATATTTAATTTATTTGTTGTTCACTGTCTCGATGTTTCTGGAAGGTGGTATAAGAAGACTATGAATAAATTAATATTATGAGAATATTTAGTTGTCGATAGCATTGTCTCCTCATTAAATCTCGTCTACAGTAGGATCTAAGTAATATAGCTGACTATGAGAGGTTTATTGTAGGAGTGGAGAATTTACACCAACATGATCTTGGAGTAGATTATCTTCAACATGATTTTATAATTCTAAATGTAACTAATGTGTAGTTCAGCAAATCCACTTCAAGTTCCTGACAGGAATTGAACAATTGAAAATTACTGCATTCAGTGCTACTGGGAACGAATACACTTCTTCAACAATTCATCCGACACATTTCAGTTTGACTGTTTATAGAGAGCACTGCTGTAACAAAGTAGAACAAACAGAATATATGATGACAATATACTCATTCATATCTCTCAGTTTATTATTTCCTTTCTTTACTATTGAGTAGACAGTACCATTTGTGCCATTCCCACACTCCTACAATTACGGTAGAAACCATTTGATCAAGTTATATGGGAGTGAGATCCCTTTAAACTTCTACCATTTGTCAACTAGTTTTCAGCCAAAAAATTCATAGTCCAATGATGTGAGGAAGTAGCAACTTTGGGGTAACTGCATGTGTTAAGTCTCAGAACCTTTTTCAGAAGATGGTCAAGATGTGCAGCATTAATCTGCAACTGGCAGACAGTATTAGATATCTGGATTGACAAATCTGCCAATGTGGAGTGGTAGGTAAGGTACTAAACTAGCATTGGGGAGACTGAGATTCCCTCAATGTGCAGGTTTACTGGGTGACTTTGGGCCTGTCACTCTCAGCCCTACCACTTAGTGCTGTGGTTGTGAGAAAAATGGAAAGAAAGAAAACCAGATATGCTGCCTGGAGCTTCTAGAGGAAAGGCAAGCTAGTTAGTTATTTAGGTATTGATCTTACACATACAGCTTTGCATCCCAAAGCATTTCAAGGCAGTTTACAGCAATAAAACACAGAATAAAACATTATTTAAAACAATATAAAACAATATTCAATGGAAAAGATTCCTTAAAAACATGGGGGAAAAGAGAAAAAAAAATCTTCCAACATTCATTCCAGGAAGATTAGGGGAAGATATATGCTTTCAGTAGTCCCTAAAGATAATCTAGTAGGCATCTCCAGAATTTCAAGAGGAAGAACATTCCACGTCATGGGTCCCATCATACAGAAGACGTTCCCATAAACAGCCACCAGATGGCATTCAGCAGCTTTCAGTACACATAACAGGATATCCCCCTTATGATCTCAGTGACCAACCAAATCTGCAACAGTGAAGGTGATATGAATGACAGATATCCAGGTCCCAAGTTAGGGCTTATATCTTATAGCAAAACTTCCTGGTTCAGCAGCTAACTGGCAACCAGTGCAGTTGCTTCAATAAAAGTGTAACATCTTCACAGCCATGTGTCCTACTCAGTTGGGATTGTGCATCAGCTGTAGCTTCTGGACCAAGCAGAAAGAGAGCCCTGCCAGACATGACAATTGATGTCAACTCTCCAGAAACTCAGCCGTACATTCAGTAATAGCAAAGACTTCTCAGTCTCAGCAAGGCTAGATAAATGCTTTATTACAGACAAGAAAGAAGTAATATATACACAGATCTACTGAAACAGAGGAATCAAGCCCTACATATATAACAGTCCAGAGTTTAAATCCTAGGCCTTTCTCTCCTCTGCTTTTGAGTCAATTCATTTTTTTTTTTTTTTTTTTGCTATACTTTTCTTAGCCTCAAGGATGGAGAAATTTCTTCCATATTTCAGTAACAGGTCTGTCTGGTCTGAGAATTGTTGAGTCCCACCTCAATAGCTTCATCATTTACAACATACAGTGAGGTAATCTAAATGCAGGGATACCATTGCAATACAACTGTAGATAGGCTGTTCTTATCCAGGAAAGAGCATAGCTGGTACACTAGTCAAAACTAGCAATGGGCCTTCCAAGCCAAGAGGTCCATAGCCTTCCAATGACAATGCTTTTTGAGGCAAAATGTCACAGCATATGTATAGAGTATTACAACATGGTTCACTTTTTTTAATAGCAAATTAACCACATGGAGTCAAATGGGTCAGTCTTTGCACTGTGTCTATAAAGGGCCAATTCAAAAGCTGAAAGTGAACTATGTACCTTTTCTTTCCAAGAGAGTGCAATCCTATTAGGTGTAAATCAAATAAATAAGGGTTTGGATTTTGGCATTTTGCTCAGTGTTATTTACAATTTGCGTAAAGCTGTCATGTCATCTTGAATCTTTTATTCATAGAGTCAGTAATAGTATACTCACTTTTGATGGGAGAAATAAGAATTTCATACCAAACATTATTTCCAAATATGCTGCGATTATAACTCCCAGAATTTCCAATCAAATAGTTCAACATGAATTTCAGATAAATCTAAAATCTAGATTTGAAACAAGCCACTTAGGAATATGGATTAGATTCTACTGTAGATTCTGCTGGGAACAAATTTTCCTACTCACTGCTAGTGGGTTTAATTGGGATGAATGCCAGCAGGAATGACATCTGTATAGTATTTGTCCTTCCCCAGAAAAAGCAGAGGTTAAGGTTATAAAATATGTGAGATGGTTAAGGCCTGATCTGCCTACAAGAGCAGCAGGTTCTTTGAAGAGCAGGGTTTTTTCCCCCAGCCCTACTTCAGATGATCATGTAATGACAATATTGTATGTTCGTGAAGTCATTCCAGAAAATTTCCAGAGAAAGAAAATGCCTTTCTATAAAGAGCCAAGTGCTACTTCATGGATCAAACTTTCTACAAGTTGAAGAAAGAGCCAATGTGTACACTTTAGAAAATAAGGAGGAGGCAAATTGGTCTTGATTATATTTGGATCATTTATTCAATTTGGATTGTTGAATTGATTTGGATTGGATTATTGAGCTAGTTTGAATTGTCTGAATCAGTACCAAGCTGGTA
Source organism: Python bivittatus (assembly GCF_059951505.1). Lineage (NCBI taxonomy): Eukaryota > Metazoa > Chordata > Lepidosauria > Squamata > Pythonidae > Python > Python bivittatus. The sequence goes on along the minus strand of NW_028277098.1, from coordinate 75,789,227 downwards.
CAGGAAAGGATGCTTCCCCATATATTTATGATGCTACAGAGACCTTATGTTACACCCACCAAACTCTTGTTGCAACACTCAATTTTAAAAGAGTGTCTTCAGACATACACATCAGCAACAGCCTTTTTATTGTTTTGTTGGACACTGAGCAACCCACATCCTTCTGCTTTTAGTTTACACCAATTCTTGGTGGTGTGATTGTTCAAAATGTTCTACCCCATCATTTTAAGGCAAGAAAGATAAAAACTGCAAAGTAAATTTTAAGACAGGTTTAATGCAGTTAAGACACACAAAGAAAAAAAAAACTTTCCATAAAAAGGTAATCCCAGCCAGGCCTATTTGCATCAATACCCAAAGTTGTAAAGCATAGCCTCAAGCACCAGATTACCCACTCCTGCCCCAGCAGTTTTCTTACTTTACCCCAGACCTTTGCCTTTCTTCTTAAACGGACTCTAAAGGTTTGTGTGCAGAAAAAGATACAAATATAATGAAGGTGGGTATCATGCTAGTATTCATGAAGTAGAAGTGGCTATAAAAGTGGAATGAATCCTTTCATTCTTGGAGAGCTGTGTCATTCATCAAGGATCAATACTAAAACACTCAGTTCTAACATAATCAAATTATCCATTCCTTGCTGTGTTAATAGGTAGCCATGGAGAAAAAAATCAGCATAATGGCATTTGCAGAAGTTTTATACAAAGTACTAGTCCTGATGTCTTGGAAAGCCATTCTTAAATAAATAGCAGGCAATGAGATTTTGGTCATGTTGCTGAAGATTCCAGAATTTAATCCTTAAAAAATCTGATGGTGTTGCAGCAGAAAATAGAGCTGTATCTGGTCTTGCCCTGCTGTCCTCCACATCCTTCCAGCCACTGTGAGCAGGAACTGGAATTGCGTTTGCTTCAGCAGATGGGTGAGGAATCATCTTCCACAGTTTATAATCTTCAAAGAGAAGCACAAAATTTCAAGGTAGGCCTGAGCAAAAGCAATTCTACTCCCGTGCAGATCTGATGTTACAAAATCCCAGGTATATACAGGTACTATATGAACTTATTCTGTAAAACTATGATTGATTTACCTACATGAAATGTGTATGCAATAGTGCACATACCTGTGCATTTGTATACAATGCCAGATGAAACATTTGTAACCTACTATGGATATGTCTGTTGGCTCCCTCCAGGATCTCCCACTTGACTTTTTTGCTTTGTGACCTGCGTCCACAATATGTTCTTCAGTTTCCAGATGTGCTCACCAGCCAAAGAAGCTCAAGACCTCCAATTTATAATGGAAACCTCCACTACTTATGGTGTCTCTGTATGTAGTGGAAGACATTGGAAAATGAGGATCCTCAATTACGCAGATAGCTTCCACGGACAGAGGAAGCTTGAACATTATCAAGCTGCAGTCTGGTCCTGTAACATCTAAAGAGTTACCCTAGAACATGAAAACAGAATATGAGAACAGAAAAAAAGTATTCCTTTATCATTCTGTCTTCTATTGAATGTGTCTATGTTCCAAAGGATTTTTTTCTGCATTTGCTGTTTCCCCTTGAATGGATCATTTAGTTATTATTGATCATTTAGATATTATGGAAAATACAGATGGTGTTGTTGTTAAATCACTGCATTCCAGTACTATGCCCTCCTGTTTATGGCAGTCTTTCTGATTTTCAGTGAAATTTTGCTGCCAGCCTCTCTAGTGCAGTTTGGCAAGTTCTATTTATGAATCTGGCAGGAAGAGAAGTCCATTAGACATTTGGAGACGTGGTTGGCAGTGACCCATTTTACAGGATTTCTTGCTATTAGGATTTTAATAGAAATGGTTTAGATCCTGATTTGAGGTCTGATCCTGATTTGAAGATTCAGAAAATGCTTCATTTGTTCCCTCATATTTGTTATGAAGACAGAATCTGAAACTGTAGTTGTCATTAACTATTTTGAGAAAGCAACAAATGGCTATAACTATTGTCCATTAATAATCCCTCATGAGTGAATATATTGGACCAAATTGCAGAGAAATAAATATATTTTTCTTAGGCATATTTTAGATTTTTTTGCTTGCACATTTGAGAGAAACCTTCATTTCTTGGCAGAATTTTATGAATTTTTTTAGGAAATGCTGAGTTTTCTGAGGGTATAAAAGTGATGACTTTCATCTGCATAGCTTTAAGTAGGTTATGCAAGAAAAATTCTTCCTGTTAGAGGGTTTCTAAGATTATGTCTGTGTGTGAGTGTGTGTGTGAGAGAGAGAGAGAGAGAGAATGTAAATGGGCACTGAATAAGCAACTGTTACTAAACTGACAAAGAAAATATTAGGGATGATTTTTTCCCCTTTCTTCTGTATTATGTTTGCTTATTTATTTAGCAAATTGTATGTAGTTTGCGTCCATGATAAAACAAAATAAAGCAAAACACCCTAAACCCTTAAATTATCAGATGGCTAGGGAAGAGATTAAGGAAGGAATGAAAAATGAATTAAAATGAATTAAAAACAATTTAACTTTATGTATTGTGTTCAGTTGACTACAAAATAACTGCAACCAAGGTGGGTCAAGGGCGGCTGATGCAAATTCTGAGCAAACACAGTGGTAAAAGCAGAAGTTTCTAAGCATCCAGCATTTTGCAAGTAAGCACAAATGGGTAATCCTTTTAGAACCCAGAGATAACATCATAACTCTTTTAATATTTTTGCTGCTGTGAGACAAACATAGTGATTGAAGAGACCTCTTTTGATCCTGCATCCTCTTCTTACTCTCCTTATCTTATAGGAGAGCTTGTAAAATATGTACATCCTGATTATTTAGGGATAAAATTATATGACATTCCTGTCTTCAGTGGAGATAGGCTCTGCCAAATTTCAAAGAGACAAATGTAGAGGTTCATTAATTATTCAATTATTTTGATTAGAATCTTCCTGTTCAGTCATTCTATTCTAATTTTCTTCCTTCTCCATGACAGGTGCATGTAAACTCTTTTACAAACATGTTTTCTGTATTTCTCTAGTATCTCAAATTGCTTGACAGTTACAGTTTGGTTTAGGCCAGTTTGTAAGGCTCCCACATGGAGCTACGAAATCAGATGAAGCAGTATGATTCACTTTGAGATCCAGCTGAACCCAATGCATGCCCCTAGTTCAGTGATTGCAACGTGTAAGTGTATGTGCGCTTTCATGCACGCTTGCAGGCACATGGATGTGTGGCTTTTTTACTGCAACTTGGAAAGGGAATTATAGACCCAACTGTGTAAACCTTGAATCTGAACTCACTAGAATGTCATCACAGCAGACCATTCATAATATATCCATGATAGTAAGAGCAATTATACAGGCACCCTCCCACTTTTCTATCCTCTACCTGCTGTTCTGGATGTTCCAACACCATCACCAGCTTGGTTGTTCTGATAAAAGTAAATGGCAGTGAGACAGTTTAACCACCCAGGCAGAAAGAAGAAATTGTATAATTTGAATCTTTCACGGTTGGGAGTAATACAAAAGTAAATTGTAATAAATAGAAAGGCAAGACTCAGCAGGATGAGGGTTTTGAAACATGCAGTGCCAAATGTCAAGCATTCTGAGATTCCTGAAACCCTGACTTCAGACTTGTTAATTGGCATTGAGACTTTTTGGGGATAAGGCTGTCTTCACAATGACTATTGTGCATCCTCATTTGTTAGTTTATATTCTTTTTCATTGATGCAGCTTGTGTTGTCATACTTGCATTCATTCTCCCAAGATCTAGCACCAGTTTCTTTCTTTAGATAGATAATAAAAGAAAATCAGACATAAAAAGTAATGTTGATTATATCATTTTGTATAGAAAGGATTTTAAGGCATTTCCCCCCAAAAAATTAAGAACACTTTTCACCTTGGAAAAGGTCAATAATGATGCTAATGTGGAGCAGAATTCTGAAAATGACGAACTTTATATTGAACACCTCCAATTTGTGAAGGCCTAGTTAATATATAGATAGAAATGCCAATACCGGGAAAAGTATCAAAGCACCCATTCCAAGAGTAAAGTTTTAAAGCCTTATGAGCTTTGGAAAAGGCCATATGAAGGATGTTTTTATTCCTATATTCTTGTATACATATTATGGTTCTTTCACTGTTTCTTCAGGAATGTCCTCAATTAAACTCTGTTTGTAGATTTCTCTGAGAGTGTTAAGCATATAAATGAAAGTGACCCATACTTACAACATACTTGGATTCAGATCTCAGAGAAACTATAACTTGATCTATATGAAAAACAAATATCTGACAGCTTTTAACACTTGCATAAAATCTGAATACACAGGAATGCCTTTTGGCTTATCATCAAGTTCCTCAGTCTTCATGATACATATGAATCATATCTTTTATGAAATGTTGGTAAAAATCTGATAGTTTATATGGATGACTTGCTAATTTATTCTGAGGATCCAACTATCCACATGACACAGGTTCAGATTGTACTACAGCAACTTCATCAATACAAGCTAGAAAAACACGCCTTGGATTTATTTATTTTGGTTTATTTGGGATACTACATTTCTCCCAAGGTCATCCTGAAGGATCTTACTAAAGTAGAATCCATTCTGTCCATCCCAGCTCGCTCTCTCTCTACCCCCCCCCCTCCCAATTTGGAGTCTTAAGGACATATAATGTTATCTGGGATTTGCAAGTCTTTGTCATTACTTTCTTCCTTCCACAAAGGCTGTCACCCAGGAAAGGAGTTCTTTTGAAGTATGATTCTGATGCTCAACAGGCTTTTCCCTCATTCAGACAGACTTTTGTTTCACAGCCCTTTCTCCCCTCCAAACCCACCAGATCCCTCACACCCCTTTGCTATTCAAATGAATACATTTGATTTTGCATTAGGAACTGCTTTCTTACAGATAGTTAAGCACTTGGGAAATAGCTTATTGCTCTTGCCTTTTTTTCAAGACAACTCCTGTCAGCTGAAAAGAACGATGATGCTTTTAACAAGATGCTCGTGATCAGAGACACATTTCAATATTAGCACCCTCTCCTGAAGGAGCTTTGCATCCTATCAAAATTTGAACAGACTACAAGAGTTTGGAACACCTGCAGATTTCTCACAAGCTCACACAGTACCACATCAGGTGGGTACTTTTTTTTTCTTTCATTTTAACTTTCACATTGCCTATATTCCTAACTCAAAGAATAAGCAGGCTGATACTCTATCATACTTTCCTAATATTTCCTCCTACACTTTCCCCTTAACTCCTGTGACCTGAAAACTTTCTCCCTGCCACTTCCATCATTACAATATGTGAAACTCTCCTCACTGGAAGGCATATTCCTTCCCTCACATAGCAAATTTGCATCCAACAGCAGCATGACATAGATGTCACCCTGGGAAATACCATCATTGTTATGTAACTACAAGCAAGACAACTGGCTTGAACTTTTGCTTATAGCTGAGTTCACCTATAATAGCTCAATCTATTCTTTTGTCTTCTGTCTCAGTCTCTTCTCCTTCTCCTTCTCCTTCTCCTCCTCCTCCTTCTCCTCCTCCTCCTTCTCCTTCTCCTTCTCCTTCTCCTTCTCCTTCTCCTTCTCCTTCTCCTTCTCCTTCTCCTTCTCCTTCTCCTTCTCCTTCTCCTTCTGCATGACAGTGTTTCAGGCTTCAAACAAGCCTGAATGTACAATCTACATCTGTTTCTTAACCCTTCTCCACTCTCCTCCACTTCTGAGGCGTCTCACGTTCTCTAGGAAGTCCAAACAGCCTAGCAACTCCTAGGAACAATTAGATCTTGTTAAGCCATCCTAGAAATGGGCTACTGATCAACATTGCCAGGAAGCTCTGTCCCCATTGCTATTGGAGACCATGTTTGGCTTTCTACTAGATTCTTCCCTTTCATTTGAGCATCAAAAACCTGGATTCCAAGTTTCCAAATAAAAAGCTGGACTGCTCCTATTTGGCTTTTTCTCCTATTTCCTCCTGGCTTTAGAATGCCCTCAAGCTTTAGATTCAGCTTGCCCTCTGCTTTATACCTTGTACTGACCTCAATAGAACTTTATTATGTCAATGGTCATTCATAGCTCCCATTATTTTTATATTTTTCCAGTGGATATTCTTTTTCTCTCCCTCTAAGATAAGCCATCATGAGATCAGGACTATCACTAGGCAAATGTGTTGCCTATTGCTTGTTCATTCCACTTCACCTAGCCAAGGAGAGTAACATGCACAGCAAGATGATCACAAGAATACTCTACTAGCACTGATCAGATATTCCATGATCTGGCTCATGATCTGTGCCACAAAAGGGAAAGAATGCAAAAAACACAAACCACTTGTTCACAACAAGTTCCCCTGCTTTCAGAATCTGCATCAATCAAATGTTAATCACAAGAGGGCTGACATAATAGCTATAGTAGTCAATAGGAATTTGCTTGCTTTGATTCTGCCATTTGTAACAAGGGGGAGACAGTAGCTAATAGGTGTGCTTCGGGTATTGCTTTGATATTGATAGTTGCTTACTTTGATATGGGCATTTGTAACAAGGCATGAAAGCAGACAAAACCGGTGGTGGCCTGAAGGCCAGGAAGAACTGTGTTATCAGGGAGAGGAATTTGCAAGGCCACAATTCAGTGAGAAAGAAATCAGGCACCAAAATAGAAGGGGGGGGGAGCAAGAAGGGAAAAGTAGAGGGAAATTTATGCAGGCTTTAGTTTTAGCAATGCTTTGCTTTGAGCTGCATGTACCAACCCATAAAGGAGCATTTATCTGAACCAGGCCTGGTTTCATGAGAATTCTTCTGGATTGGGGTTTGGACTTTGTGGACTTGACATGTGCTAATATTCCCTGATCTACTTTTCATCTGAAGCAACAGTCACATAACACCTTGCAAGCACCTATATATGAGTATATATGAGAGCTACTCATAACTGTCATCCAGTTAGAACTAAATGCTTGGGTGAGAGACAGCACTAGAGGGAAAGCAAAATAAACGAGGGGAAAAGTAGAATCAGACACAAGCCTCATAATCTATTACAAGACAGCACATGTCTATTCTATCAGCCATGATTTTGGATTTGTCCTGGACAAGTTAATGAGTGGAAATCCTGAATTCTGCAAATACCACAACTCAAATATATATCATCTAGTGTATTCAGGCTGCACACATATTTGGACATTCATCCAATGTGAGGGTTACAGAACCTTGAATAATTCCATCTTAACTGGAGATGGGAAATAAACAGTTGATGTTTATAATTATATTAAAAGTATGCCTGATTCTTTGCTTTGCTTTGTCTGATCTACAAATCTCAGCTCATAAACAAATGAATTGACCATAACAGTTAAAGCCAGTTCTGTAGTATCAAATATATTAGGAAATATTGGCATAAAAGGAAATGAGGCAAAGATTAACTCCCTATTCTATAACAGCAAAACAAAAACAGAACCTATAACAGCAAAGAGAGAGAGATTAGGCAGAAATGAAAGCTAAACTTGTAAATCCAAGAGATTTGCGAAGTATGGAAAAGGTGTCACAGTTTGCTCCAATGATGATGGGGATTTGGAACTCAACACATTTTTTTTCAGTTTTTAAAAAAGCAGAGCCCTTGCATCTATTAGGCATCCAAGACTGATGAAAAACGCAAAGACGATTAGATTTTTTCCCATGAAAATTGCATTTGACAGAAATTGCAGAAATGGCAAAATTAACTTGCTTGATCAGGGAGAAGACCACAAGCACATTAGTCACTGGAAGTCCTTTATGGACTTTTTGCTGAAAATGGGAAAAAATGAACTGGTGACTTACGGATTTGATGATTAGAAAGGATAAAATATGAGAAGAAGGGAATGATGATGAAAGAGGGAGGACAGATGATAAATTATTTGTAACTGCTATAAAGAAGATTGGAAGGCAATTCTTTATATATTTCCTTTCCTTTCCTTTCCTTTCCTTTCCTTTCCTTTCCTTTCCTTTCCTTTCCTTTCCTTTCCTTTCCTTTCCTTTCCTTTCCTTTCCTTTCCTTTCCTTTTTCTTTCTTTTTTTTATTTACTTTTTCTGTTTATTCATTTGTTCTACATTTTTCTTTATTATTTTTCTTTTTTAAAATCTGTAGGTTTGTTTTTATTACTGTATAAAATCCTTTAATCAAAATTATAAAAAACAGAAAAGAAAATTGCAGTTTTATGTAACCAGCAACATCATTTTCTCAGATGAGCTTATACTGCAACGGTTCAGGAGCAAAGGTTCCTCTAGTACGATCTGCATGAGATGTACCACTCTTTTGTTTTATAATTAAGTGTTTGTAAAGTTATAGAGCTGGGAGGGTATATTTAAACCATGAATCCAAAGCAGATGAAAGCATCTGTGAAAAAGGTTATCTGGCGTTCATTTGAACACTTCACAAAGGAAGAATAAGGAAGTCCACCATCTCTCTGGATTTCGTGGAAGTATACATATCTGATCGGAGCATGCAATTACTGACCTTGAGTTAAGTGACCAAGAACACCAGAAGGACATTGTGTTTTACAGTTAGCAAAAAGCTCAAAAATAAAGAGATAGAAACCAAATATATGGCTTTCCTAGAGACTGAAGGAGCTGATTAAACTAAAATATATTTGGGACTGCAATGAAATGCACAGTTAAACAGCAGGAAGAGGAAAAGAAAGGTAAGAATAAAGGTAAGAATGTTTGATTTCCAGAAATGAAAAAGGGAAAAGAAAGGAAAAGGAAAAGGAAAAGGAAAAGTGGAATGGTTAGGACCTGGCAGCATAAATAGAAACTAAGGTATATAAGGGAAACTTGAAATGATTTGCAAGGATAGGCAGATCAGAATAAACTCTGTGTGTGATGATAGCACATGTATTTACTTATTATTCCATTCCAAATGTTCTGTGATAAAACCTGAACACACAGACACAGACACACATGTATGGTTATACACAGCTTTCCATAACATGTCATTTTATACAGGTAGTCCTGGCTTAATGACCACAACTGGGACCAAAATTTAGGTCACTAAGTGATGTGGTCATTAAGCAAATCATCACATGATTGTTTCACTTAGTGACTGCAATCTGGGTTGCCATCATTAAGGGAGAATCATGGGTCATTAAGACAGTCCCAGGTAAGGAACATGGGGATGACTTGGTGGGGGGCATAAGGTGGCGAAGCCTGGGGAGGCCTGGTGCAGGCCACATATGTTCGGGGGGGTGCTGCAATGTGGCGCAAAGCTGCAGCCACCCCTGGAAGCCTCAGCCACCCCAACCTGGCCCAGCAGTGCTTATGATTTCAGGGGCACTGCAACTTCCTTGACCTGCCTTCACCACCTCACACCATTCCCTAAGCTGCATCTCTCATTCCTTCCCCAAGCCAGCATCCCATTACTTCCCCAAGCCGCACGTCCCATAGCTTCTGCAATCTGGCATCCCATTCCTTCCCCAAGCCATGCATCCTATACCTTCTACAAGCCAGGATTCCATTCTCGCAAAACTTGGGGAAGACCAGAAGGTTTCTGAAGGGTCATGAGAATGACACACTGGCTTGCAAAAGAATGAGACATGCTGATTTGGGGAAGGACTAGGACACTGGCTTGGGGAAAGAATCAGAGGTGTGGCTTGGAGAACAGCATAAGGTGGCGAAGGCCAGCAGTGTGGGGCTTGAGGTGGCATTTCTCAGTGGCAGCAGCAGCACTGGGGCTGAGGTTGAGGCCTGGGGACAGTGGCAGCTGGTTGAAACTGCTGAAGACCTCAGGCCTTTACTTCAGCTCCAGTCCCAGTGCTGCCGCTGATGAGTGCCACTGTGCAGGACGGCCAAAAAAGCATAGATGGGGGTGGAGATAGATGGGTGGGGGGACGTGCAGCACCCCTGTGGTTGTAATTGTGAGCAGGCTGCTAAAGGCCCGAATTTTGATCATGTGACCGCAAGAGTGCTGCAACATCTGTATCTTCAGGCATGGGTGGTAAGTCCATTTTTTCAGACTGTCATAATTTCAAACTGTCACTGAATTAATGGTCGTTAAGTGAGGACTACCTGTATCTAGCTTTTTAATAGATTGAATATAATATATGCTATATATATGGTGTTCTTGATGGCAATTTCCCACAGTATACTTATTTTATTTTGTTTTCTACAAACATTTGAACCAAGAACAGTGGATGGAATTTTGGATACTAGCAATGGCCGAAATTACACTTAAATCTATATTGGTGGATGACACCATTTTTTTCATCTACAAGCAAGTAGTAGTGCAGACTGAAGGACTGACAGCAGAAACAATGGGGAAAAAATGAGAAAGAAAAAAATAACATGATAAAATTTGGAATGTGATAGTTCCAAATTCAGGAATTGCTCTTTGCAATAATGGTACATTCTAAGACTACTTGTTGAGAAACTGTGATGAGAAAACATAAATCTATCATTTACTAGGAGACCTAGCTATAGCGGTACCTAAATAAAAAAGAAGTGCAAAGGAAGAAATTAATGTAACATAGAGCAAGTCTCCTGCTTTTTTTTTTTTTTTTTTTTTGGTCATTTGATCTGATGGAATATAATTTGCTTTTGAAATTTTAATAAAAAATACCAGATTTTTGGTGAAATTTCATTGCACAAAATAGAAATTATGTTTCTTTTAGGCATTTATCTGAATAAACTAATTGTGGATCTTCTAAATATACAGTAGAACATAAACATTTACATAGGCATACATTTTCCAAAATCAATAGAAGCAAATATGTGTAGCTCAGGGTGGAACTGTGGAGTCCTTGGGGTTCTCTGAGCTTGGTTGTTTTCTTGCAAACATTTCATTACCCGGCTAGGTAACATCTTCAGTGCACTGAAGATATTACCTAGCCGGGTAACGAAACATTTGCAAGAAAACAACCAAACTCAGAGAACCCCAAGGACTCCACTTTCCAAAATATTAAAAGCTAGTTTGCAACTAGAAAAAAGCATGCGTGAGCATTTTACTGTTGAAAAATACTTGCAAAAAGTGTGCAATCTAGGAAAAGGGCGTATATAAAATTGGATATTTGCAAAAATGTAAACAAAAAGTCATATTAATAATTATGTAGGCTTTTTCTACCAAACAAATGAGGTCAAAGAGAATGTGCATTTGGTAAAGGAAAATTTCAACAAAAATAAAAATGGCCGAATCACCCCTCCTTACTTTTTCCCTACCAGGTATATTACATAGGATTTCAAACTAAGAATTAGAGATGGAATCCCAGTTGTGCATTGAATGCTTTAAGGAGGGAACAGAATTGGCTTCACACAGATAATGGCTAGAAATTCCTTATTATTGGGGGAAAAAGTTTCCATGTAGGAGGAATATGGTCCAAGATATAAATCACTATCATTGGTCTTGCCACGTATGTAATGAGTTCAGAGAACAAATGCTGTACACCTGAGATTAAAAAAAAGAATTTTTTACTTCAGTCAACAACAATGTAATCTGTTTGGCTTAGTGGCAATTACTGAAAACCATTTAGCTGACATTATACATATTTGCTCTGCAGACTCAAAGGCAACCTAAAAGCAGGAGCTTCATGTTTTGGCTGCCACTTGTTTTTAATTGTGGACTGGATTCATTTTATTGCTGTGGTTTCTAAAGTGTGAAGCAGGCAGACTGCCCTAATGAGGTTGGGACACTTGCCAGGAAGATACAAAATTCTCACTAATCCTTCTCAGTGAATTTCTTTTTTGTGTCAGACTCATGCATGAAGTTAGCAAACAAAGTAAGGGTTGCTGGAGTGAATGCGCAATGGTCCTAATGCAATAGAGAGTAAATCAATCTTAATGCTATTAGCTGGGCCTGGACTTTAGGATAACTCGCCTCAAAAAACAGCTGACCTCTACAATGTGCCTGGAGATGTCTCTCATTCATTCATTCATTCATTCATTCATTCATTCATTCATTCATTCATTCAATTTTTTTTATATAAAAAGAAGAAAAAATACATAAATGTGGTTTAACAAAAAAGTGAAAGAAAAATACAACAGAGGAAAAAAGTTAATATTATATATATTGTTATATATCATTATAACAATAAACAATTTCAATTCCATATATGCTTGTCTAATACAAATATTATTCAAGTACATATATATTTCTAATAGATTTATATGACTATCATGTTTTTTTTAACCTACTGTATTTTGTATAAATGAGTCCTATATTTCACTATACTTGTCCATACAAAGTCTATGTCTATGGGCATTCCAGTCATAAGTGGCAAGCGCAATCAGGTCTTCAACCCATTGAATAAATGGGGCCATACATTTATCTTTCCAATGCCGCAATATCAGTATTTTGGCCATAGTAAGGGCATGGAGAATCCATTTACATTGTCCAGATGTCAAGTTCCATGTACTAGGTATATAGTTCAAAAGAATATTATCCTCTGAAAATGTTAGCTTTTGTTGCACAATCATATTTATATAGTCCACTACTTTCTCCCAAAACCTAATAAGTATAGGACATTGTAAGAACATATGTTTTAAAGAGGCATTGTCCTTATTACATCTCCAACTAAATGCTGTTTTTGACAATCCTTTTCTATACAGGTGCAGTGGAGTCCAATCAATTCTAAATATTATTTTTGTTGTTTAAGTCATAGTTTAAGGCCCATTGACACTCTTGCTATAGAAGTTAAGACACTCTTCCATGGTCTAGGCTGGAGACGTCTGTCTTGATACTGCCCAAGCTCACTGCTCCACCTGACAATTAATTAATTTTTTTTTAATCATAGTAAACCATAATGGGGAGAGGCATGCAACTCATTTTTCATTCCAAGCATGCATCCAAGCTCTGTGAAAGCCCACAGGCCTTATTAGAAAAGAAAAATTATGAATGACTGTAGTCCACTTATTTATTTATTAATTTATTTATTGTGGATTCTTTGCAGCTTTATCCCACCTGTTCTATCTGAGCATGTGTGTGTGGGGGGGGGGGGAGGGCTGTCTCTCCTAATTTTATCCCCAAATAGTATGCTTTGAAGTAAGAGAATGACTGCTTGAAGTCCCCCAGTGAGCTTTGTGGTTGCAAGGGGATGCTAGAACCTGGATTTTCCCATTCTAAATCCTAGTTCTTCTCCACCAGACTAGACTGAGCTCAGCTACCCAACAAAACTACAACTAGCTATGGGTAGTACGAAACATCCTGAGGTTAGGAAGGTGTAATGGAACAATCTCCCCAATTCCAATTATGTGTGTGTGTGTGTGTGTGTGTGTGTGTGTGTGATTGGCCATGCCGCTGATGACAGCCATTTTATCAGCTGGCATGCAACTCATGATAGCTATTTTGTAACAATACCTACAACATTTTTGGAACATTGTCCCTGGCATAACACAGAACGCTAATTATGGCCATCAGCACCAGTCAATTGTATATTCTGTTTTAACTGTATTAATAGCAATTCATGAGTTAAAGCAGAAGAGGCCATTTTAAAGCTGGAAAGACAAAATGATTGAAAACTGCATTATTCTCATCAGTGTTATGAAAATCCAGTTTGCCTTCCATGTTCCCATTTTCAGCAAGTCCTTCTTTGTCCCTGTAGGTCTTCAGCTCTGAAAACAAAGCCACACTGAATGGAAGCTTTCTTTACCAGGCCTTCTATACACTGTCTTCAGTACAGTCACACTGATTTGTCAATTTGGGGGACCTGACTCCAACATCTGTCCATACTTTATAGCATGTTCTAAAATGCCTGAGAACCGGATGGCTTTAAGTCCTTCACTTGTCAGCATTAATCAAGCATAAAAGCAAGTGACAAGCAGATTTTGCTGATTTAATGAATAATTCCAGCTCATTTGGTCCATCTAATTCAAACTATTACAATTGAATATGAACTGACTACTGACTGTCCCAGCTCATCTTTGTCAATATATCTAGATACAGGTCAGTGCAGGTAATCAGGTTTAGAGAAGTTCAGAATGTTGCTGAGCCTTTCATACATCTATGGATGCATGCATTGTATATTTCACTTCACATTTTGCCCTTGTCATTATTGTGAAGCATCTCTGTTGGACAACAAACCTTTCATCTCTACTGGCTGTGCATAAAAGCAATCCTTTTGTCATTTTTATGCTACCTTCAGTAGACATCAGGTCACTGAAGGGAATGCATTCACAATAAACTATTTAATAAGCAAAAACAACCCTATCGATCTAGTTTGAAATGGCCTTCCAACTGATCCTATTCAGTGTACTTATTTTCTGGAAGTTAGAAATTATTATCACAGACCTTTGCAAGCAATAGAGAGATAAGACCTTAAGTCTTGCAAATGCTACACTTTTACAAACAAACAAATGGGCATCACATGTGAAGGATAGGAAGTGAAAAATTATAGTCCTTGCCACAGGATTTAATTTATCAACAGAAAGGCACTTAAAGGTTATCAATCTTTCCCAACCTCACAGATAATTGTCCCTGAAAATTAAATACATTGAATAACTCAGGAAGGAGGAAATTGGAAGTTGAAATTTCTGAATATGGTATATCCAATAAACAGAAGCAAATATGATAAGAAACAGCCTTGAAGGTTGATTATTGTTTTTGTCCAGAAAAACAAATGTTTATTGCCACTATAAATTATCTGAATGGAATATACAGCCTCAAAGAGTTACTTTGGACATGATTAGGCCATCATTTATGCTCTGACTGATTTTCATGTAAAGTGAGAAAAAAGAGGTACAAAGGTCAAGTGAAAGGAGAGATGAACCATCTCTTGTCCCATGCTTTACTTTCCTGCAGCTGGTACTTCTAAGTCAGGGGTAAGCAACCTCAGTTCTGAGGCCCCCTAACATATTTGATGTGTGGGAGGGAGCTCTGGAGCAACTACTTAGCCACAATTGCTAAAAATTGGTTGGTGTAGTTTTCTTCCATTTTGACGTGGAAACATTAAGAAATGATTATATAAGTCACAAGATGGCTTAGCCACTTTAAAAAAAAAAAAGATTTTCCCCAAACTTCAATTAAAAGGACTCAAAAATCCTTGTCTTGCCTGCTCTGCATAATACTGTACTTCCCCTTCACACACTCACACACTGGGATCCTTGGACGGAAGGCCTGTGGGAGGAAGCTTAGATCTACTTTGTCAAACAGCTACATGTGTGCAGGCAAAGCTGCAAAAAGGCAAAGTGATTTGCCTCAATTAAGTATATTAATTGCCGCCAATCCTTCCTGTTGTCTCTTAATATCTATCACTTGCAAAAACCAGAAGAGGCTTCTGCATAGGTGCTGGGCAGGTGCATAAGCCTCCTCCAGGTTATCTTCAGATCTCCTCTTAGCATCCAGCTTCCAGCTTTTGCAAGTGCTGGAAAACAGCAAGGAGGGGTTAGGAAGGAGAGCAAGGCAAAGCAACATGATCACTGGTCTGAGAAGCAAGGGGCACAATGCTTCATGAAGCAGCTTCAAGGGGAAGCTTCACTTGGATTTCAGATCAAAGCTGAAGATCTTCAAACTGTACTGGATACCCTCTATCCATCAAATGGCTGCCCACTCCCGCTTTGGGTCATATGTACTGCTGAGCTGCAATTTGCTACACTCCCATCCAACTGTGAATGATGTTGGAGATGTAGCGGAATAATATTTGAAGAACCAAAGGTTCCCCATCTCTGATCCATGTACTTTTTTTCTTTCCTGTCTTTCTGGGAAATGATCTTGGAGATAGGTAAACTGCCTGGATGAACAGAGGAACACACAAAATGTACACATACTCTGGTAAACACCTTTGTCCTCTTCACAGTATCTTTCATGTATTCACAGGTCACATGGAAAAGAATTTAGAAATGGCCTTGGGGATAGAGAAGGAATGAATGAGCTTGCTTCATTCTAGAGATTAATCAAGCTTTTTTTACAAGCATAAACTCACACAGCACAGAACGTGCTGCCTAAATATTCTTCATGATGTAATTTCTTAAAAGTCAGAATTATTATGGTGGTTGTGGATTTTAAATACTGATGTTACTTCTTGGCTTTAGCTTAAAGCATTTGGTTGATGTGAGATTTTGATATTCTGCTTTTTATATATACTGTCATCATTGTGGGCATGAGCTAAATGTGACATCTCACCTCAAGCATGGGCATGCACTGGCAGGCCTGAAAAGCATGTAAAAGGATGCTAGTTGGAGGGATGGTGGCTGAAGGATTTCTTTCCTTCTGACAGGAAAGGATCAGCGAAGAGACAGCTTAACAAAGCCAACCAACTTTCACAAGGCTAAACTGACTGGCAAATAACATTATTACAAGTACTATCTTTTTCTTTCTCTCTCTCTCTCTTGCACACCAAATTGTCCTGCTTTGCACCCTCAGTAAGGCATTCCTTTCAATGATGATGATGATGATCAAAACCTTACCCTGAATGTATGCAGGGAAGCTGTCAAGACGTCTCTTTCCTTCTTTGCCCAATCTCCAGGCAACTGTTCAGGACTGACAAGACTGACTGAGCAAAATTGTACAGCCCATGAATATGTTTTGCCACATAAATCTGATTAAGGCACTCTGGAAGAGAGAGGGAGAGAGAGATGACAGTTTTGACATTAAGAAGTGAAGATGGCTTAATCTCCATCTGTGTTACAATTCTTGATGCTTTTCTGTTATTCCAAGTATTCCAGATCATCTGGAACATTCATTCTTTCATGGTTGCTATTCTGAAGATTCAGGGAGCTTTTATAAAGTGATACGTTATTGTATTCAATGGTAGAAAGGATTTGTGCTCACCCAAGAGGGCATATGCAGTTTTTCCAGTCCCACAGGTTCTGTACCATACTCTGTATGAGTCTGAGCAACCTTCAGTTTTCACAAGAAACTTTTTAAAGGACACTTAAATAACCTGTAGAACATTATGGGTTGGAAATGTAGCATCTGTGCATGCCAAAATGCCTACATATTCCTAGTTGGTATCTGTGGAGCCCCCAAATTAAATTAACTTAAAAAAGAATAACCCAGATCTCATGAGGTCATCAAATTGCATCAGAGTTCAGTATTGTCATGTGAGATCTTACAAGATCTCAAGAGTAAGATACAATTTTATGCATTTAATTTTTAATTTCATTTCTTTTGTAGCTGGCATCTGAAAAGATTGCCATTTCCTGACCTAGATGGAAATGGAATGAATTCATCACTATCAGGATGAAAGAAATAGGATAAAAATTAATATGAAAAAAAGTGATACCTAGCTGGAAAGTAAAACAAAGCTTGATGAATCTCTAGAATGATGCAGTCTTCAGATTTTGAAGTCCTTTTAAAAGGTAGAGGTTAGTTGGTTACGTTGTTCATTTGTTTTTACCACTACCAATGGGCATTGTCATTTTTTTAAGCTTAATTTTGAAAAAAAAGAAATCCTTGCTATATGATGTAAGCCGCCCAGAGTCCCCCATTGTGGGGAGATGGGCGGGGACAAGTTTACTAAATAAATAAATAAATATGAAAATATTTTGGGCAGTTTTAGTCCAATGAAGTCTCTATTAAATAAGAGATTTGATTAAGTTGATTAGGCTGCTAGTGGCCTGGATCTTCACAGTCTGATATGATCTGTGTACATGCCTCAAGTGAATATAGGATTGCAGGCTAAATCTCCTATCAGCTGTCAAGATCACAAAGATTCTATGACATATCATCTCAATAGTGCACCCCAATAGAGACCCAGTTTGGTGTAGTGATTAAGGCATCAGGCTAGAAACCAGGAGACTGTGAGTTCTAGTCCTGCCTTAGGAATGAAGCCAGCTCAGTGATCTTGGGCTCTCAGCCCTGGGAAGAAGGCAATGGAAAATCCCTTCCAAAGATTTTGCCAAGAAAACTGCAGGAACTAGTCCAGGCAGTCACCAGGAGTCAACACTGACTTGATGGCACAAAAACATACACAAAAATTTACCCAGATAATGTAAGTGTGATTAACTCACTTACTGGCCCAAATACATCCAGTACCTGTATTTAGTGGGGATTTGAATCTGGCCTCTGTAGTCCCAGTTTGTCATGTACACTAAAGTTGGTTTTATCAGAAATTTTGGTCTTACTGAAATCAAGGTAATTGTGTTTGGATCAGGTGATGATCAGTGAGGGATACTATTTTATTCCTGAAACTACAGAGTTGTAATGTTAGCATGCACATCACATGCCTGATTGTAGCTTCTCAGCTTTTATTGAGAGAAAGAGCCTGAAAAGACAAACTGATTTATTTGATCTTGTACCTGTAGGCCAGCTGGAATTGCCTTGAAAACAACATTGAGCTACCATCTGAAGGAAAGGAAAAAAGGAGGAAGATCTGAAAAGTATTCCTTCTCTTTTTGATCTCTCTTATTCCTTGAAAAAGAGAGTTTGTCAGCATGTTAAAGAAATGAAAGTGAGCAAAAGACAGGTCCATCAGGAGGGTCGTCTTAGACGCCAAGAAACATGAAGCCCAACAGAATCCAAACTGAAATTAGATCTTTAAGCAATATAGGTCTGGGACTGAGGGAAAGCCTACAGCAAGTACAAAGAAATCCAACTTTTTCATCAAATATATTAGAGCTGATTTTGCAGTCACCCATAATGCAAAGAATACTATTCACTGTTTGTTTGTCTTTGAAGGATGTGCCAATCAGAGTAAATATTAGTTTTACATACGCTATAAGACAAAATGGTAAAGTTCTAAGATAATAGAGTAGATGAGATCACTTCAGAAGCCAGTTGGGAGACATCATCTTTAATCCATCCCTCATTAAGTAACACTCATCCTTCCCCCGTTGTGCTGACTTCCCAGTTACATATATATATATATATATATATATATATATATATATATGTATGTGTGTATGTGTGTATGTGTGTATGTATGTATATGTATGTATAGTGAGGTATTCTAGTGATGCAGAACTTTAACTTGGACACAAATGCTTTCAAAATCTTCCACCAGATCTATGGACACAGAAATAAGGTCTATGGATAAGGTGTCTGAATTCCCCCATGCTAAAGAGAAATTCCCCACGCTAAGGAGAAATGTTCTTAAGGACAAGCTTCTGCTATGGGGCAATCACTGAAGAAGACAAATGGGAAGGATTTCCTCATGATGCTTTCCTCTGTGTTTTAGATGACATGTGAGCAGCCAGGGAGGCAATGGAACCATGGAGTGAATGCATTTTATTTGTAATTAAATTATAGGAATTATTTCTTAAACTATATGTATGCTGCTGCATTTCCATATGCAAATTTTATATACAGTATATCTGTGTCTTTTGGGGGGGGGGGGAGGATCTTACCTAGCTTACCATTCTTTAGAATGAGAGCACCTAAATCAATCCAGCCAGAATTTTTCTTGCCTCCCTCTACTTTATAGGCCCCCCTCCCTCTGTAATATTAGGCAGATTTAGATGGTCCTTGCAATATTTTATAGCCATCATCACTATAAAGTTCCTTCCTGTATTGCAATGTATGTTTTTATATTTCACTTTTTAACTTCTCTTCCTTGCTTAGCATATGGAGACACCAAAATGAGAAAATAAAACTCTTTCTCAGCTAAATCTAAATAAAACATTACTGAACCACCATTTGTTGTGATAAT
Organism: Python bivittatus; assembly: GCF_059951505.1. Lineage (NCBI taxonomy): Eukaryota > Metazoa > Chordata > Lepidosauria > Squamata > Pythonidae > Python > Python bivittatus. Next base: position 75,769,729 of record NW_028277098.1, on the reverse strand, counting down.
GGAAAGGCTTTTTTGTGATTAATTACCAGGTTATTTCACAAATATGACCAAATTATATTAGCTGTTTCCTTCAGCCAAATACCAGAACAAATGCCTTTATTTTGCAAACTAATCAGTTCTATTTAAAAGGCCCATTCAACACACAGCATCATGGATATGGCAGTTTCCTAGTTATCAAGATTAAAAAGAATCTGTGGTTGTTAAGAAGACCTTAGAAAGAGTGTGCCGTGCTGATCGGCTCCTTTCAGACTGTGATATTTGATTAATGATATCTGGTTAAGTATCTTATCACAGCATTTCTTTATTGATTCTGACAACCAATTTCAATACGTAGGATAATATCTACGCCTAAATTTAGAAAACGTGCTGCAAAGCAATGTTTAATTGATTGGTGAGAAATGTTGTTAGCACATATATCAACAACTGTGTACCTGGGTTGTCAGAAACTATTTACAAATATGAATGATGCATTCAAGAGGTTTTAGCCCTGCTAGAATTGCTTATGTCATGATGTCACCACCCTGACAAGTTTAGCAGAGAACGGGTTCATCACTGAGGATATTGGGGAAACTGTCCATTGATTTATTTTCAACAGAAATGATTCTGTCTGCCAAAGCAAAATTTGTCATAGTACAAATGGACACATAATTCATGGAGCCCATGTCTATCTAGAAGTACTCCACGGGTCCAAAATGAGGTGGAAAATGAACTTATGTGTTTAAAGAAACCATACATTTGCGATATTTAGCTAGGTAGCTAGGTATTTGGAAATGTTACATAAAGAAAGCATATTAGGGACTGTTACCTATAGAGAAGCATGTACTGGAAAAAAATTAGTACAAGTTAATACTTTAAGGGAAAAGGACAGAAGAAAAGAATGTATACTCATGCAACACTGTTATGGATAGGATATACACAAATCAGTACATCCTTACTATGGTGAGACATAAATCACAGATACACTATCTATAGCAGTGTTTCTCAACTTTGGCAACTTTAGCATGTGTGGACTTCAACTCCCAGAATTCCCCAGACAGCCTTCTGGGGTCCCAGCACCTCTGGAGGGTATGAGGTTGGGGATGATTTATAGATGCATTCCATGTAAACACAGAATAAATTATCTCTAATTCTAGCTCTTTGCATATTTCATTTCAGATAACTTCTCCTTTGGGAAATAGTTAACTGATACTTTAGGTATACTGCAGATGCAGCTAAAACTTGTTATTGACTTTTGAGGCTAACAGACTATCTGAGAAATCACAGAATGTTCTCAATGTCAATTTAATTTGATTCCCAAAAATATTCTTCTTAGATTCCTTTTCAGTATTTATTTCCTTTTTTGTATTCTTCACAGGCTTTATTGCCCTGAAGTGTGAATGAACTGAACATGTTCATATTATTAATTAGAATGAAGGGTCATAGTCTGATTTGGACATGGTTAGTAATTTGACTTGTTGAGATGGTCTTGCCTTGTTACTGAATTTGCACACTTGTCAGTGGCACCTAGTGAGTTTAGCAAGACTGCTGGGACCATATGATTTTTCTTGATCACTTCTACAAGGCAGAAAAGATAGAACAAGTCACACCAATTACTCTTCTTGACTTTAAACTATCCAAATTTATGAGCGGCTGTCAGATTCTATGGTTTAATTTTTTTCTTACTGAAAAAGGATAAACTGTTCTCCTTTTATATACACTGGGTACATCAATCATATGGAAATCCTGTCTCCCCACCCAAGCTTGCACAAATTACTGTGCCTATTTATTCATTTATATATTTATAATCTGCCTAATAATACGAATGTGGATGCGAGACAAAAAGAATGAGAGTGATGTCATAAAGGGCTCTTTTACATGCAGATAATACAATTAAATATAGCAGATTCATGTGGCAGTTCTGGAGTCACCAGTATAAAAAAAACCCTGCTTCAAAACTTTTATTAAAAAGGTATGTGGGAAAGAAAAAATAATAATCTATTAAAATAACCTAGGTAATGACAAAGCCATCTGGCCATTTTTAAGGATCAGCTGAAAGAAATTGGGATAATCACAAAATAACACAATCCTACACACTGACTTGAAGCAATTAATTCAGTTGTGCTGGCTTCAGTGGATACATCTATGGCAGTGTTGTCCAAACTTGGCCACTTTAAGATGAGTGGACTTCAACTCCCAGAATTCCCCTGCCAGCCATGCTAGCTGGGGAATTCTGGGAGTTGAAGTCCACTCATCTTAAAGTGGCCAAGTTTGGACAACACTGATCTATGGGATTGTACTGTAATGGTTATAATATAACAGTGTTTTCAGCAGGACCTTCTCAGGGGCCCGCCAAATCAAAATTATTTGCCAGATATTGAGGATATTTGCAAAAATTGAAAACAATGTCACTCTTCTCATTATTTTTTCTTATTTGTCAAAATATAGGGGTTTTCCTGAAAAATATTTTATTTATGTTAATATCTAATGAGTTTAATGTTATTATTTTTACATGATTCAATAAATAATATTCTACAAATGCATCACTTTTAATTTTTTATATATGTAACCCATACAAACAAAAGCTCTTTTGTCCTCCATAATTTTTTAAAGTGGGAAGGTGTCCTGAAAGCAAAAAGTTTAAGAAACTCTTCAGTATAGCAAACTGCCAACCCTTGACTACTTTCAAATGTGCTATTCCCTTCCAAAATCAAATGAGATTAGATCAAAATATATTCAAACTCTAGACACTGAATTAAAAAAAAAACCTGAATTCATGGATATAGTCCACCTTCCTTGTAAGTTTTGATGATATATTAAGCAGAGAATATGCTGAGGTCTTAAATTTACCCTTTTCATCTTTATATTAAAAACTCACCACACCTTTATTGTAGGTACTGTGAGAAGGCAGGGAGAAGTGAGGGCCTCAAACGAACCATGTTTGCTAGGGGAGAGCGCTGTGCACCATGGGGCAGCCTTGAAGGGGACGGCAGGAGGGAGGATGGGCAGAAGGCACACTCGCACCAGAGTGGAGAGGGATGGCAGGAGGGAGGAAAGACTGCAGGCAAGAGGCACGTTCGCACCAGAGTGAAGAGAAATGGCAGGGGGTGGCTGTCGGGTCAAGTGGGGATTGGAATGTGTATTGCACTGATTGAGTGGAATGTCTGCGGTTTTGCGGTTAATTAGCGGTGCTCCGGGGCGGTAAAAAAGGTGAGATTGTGAGCCAAGCCCTCGTAGGAGGGGGAGGACAGATAGGGGGTATAAAAACCTGTCAGACCTTGCTTCGGGGTTCCTCCATTGCTGCGGGAGGGACCCACCTTTGCAAACGTGCCCAATAAAAACTTCTGTCTACTGGACAACCGAACCCGTGTCTGTCGTTTTCTGACAAAATTGGCGAGCCAGCCAGGAGTCCTCGACATGGACCGGACTGTGGGGAACCGGTGAATAATCAGCCGTAACACCCCGTTGAGGTGTCTCCCGTTTTCCCCGGAGTTGGGTCCGGGACGGGACTCCAATCGCTAGTCAGACAGAAGTAAAGAGGAAGTCGGCCGACGAGGGGACCTCCGGGAGGTCTGGTGAGTACAGCCTACCCATAATCTCAGGGAGATTAGCGTGGTTACGAGGCGTTGGACGCCGCAAGGGGACAGAAGAGTCGGGGACCTTCTGTAAGGTGGGAAACGTAGTCAGAAAGGATGGGTAAGGCGCAGAGTAAGAGTGTAAGGCCAGGGGCCAGTGGGAAAAACGCAGTAGGGGGAATCTCCACGGATTCTCCATTAGGACAATTGTTGCAACAATGGGAGACACCCTGTTGTGTCCATTCACCAGGGGTCTGGAAAAACCGACCATGATAACTTTGTGCACTAAAGAATGGCCAAAATATCCACTAGTGGACCCCGAATTCCCCTACCATTGGGATACTCTTGGAATCCCCAGTAATTACTGGGTGACCCAACTAAAAAAAAACTACATTGTGGAACATAAAATGTTAACACAGGAACCCTATGTGGAAGTCTGGTTCCATGTTCATTGGGAGGGGCCTCGACCCAAGTTAGCCAAAATTTTTGTCCAAAAAGAACAGGAGGATGAGGAGGACCTCTGGCTGACTGGACCTCAATGGGGGCCGCCACCTCCTCCTCCTCCTCCTCTTCCTACTGCTCCCCCTCCGGCGCCCCCACCCTATCCCGGGCTGCGGAAAGAGCTGGACCAGCTGAACCAAGACATTCAGAACTTGCCCTTTATTCTAAGGTCGGCCAGTGCCTTCCCCGTCCTGGAGGTCCCGAACGGAACGAACGCACAGGGGGTGGCCGTCACCAGTTATGTAACGGTTCCCATCAAACCCAATGAGTTGAGGGAATTAAAAAAGACCCTCCCTCGTATGCAAGAGAACGCCCATACCGCCGCCGAACAATTGGAACTTTTTCTTGGCCCGGTGGAATACTCCTGGGGGAACTGAATTACATTTTAGCCCACCTCTATACGCCAGAAGAGAGGGGCCAGATTCGGCGAGCTGCGCTTGGGGCTTGGGAGTGAAGGAATGCAAATGTCCCAAATGCCCCGGCCGCGAATACTAAATTCCCTCTGGCAGACCCAAATTGGGATCCCAATAATGCTGAACATCGGGAGAACATGAGAGGAGTTTCCCCCTGTACGACTAGGGGGGTCATGGTTCCCCAACCGGGACCCACGGGGAACCCTTGGTAAACATCACGGTGGGTCCCACCAGCGAGGATCAGCAGTTCCTCGTGGACACCGGAGCCTCTCGAACATCGCTGTGCCAACCGATCCCAGGGATTGCGAAATCCCGGGGCACGTCGGTATCGGTGATGGGGGTGGGAGGCTCTCCGGTCAAGGCAAACGTACTGGAGGAAGTGAGACTGGAGTGGAATGGGAAGGAGGTAACTGCAGATGTGTTACTGATCCCACAGGCGAGAGTGAACCTGCTGGAAAGGGATCTAATGGGTAGTCTAGGAATGGAGTTGTGGAATGTGGAACAGGCAGAAAGGATGTGTTTGTTGTGGGAGGTGGACATGGAGGTTGTGAACCCTGAGGTATGGGCAGGGGAGGGGGGGCGGGTCGGTTTCGCATAGCCCCAATTAGCATCCCCTTGAAACCAGGGGTGACGGGTTTGTGGCAAGCCCAATACCCGCTGTCCCGGGATGGGAGGCGTGGGCTGAAGCAACAACTGAGATGGACGGTGCTGCCCCAGGGGTACACCGAGAGCCCCCTCTTGTTTGGACAGGCATTGGAAGAGAAACTCCAGGGGTTCCGGGCCCCTGGGGGTTCTCGGGTGCTGCAGTATGTGGATGATTTGTTGGTGTCTGGAGAGAAGGAAGTAAAGGTGAGAGAAGACTCAGTGGCTTTATTGAACTGGTTGGCTGAGGAAGGATTGAAGGTGTCAAAAGGGAAGGTCCAATTTGTGGAAAGGGAGGTCAAGTATTTAGGACATGTACTCCGGAAGGGCGAGAAGTTGATTGATCCTTCTCGGATACAGGGGATAATGCAGTTGAAGCCCCCTCATACTAAAACAGAGGTGCGGCGGTTTCTGGGTCTAGTAGGATATTGCTGGCTATGGATAGATGAGTACATGAGCAAGGCTCAGTTTCTGTATGAGAAGTTGAAAGGATCATCTGACAGGGTAGAATGGACAGACAGGGACACAGAGAAGTGGGGAGAATTACGAAGGAGCCTGGTGACGGCCCCGGCTCTGGCTCTACCGAACTTGGCCCTCCCCTTTCACCTATACGTTACAGCCCATAGGGGAACTGCCATTGGAGTGCTGACTCAGAGACGGGCTGGGAAATATCAACCAGTGGCCTTCCTGAGCAAAGCCCTAGAACCAGTGGTGAGGGGATGGCCGACTTGTGTGCAGGCAGTGGCTGCCGCTGTTGTGTTAGTGACAGAAGGGAAAAAACTCACTTTTGGGAGCCCCGTGATTGTCCATTCACCCCATCAGATCTTAAGTGTGCTTAGTCAGCAGGCGGCTGCTTGGATGACAGAAGGGAGGATGTTGAAATATGAGACAGTTCTCCGGATAAGTCCTGATGTGGTGGTAGGAACAGACAGGAATTTGAACCCAGCGGAGTTTCTTGCGGGGGAGCGGAAAGAATGGGAGCCGGCAGAGCACGAGTGCTCCACCCTGTTGCAGCTGCAAACAAAGACCCGGGAGGACCTGCAGGAGGTCCCGCTGGAGGAGGGTGAGGTCTGGTTCGTGGATGGGTCTAGCCGAGTAGAGCAGGGACAAAGGAAGTCAGGATATGCGATAGTGACGGCGGAGGGAGAGACAATAGAGAAGGGGGCACTACCAGCGGACTGGTCGGCTCAGCTGTGTGAAGTGCACGCTTTGAAACGGGCACTAGAGTTGGGAAAGGGAGTGTCCCTCACCGTCTACACAGACTCACGATACGCCTGGGGAGTAGTGCACACTTTCGGGAAAATTTGGCTGGAACGGGGTTTACTCACAGCTGCTGGAAAGGGAAGGTTGCAGGGAGGAAGCAGGTCATTGGGTTACAATTGAGGGGACCCCAGTAGTGAGCCGTGCTGACATGAGGGGGATGGTTGAGAAACTGCACGAAGGGTCTCACTGGGGGGTGCAGGCTTTGGTAGACACTGTAAAGCCGTGGTACTGGAGCCTGGGGGTTCGATGGGAACTCCACACCCCTTGGCATCCTGACTCCAGTGGGAAAGTGGAAAGGGCCAACGGGGTGTTGAAGCAACATCTCACCAAACTGGGATTGGAAACAGGGCTATCTTGGACAAAGACACTTCCGGTTGCCCTGCTTCGAATGCGGACAGCCCCTCGCAAGGATGTGGGTGTCTCCCCGTTCGAGTTGATGATGGGAAGACCTTTCCTGGCTCCAATGGGAGAGCCTATCCCCGAGCTAAAGGATGCCTTCCTAAGAAAGTATCTCTTGGTACTGTCACAATCTCTCTTGTCTCTAAGAAAACAGGGACTCCTTGCTCAACGGCCCCCTTGCTGAAAGACCAACACCCCCACAAGCCAGAGGATTGGGTCCTGATAAAGACGTGGAAGGATGAGAAGCTGAAACCGTCTTGGGAGGGACCATACCAAGTTCTCCTGACAACTGAATCAGCGGTTCGGACCCGACAGGGGGGTTGGACCCACTACCATCGGGTTAAGCGAGCTCCCGACCCCCGACCGTGGACTGCCCAACCGGGAGACGGACTCAAAGTAAAACTTAAAAGGAACTGAACTAAGGCAGGGGAGGAGATGACCAACATAAAGGCGTAGAATTGGCACAGACAGCTTTGATCACTGGGGATGATCCCCGTGGGGGGGGGATGTTCTATCATTTTGGGTCTTCTCCCATACCAAGACCCTGGACTAATCAAAGGCAAATGGCTCTAAATCTCTTGGGGATAACCAATGCAACTCAATGTGTATATTTCAACAATACCCAGAACGTACCCCCCATTGCCCTCAAAAGGTCCTGCTTTCACTTGTGGAGGGGTCTATAATATCCCTTACACCTCAACCCCTCTATACCTACCTAAAGGTTTCTTTTTGTTATGTGGACATGAAGCTTACACCTATGTTCCAGCCTATAGTTCAGGGGGCCCTTGTGCCATAGGGCGCCTGACCTCTCTGTATGCCCTGCCTCCAATGCAAGCGCACCCATCAAAAGAAAAAAGAAAAAGGGAGCTGCCATCTGATTGTGAGAGTGATGTGACACTCTTGTCTGAAACAGAAGCCATGGCTCTGGCCCTCTCCTTAGTAGGGGTTCCTGCACTAAGCGGAAGAGCTTACCTGGACCTAAGGAAGGTGGCCTGCCTCCTGGCTAAAAGTGTCAACCTTACATCCTCTCTCATTGCAGCCCTCACTGAAGAAGTCACTGAGATCAGGAGGGCGGTCATTCAAAATCGGATAGCTATAGACTATCTCCTATTAAGGGCAGGACAAGGCTGTGAATCTTTTCAAGGTCTTTGTTGCTTTAACCTAACCAACAATGAGAATTATATTGAAGCAAAACTAGCCAAGTTGAAGACCTTAGCCTCTCACATATCCAAGGATCCAGAGGGATGGAATTGGTCGTGGCTCACTAGTTGGTTACCTAACTTTGCTTGGTTAAAACAACTTTCTGTGCTAGCTATTGGCTTCATTGCCTTACTGGTCCTAGTATGTTGCTTAATGCAATGCCTCCCTGCTTGTGGGAATTGTCCCAGTGTGTGAAGCCCCGGGTCCGGGACGAGGGAGCAATCCTGTTAGCCAGGTTTGAGGCCCAACAGAGGCGTGAAAAGAAAAAGGGGGGATTGTGAGAAGGCAGGGAGAAGTGAGGGCCTCAAATGAACCATGTTTGCTAGGGGAGAGCGCTGTGCACCATGGGGCAGCCTTGAGGGGGACGGCAGGAGGGAGGATGGGCAGAAGGCACACTCGCACCAGAGTGGAGAGGGACGGCAGGAGGGAGGAAAGACTGCAGGCAAGAGGCACGTTCGCTCCAGAGTGAAGAGAAACGGCAGGGGGTGGCTGTCGGGTCAAGTGGGGATTGGAATGTGTATTGCGCTGATTGAGTGGAATGTCTGCGGTTTTGCGGTTAATTAGCGGTGCTCCGGGGCGGTAAAAAAGGTGAGATTGTGAGCCAAGCCCTCGTAGGAGGGGGAGGACAGATAGGGGGTATAAAAACCTGTCAGACCTTGCTTCGGGGTTCCTCCATTGCTGCGGGAGGGACCCACCTTTGCAAACGTGCCCAATAAAAACTTCTGTCTACTGGACAACCAAACCCGTGTCTGTCGTTTTCTGACAGTACTAAATGAATGTGGTCATGGGCAATGGGACTGTGGCAGAAAATCCCAGTTATGAGGTATTCTTATATCTGAATCATTTGGAGGCCTAACTCAAAGTGCAAAATAGGACCTTTTAAGGCCTAAAAGGTTTGCAAAAGAGATACCTGTAAAAAACTGTCTTCTCAGTTGGATCTACTTGCTTATTAAGGTAATCTGTGAAAGTTTATTGAGGAACAGCTAAATCGTAACTGGTTGGGAAATGAAGCAGTATCTTTTCTACAATAGGGTATAGTATAGGTTTTGTAACTCCATGTTCTGCCTCAGAATTATTTATTTTCAGAGTAGTAGGGTCATCCTTGTAAGCATACACCCAACTGGAAACAAGACAAGACAAGACAAGACAAGACAAGACAAGACGCAGCAGAGTAGCTAAACACTCTCAGTTATAAGTAAAGTCATATTGCTGATCAAATACAATAAAGGTGAAAAGTTAAGAAGACTCAATTCAAGGAAAGTTTTTTTACCCCAGAAACATTCAAGTGGTCAAAAGATAAAGATGCATCTGCCAGAAACAGGCCGAGATCAGAATTCAGGCATCATTTTAAAACTGGCTGCTAAGAACTGAAAGCTTATCAAACCAGACTTCCTGAATTCAGCTGCCAGCATCTACACTAGTGTTTCTCAACTTCAGCAACTTCAGACTTCAATTCCCAGAATTCTAATGTGGGGGCTCCCAGAAGTCCACACATTTTAAATTTGCTGAGGATGAGAAATACTGATCTAGACCATCCAGAAGTCACTCCTTTTTGTGAATAGAGACTTTCTTATTGTAGTGGATGTCTGTGGCCTTTAGGGGAGAAGGCTAAAAGTCCCAAAGTATTTTCATTGTCTTGATACTTTGGAAGTCACACTGAGCATGCTAATACAAAGGTAGAGTAAAAGTATTTCAGAAGATGAGTTAAATGAATACTGAATGGAGATGTTTATCTCAAACATTCTTTAGCCTAAACATATGCTTTCAAAGTTCTAGTTTTCTGTTGCAATTCATTACAATTGTTGTTTTCAATGTGAAATGTTTATTACAATCAATCTGAATTTCCCTCTCACAACCCATCTATGACATGCCATTATTTTTTCTTAAGAGATAGGTGCCAGAAGTAACAAGCTTCATTGTTAAGCTTGATGGATCTAGCTTTTTCTTTACATTTTCATATTTATATTAGATCATTCTACATCCATTAACCTTCCTGGAGGTTACAGCAGAAAACAACCCTAAGGCCCAAGGTTTGTTTTCCATTCCAGAATACTTTCAGCCCCAAGTGTCAGAAATGCTAATTTGAAATGGCAGCACTGTCTAAATGCCTCAGTTAATTTTCATGCACCATGCAAAATATCAGCTCTGCCACCTCTCCTTGTAACACCACAGCATCTTGACAGTTAATGAGCTACACACAGGCTTTAAACCAGCAAGTTGTACTGAATAAATATGATAAACAACCTGTTTCCAGATGGCTTTTTATGTAAAACAGTTTATATAACATTGATAGATGGGAAATTTTGTGCCAATAAATCCTTGTATTTTTATAACATTTGCCTTCTTAATTGGTCAGTTTACACATAAAATATGTTTCTATGCATTGCTTTAAGTCAAAAATGTGACATGGAAATGTCATTAGGGTAAGCAGGCATCACATACATCATGGACCACCTATCAGAATTCACAGATGCAAGGAAAGACAAGCCTCTTCTCCTGTGGAATGTATTCTGTAGGAAAGGTAGTCTGGAAAAAATACTGCTTACTGTTTTTAGAATCAGTTCATATCAATTTGTGTCTGTGGTTCTTTGGCAGACTTTTCCTAAACCACTACCCTCTAGAGTTGTTGACAACAGTCCCAACATTCCTAGTGATGAATTTGGTGGTTGTGAGTGATGGCTGCAAAAGGCCAAGTATTACCACCTCACATCTGATGGGAGGTGTTGCAGAAAACATAACTGAATGACTTTTCACATTGCTATAAGGTTTCTAAAAGAAAAACTGAAGGGTGGTGGAACGTCTTATAAAGTTAGTATTATAAATATTGGGTAAAGTATGCATTCACACTCAATTCACTAATACAGAAATTGGACTGAAAATCATTCCACCTCACACACTGATACTTATGTCCTTAGTCTGATGGAAAATTAAGAGGAACGTATGCCAGATCATCTCCGTTTTGACAATTCTCTTTTTGCTTCCCCATTTCCATCTTCCTAACCTATTATTATCCCAAAGAGGATAATACCTTAGCTTTCTTCAGGTATGTTGGATTGATGGTCACAAGGACTTTTAAAAAACTGTGGTTTTAGAGCTAGCTATTGACGTACCAATGCATGTGCCCTTTGTACTATGGGTTTCCCAAGAGAACCAATTATTTGACTATAAGATTTTTTTAATCTGCGAGGGGTTCAAGACTCACTTGAGACTACATTAAAATGGATTTGTTTAACTTTTGGTCTGCAGTGTGATGGTCCCTGTAGAACAGTAGTGGAAGGCATCAAGTGCCATTCAGTTGCCAAGGCAACATGAGGACATGCTGCCAAACTTCTGATGGTCTGCTTCAAGAGCACGCAATGTCCCTGCCACAGCATGACCAATAAAATATGTATGTATATTCCTGCTTTGCTTCAGCTTCCAGGCAATTCTTTTAACGTTACATTGTGGTAGCTTCCAGTGTTGTGCAATCTAGCCATTTTAGGTCCTTGAATCAGAGGTTTAAAACTAACGCTATGCTGCAGCCTGTTCTACAAGTCAAATGTTTCCTACCCCTGCAGAACAGGCTTCTGCTTTTCTACCACATTTGCAGAACACTTGAGAATTTCTTCTGAATTTCTCTTTTTGGTATTTTTGATCTTTATAGTTAGAGGTGGCAGAGGATGGTTCCACTGGCACTGTTTTCTATTACATACCTTCTCATCACTTGACAGCCTCCTTGGCTGCCCACCTTTTTCAGTCTGGAAAAAAAAACATGGGAGGAATTCTTGTATGATGTCTTCCCTCAGGACTGAATTGAAGCATGAGAAGCCAGGGAGGCTGCAGACCACTGAAAAAATGCTTTTAAAATGAAATACAAACATTCACATATAGCTTTTGGCCAGCTCTAGGAAGGAAAGAAGGAAGGAACGCTTTGCCCATCCTGATTTTGAAAATGTGAATATTCACATTTTAAATCAGCACCATCATGACAATGGGCATAAATTACTTGCTTATAAATATATTTTTCAATTAAATCAATCAGTCAATCAGTCAGTCAGTCGGTCAGTCAGTTAAATTTACTGAACTGTATATAGCTACCAAGCTACCCAAGGAACTCTGGGCATGAACTGAAATAAAAAACAAACCAACTATGCAAATGTATTTTTAAAAAAACGTTAGGGTCAAGATCTCTAAAAATCACATAATTAACTCATCAAACAAACCACACCCATGCCAGAGCACCATCAACATCCTGGCTCCTATGCCCAGGGGAACAGTCAGGTCTTCACAGCCTTCCTGGAGACCAAGAGGATCAGGGCTGTCCATATCTCAGGCATTTGTCTGTTCCAAAAGACAGGTGTTGTGAGAGAGAAAGCATACTTCCTAGGGACCACCAGATGACCCATCATGTAATAAGAAAAAATATATATTAATCTAAAAATCTAAATATAGATTGTACTGGCAGCTCAAATGCTGAAGGTGGGCCCTGAGTCTCTCTAAGAAGTTATTTGTTCCAGACAATGGAGTCTGAATTTCAGTTTCTAAATCCTATTCCTCCAGCACTGATTGTTTTTGCTACTGAAAAGGACTTTTATAGTCTCACTATTATTATTGGTCACACAGTCAGCCAGATGTTTAGACTGGATTTGGCATTTTTATTCACCTGTCGAGTCCTTCCCAAGGACCTGGGATAGGCAGATGTTGTAATTTGATGGTGTTAAAGATATCGTCACAGGATATAAGCTGTTCCAAGTAAAGCTGTCTTTTGCAATTCACTAATGGTGATTTTGTAAATGCAGATGGTGTTCAAGTGGTGCTCCAGATGTTTTGGGATTGTACCTAAGGTGCCTATTACTATTGGTACTATCTTTGCTTTTTTTTTTTTTTGCCACAGTCGTTCTATTTCTATTTGCAGGTCTTTGTATCTTGTGATTTTCTCCAGTTCTTTCTCTTCTATTCTGCTGTCTCCAGGTATTGCAATGTCTACTATCCAGACTTTTTTGTCTCTCTTATCAACAATTGTTAAATCTGGGGTGTTGTGTGGCAGGTGCTCGTCTGTTTGAATTCTAAAGTCCCAGAGCACTTTAGCGTCTTCGTTTTCTATTACTTTGTCTGTTTTATGGTCCCACCAGTTCTTGCTCACAGGAAAATGGTATTTCTTGCAGATATTCCAATGTACCATTGGTAATTTTTTTCTGTATTTACTAATTACATCTCCAGATGTGCTTGGGTTGATATTATGTCAACAGTAGCAGGGAACAAAGGTCCTTGATATGTGAGCATGTGCAAACCTCTGAATTTTGGTCTTCTGTGGCAAAGCAAGAATTAGAGAGTTGGCATTTCTGGCCTACTTCCAAAGATCTCAACTAACAGGGGGTCCATTTGGGGTGTCTCAAGCCAACAGCTATTCCCACCCCTACTGCTATCTCTTTAGACTCCAATTTCCTTGCCCTTATCTTCTGGATGGTGTTATTGATTGGGTCCCAAGGGTATGCAGATAGGCAGTGCTGAGAGTAGTGAAGAGACGACCCATTACAAGACTGGGGGCAATGAAAGGCATCATGCTCAGAGGCCCATCAGGCTTGTATAAAGTGTTTAACATTACACCCTAAGGCATGAAACATGAACTAAATTGCTATTGTGGTTGGAAAGACATCCTGTGTCTTCCAGGAAAGGGCCATGAAACCAGAATTCAAAACTGTAGATAAGTCACCCACAAATTTACAGCAGGGAATAGGTATTAGATTATTAGTAACACTGTTCTAATTGTGGATGGCAGGGAGAAAGAGAATGATTGCATTCTATTAAACGTAGCACCTATAATACAATCATAGTTTATTTCTTTTTCACACGTTACTGGCCATTTGTTCTAATAAGCTGTATCATGTGAAACATTAACATAAATTGATACCATGGAGATTTATTCATTTCAACATGCTTAGTCATTTAAGAGTTGAGCTACAAACTAAGTAGGTTGTACAGTATGCAATGTATTTTATTTAGCTTTTAACTCATTGATCAGATGTTTATAGAAATGACTGCCCCAATTACTAAACTAGTGGTCTTCACACATACCATAAATATATACTTTTGGCAGTTTTACCTGGTATTTTTCTCTGTTAAGTGCAATGTTGAATACCATGTGATCTTTTTTTTTGCTCTTATCCAAACGCACCGTTGACTTTGCTGTTATCACCGAAGATAAATTCCTTGTGTATGTTTTATACTTGGCCATTAAAGTATTGGTATTGGTATTGGTTTATTTCACCTGACTTTTCAAAGAGCTGAACCAAGCTTATTGAGCACAGACTTGCCATCATATTAAAATATTAAGGTTCCTTTCTTTCATATTAGACCAAAACAGATTTTCCCAGTTTGCTTAATTATCACATTCAGTCACTTTATCTTGAGATTATTGGGAGAGCAAAAGAAGAACCAAGTTGTTGATTTTTTGTAATGTTAACAGCCAGTCTATTTAAAAGCCTTAGTAACCAGTACTAATATGGTGAAATACTTTATTGTGATCATTAACAATCACAAAATAGAATAACCAGTACTAAATATAATAACTGCTCCATTAGGATATAATATAGAGCTGCCTGATATAAGGTCAGTTATTTAGTTACCTAAGAAGTATTATCTTTCAGCTTTCTCCAACCTGGTGCTCCCTGTTTGTTCTCCTTGATTATCAAAGAGAATTGGGTCCTGCTGAGAGCTACACTCATGTTCAATCAAATATAAGTATTATTAAATCTGGGTATAAAGTGATACTTCAATGTTCTCTAACAAATTCTGTGGACAGAGGAATCTGTTAGACTATTTCTTTTAACTTCTTCAAGGAAAGAAGAAATTCTCCATAGTTTCTCAAGCCAGGATTTCTCTTCAGTGCTATCAGTAGAGCTACTACTGAAAAGGCTCATGGAAGGAGCACCCCTCACAGTGTCTTTCCTTGTGTCTAATGGAATTAATAGGAAGTCAGAGAAGTTGCAGGCCACTGGCTGGATGACCTCACAATGAAAAAGGGGACATTTACATGCATTCCCTGGATGCATTGTAACTAAAGAAGTACAAAAACACCACATTTCATGAATGCAATTTTCTGCAAAGTTTTCCTGAACAATTTCTCAAACACCTATTTCTGAGCAAACTTTTCTGAGAGTTCTCTTAACTTCCTGTCTTCTTCATGTGGAAAGTTGTGTTTCAGACAGTTAATATGTGATGCTAGCGCCTGACTTGGCCTGGTAGCTAGCTTGTCCTCATATAGCACTTACCCTGTAGAAAAGCAGACTTCTATTTTTTTATTTTATTTTTTAAGAGCCTTTTGTTGATCCCCAGTAGTGAGCATTTATCATTCCCTTTCTGTTTCAACCTGGTCCAAATCCTATTAGCTCTGATACTCTATACAATTCAAGAAACACACCTGGGCATTGCTTGAACCCTTGTTGCTTGTTTTTCTGGCCTGTTAGCACTATATCCAACTAGGTGCAACATTTCTGTTTTATCAACATTAATTGTTTCATATACACTTAGGTGCTTTGGGGAACATCTTACATTTCCCCAGAGAATTTGTATTCATTCTTGCTGCCCTGTTATTGTTCATTTTCTTTCTTCTTCAATAGGACTTGTCATCCCACTTATTTTCTTTCCAATCCAATCTGCCATCAGGTTTTTGTCATCGGGTTGCAATCCACTTCATGTCATTGTTTATCAGCAATGAATTAGCCATGCTTGCAGACAGGCTTTTAGAGGAAATTTGCATAATACTTTCTGTATTGATTTAACATTTACTTTCTGGCTCACCTTCTTCCAGATTTGTACAAGTGTGTTTAGAGATTTAATATTCATATGTGAGAAAAACATGCGGGCAATTCTGGCAGATTGTAATAACAATTCTGCCCAAGAGCTTCACCACTTGGATCACCATATGTACCCTAGAGGTATGAAGAACAGCATATTGACAGGTTGCCCCAATTTAGATGAACAGCAACAAACTGTGATGACTGGGCCATACAATCACCCCACGATGGTAATGTAATTAGAAGCATAAATACCTGGTCATCTAGAAATAAAGGCAGGAGAGCATCCAGTCCTGTCAATGGATAATGATAATAATTTCATAATATACAATGACTTCTGAACATATCAAATAGTTTTTGAAGGGAAAATCAAGAATTCCTGTAAGATATATTCAGTATAGGCATTAATGAGTAAGAATCAAATAAAAACTTGAAATGTTCCTGCTCAAATTCTTTTTGAACAAAAAGCATTGGACACAGGAGGGTATTTGTTATGTTTTTGCCTTATTGTTTTAATCTATTTAGTGAAATATGGAGTATATGCCACTCAGAGTCATACTGAATGGAGCAGTGTATAAGTCCTGGTAATAAACAAAAATAATAAAAATTAAAGTGTGACAACCCCCTTGTTTTGGTACGGCATAATAAGCATATCAAGCATCTGATAAACTGACCTCATGCTGAAAAATGAGCCTCTGTCATCAAATGCCATTTATACAACTGCATAACTAGTGAAAACCAGACTGTGTCACTATAATCTACCAGTGGTTATTACTAGAAAGGTGGGTTTAGGCCCTACAGAATTTCTGATTTTGTGGTTAGGCCAGGAAATGATACATGGAGAACTATTCTTGAGTGGGCAATGGTTTAGTCAATCTCGTGAAAGAGGCTGGCTTTCATTTAATCCTCTACATTCTATAAAACTGAGGATAAAAGTTCAGCAGAATGAAGGAGGAAAAGGAACAAGAAGGGCCTGCCTACAAACACCCAGACAGTTGGTAATTCCTCTCCACAACAAGGAAGATCTTACTCAAGGAAGCAATATGTGACCAGTTCAGCTTGGCTGATTGTATTGATTTTGTTTGGAAGTCTGCCTCTGTAATGGTTGTCTTTCCTCATTTTTTCTGAATTTCCTTTTCCCCAAGAAACTTTTTTTAATATCTAAAGACTTTGGTTTCATTGTTTTTAAAAGGAATTTCTTATTACAACTCTTCTCATATGCAACACCCACTGTTATAATTAACTCTGGCATTTCAAGATTGGCATCAGGTTTCTTAAGTTCCATATGTCTGTGCTCAGAACAGGAAGGTCCAAAGCTCCTTCTGCTGAAGGTAGAAAGGCTTAGAGCTCTTAGGTGGTGGATAAACTAGTAGGCATCAAGAGGTTCAGACTGACCACTAATGGTCAAGACGGGGTGTCAAGTGGTTCAGCCAAACATCAGTATGTTTTACAGGGGAAGAAGTCTATCACTGCCAAGGAGATTTTAAATTATCCCTCCCCCAGTTTGTGGCAGATTGTAATATATAATTCTATTCTTGATTTACATCTGCTGCCTCACCATATAAGAACCTGGAGGCAGTAGTATTTATATGCCAATGGAGTAAATTTGTGTCCTGTTACTTCCTAATTGTGCTAGCATTTACCTTACAGATGAATAGATTCCCTCAATTCCACTTCACAGCTCTTCCAAGATTCCAGCATCCCACTGAGGACTGTGAAGGAAATATAAGTATTGGAAAGTTGCTGCTGGTGCTAGAAGCATTTTCTCTCCTGTGTATCGCACAAAGAAGTTAAATGATGTATTGTCTACCTTATCCTCCTTGGTCTTGAAGTTGAATATCACTGAGGACACTACTTTCATAACAAAAATAGGCATTTTGATTATATTTTTAAAATCAAAGCAGGGATATACAACTTTTTTTTTTAATTTAGGGGATCTTAATTTTGAGGACTTGGGGAGCATGTCTAGGAATGAAGTGTCATAAGCAGTGGAGGCTTAACATTTTCAGCCCTTTTAGTTTAGCTCTGGGAATACTTTATTATTGCCTTCTTCCAGGATATTTTTTCCAGGCATACAAATTTAATAATAAAAATAAATAAATAAGTTTTTTCAGTTTCCCAGTCTTACACTACAACTGTCAGGCCCAGCCCAAGGACAACAATGAAACAGTCCAGTCTAGTACAGTTCCTTTATTTGCTTATACCTTATAGACAGAACCTCGCCAAACTAAATCGATACTACAGCAACTAGTGGATATACCCTGGGAGATTCTTGGGAGTGGCTACCCTGAATCTCTTTCTCTTCTCACGCTCCCCCTGCAGACTGTGCTGCCTCTTGCCTCCTCCCCCATCCTGGAATGCACCCCTTCCTTCCTGACAGCCTTGATCTCCCACTTCACTCTCCTCCTCACAGATACATTCCATCACAACAACCCTGGAAGTTTAGTTTAGTCTCCCATCCAAATACCAATCAGGCCCAGCCCTCCTTAGCTTCCTAACCCAGCCAAGTTCAGGCAGGTGCAGCAAATGTATTTGCATGCACGCAAATGAAATCTTCCCCTACAGGGAGAATCACAATACTGATTGGCGAATTGTTACAAAGTATATATTGTTGCACTGCAAGCGTTAATTCCTCATAGCTACGGTGTTCCCAGCAGTTTACCAATCATCAAATTAATAACTATCACAACTGGGAAAAGAGCTCTCTCACAACAATCAAGCTCTCTAACTGCTTGCCAATTGGCTGAGGTAGTATGAAGTTGTTCACAGCATAAATCATAGCCCCACTCCCTATCCCAATCTGCAAATTTCTACTCTTGAATTATATCGAACTATATTAGCTACTAGTTTTAAACAACAGAGTTAAAAACCAGATGCAAGCAACTGTAGGACCCAGGAACCTAAAATAAATCCCAAAACCTTGATAACTTGTGGTGAATGTATAGGATCACATGGAAGATATATTTATCAATATATTTGATTGTATCGAATTGTGTAGTCCCATATAAATATATCTATCTGAGAATAAGAAACATGTTGCTTTTAAAAGCAACTCCCCAAAGAATAGAAAACTGATAGAATTCTCTTGGGTAGCATATGGATTGCTTGGACTTCCCTTAGTTAAGGAGTTGGCCAAAGACCACGTGTGAATTTCCTATCTTTCAGTGTACGATCATCTCTCTAAGGTCTGCAACTTCTCTGGCTTCCTTCATTTCAGTTAAAGCCTGAAAAAAACCTCAGAAACTACAGGCAGCTGAAGCAGCTGCAAATGACAGAAAGACCTGTAATAGAAGAGGAGGAGAGGAGGAAGGAATGTCACAGCATGTTTCGTCAACTGATAACAAAAGATAAGGCAAAAGGTACCAGCAAAAGAAAATTTGAAATAAATTCTAAAGTATTAGGAAGTAGAATCTCTTTGGCAATGGAAGAAAACTTTCAAGAAATCCGAGAACAGATTTCATCAAAGCATTATCTTGTGTGATGTATCATGGCCTTTCTTTCTTATTACAGTTGAAAAGTTAAATTAATTCTGATGGCCTATCATTTGAACTACAGCCTGTTTTCATTTCTAAAAATACCAAGTATAACGAACAACACTGTTTTCCCTTCACACTGCCATGAAACAAATGTCTTCATTTTGGCCTCTGTTGCTTCATTCCATTCCTTCTCTCTTTCCTTTTGTTCAGTTCTTTGGGTTTATCTTATACTTTTAAAAATGGATGCTACCTTTAAAAATCCACTGTATAGATTAACCATTTTTCAAAAGAATGCACTCGATACTACAAGAGGTGAAATTTCTGGAGGAATATATATAACTATAATCACAGCAGCAACAAAAATGATTCTTCCAGAGAATTCCTCACAGATCACTAAGAAAAAAAGCTAAACTACTGAATCATAAATTCTCTGTTTAATTATGGACATACAGAGTTATGATAGCAGAAAGATGATGCCACCATCATACAGATTCCAGAGAGCATTATTTTTAGATGAGAACATTAGCTTAAGAAGTAATTCCTGAAGCAAATCACAAAGTAAAAAAATGTAGCAGCAAGCTTTCGTAAGCTTAATATTCAAGCCCCATTTTGACCTGAAGGACCTAAGATTTTAAAAGTTTACCAAAAAAAAAGGGAAGGGAAGGGAAGGGAAGGGAAGGGAAGGGAAGGGAAGGGAAGGGAAGGGAAGGGAAGGGAAGGGAAGGGAAGGGAAGGGAAGGGAAGATGTTGATTTAGAACAGAAATCATGATAATATTTTTGTGATAGATATGAAATGGCATTTCTTCTTTTATAGATGAGGAAGGAAAATTAGTTATTTCAAATAGCTGGCATGCCATCCTTCAAATCCTCAGTTTCCTCAGGATGTTTACAATACAGTAACATCACTATTATCTACATAAATATGGTAAGCAACAGAAGAAGATTCTAACCAAACTATACCAGCTAATTTGGAAAATGACAGTGGTCAATTGTTTGGAAGATATCAATCTACATACCAATAGCAAAAAAAGAACACTTAAGAAACCATGCAAACTATCATATATCCTTAATTTCACATGCTAGCAAAATAATGCTTAGAATCATCCAATGCAGATTGCAGTCCTACTTGGAAAGAGAGATGCCAGATGTTCAAGCTGGCTTAAGAAAAGGCTGAGCAACAAGAGATGCTATTGCTGATGTATGTGGATAACTGAAAAATCCAAAGAGTAAAAAAAAAACAAGTCAATATCTGCTTCATTGATTATTGAAAGGCCTTGTCAAGCTGTGGAATATCCTTAGGAAAATGAGAATCCCAGTACATCTCAGTGACCTCATGCAAAACCTATACACAGGTCAGGAAGCCACAGTCTGGATGGAACATGGTGAAACAGATTGCCTCCAAGTTGGTAAAGGAGTGAGACAAGGCTGTATACTCTCCCTTATTCATTCAAACTATATGCTCAATATATATTAAGGGAAGCTGGATTGGAAGAAGATTAGCATGGTTTTAAAATTGGAGCCAATAACCCACACTATGATTTTTTAAATATAATTTTATTGAAAGTTTTAAAAACAAAAGTAAAAATTAACACAAGCTAAAATAAAGTAAGAAGGAAAAAAAGAAAAAGGAAGAAATAAAAGAGAAAGCTAAAATGCAAAAAGAAAAAAAAGATAGAAGAAAAATAGAAAAAAAGAAAAAGAAAAAGGATATAAAATGGCTTCCAAACTTCTTTACAGAAGTTATAAGTACAATTATAGATTTACCTTTCTTTAAAATTACATCGTGACTCGCTTTCTATAATCTATCCTATCTAATTGTCAAAACCGTAGATCATATGTTCATTTTTTTCTGTTTTATGCAAAAAGTCCATAAGGAGTTTCCAGTCAGCAATAAACGTAGATATTGTCTTTCCTCTAATCAAACAGGTTAATTTGGCCATCTCAGCAAGTTCTATCATCTTCACTAACCATTCCTCCATTGTAGGTATTGCCAAATCTTTCCGTCTTTGCGCATACAATAATCTTTCTGCAATTATCATATATAGTATCACATTATGTTAATGATACTACTCTGATAGCGGAAAATGCAAATGATCTGCAAGCTCTGGAAATGAAAGTCAAGGACCACAATGAAATAATAGAACTAAGATTAAATGTAAAGAAAACCAAACTAATGACAGCAGGTACAGCAACCAGCCTTAAAATTGACAGTGAAGATATTGGAGTGGTGGATAGCTTCTGCTTTTCAGGATTGATCATCAACAGTAAAGAAACCAGCAGTCAAGAAATATACCACAAACTATCACTTGTTAGAGTAGCAATGGAAAATATATTTAGATATCATGGTGTGTCAGTACCAACAAAGATCAGAATCATGCAGGCAATGGTTTTCCCTGTGATACTCTAAAGAAGTGAAAGTTGGACTTTGAAGAAGCAGGATAGAAAGAGTGTTGCTGTTTCTGAACTTTGGTGTTGGAGAACATGCTGGAGAATACCATGGACAGCCAAGAAAACAAATGAATCATAGAGCAAATAAATTCAAAGTTCTTATTTGAAGCACAAATTACCAGGCTCACATTTTCATATTTTGGACACATTATGTGAAAATCTTGCTCTTTTGAGACATCTATGATTGTAGAAAAGGTAGAAGGAAAGAGAAGAGGAAGACCAACAGCAAGTGGATGGACTAAATTACAGAAGTGATGGGTGTATTGTTAAAAAACCTGAAGGATCAGGTTTGGGACAGATCCTCCTAGAGAAAATCTATGTGGTTGCTAAGAGTCAACACCAACTTGTTGTTACATAATCAATCATAACATTGCTATGTGGTAATTCAAATCTTAGAATTTAATTTGTTTTTAATTATTATATAGAAAATTTGGATGGAAGCTGAGATGTATACTTCGAGATACACACACACACACACGCACACACTCAATTAGTACATAAAAACAATGAATTTTTATCATTCTCTGCTCTAAAGGATAAATATTACTTGCCTAATATAGCTCAGTAGCAGGATTTACAATTGCAACATCTATTGACATCTCAATTTGGACCTGTGTAATTTTCAGCCTCAGAAACACTTAATCTACTACAAGCGATTATTAAATTCTATGACACAAAAAAGCCTACAATTTAGTCTTTATAAAATTCTGTTGATAATAATCAATTTGACATGCAAGCTTTAAAAGTTGAATGGAATGAAGAATTAAAGGTTCCTATTTTGCCTAGATGATGAGATGAAATGTTAACATTAATACCCAAAATGTCAATAGATCTTAGATTATATCTTATTCAACAAAAAATAAAATTTGGCATTTATTGGACTTCATTTCACTTACTGTATATAGAAAAGGCTTGAGTAAATTGTCATGCTGCTGAAGTTGTAATGAGATCAATGCTTCATTTAAACATAAATTTGTTCAATGTCCTATAATTGTTCCTCTTAAGGAGGTATTACATATACTAACTGAACTGTGAGACAAGATTTAATATTCTCAGATGTTCATATTCTTTTGAACTGCATCCCTATCAAATGGGAATTGACATCTGAACAAAGAAAGTAGATTCTCTGTGCCATACTTATACTGAAAAGATTTATTCTTCAATACTGGAAAGTCAAAGATATGGCTGTAACTACTCAATGGTTTTCAGAGTTAAAGTTATTAGCAACTTAAAAATGGATCACTTCAATGTAGATTAGCTATGGATGATTGTACTGTGAAATGGCTACCATTTATTGAAATGTTTATGTAAAATTTTTACACAGATGATATAGATATAGATACAGATATAGATATAGATATAAATATAGATATAGATACACACACATATATGTATGTGTGTATGTATATATTTATCTGTGAATATATACTCCCTCCCTCCCTTTTCTTTTTTTCATTATTTTGTATATGCTTATTTTTTCTTTTTCTTCTATTTAATTAATAAAAACAACCCTGAAAACAGCATCACAATTTTGAATTTTAAATTAAACCAGATAAAAATTCCAGTGCATTAAAAAAAAAAAAAACTTAAGAGCAGACAGTGGGTTAAAAGTGTACCTTTTTTTTTTACTCCGATTTCCCAGATATACCCTTCTGTTTACGTACTTTTTTCAAACACTCATCGCTTTGAGACAGTTGAAAAATATTGAAGAGACTTATGTTTTATGAAATAAATAAATGCATACCTAAATGTATGTTTGTAGCTTCCCCAAATACACATTTCAGTCCAAAAGAACAGCAGTTAAAGATGTTACTGCATGACAAAAAGTTGATTAGCAGGCATGGATCTTGCATTCTAGTTCTAGCAAGCTCGTGCTCTCCAGTTTAGGCAATAGTTCAACCAAGTGATAAATCCGAAGAAAAGTGGGATGAGGAAAAACCACCTAGGGCATAAATCATCCTGGACAAAGGGGCAGGATTTAAAATGATCATGCAGTACTCTTCATAACATTATTCAGCAAAGAACAGTTTCATATAATATGCGAAGTGCTGTTATTCATTTGTAGACCTGACTCATGAATCTAGTGGCTATGCTTACTTGTAACCAGCCAAAGGGAAACAACAAAACAGTGGAAATACATGATGGAAAGTATGCATGTGTTCCTGACTGAAAGTGTGTCATCAGATACCACCCCTCCTAAAAAAAAAAAGAAGCATCACCAGCTTAGTGCAGCCACTTGAGTACCACTGAACCATGTTTCATGCTACTGATGTTCTTTGACCCATTGTTCTCCTAAGGATAGCATGTTGGCTCTATGCCTCCTACTCTCTTCTAATCATACTAGGAGATGTCTATGCTGGCAATAGACATTTAATGGAATATGGCAAGAATACTCATCGGTAGAGTATGCACGTTTTGGAATTAGGAGGTCCAAGTTCCAATTCCTGGTATCTCCTTAGAGCAGTGTTTCTCAATCTTGGCAACTTGAAGATGTGTGGACTTCAACTCCTAGAATTCCCCAGCCAGCATGCTGTCTGGAGAATTCTGGGAGTTGAAGTCCACACGTCTTCAAGCTGCCAAGATTGAGAAACACTGCTTTAGAGAGTCACTACTAGCCAATGCAACTACTGAGTGAGATGGATCGATGGTCTGGCTTGTTGTAAGGCAGTTCCTATTACATATAAAATTGATGTTTTCAGCAGCCTCTCAACTTTGGTAAATTTCTTTTCATTGTTTTCTTATACCATGAGTTATTTTGGAAAGGATTTTTTCTCCTATTCTTTTTATCAGTTTCATTCATATATTTTTAGATTCTTAATATGAAGAATATTTTTATTGAAATACCAATCCTCTAATTTATATTTCCTAACACTGCTTTCACCAACCTGACCCCCTCCCCACTTCTATATTCTTTTTCAAAAAAGTGGATGTTGGGATGCTTGTCATGGTGCCGGGAACGTCCTTTTAACCTCTGAATGATTAACATTTCTCTCTCTCCTCAAAGCCCAGTAAATTCATTAAGATTGCCTGTCAGCAATCATATCTTGAGCTACACTGACTTGGTTAAATGCATTAGAAATAAGTAGCTCTTTTCTATCAGAAGCACACATTTGAAAGGTACTCAGTTCCACAGTATCCAGAGCTTGTACAAATCAAGTAAAGCTGACTTCACAAATGTACATTGCATTTAACAGTCCTACCCTGGGTATTCTTGATGGCTATAATATTCCATTGCACAAGCTGAACAGACGTTCTGTTTCTAGATTAATGGAGCACAACCAGAAATTTGTAAATAAATCACTCAGGATTATTAAGTGTTAGCTACATACGAGCTGTTCCTCTGTTAATGGTTGCCTTCCTGTTTGCAACCAGAATTTGGCTGGGGAAATATCAGGTGGGATGATAGAGATATAAAGAAACATCTCATTACCTAACCCTAAGAAACAAATTAGATTTTCACAAAGATCTGTGAATGAATGTTAATCCCATGGACCATATTTCCTTGTAACAATTGTGTGTGTGTGTGTGTATTTCATCCTTCCTTTTCCCTGTTTCTTATGAGGTAGATTAAGCTAAAATAGAACTTTGCATAAGGCCATCAGTTCATCATATGGAGCGGGGAAGATTTTGGCCTGTACTTCCGTTATGTATTTATCCACTTATCCTTTGGTACTTAAGCTTCTTAGAATTTTACGATGCAGATATTTAATTTTAAAATGTGTATTTAAATGAATGCATTAGGGACATGAACACATAAATATGTATACTGGGGAAAATGTGGATAGAAAATGATAACAATATTCAGCATATAAAAATATGCATGAATGATTATACAAAAAACAGTACAGTACATAAAATATTTAAAAAGCACCGGTACAATAGATAGGAGATAGCAACCAGGAAAGGTATTGATACATACTTTGAATGGGTAATAGACTGATTAAAACTAATGAATTAAGTTTAATATAGAGAAATTAGAGGTTGTTGTGGTCAGAACAAGGATTATTCTTGGAATGGAAAATACACTGAAAAAATCGAAAAGTCTGATGAACATATACTTTTATGTTTCTGAAGCTCTTGCATAAAAACATAATTTGCTTCCACTGCTTCAGGCAAAGTGGACTCAAAGAAAATAAACTCTCACAGAATCCTCAGCTGGCAAATGAGAGAAGGAAGTGTTAGAAGGAAAAATAGCATATGGTTATATAGATATGAAATGGATAATGCCAATATGTAAAGGGCTTTAGTCTTTTAGTTCAGCTTCACTGCATTATAAGCATTAGCATGACCCCTATTGACCGGCAGAGAGAAATGGATTGAAAGAGTCTGAAACAGATGGCATAAAGCAAAACTCCTCTGCTACTACCTGGATTAAAGCATTAGTTTAAAAGCTAATTTCAAAGATGAATATGGAGAAAGGACCTATTCTTGAAAGCCCAGCATGTTCCACTCTTTGCTATAAAAAGAAGAGCAAGGATCCGGTTTATCAAGTAAAGTGGTTTCTTGGGGGTTTTTTCCCCACAAAACCATCCTTGTTACTAAGTACCAGATTGATAATCTACTGGTAGGCATCATTTAGAGTAGCCTTATACAGCCTGAATGCTCTCTAGATATGTGGACTTCTGGAATTCTCAGAAATAGTCCTGCTGCCTGGAGAATTCTGAGAGTTGAAAACCATATATAGTATTGAAAGATGACCAGTCTGGGAAAGGTTGATTTAGAGAGATAATTATTTTTTAATTTTGGTTTATGAATGTTGTCCCATTACAGGATACATCCTTCTATTACCTACACAGGATTCCTACATTTTTCAGATAATTCTGGAGATTGTTCTAACATACATGCCTTATTCAAAACTGATATTAGCCTCTAGAACTCTAATGCATTCAGTTCTCACCAATGTCTAGTAGTTACAGACTGTAGACATAGCAATGTCTTTGTCAGAGAAATGTTTATATAGAATACATAGGCAGCATTACTTAACCATTATGACCTCAAAATGTGTGTCATGGCATCACAGTGTAAGTTCCAGCCTTTTATACTTGCATTGCAATATTGAATTCAAGTACAGTACATAAAGGGTGGAGTTTATATCGTAATGTCATGAAATACAGTTTGTTACTAATCCCTCCTGCTCCCCTTCCACAGACACCAATGAAGGAATCGCATAAAGACCTTTTCAGTCAATTAGCAAAAAGTTGACTATGCCTAAAAGCAAGGTTTCTTGATATCTCTTTCCACCAAGAAAGGTTGCCCATTGATTAACCCAGTACACACTACAAACATGCTTTAAACCGTAAGTAAGAGATTATGAAGAACATGCAGATATGCAGACATGCAGATGTCTGTTTTGATTCAGATATCATGAATCAAAACTCAAACAGTGGAAATATAATACAAAGACCTGCTGTTTGCAGTTGCAATAGGTAAGCAGCTATCAATATGAGCTTCAAAGGACTCATTTTTGATTAAATTTGTAGTGGTGCTTCTCAGTGGAAGACAAGCCTCTGTTATTTTCCATCTTAGGTTTCCCCCAATGCAATAAACGACCTACAGGTGACATTAAGCATTACATTTGTAGCAATCTACAAATCATTTCCCATTCAGAAGTATCACTGCCTGCCACTGCAACCACTATCTCCCAAATAAATTTACTTCATTTTAGATTAACTCAAGTTGGGTGCCTGACATCAGAACTGTGTTTGGAATTATCTAACACATTAGGTGGCTTGTACTGGACTGAGCAGTGGCTGAGCAACTATTCCAAAATATCACTGTTGGGGAAGAAGTCATTGGTTCCCAAGGTGAAATCAGTCTATAGCACCCAGTAGGCCAGACAATAACAATCAGGAGTTGGGGGGACAGTCCTGTTAACTATGGCAGAAGCAATGGCACTATTCTGGGGAGGAGACATTACTGGTATTTGTCCAAGGGCTTCTTGATATTTAGCACTAACACTGACAAAATATCTGTGCAATGTATTGATATTACGTTAGTTGGTAGTTGATAAGAAAATGTAAATTACTATATACTGCACCAGATCAGGTAATCAGATTATATCTAATTCTATAGCTATATCTATATTTACATATGACAACATGCAAAATGTAGGTAATAAAAATACACACTTATATCTATGCCCACTAATCTAGCTTGCTTGCTTGTTTGTTTGTTTGTTTGTTTGTTTATTTATTTATTTATTTATTTATTTATTTATTTATGCCTTCGAGTCATTGTTGACGCCTGGAAACTGCCTGGACTAGATCCTGCAACCTTTTCTTGGCAAGGTTTTTTGGAAGTGGTTTGCCGTTGTCTCCTTCCTAGGGCTGAGAGAGAATGACTGGCCCAAGGTCACCCAGCTGGCTTTGTGTCTAAGGCAGGGCAAAAACTCACAGTCTCCTGGTTTCTAGCCTGATGCCTTAAACATTACACAAACTGGCTGTCAGCCTCTTAATAGCATAAATAAGCTATAATAGTGGGAATTAAGCATCAGCACTATTTCTATTCTTCCGTGATTTTTATTGCTCCATTTTTGTTTTGTTTTGTTTTGTTTTTACTTAACAAAAATCAGTACATAATGCTGTAGCCATGGTAGATGATTTTTTTTTTTTTTTGGTGAGAGAAATGCACACTTTGTTTTGAAAATCACAATATACTATTCAGTATTTTATTACTAGGATGGATGGCTGTCATTGTCTATTATTAGACATTGAAAAGCTAGATGCAAGTGCCCTTGAATGTGTGTGGCAATGAATTTTCCATCCTTAATTGGAGGATCTTCCATTCTAAGAACTAGTTTATATATTATTTTCTGCTATTTTTCCCCATTAAAAGAACAAGGGCACTTCTAGATAATGCCAAAAGTTAACTTCATCTAGCGCTTGGTTTCCTAGAATGGTCTGATAGGAAGCTCCAGAACTGGACTGGCCTTTTTTTAATGAGACAAAATGAAGATTTGCTTTGCATGATGGGCTGCCTGAAAGGGCAGTTAATTGGTACTATGGCCCCATCAACTGCACTCCCAACCCATTGTCTCAAGCAGCCACTTCATTGCACCCAATCCTACAGTTCTCCAGAGCCCTGTCTGGCCGGCATAGAAGCACTGCTCTGATACAAGCCGTTGACAAGAGAGCACACTGCGGATTTTTCTGAGTGATACCTCTAGGGCCGCTAGCTGCTCAGCTGACCAAGAATAATGGTCAGTACTGCTACTGCCCCTGTGTGGAGTGGCAAGTGTTCCTCCTACATAACTAAGACAAGTTCTTTAGGCCCATTTGTGGCAAAAAGCAGAACAAGGGTTTATCAGTCTTCTCCTGCTATTATTCACAGAAATTAACAACAGTATATGGCCTCTGGTCCTGGGGTTACTGCATAGTAACTACTGTCTATACATATACATATACATATACATATACATATACATATACATATACATATACATATACATATACATATACATATACATATACATATACATATTTATATATATCATGTATATGTATACACTCTACACAGGGCTACCCTTGAAAAGTATCCAGAAGCTTCAGCTGGTTCAAAATGCAGCCACACAGGTACTTTTAGGTGTCCCAAGGATGGCACATGTTACACCGTTACTACGTGAGCTGCACTGGGTCTCAGTTTGGTTCCGGGTCCAATTCAAGGTGTTGGTTAACACCTTTAAAGCCCTACATGGCATGGGACCGGGTTACCTGAGGGACCATCTCACCCCCATTATATCTACCCGTCCCACCCGGTCAGGCAGGGAGGGTATTCTGCGGTTCCTGTTGATGAAAGAATGTCAACTGGCGGGGTCCAGAAAGAGAGCCTTCTCTGCCATGGGCCCCACCCTATGGAATACTGTCCCTCCAGAGGTGAGGCAGGCCCCAACTCTCTTGTCCTTCTGGAAAGCAGTCAAGACCTGGCTCTGCCAACTGGCATGGGGCGCAAAAAAGGGCAACCAACCTTGGGGGTGGCTAGCACCCTGAAGATGCTCCCATATGTTAACATCTTACTAACCATCAACATCTGAGAAGATATTATTTGTGAATGTGTTTGGTTTTTATTCTATTTTTACTGTATTTTATATTGTTTTATTGTATTTTAATATTTATTGCTGTTTTATTATGAACCGCCCAAAGTCACTTTTTGTGAGATGGGCGGTATCTAAATTTGATATATAAATAAAATAAATAAATAAATATAAATGTGTATCCTTCATTAATTAATTTAATCTCCTAAAATCATTTAATCAGGAGCCATCACCATATTTTTCTGCACCAAAAAACAAAACAAAGCAACCTGTTCACACAATTTAGCTATAGCAACTATAGCCTGCTGTCATCCCAGAAGGTAGACCAGACCAAGAAACAGACTCCACGGAAGGCTAAAATTGCTTTCATTAAGATTGGCCACAGTAACAGAATCTTGCAACTCTGATTGTGCTTCCTCTCCTCCCTCTTTTATATTCATGTGAATTAAGGGGGTGTCTGAGATGTTTTTGTAATCCTCTTTCATCCTTTGGACTTAAGCAATGCTTCCCCTCTCATTGTGTTGATCTTGCTTCTGTCCAACAAGGTCATCTTCTTTACTGTCCACACCTGCACATCCACATCGTTTGATGGCCTTTAGGTGTGGTCATACACATGGGCAAAGGGGTAGGTCTTTGATCAAACAGGCATGACCAGCATTTTAGTGTTTTTAACCCCTTCTGCACATGCCACTGACTCTTACCATGATTCCCAGGCAGATCTGACCCTTTTGACTTAGAGTTGCTGCCCTCACACTTGAGCGTTGTTCAGCAATTTGCTTCCTCTGGAAACTAGGTCAGCAAAACAATATGGCCCTTTCCATTCTCGACCTTGCCTCCATCTTCAAGTAATTTCCTCTCTCTTCTCTCTTGGGTTTTCTTTTTGCCTGATATCCTCCCAGGTGATCTCTTTTCTTTACCTCATCAAATATTTGAACCAGCAAGGGCAGAGCTGAGGAGATCCTGGTCAGGAATGGACTCCTTTGCCTACCCATGTGTTTTCACCCATTTCACCCACAAATGAGATGCCTTACTCTCTTGCTTCAATGGATATGTTGATTCCACATCTGGGAATCAGCTCTCAATCTGGTGATGGCTGGAAGCAAAGTTAGTCAATGGGGGTGTCAGCCTTGCGAGGTAGTCCAGACAAGCAGCATACCCAGAAGAACTAGCTCTACTTTATTGTAAGGTTAATTAACAGAATCTTGCAAGTCTGAAAGTAAATTTCTCCCCTGTCACCTTTGCAGCCCAATAAACTAGGGAGGATCCCTTCTGAGATGTTTGTCACAACCACATTCTTTCTGCAGGCTAAGCTGCTTCTTATCTGACTGTTCCCCTAGCTGTGATTCTTCCCCCTGTCTCCCAAGGTCATTCCCATGTACCATTACAGGAGGAGAATTACCCCGGCATGTTTGGGCCTGCTTGTCCAGTCACTAAAATGATACTTTATCTTTAATTAATCATCATTTAATCCGTGAAATCACTTCTGGTTAAATCAAGGATGATGGCTGCCAGAAAATGCAAAGGCTTTGTATTGTAAACATTTCTTCACAAGCAAAAGTTCTGCATACACCTCCTCTGATGGCATCATTGTATTAGTATCATGCAACCTGTTTAGAGAGGGGAGAGGATTTTAATGAATAAGAAAGAAAGAATAAAGAATAATTGTATTTAGTTCATTTTTTCAGTTATTTATTAAGATTGGAACAGTTGTTCATAAATAGGACAGAAAGAACTTGAGATTTTAAGAAAAACATTGATGTGGGCAAAAGCAAAATTCTCATTAAATGCCTGTGTATTCAATTACGCTTATAGAGAATTAATTATGGTTGACTGAAAAATGATTCAATTGTAGCATGAACTGACATTTGATTCATAGGATCCACCAGGATATCCTATAATTTTCTCACATATTTAAAAATTATTTGCAGAATTACGAGGAAATACAGTGGATACATTTAATGCTCCAATACATTTGATGCTGCAACAAACTAGATATCCAGATTCAAAGGGAAAAAGGTGATTTGGAGCACATGCAGCGTAATAAAACATCTGCCAGCAGTGCCTTCAATGAGATGTGTCTTTTCCTAGGATTACACTGCAGCTTGCAAGCCCAGGAAAAGATGCATTTTCTTTAAGGAGTTGCTGACAGGTGCTATAGGTGAACATCTGTGAGCTCCAAATCATCTTCTTCCCTTCAAATTTGCATCTCTGCACAGCCCTGCTAGATACTAACTGATCCATACAACTGTAGTGATTGCCATCCTTTTTCTGTCAGGGCTTTCCTCTCTAACAGTTACATGTCAGGCAAGTGTGAAACATGCTGTCTACGTAATTGACCAGAACAGATGGGTAAGAATTTTGTTTCTTTTGTTTACTTTAAAAAATTACCAAAGTGGAAAGAATGAGATGTTTAAAATAGAAATGTGGACAGATAGTGAAACTGACAGATTCATGCATCCTTAGTCTTGCTTGAAATTGGTAGTTTTGACTAGAAATTAAAAAGGGGAAATAATCACTGCGGACCTCTTGTCCTCACATGGAGACTGTAGTCATCACACATCTACATAGCCTGTTTTAGTTCAGCAGGAGGAGGCTTCTAGATACACCCCTTACATCGGAATATTCCTCCCACTGCCTTGTGATTGGAGAAGCAACAGGAGAAATGTATCAGCAGATTCATAGAACTCCTCCAGCACTTGATTAAACTGTCTATATAAATGTATATTAATATTAGCAAAATGATTTATGCATCTTTACCACATTATCTTTAAGTGGTTACACATAAAAATCTAATACTTTGTAGGGAAGAGAAAGCATGGTCTATCACAGGAACATGGTGCTTTTCCAGGCATTTGACATAACCGTCTTAGGGTAGATCAATCTGTTAGGAATATTGTCAGACCATTAATCCATCTAGCCCAGAACTGTTAAAGTTGACCAGCAGCTCTTTGTCAGGGCTTCACACAGTTTTTCCAGCTTTACCTGAAAATGGCATGGAAACCATTTTCCATGAACCAGGAGTTCTGATATTATTCTCTCTGATAAACAATGATGTAACTGGCAGCAGAATGAGTATGGTGTTACTTTCTTCTTCACTGTCTAATGCTGCTTTCAGCTTTTTGACATCTTTTCTACTCTACTGGTTGGGACATGGCTACCCACTCTCTGATGTTATAAGTTGACAGCCTTTGCTGGACAAAGCAAAAATCTTTGAGGCCAGTGCTTACTATAGCAGATATTTAGTACATTATTGGAGACACAACACCAGAAGAAGGTGCTGTTATTCTAAAACAGAAAAGGTCCAGTAAGTATTTGGCCCTATTTTTTTTTTTTAGTTTTCTTATTTTCTCTTCTTTTTTCTGTATTATTGTTGTTATTCTTTAGCTGAAATGCAAAAGAAACAAGGAAGTCAATTTCCATATATTTAACACTGAATGCAGTAATATCACAACCACAACTTCATGTGTGTTGGAGGGTGGGAAAAAGGGACAGGAATTTTCCAAATGCCCAGACACTGTTATCTAAGTTATAGTGTTTATTGTTGTGCTACTTTTAGATAGATTACTTGTGCACATTTCCAATAGATAAAATGGCCTTTGTATAACAAACTATACCATAGTTCTGTATAGTTCTACATAGACAATTCCAAATGGAGCCTTTTAGAATTTCTTAACTGTTTCACTTTCTCCCTCCCTCCCTGCCTCATTGACACTCTTAGTACTTGGGGTACTGGGGGAGGGGGCAGGGGGTGAGAAGAAAGAAATATAAATCTTTCCTGGGCTTCTTGGGTTCTGGCACATTTGTCAAGTTATTGCTGATATCCTCCAAAAGTTGCAGTTCCTTCCATCAGCCAATCCACTCTGCAGATCTCTCTCTTGGTCCAGTTCACTTCTGCTGGGTCTTCAATTCAGATTCCTCCTCCACCTGTTTCTTGATGCACACAGTATCTCCAGGCCATGCTGTACAAAGACAATGCCAGGAATGTCCAACAACCTCCTCTCCTATTCCTTAACACCTCTGCCTGTTATATATTTTTAGCTGTAAAGGCAGACATCCCTGCATCCAAATGCTTTCATTAGGTGCAAAGTTTCTTGATGTCTATGTGACCCTGAGTCTAGTTTTGAAATACGGAATGAATGAATGAATCAATGAATCAATGAATCAATGAATCAATGAATCAATGAATCAATAAATAACCTTGAGACTATCAGGGTACCTTATCCTGCCACAATATAAATTACACCTTCAATTAGTTATAAATAAAATCTTTAACAGAGAAAATATGGCCTCGTCTTCATAGATTGTCAGGCTGTATTGTCTTTAAGGAAAAGATCAGGAAGCACATTTTCTGAAATTATCTCATCTATAATCTGATATTTGTGTAACTCTGTGAGGGAGCACATTATGGATCATCAAGTGAAATTAAGAATTCTTTTAAAAAAACACAAATGTAATTTATATAAATTCATATCCAAAGCTTTTGCATTTCTAACTTAAAAAAAAAATACAATTTTTCATATTTTTTTGATTAAATACTTCTGAAACTACCCATCAGTGATTGGGAGAGGGGAAGTGGGAAACTTCTTTGTTAATCTCATTTTCCAAGACCCTTTTTCACAGAAAAAAAAGACAAATTAATAACTTGACTACCGGCAATTACACAGAACTATTCCCCAATGACAATTACAATTACTGATAGCAAAAGGGTAGTTTTAGAGACCATGATTCCATTACAATGCAATAAATCAAATGCTTGTGAAGAAAGAAAAGCCATTTCAGAAGTTATTTAAATGAAGAAACTATAACTAAGAAAGACAATGACTATTTTTCTTATATTGGGATTTGCTTACAGAAAGATTTGCACATAGAATCCAATTGGATTTGCAGTTTTTGAAAAGAAATAGACCTGAAGAGCATGGAGAATCCAGAAAGCTTTGCTTATTAAATACGGTAAGTCTATTGGTATCTTCTTACCTCTCTTTGTAACATAAACCAAAGCACTCTTCAGATACTCAGAGGGTATCCCCTGCTTGTCTGAAGCATCCTGGCACTCAGTTATTTGTTTGTTTGCTTATTAAATGAATTGATTATATGCCATCAGGTCATAGCGACCACATAGATCAATTTTCTCCATGACAATCTGTCCCTAACCTGGTCTTTCAGGTCTCCCAATGGTGTACTCATCACCACTGTAACTAAGGCCACCCACCTTGCTGCCGGTCATCTTCTTTTTCCCTTTCCTTCCACCTTTCCCAGCATCAGAGCCTTCTCTAGAGAGCTAATGTGTCCAAAGTAGCATAATTTGAGCCTGTATTAAATAAATAGCCATCCAATATCCAAACTTCCCTGGGCAGTTTACATTTATTTTTCAATTATATAGCCGATACATAATTTTTCAATGAATGAAATAATTAAAAAGAGTATTATATATAGTCCATACCATTACTTTTGTAGTGATATTTCCAGGGATTTGTGAGCAAGGGGTGTATGTGTTTGTCAAAATGTCAAGATTGTAGCTGCAAATGCATGATCAAAAGCCCACCCCTTTTTTATGTTATACTGTACCTGCCATACATTTATTTATACCATTGAGGACTAGGAAGAGGTATCAGTTATTTCTTGTACCATATTGAAAATGTTACATTTTGACATAGTTGGATGAGGGGAATCCATAAATCAAAACAAGCACATGTCTTACATGTGGAAAGTCCTGGATATCTTCCATTAAAGAAAGGTCAGGTATGAAATCAAAATCTTCTGCCAGAGCATCGACAGAGCCTTTGCAAAGTTTGTAGGACTAGGATAGATGGATAAATAAGCTGACCTGGTATAAAACAGCCACATTTGTATCTGACCACTCTGTAAGCCTGGAATTGGCCAACCTGAGTAATTTAAATATAAGCCAGTAGATTTTTCAACATCACAAGACATTAAATGTCTTAAGTGAAACTCATGTTCTAGTCCAGAGTAAGTAACTCTGTTGAGGATGGGAAACACACTTTTTTAACCTTATTTTTTTCTCATCTGAGAAGACCCATGGAATAAGATAATCATGTAATGATGTCACTGAAGGGATCAGGCCCAGAATTTTAAACTCCATTTTCATTGAGTTGTAGGGGTTTAAAAACATAACATAAACCATGCTCATTCTAGTTTTGCCAATATATTTTGTAATCTTGGAGTATATTGTATATTTTTAAAGCTATGATAGTCATATAAATCTGCTGGAAATATATATGTACTTGAATAACATTTGTATTAAATAAGTATATATAGAATTGAAATTGTTTATTGCTGTAATGATAAATTAACACTTTTTTCCCTCTTTGTTGTATTTTTTTCACTTTTTTGTTAAACCACGTTTATGTATTTTTTTTCTTCTTTTTGTAATCAAATTTTTTAAAAAAATTTTTAAAAGCTATTTGTGAAGAAGTTACTATTGGGTGCACAAACACACATACACAGAATCACAAACAGGGGCATCCTCTGGTGATCAAAAAAGTCAAGATGTTAGCCATGGCCATGTGAGTGACGCCCTTCCTTTTTTTACATGTGTTGCAGGTACAATTTTTTTAAAAGTGGGAATTTGATCACATAATCATGGTTACCATTTTGACATTTTCACACACACACACACACACTCCTTGGGTTCCCCTGCTGACAAATCCCTAAAAATCTTGCTAGAAAAGTAATAGTATGGATTATGTACTCTATTCCTACATTTTTCAATAACCTGTAACACAACTGACTGGAAGTCTAGAGTTTTTGTGATTTTCTTTGCCACAAGTACATCAACAGGCTAATGCTATTGCAACTGTAGTTTACAACACAGTGATGTAATTAATGTAATTTTTATTACAACAAATAAAGAGGCATCCATTTTTTCAGGGGATTCTTTCTTTACTTTTATAACTGTTCTGTTAAAGCCAATGATTTACTAGGTAACCTAAAGTGAAATTATTGGAAATTACTGAAAACTTCCTAATTGTGCCTCATCTGATTGATGGCATAATTGAAGAATGATTATTATGGATATCTTAGGTGTGGGGAAGTACTTGCTGTGTATTTTAAAGTGGCTACCTAATGGGACCATTTTTCCTCCCATTGTTATACTATACCATTAAAAAAAAAAAGCCAGTTCCAGAAAAGACTAACTGAAGCCTCACTTGAACAAGGCAATTTTGAAATTAGAATTACCATCAAATGTCATCTAAAATAAATGAAGATGGATTGAGAGATTTCCTTCATGAAAATCATACAAGAAATTTGGACGGAAGCAAAAGGAACATCAATAATTAGGTAAGTTGAACTTACTTACTTGAGCCTTCATGAAATAAAAATGCCAGGATATTCATCAAATTTACCATGAAGGTGCCAGACACATTCCTCTGCCTCTCATCAGCACTAGAGTTGTATCTAGCAGTCACCTCTGGCAAGGAAATTCTGAATAGGTTGAGAAAAACTCTCCAAACACATCAGTAAGATTATAGTCATAATCACTCATTTGTTTCTTGACATAATAAAAAAAAAACTTGGCCATTATCTTTGAAAACCTAAATAGACTAAGAAGAGGATGCCAAAAAATTGTGAGCCTGAACTTAAGTGCTTCTGTAGAGATCCTTTTCTGGATCCTTCCAACAGCTGACTTGCCGTTAGGACAGCAGTAGGACTGATCCTTTTGACAGTAATCTCTTTAGGTTACCCCTCCCCAATACAATAAAAGCTTCTTAAGACTTTCATTTCACTTGACATGCTTTTTTCTGTCCTGAAATGAAAGATTATTTTAATGTATAGCATAACTTTATTGGAGCCAGTAACTAGTCACATGTGACAAAAAGACATAAAAGAAGATAAATAGCATTTTCTACATAGTTATACCACCCTAAAATTAAGACAACATATTTTTAATGACATATTTATCTGTCCTGTCCCTATGTTTAAATCCATTTATTTAAATTTTATATATTTCAGTAGGCACCTTGGAAACAGCTTTTCCTTCCTTCCTTCCTTCCTTCCTTCCTTCCTTCCTTCCTTCCTTCCTTCCTTCCTTCCTTCCTTCCTTCCTTCCTTCCTTCCTTCCTTCCTTGTCTTCTCTGACACAGCACCTGCCCTGTGGAATGAGGTTCCCCCTGAAATCTGAGTGACCTCCACCCTGATGGAGTTCCAGAGGACCTTGAAGACCTGGCTCTTCTTGCAGGCCTTGGGCTAGGGTGGTTAGAGATCCTTGTGAATTTCGTGTTCTTTGGATTCATCACCTTGTTTTTTTAATCTGCTTCTTATTTATTTTGTTGGTTTTCTTTGAATTGTTGTGTTTTATCTTTTTGTCACATTGTGAGCCGCCCAGAGTCATTTGGAATCAAGCGGTGCATATATTGAATTAATTCAATTTAATTCCTATGGTTTTACCCATAAATATTTTTCAGCCCTAACTGGAATGATCAGAGATCAAAGCTGAGACATTCCACCCGGGAAGCAGAGGTTGTACATCCTATATGGCCCTTCAATATGTTATAAGTTTTTGTGAACATTTTTATAAACAAAAAAGTACTTTGGAAGAAATATATATACACATACACATACATACACACAGAGAGACACAGAGAGAGATACATACATACATATGAATGAATTAGGCCAGAAGAGGCGGGGGACTCATGGGTGTTCCCAGGAACAGCAAGGGGACAAGTGATGAAACGTGCATGATGACATTATGCAAGTATCACAACTGTCATGCTTGTATCAGATGTCAGGATGAAAGTGTATAAGAGCAGGATTTGTATCATGCTGTCCCTGCACTTGGTCATTTTTGCACCATTGTGGCCTGCTGTAGATGCTGGTGTTACAACTGGAAGGGGTTAGATGCATTTTTCCCCAGAACATTCAAAGGCACACAGTAACCATGGTGACTCCCATCTTGTACTAACATTTCTCCCAGTCTACATGAAGTTATCCTAGTGATAAAAAGAATCCAAAGGCATCTCTTGACCAAAAGGTAAACTAGTGATGTATGTCATGCAGTGATGTTAACAGAATCCTCCTCTCCATGAATATGGCGCAATTTTCTGTAATGGGGAGTCTTCCTATGCAGATCTGTGCAGATCTGTGAAGATTTGTCTTTCATTTCAGGGTTCTACCTCATAGAATGACTGTGTAGAGGAGAAGGGCTACTGAATGCTCTTTGGGAGCTGTACCTTCCTTTAAACATTACTGGCAAAATTAATCCCAGTCATGCAAACATTTTTCTTTGCAGCTGCTTGCATTTTCACTCCTGTGCTACTTTAGGAACTACAGCTCCTCTAGTCATTTTTGCGCTAATTTCTATTACAAACATTTGCAAGTCCTATACTTGCCATTAACATGCTCCTTGGTTCTTGATATATTCTATTTTCATAGCTGACAGAAGTCATTCAGATAATAACCCCATCTTATGTAAGAAATGAATGGCATGAGCACAGTAGAACTGTACAGTGTCCTTCAAACTGTAAGGCTGAACTTTCGTCATGGCACATCTGAGTGCAAGCATTTCCATTGACTGCAAAAGTGCAGTGTGGTACAGTAATACAGATTAGGACAAACTCATAAAAAGTAAATATCAGATATAGTAGCCAACATTGAGGAGGGAGGGGAGAGGAAGAACTATGGATAACAAGTTATTTTGTGGGTATTTTGTTTGCCTTTGCAAGCTCACTGAGACCTTATCAATTTATATTCACTGAGCCTCTGCTAACTTCATCATACTATTCCAGTAGTTGGCCTAAAGTGAATTGTTAGGCTCTAAAATCTCAAGGAGGAGCAAAGATTATTGATTGGACACATTGTTGCATTGACCTCTCTGAAATGCATCGAGTCCCTCAACCAATGTTTACTTTTCACTCTGCCATAATGGAAGTGGGTTGTTAAAGAGCTATTTTTATGACACTCACAGCTTTTCTTTTCTTCCTCTTTTTCTTTTTCTCTTAGTGTTCCTCTGTATTGGAAGGAACAACCAGGCAACTCAATTTGCTATAGAATAGGGGTCTGCAAAGGCCACTTCAGTTTTCACAAACAAATAGAAGACAGTTTGGAGTCCCATCTGTGTGCAAAATGGCATCTATAGGTGCCAGAGCATCTGTTATCCCCAAACCAACAAATTCACACACACTCATCCCGTGACATTAAAATTAAATAATGTTAATAGAAGAAAAATGGCTATTGCAAGATTCTACATGTGATTTTATGTAAGATCTTATATAAGGTAAGGAGGACCTCACTACATCTTTAGTAACTAATTCTAGTATCAAACTGTTCTTACTGTTAGGATTTTTTTTCCCCTCATATTCAGCTTTATGTAATTTAGTGCGATTATTCTACATTCTGAGCTCTAAGATGATAAAGAATAGATTTTGGCTTCCTGGGGCTTCTGAGTGGGGACTATGATGAACTAAGATGTCTCTGAGGGAGCAGAGATGATGCTGGGGTGCAGACTGGTGGCCAGGTGACAAGTCCAGGCCAGCAGGGCCTCTCCAGACAAGGAGAGACCAAGAGATCGCCTACCAGCACTCTGGACAGCTGCTCCTTGTGAGGAGACCACAGGATTTGAAGGTCTTTGTGGTCAACTTGTGAGTCAAGCAGCTGGGAGATGAGGAAGATACATCTAGCTTGCAGCCACAGTGGAGCCTTTAAGGACAGTGGGTTCACCCAAACCTCACTTTCTTAAACACATTTGGATATAATAATTTTAAAGTTAAAGAGAAATCTTTGGACCAGCAAGAGGAAAAAAAAAAAAAAACACTTGGTGAACCACCCTTCATTCTGGATTAAAGAAAAAAAAAGAGCAAAATAATAGTTTTAAGAATTTAAAAATAGCAGCAAAAAGCTTAACAAGATTTTGATCTAAGAAAGTTTTAAATGGACAAAGGGGACAGTTAAATTTGAAACATTAGCATTTTGGTGAAAGTGCTTTTGGCCAATACTAATTAAATACATAAACCATACCTTTGTAGGAATGTTGATTGTTAGAATTACAGTGAAAAGACAACTGGTGGGTTTTACAAAATAAAGAGATAAAGGAAATTTGAGGCAGACTATGTGACCAGAACTATAGAGTACCAGAAAGAACTAAAGCCTTAAGAATACAGAAAAGGCAAGAGAGAAAAGAGAGAAAGAGAGAGAAAGAGAGAGAGAAGCCTTCCTTTTACTTTCACCTTTGTAATTGACTCACTTTTCCTTTCTGGATTACAAATAAAAGAATGGCAACTACTAGGAAAGCAGCAGAACTTGGAGAAGAGAGATGAAGATCATTAGAGCAACCAACAGAAAAGGAGATTACTCCAGAAATATTACCCAAAAAAAAATGTTTGAAGAATTAGGGAAGAATTTATCTGAATCTCACAATAAAGATTTGACTGCATTTGAAGAGAGAATGGAAGAAAGATTTGTAAAGATGAAAGAGGAAATGAAAGAAGAGGTTAAAAAAATTGAAGAGTCTTGTGAAACTTGCCAGCCCCTCTCTCTCTTTTTCCATGCCCATGTTGGCCAAGCTTGTCAATTGATGTCCTATCCTTTGCATTTTCTCAAGCTGATCCTTTCCTCTTATTAGTTGCAGAGAGTGGAATCCAAGCTAGGCAAAGTGCTGCAGGGAGAAAAGACTCATGTTCCCCCATCCCTTATACTGTTTCTTTCTAAGGTAGCTTCTCTCTTTTCCTCTTTTTCTTAGCCATGCCTCTATACTAAACTTCTTCTGCTCCTCTTCTTTCTATCCCATGCATGAACTGTTTCCACAGGAACCAAATGGGTTGCATTTTGTTAATTCCATTTGTCTTTTTTTCAGACAAATTATTATTCTGACTCACGCTCAAGATCTTTTTCATAAATATTATAACCAACCCATGTATCTTCCATCCTATACCTATACATTTGATTTCTATTTTCTAACTGAAGAATTGTACATTTGTCTCTGTTTTTTGGTCTGGTTATTTTCAGTCCATTTTTCTGACATATCAACAGATTTTCTCAATTTTAATTTATTCCTTTCTTGTAGGGTATCTACTATCCCACCCAATTTTGTAGCATCTGCAAATTTGATAAGCTGGCTTCCCACTTCAACCAAGTAATTAATAAAAATGTTGAATAGTACAGGGCCAGGAACCCCTCGTGGTACCTACTCAATACTCCTTCCAGTTTGATGAACCATCTTTGATGAGCACTGTTTGAGTTTGATTGCAGGGTCAGCTATGTATCCACCTAATTGTTATACCATGAAGCTCACATGTTACTAGCTTGCTGATCAGAGCATCATGGGATACTTTGTGAAGTGTTTTGCTCTATGTCTACAATATTCTCACATGCTATTAAGAAAGTAACCCAATCAAAAATGAAATAAGGTTAATCTTCCTGCTGATCTTTTGTAATTACCATGTTGTTTTCAAAATGTTATCTATATAAGACTGTAGTTTTTTGGACCATCCTTTCCCTCCTTTTTGAAAACACTCATCTGCTGCTGCATCCATTCTTCAGGATTTTTTAAGTTAATAAATAGAGGTTCAGCCTGTCATCAGGTTTCTTCAGTGCCCTTGGAGATAATTTATCTGGCCCTTGAGATTGAAATTCAGAGTAAATAACTATTTTCTGACCACGTTTCTGTCAATCTCAAAATTCAATCCTGTCCTGTTCAATCTTCTTGTTCAAATTTTCCTGGTGAAATATATATTCCTTTGCTGAAGAAGAATGTGTCAAAATAGGAATGGAGTAGTTCTGCCTTTTCTTTATTTCTTGTTACTATTTTGCCATCTCTATTGAACAGCTAGCATATTGATTTTTTTTCTTTTTATTTGAATGTATGCCTTTTCTTTCACCAAACTTAGCCCATTCTGAACATTCTGAACTCTAATCTGTCTCTGTTCATTTATATGTGTATTAATTGAGTTAGTAACAACAACAACAACAAAATCACCATCAGTCAATTTCAAAAGGCAGCTGTACTTGGAACAGCTTACATCCTGCGATGATACCTTTAACACCATTAAACAACAACATCTGCCTATCCCAGATCCTTGGGGAGGACCCGACAGGTGGATAAAAATGCCAGATCCAATCTAAACATCTGGCTGACTGTGCGACCAACAGCAACAATAATAGCAATAGCTAATAATAGCTTTAAAATCTTAAGCTAATTCCTGTAAGATTATTTTTGCCATCTGCTACATGGCAAAAAAAGGACTCTAAGTTGCCTGATGTTATGGACATAAATGATTCTGATCAGCACCAGTATTTATGATCTACCTGATGGTAACATCTGAGGAGGGGAAACTATTTACAATGTCAAAGATCTGAAGTCAATGTCAGAGAGTTACACATTTAACTTCTTGCAACAAAAGGACTTTAGAGATAAGAAGAACAAAACATGATGGGAATTAAATTTATTTAAGGTGAATTCTGAAAATCTTCTGAAAGGGTGAATTTAGTAATAGTTAGCCAAATGTTGTTCCAGGAAAGCATTGCA
Source organism: Python bivittatus (assembly GCF_059951505.1). Lineage (NCBI taxonomy): Eukaryota > Metazoa > Chordata > Lepidosauria > Squamata > Pythonidae > Python > Python bivittatus. The sequence goes on along the minus strand of NW_028277098.1, from coordinate 75,726,551 downwards.
ACAAACTAAGCTCTTGCTGAAATTGATCACAGTATTCTTCTGCGCAATTCCCCAAATGTCTCCTCAACTACTGTATACAACAGTCAGTCCCATCTAGGTCTTCATACACATCATTCACTGTTGCTAATGATATCTTGAGGTACAATTTGCTTTCTCAGTAGAAATGCTATCGAATTTCACAATCTGATTTTTACAGAATGGAGGACAGAGGTATTATTCTAGAACAGAAACTCTTCCTGTTGACCATGCTGCCTTGGAATTCTGGGATTTGCAGTCCTAACATGTTTGGAAGGCACCAGTTTTGGGATGCCAATTCTACAGATATTCCAGTTACAAGTTCTTTAAGTGAAGTAACCAAGAAAACATAGCACTCTGTTACATGTATCATTTATATAAGCAATTGTATATTAAGTATTATGTGGAAGATACTTTCCATCACTGATTAATTCCTTGTCCTTTCAAGTATTGTTTAGCTTTTAATACCTGCCAGCTATAAGAAAATGTCATAGATTAAGAGTTTCATGTTAAAAGGCCTGTATGCCCTCTACTACACATCCTAGCTGTCTCATCCCTTTTTCGCTTATCAAATTTATGGAAACATACAGTATTTGTTAATCAACAAACAGGAAATGCTCCCAGTGTGAGGTATAATAAAAACACAAAATACAATGAATATAAAAGCATTAAAAAATTAAATGAATAGCAACATTTAAAAGCAGAGGTCAGATATAGTATTGGGATAGAAACACATTAAAATCTAACAGAACAGCAGAAATGCAAAAAAATAAAAAGGGCTAAAGGATGCCTGGAGGCTATACATAGATGAAGGGGAGATGGATATTATTGAAAAGACCTGTTCGTAAGTAGCCATTGCAACAAGACCTGGACTTCCCCTGTCTTTCCCAGCAAATATCATATTACAAATGAACAAGACAGTTTCAGGGCCAAAACAAGCCTTACACTGAAGTGAACTGGGTTGAATTTTTTCTGATTACTTCAGCAACTGAGGTGTGAATTCCCATCCTCATTCTTTCATGCAGATAAAGAATACGATGGAGAAGAAGCATCTAGTCAGGATGTAGGTAGAGCTCTGTGGTCTACAAGGCAAGTCTCTCAAATACCTCTCCCCCTCCTCCTCCCCGCCCCAGTCTTAAGTAAAAGAGCTGGTGGTTACATTTGAGTGAGTAGGCATGTTCTGGTACCCAGAGTTCACACACACACAAGCTGTTCGCAGAGAGAAACATCAGTGACTTGGGATGCTCATTTGGGGATGGGATGACTCCAGCAGATTGCACCAGTACTATGCCTATCTGATCTGGGCTGCAAAAATACAGATGACCTGTAGATGGTTGCAAAGAGTTCTGGGTTTTGTATCTCATTTCTTCCATCTTCTGGTCAGTACTCACTGACCATTTCTGCTTGCCATTCCACTCCCCAGTCCTTAAGCTGCTCTAGGCCTTGGTTCTTCTATGGATGCACACTGACCCTGCAGGAGACCATGACCAGCTTGGCTTGTTTTAAGACTAAAGACCCAGCCTGGGCCTACTTAGCTTGTGGGCTTCAAAGTGGCCATTTCCCTTGCCTTGACTATATCTATGCCACTGTTGCTAGTTGAATTCAGTGACCACACAAGTCTTCTGCCAGAAATAGACCTCTGCCTAGATACTATTTGCCCTTAAATATGTCATTTATAATAAACAGCACTTTGACTGCAAATAGAATAGTAGATTGCATCCTGCAATATTTGCTGTTTAGCACATTATAGTTACCTCTCTCCTGAAAAGCATCTTAAAGAGTAGATCATGAAATACTCTTATTACTGGCAGTGTTTACAATTGTTGACAAAGGAGGAATGAGGGTTTCATATAAAGCAGGACTAAATTACACACCGTATTACAGTAGGGCTACTGGGTCTTGGTTGCAAAAACTCAGATGACCCCAACAGATAGTAGCAAACAGAGTTCTCTTTATGTTTCTGCTGCCATGAAATGGTTGTCTGGATTTTTGCAGTTTGGATCTGGTAGCTATTACAAATAAATGACTATTCACACTGGGGAATAATAGTTTATTGCCTGGTGTTCTACCAACTAGTATCTAGTTATCTATCTCGATAAACATTTTGGCATTTCAGAAAATACATATAATGATGGGTATTGCTTTTATTTGCTTTCTACTAATGCTGTCAGTATGTCTCAATTATATGTATGGTAGCTTACAATGAACATTTACCAAGTAAAAGCAGGCACTGTTACCAGAATCACACAAATGAAATCTGAAATTTTCAGATAAGAAAATGGTAAGAATAAGAGCCATCCTTTACCCTTAAAAAAAAGTATGAGCATCTTTGAAATTGTCATTAAATGCTTTTATCAGCACCCCAGCAGTGACAATAAGTCCTACATTTTAGGGGTAATTCAAGTATCAGCCTGGAAAAGTACCATATTGCATTTGAGCAACTATCATAGCCAAACTGAAGGTCTATCATATGCCCTGTTTTCAGTGCCAGAAGAACCCCACAGAAATTCAATAATCCACAGGTTTACTAAAGTGTCTAGGCTAACCCAGAAGGATGTAAGCATAATATGGTTTCCATTCTAGAATATTCCTATGATGTATTCCAAAGCTATTGCACCAGGGTTGGGAAAAATCTCTTTTGACATCCTGAGTGTTTCACTCAAGTTTCTTGTAGCAGCCAGGAATATATGCACACAGCTGCAAGTTCCTCTTGGTTCAATGAAACTTTTTTCCCAGTAACTACCAACGGGAATCTGGTTAGGAAATAAATTTGATTCAGGAAGTCCACATGCTGCATTTATTATTATTTCATTTATTAAATTTGTAAGTTGCCCAGCTCTGTTACAATTTGGGGTAGCAAACAATATACACAATTTAAAATAAAACCATCCATGCAATACAATAATACAAAAAGAAAACAACACCATCTCACAGAACAGACAACATCCAAGGGGACCATTTTTGAGAATGGAAATACCATACTTGATCACTTTTTTAAAAAAGTAAAGTTCTATTGGGCTACTTGTTCATTGTATTATTTTAGGTTTTATTATTATCAGTGATTAAGTTAGTATGCAGTTGAATCACTCAGACTCCCAGCAGCTTACAATAAAATGGGTGTAGTAAGAAAAATTTAAAATTTAACCCATAAGGCTAATAACATCAAAACCCCAAAACAACTCATAGAATCAAAACCAATACTAGATGGTTTTTGGAAAACCATTATGAAGAGGGATATTCTAACTTCTAGAGAAAGACTGTTCCAAAGCATAAATACCATGATTGATAAACAACACCTTCCAGCCTCAGCTCCCCTCACTTCAGAAAAAAATGGGACATCACTAGCCACTTTTCCTGAGATGACCTCCTTGGACCACTTTATAAGTACCTTCAAAGGCAGCCTCATGTAGGCCTGAATTCTGATTGGAAAGGATCCAGATAATGCATTTTCTCTAGGGTGCTCTACAGCTGGATCCTCACCATGAGCTCAACAATTTTCCTCAAGAAATGACACTAGGCAATAGTTGCTAAACAACACTAGATTCAAGGAGAGCCTGTTAAAAAGGGGATGAATTACTTTCTATTTTAGATCCAAAGTAATTAATTCCTAACTATCATAAGTAAATGAATAAACCAACAAACAACATTGCTTGAAAATAGTTTGCCATTTTTCAACCAAATTTATTTTCACATTAGTTGACAAAATATGAAGAATATCTTATATGTGACAAGGCTAATAGAATTATATCTACAGCTACTTGGTCCCTCTTTTTTCATTTTTATGGTTGTGTCTCTATTTTAAGGAGACCAATCTTAGCATATAGCCTTTTTAAGGGATAGTAACCATATGTTCCTTTTTTCATGGCTGCAAGAAAAAAATAATACTGACAAATGGTGCAATGAGAGAAAAAGGATCTTTGAGTATAGGGGAAAACTTAAAGCACAGTAAACATGCTCTTTATTTCTAGCAAGTCTAGTTACTCTAATTACTGAGAATAAAACTGCAGCTATCTGCATAGCCTCAGCTTTTCAAGTGCATAATTTTATCTTCAATTTTTTTATTTAGCAACCACTGAGTTTTTAAACTGTTATGTTGGCTGAGTCTGTGTGCTTTGAGATTGGGAAGGAAGGAAGGCCAGAAGGACAGAAGGACGGAAGGAAGGAAGGATACACATCCCAGCCTATCCTTCTTCCTCCATATATTTTCCTCCTGGAACAATTATTTTCTAGACTGAAGCATTTGCAACAAACTATTTATTTATTAATCAAATTTATATGGTCACCCATCTCATGAAAAGTGACTCTGGGCAATGCACAATAATCAAATAAAAACAACACATATATAAAACAGTTGTTATAAAGATATAAAATCAGTATTAAAATTAAATATTATTAAAAACAAAATATACAAATCCCAGAGAGGGTGAGTATATATCCATCTCAATAGTGGAGCCATCTAGACATGTCTCTGGTTCCCTGGGACCCCCAGGCCTGGTGATATAACCAGGTCTTGAGGGACTTCCAGAACATCAAGAGGGATGGATCTAACCTAAATTTGGGGGAGAGAATGTTCCATAAGGCAGGTGCCATGGCAGAGAAGGCCTGTCACCTGGGACCCACCAAATGTAAGTCCCTGGCAGATGATATCCACAGCATGTCTTCTTTGCCAGATCTAGTGGGGTGGGCTGATATAGGGAGAGGCAGTCCCTCAGATAACCCATCCCATGCCATGAAGGGCATTAAAGGTTAAAACCAGCACCTTGACTTGGACATGGAAGCAAACTGGCAACCAATGCAGCTCACAGAGCAGAGGAGTAACATGTGATGTTCTGGGAGCTCAAATAAGTGCCCACACCACTGTATACTGTACCAGTTGAAGCTTCCAGATATTCTTCAAGGGCAGCCACATGTAGAGCACATTACAATAGTCTAATCTGGAGGTGACTACAGCATGAGTGACTGTGAGCAGAGCCTGCCAATCCAGGAATGGGTGCAACTGGTGTACAACACAAAGCTGTGCAAAGGTCCTCCTAGCCATGACTGCTACCTGCTCTTCAAGCAGGAGTCATGAGTCTAGAAGGACCCCCATATTGCAAACCCATCCAGTACCAAAGATGGCATAGTCCTGGAACCAGTAGGCCCCAAAATTCAGAGCCACTCAGTCTTGCCAGGGTTGAACTGAAGCCTGTTGTTCCCCATCCAGACTCTCACAGCCTCCAGGCATCAGACATTGATAGACATTCATAGCATCGCTTAATTCACCAGGGGCAGAGATATATAATTAGATATCATTAGCGTACTGATGATACCTCACCCCACGGCAGCAGATGAGCTCACCCAGCAGCCTCATGTAGATACTAAAGAGGAGAGGAGAGAGTACTGAATCCTGAGGCACCCTGCATAGTAGGTAGGGGCCAAGGGCGGGACCTCTCCTCCCCAATAATCATCAACTAGAATCAAACCTGAAGAAAAGAGGTAAACCAGCATAACACCATGCCACCCCACCCCACCCATCCTCTGAGCTGATCCAGAAGGATACCATGGTTGATGGTATTGAAAGCTACAGAAAGGTCAAGTAAGGCAAGGATGGATGCACAACCCCCATTCCGCCCATGCCAGAGATCATCCAAAAGTGCAACCAATGCTCTTTCTGTCCTATACCTGGGTCTGAATCCTGACTGGAAAGGATCCAGATAATCTACTTCCTCCAAGGCCCTCTGAAGCTGTTGTGAAACCACCTTCTCCACCACCTTCCCCAAGAAAGGGAAGTGAGATACTGGATGAAAAATGTCCAGTATGGTGGGGTCCAGTGATGGCTTCATCAGGATGGGGCAAACCAAGGCCTCTTTAAGAGATAAAGGAACAACCCCCTCACTCAAAGAAGAATTAACCACTGCTAGAACCCACTCATACAACACTCCCTTGAGCCACTTTAACAAGCCAGGAGGGGCATGGATCTAAAGACCAGGTGGCTGAGCTCATAGTCATAAGGACCCTGTCCATTCCTCAGGTCCAAACTATGACATCAAAATGACATGTGCATACTAATGTAATTACATAAATGCTGCAATTATATACAGGTACTTCCATCAGGACATATGATGTTGTACATCATTCATGGAATTTCATGATTACATCATCACACACAAGTCATTAAACACCCTCCCCCACCCCACTGCCCCAGCGCATGTTTCTAGATGTAACAAAGAATCAGTATTGTTGCATTAATTTTCATGAATTACTATCCATTTCATTAAGTTCTTGCAACACAAATCATGCATCTCATGGACTGTGAGCTACAATATTACATTGTACATTTGCTAATATTTTTGAGGCCACAAGATCCTGTGTTGTTTTTGCTATAAGATCTAGCACACTACCCCTCTTGGATCCATGTTTTTATTAATATAAACCATTTCACTGGCCATTTTTTAAGGCCTCCAACCACTGAGATTCAATGCAGGGAATCCTATGTTTCTTATTCCAGAGAAAATGATGTGATTCATTTCTGATGTATTTATTTTATTTTTAAAACAAAAAACAAAACAAAAACTCCTAACTTTAAAAAAGAAGTATGAGATAAATATAATCCAGGATTAGTTAAATATATTGTTTTAGAAAAATATACTTAACTTCAATATCATATCACAAACTGTTTTCAGAAAGGTTGGATACACTTTTATGAATACTTTATCACCAGAATCTGAGATATGGCAAAAGGTTGTAGATAACAGAAATGCATAATGTGTCAATTTTCACTGGCAACGAACTGATTTGTTTACTAATAATTTGATTTAAAGTACATTATTGTGTTACTGATGATGTTACCTAGTTGGGTAATGAAACATCTGCAAGCAAACAGCCAAGCTCAGAGAGCACCTAGGACTTCACAGTTCAGCCCTGAGCTACATATATTCTCTTCTGTTGTGTTATTGCTCACACATTGATCACTCACTGAGTGATATTGTTAGGAACAGATAACGTTTTCATGAAGAAATAAACTTTGTCATTCCCTCCCAAATGTGAATCTCTGTTCCATGTTGCCTATATGCATTCCAGCCTTTCTCTCTCTCTCTCTCTCTCTCTCCTTCTGTGGCCTATATTGGTGTTTTCATAAGCCATCACTAACTATTTGTACAAAGATAGATCCTTGTATTCCTTTTCAAAAAGATCTGCAACAAAGGTTGCAGTGCAAAGTGTTCCTATTCAAGGTTTCTATCAGCTTTTTTCTTTCAACAGACTCTATTTTCCAAAGAACCTTGCATTATCATTACATATTTCCTCTGTATCTAATGGCCTGAAAGACTGTAGAACATGACAACTGCACTATATGAAATTAATCTAGAGCTAGTAATAACGCAAGAATGGCTGGTGAGAGGGAAATTTGGCCACTCTATATTCCTTTCCTGTATTATGTGCATGGAATGGGTATTGCTTGAGAATTGGGAGTGGGACAGCTCTAATTGTGCTACTTGGTCCAGCACCAAGAATCCATGAATGGCCGGCTGAAATGGAAAACTATGCACTGAAGCACATGCTGACTTTTTTTTCCCCATTCTAGATTACTATTTGTGGTAACCTAGAGCAAGATTTGTCTGACACCAGGAGCACAGTTATATGCACCTTTTGAGTTATATGTTGCACCTTTCATGTGAATTACATTTAAAGGAAGATTGCAAGTTCACTTCATTCTTATTAGTGAGACTTTGAAACCAAGTCTGCTAGTGTCTGTCATTCTCTTCTAAAGGAGATAAAGAGATGAGAGAGAGAGAGAGAGAGGAGAGAGGAGAGAGGAGAGATGAGAGAGGAGAGAGAGGAGAGTGGAGAGAGGAGAGAGGAGAGAGGAGAGAGGAGAGATAATAGGTGGTAGATAGAGGGGATAACTGGGTTTTTATAAACATATATTAGAGAAGGTTGTGCAGAAAAACAATTGCTTTGTTTTGAAAGATTTTATTAAGGTATAAAAATGGATAGATGGCATAATGCATGAACATCTGGGACACTGATACATATGTCTGCTAATCAATAACATCCTTATTGATTCATTAAATTTTGCTTTCCTGGCTGCAACAAAATCTAAGCATTTATGCTGATATATAAAGATAACAACATTGATTTTAATTTCTGCTGTAGATTTGATTCTCACCAAGGAGCCAAAGCCTTGCTGATGTTGTTTCATTTCAGCACCGCACCTTCTCTGCTGCTTTTCCTAATTGCATTTTCTGCTGAGAGAAGCAATTTGAAGAATTTTGAGAGGATGCAGGTGAGTTCCCAAGAGGCTCTTCACAGCTCATTAAAACTTGGTAACTCACAATTATGGTGATTTCAGACAGATTGCATATCGCCACTTGTACAAATCCATGACTTTCTGCAAAACAAAACAAAATTATGAACACCAATTCCTGAATCACATTTTGGAGCTTTTTGGAATATACACAGATATGCTTCATGTGTCAGGGTTTGCTTATTTATTTGTTTGTTTGCTTGTTTATTTATTTATCAAATTTGTATGCCACCCATCTCACTGTATAAGCTGCTTAGAAGTAAAAAGTGATAAAAATCTTTACAAAAATATACATAGTTAAAAGACAGAGAGAATATGCTCAGGCCACTGACCACCCCCAGGGCTGCGAGCCCCCATTGGATCCCCGTGTTCATTGGCAGAGTCAGATCTTAATGCTCTTCTAGAAGACTTTACCTTTCTCATATAGCACAAAGGAATAATTGAAGAGTTTGGTTAAAATGGTAAGCATTTCAGTGTAAGTTCATCTATTTTCTTTTCCCTTAAATAAGTAAGTAAGTAAGTAAGTAAGTAAGTAAGTAAGTAAGTAAATAAATAAATAAATAAATAAATTTCAATCAATCACCAGATTTCATTAATCACTCTGAGCCTCAGTTTTCTTTCAATCATAACTTCCTGAACATGTTATACAAGTAATCTTCATTTAGTGACTGCCTCGTTTAGCAATTGTTTGCAGTCATGATGGTGATGAAAAAGTAACTTTATGACCGGTCCTCACATTTACAACCTTTGCAGGTCTGCAAAGCAAAAGAAAGCTGATCATGGGCACAATTGGGGTTTCACTTATCAACCACTTCGCTTAACAGCTGAGTTGCTGGTCCCAGTTGTGGTCACTAAATAAGGACTACCTTTAGTGGCCTAGCTCATATATAATGCTAAATTATAATGTAACTTCTTTGGTTTTAAGTTAAAATGATGTAGAAAGCAAGGTTTATGACTTAGTCATAAGGAAGTCTCATGCACCTGCTCCAGAGGCTATCTGTCCATGTCCTTGTGTACATACAACCACAAACAAAGCAAAGCAGCTGAGCACGCACATACACTTTGCAAAGCAACACTTGTGAATTGTTTGCACAACCCTATTAAATATACTGTTGCACAAGCCTACTGAATGCTCTAGAAGTGATTGTTCAATGAGAAGCTCTTGATACAGATTCCTACTGCACAGCATCACACTGCAGTCTCTGACTCTTTGGGCTGTGTGTGTGTGCCATCATGATGCATATAGAAAAGGGCTGGAGGCTTGGGTCATGACCCTTCCTTGCCACCCTCTCCCAGTTTTAGTCACTGTAGTCAGTTGTAACTTAGTGGTCAGCTGGAAAAGGGATAGAGAAATATCTAGATAGGTTTGAATTACAGCCCACTGGACAATGTGGCAAACATGGGATATCTCCAACTTTGCAATTAAGAAAATGAATAAATTGCATAGGGGGACAGTTGGTCTTGTGGTTAAGGTGTTGGAGTGGAGAGATCTGAGACCTAGATATACCTTGATAGGCATGATAGCCAGCTGAGGGAATTTGGGCCAGTCTATCCCTCTCAACCCTAGGAAGAAGGCAAGAGCAAACAATTTCCAAAAATGCTGCTGAGAAAACTGCATGGACTTGTCAGGAGTCAAGTCTGATCTGAAGGCAAACAAACAAACCTTGCATTAAAAAGAGCCAGCCACTAAGACCTAATGGGCATTCTTAGAAAATAAAAAATGGTGTATGGATATAGCTCAGTCCTTTGTATGTAAAGGTTTCCCCTTGTCCAGAAAAAACAAAGGGTGTGTTGTTGATTGATTTAGGAGGATCTGTAGTGGCTAGAGAACATAGTAAGGAGCGACCTCAATAGTTGCCTTTTGGTAAATTGATGTTTTAAGACAAGAAGTTATGGGCTGCAAAAATCAGCACAACCACTAGATGGCAGGAAGGGGTCAAGAATTTTCTGTATTCCATTGCTGCCATCTAGTGGCCATTCTTATTTTTGTAACCAAGATCTGGTAGCTGCCTTATATTTTATCATTGGCCAAACCTTTATAACAGTCATTTTGTTATTGTTATACTCTCTCCCCACTGACAGAAATTGTATATAAGTGTCCACAGCATGCTACTTGCTTACTTTTGACTTATATTTCTGATTTCTGTCACCAGTACTATTTCCAGAAGTTTCTGGACAGCCATAGATTCCCAGCCAGGTTCCTGGGAAACAACTCAAAGAATTTTGTCCAGTTTCTAAAGCAAGTCATGTTTTAATTAAGAAACTTATACATGTTTGACCTAGTGAGACAACATGTTAATCACCACTGAAGCCATGGAAATTCTTTATTTTCTTTTATAAGCAGCTGTGTTAATCAATCAAGTTTTGGGATGCACACAGTTGTTATTTTAACATTGTTCTTTTAATTAACCAGCAAACAGATTTGTCAGATTCTGCTATGATTTAATCCACTCTTGGCAACCTCCAGATTGACAAACTGCTGTTTTGGGGGGGGGGGGGGGAATGGGGTATGTTTTGCATTTTCCTTAAAAGAGATTTTAGAAGCTTCAATAAAAATTGAGAATACATGTTGTCCAGAAGGAACCATTTATTTAGACCATATTGGTTCATGTGTTCTAGTTCTGTCTCCAATGTCTGTCTTTGTGCCAGGTGTGCTCTCTAGGTATCCAATCTCCTGAGGTTAAGAAGGGAGATCAAAAGGGAATTTGTATGTGTTTAAAGCATGGGAGTAGCTTTATGCATTTCTTGCATATTTTATGTAAAAAAATATGCATGCGGAGAGAAATAAATTGAGAGCATATCTGGTGTTTATCATTTTAATTTTTTTATCTTTTCTAGTCCCCACTAAACAGATGTATCTAGTTTAATGACACCTTCTGCCTTTGAAGGCTTGCTAAAACAAGAAAAATTTTCATTGCATTCCAAATGGTCCTGAAGGCACCAGCTACTCACACCAAGTTCCATCATGAAGTCCACTGTGTTCCTTTCATAATGATAGCCTACCCATTTCCTACTCCTTCATGGACATCACTTCCTGTGCTTACAATAGTGACAATAAAACAACTCACCAGCCGCTTCTTACTTATTCAACCAATCCACCTAGTCATTCAACTTACTTTACTCTCCTACAAATATAATATTCATCATCATTACACCCAGTCTTCCCATTATTTTAATCCATTGCTCCATTATCTCTCCTCCTTCCCTCTGCCATCATGCTCTTTCCATTTCCTTCTTCTTCATCTTACCTTCTCCATTCACCCTGTTTTTCCATCTACGGTCAACATTTTCACACCAACTCCTTCTGTCCACATTATTTCTTCAGCTCCCCTTTCAAACTTCACTGTCTTGCCTTTCTCTATCAGCATCCCATCATCTATACTCTTCACATTCCTCCCATATGTTCTGGTAAATCTTCTCTTTCCATACAATCAGTTCCTGAAATTACCCTGAATAGTCAAGGATCAGTCTCCAAAGACTCTAGATGTTTTCTGACCTGTGCTTAAAACTAAACCACTACAGCACCACCACAAGAGATTAGTTTAATTAATACCTGAAAGATCTTGAGGAGCTTCTAGCCAATAATAGGATCAGGCCACCATTATCGATAGATAGATAGATAGATAGATAGATAGATAGATAGATAGATAGATAGATAGATAGATAGACAGACAGACAGACAGACAGACAGACAGACAGACAGACAGACAGATAGATAGATAGATAGATAGATAGATAGATAGATAGATAGATAGATAGATAGATGATAGAGATAGACTGTGCAAACAGTTCTGTTTGCATGTAATAAACAGATGTAGAAGCCTTCTCCAGATCTTTTTTCTCAATATAAGAAAGTTAGAGGTACTAATGGTATGATCTATTTGGGGGCACTAGAAGAAATGTAATTTAAGAAGTCCTCTAGAATCTCTCTCAGGAATATTTCTTGATGCAGAATTGCCTAGAAAATTGAATTTATCTGGATAGGTTGCATAGAAAATATTATATTTTAGGGATAATTTTTGCAAACAAAAATATACATATCAGGATATATTACATGTGTATATGTTCATACTGGTTTGCACTATACATATGGCTACACTTGGTGCTCTTTGAGATGTGGTTTGCATGGGGCAATGGCTTTACCTTAGCAGCAAATCTGTGCAAATCTGATAGCACTTTTGGTAAATGGAAAGCAGCTGTGGAAGAATACAATTCCAGGGAGAAAAAAAGAGTGCAGTTGGCAACTGAGAATACAACAGGAAGAGGAAATAAGTCACCATAAGAAAGAAAGAGAGTGTCTGTGGAAAGAAAATGAATTTTGTAAGTAGAAAAGTAAGAAGCTTGATTATGCTCATGATGATGTCACTGCTGTTATTATGTGATGGATAGCTGGCAATGTTTTAAAAATGGTCTTTGAAGATCTAAGACTCTGTTCTTTTCATAGTGTGAAATAAATAATTCACTCTCAAAAACATGGGGAGATCTGGATACCTATGGGACCATTTTTCTCCTGTTATCTTGCCTAGTCAGTACAATCTGGCAGAATTGGTGCACTTCAGATCCCATCTGTGAAACAATGCCATTTGTAGGGCCTAGGTGATGAATCTTCCCTGTAGCTGTATTTTCAGATGAAAAGAATGAATATGCCTGATATGCTCACATTTCATCCCTTTGCTAATTTCTACTTGTTTGGTGGTCTACCAAAGCCAGTTTGGTGTAGTGTTTCAAGGCCCCAGGCTAGAAACCAGGAGACCATGAGTTCTAGTCCCACCTTAGGCACAAAGCCAGCTGGGACCTTGAGAGACCTTGGGCCAGTCACTCTCTCTCTCAGCCTTAGGAAGAAGGCAGTGGCAAATCACTTATGAAAAAACTTCAGGAAGCAGTCCAGGCAGTCATGAGGATTGACTTGAAGGCACAAAAAAGAAAAGAAAAAGAAAAAAAGGTGGACTACCAGGATCAATGCCTATGGCACAAATCAAATTAACTGCTATAGAACCAAAATGCCTGTGCTAGTTGGCTATTCAGCAGAGATTATTCAGGTTCCCATGTGACAGCAACACAATTTTTCGTTTGGTCCAGGCTGCATTTCAAAAGTTTAATATCTGCCTTCATTTATTTCAATGGAACTAAAATGAAGTTTGCTTACACTGCAGTATACACATTCAGTAAGGCTTGCTCTCAAGAAAGTATACTCTGAGGCTCAAAGAAGTCAGGCATACTTCTGCTAGCTAGAAATGATGGGAATTGAGGTTCAAAACCTCTTGAGAGTACTAGTATAGTACTAGGTGGGAGAAAGCTAACGTGAATTGTTGAATTTTTATTGGTTAGTAAACTCTATTGTGTGAGAGGTTAAAGTCAAAAATACTTCCTCAACAAAAATATTGGTAAAACTACTGGTACTTCTGAACATAGTTATTCCATTAATAATCCTTTTAAATGAAACATTTAGGCAATGTTCAGTTAGAATTGTCTGAAAAGCAATAAATATTTGTGCAGTTGTATTCTTTAAATAAGTAAGCAGCACCACTGGAAAACCTCAAAAGTGTTTTTGTCAGTTGTCAATGTAAGTAATGTCTTCTACTTGTTCTCAATAGCCAGCTACCATTGTGGAAGTCATATATTCAACTCAAATAACAGTTTGATATCAGGACTGCATTTTGATGACACTGTCCTTGATCATTAGGAGTGAAAAGACTATAAGAAGAATGATGTCAGTGGTAAGCAGATGCATATAACGACCAAGAGACTGTGGGTTTTAGGCCTCCCTTAGGCATGAAAGCTGGCTAGGTGACTTTGGGCCACCTAGTCACTCTCTCTCTCAGCCCAACCCACATTACCAGGTTGTTGATGTGGGGAAAATAGGAGGAGGAAGGTGGGATGAAATAATAACAACAACAACTTCAAGCTGAAGCTAAAAAAAACATTTAGGAATAGTTATAGTTCCATAATGTGATGGGGAGAAGGAATAACTTTGAGGAACAACCAAGACAACAGACAGATAAAAGAAATCTGAGTCTGGGGCAAAAATGTAATCTGGGTAAGCATCTCAGGCAAAACCCTCCCTAGTTTTCTTGAAGACAGAGGTGAGGAGGGGGGAAGTGCATTCAGACTTGCAAGATTCAGTTACTATAACCTTATAATAAAAGTAGATTAGCTTACAGGTCTTTAGATTCCAAGTTTGGTCTACCTTAGAGGGCTGACTCATGGATCTCTTGTGCTATTCAGTAAATCCCATAGTCCTAATACATTTCCCAAACTGAATGCTGACCTTACTGTCTCAATGCAACATAAAGCATCTATCATAACTTGTGATGGAATGTATCTATGAAGGGGGTGGTGATGTGATGGAATGCAGTAGAGAACCAGGTTCACAGGAAGGAGGGAGTGCATTCCAGGAGGGGAGCGGGGGAGAAAAGAGGCAACACAGTCCAGAGCAGGAATGTGGGAAGAGTAAGAGACTTAGAATAGCCACTCCCTAGAATCTCCCAGGGTATATCCATTAGGTTAGCTTAGTACAGATTTAGTCTGGCAAGATTCTGCCTATAATGGTATAAGCAATAAAGAACTGAACTTGGCTGGAATGTATCCCTGTTGTTCTGTGGCTGGGCCTGACGTCACTCCTATGGAGGGCAATGATACTTGCTCTTTAGCAAGTGTTATAACATTGGCTGCAGATTTTGTAAAACGATGTCACTGAAGCAAGGGTGGCCAGTGGCTGCATTTCCCCGCCCCACCTCTATTTTTGGGAAATCATCCAAGTGGGTAAACCAGGGTTTACAGCATGATTTTTAAGGAGATTTGGAGTCTGTGGGTTTTAAAAGATGTATTAAACTTTTTAAAAGGCATGGAATAAGATTGCTGTTTTTTTCTATGTCCTTTACCAATATGATTTCTGGGGACCACAAAAAGGAGGTTCAAGGACTGGATACCAACTATAGGCTCTGAGCTGTGGCTTCTTCATGTACTATAGGATGAACCAAACAAGCTATATTTAAAACTGGCCAACTTTATTGTAAATGATATTTTATTTACAAGATAAGATAATTACATTTCTGCTAGATTTCAACGTTCTTCTTTTACTGCAGGAGTTCCCTAAATTTGATTCCATTCATCTACTCTTAGAAGAAATGCTTTGGTTCATATTATCATTGTAAATCTTCATACTGTCTCTTCACTTATATGTTTTGTGGGACATAAAACCAACTATGAGGAGAGAATACATATTGTATGTATGACAGGTGAGAATAGAGTCAAGGCTAATTTATTTCTGATTTTATAGAGAGCTCAAGCTAATGAGTCTTCAGCTAGGTGTCTGCAAAAGCATTCTAACAGGCAGATTATTGAAATAGGCTTACCAAGAAATATAACAGATTCTCCTGTACTAAGAGCAATTATTGTGATAGATGATAGATAGATGAGAGATAGAAGAGAGAGAGAGAGAGGGAGGGAGGGAGGGAGGGAGGGGGGAGGGGGGAGGGAGAGAGAGAGAGAGAGAGAGAGAGAGAGAGAGAGTCCCATTTGAAAATTGCAGCCCCATCTAATAAAAGAGACTACATAAGCACCTTCTGCTATAGGGGATGAACTTTCAGCTTACAGCTCTGCTTGTTCAGACAAATGAAGCAGAAGATACATGAGATTCTCTTGCAATGAGGGGCAACAATTAGTCCACAATTAGGTTTAGCAAGATGGGAAGATTTGCAAGTGATCTCTCCAAATTTGTTATATGTGTTGTACTGAAATCAGTCTGAATTAAACAAAAATTAAAAGTCCTCAATATGCAAGCAATGTGTTTAATACCTTTAGGTCCTCATTTATTTACCCTTCTACTCAGTTTGTTGTTATGTACCAGTAAGTCATAGTCAATTTCTGTGACTCTATGAATAAAAGGTTCTATACTGTCCTATTTTTCACCACATTATGCAATTGTTTCAGGTATATTCCCATAGTTCCCAGTACTCTGACTAGCCACCTCATATGCTGTTGGCTTCTTTGCCTTCTGTCCACCTTTGTCCAGCGTTATTATCTTTTCCATGGATGTATCAGCGCTTATGAAGTATCCAAAGTATGATAGATCTTGTTTCATAATCCTTGCTTATAATGAGCATTTAGGCTTGATTTCCTCTAGTACTGAATGGTTGATGCTCATGGCTGTCCAAAGAATGCAAAGCATTTTCCTCCAGCACCATATTTCAATGGAGTCAATCTTTTTTCCTCTTGTACCTGCACAGAGTCCATCCCTCACATTTGTATATCATAACAGGAAAAACCAGCAAGTGAACCATTCTAAATTTTGTCTTTACTGAAATGTCACAATTTTTCATGAGCTTTTGTAAGTGTCCCACTAAAATTTTGTAGAGGGAATAGGGAATGGCCTTGAAAGACAGGAGGAAGAGCCATGACCAAGGCAGTGGTCAGATAAGTGGGGTTAAGCCAGGGCCAAGAAATTAACTTGAGAAAACATCTCAGACAAGCCCCTCCTTAGTTCACATAAAGATAAAGGCAGGGGGAGGCGCATTCAGACTTCCAAGATTCTGTTACTATAGATTTTACAATAAAAGTAGTCCTGACCTATATGGCATTGGTTTCTTAGTCTGGTCTCCCTTGTAGGGCTGACACGTTTTGGCCTTCATTATTCTCTGAATCTCTTTTGCATGCCCACCATCTTTATTAATTCTGGAGCCTAGAAAATTGAAACTATCAACCACTTCTGTCATCTCATTTTTTTATCTTAACTTAACCCTAAGATAATGGGTTGTAAAGAAGGGTTTGCTGTGGATGAGAAGAGAAGGCTTTTCTAGAGATGTGACAGTGTGTCAATACCGCATGTACTCACATCTTTCTCTGATCCAGCACCTTTTGTTCAGCCATCTAATTTTCTGTGGTTCTTTTTGTATAGTTTTAAGCATGTAGTTCCTCAATACACATTTGCACACAACTTTCAGAACTACCCATAAGTTATGCTTTTTTACATGTATTCATTTTTCTATACAGCGTCCTAAAATGTCTCTTATTTAAATACAACTAGCTTATATACTCAAATATGTAGATGAATATGTACATGTATGTATATGGGTGTGTGTGTGTGTGTGTGTGTGTGTGTGTATTCCAAAAATGCAATTTCCCCCAATAAACATTACTTCCATGAAGTTTCCCATAGCACAGGATCACAGACTACAGTGCACTTTGTTTTCTGCTGCCATCTATTCCACTGCAAATTTTGCTTCCTTGTAAGATTATCATCTATGGCTCATTTTCATTTTACCATATTTGAAGAGTACAGTATGATATACCTTGATTCCTACTGTCTCATAACAATTCTCAGATGTAGGCTGAGCTTTCCTGTAAGCATGTAGGTCTCTCTAACCTCAGACCAACAACTGCTACACCCAAACTTATATTAATGAATCTCAGCCAAGAACTGCATTTCTCCCTGTCCTTAACCTGAATTGCTGTGTGTGCAGACCACATAGAAATAGCCACCATGGAATGACATTTATAGCAGCCTTCTTTTGATAGTTACAGTGTGAGGTCCTCATAGAATTATCGAGACCCTGGGGATGTAAATTTGCCCCTGGATTCAGCCTATTATGAAACTGAAAGCAAACATGAATTGCTTCCTTCTTGGTTAAAAACTCAATTCATTTCAGGTTATGTTTTTGCAACATGAGTTCATCTCAATACAAGCTTCTAGGTCTGTAGATGTCCAGGCAGTAATCCTGAAACTAACACTGTTGCTGATTCAGCTGAATACCATATGGAAGTCATGTCTCTTACGGGTTATTTAAGCTACTTATGCCCCAGAATGTCCCTAACAATGAGGAATGTACTCTCTGCAATGGTTTTTCAATTTGAAAAATCCATTCTCATTTCAGAAATCATCTAGCGCAGAGTTCACACATTTGTCATCTGTTACAAGTCAGAAGTAGGTTTCTAGCTTGCACTGCAAGTGGGAAAGAAAAGGCTGGTAGAAAATCGGTAAATGAACATGGTGGCATGAGACAGCAGAGGATATGTTTCTTTCCATCAATTAAGAGCAAAAGTGGCTGCTTTTTTCCAAAAAGATCATTGTTCAGAGCAGTGGCTCTAGGTGTTGTTGTTCAGTCGTTAAGTCGTGTCCGACTCTTCGTGACCCCATGAACCATATCACGCCAGGCCATCTTTCCTGTCCTTCACTGCCTCCCTGAGTTTGCTCAGTTTCATGCTCATTGCTTCAGTGATGCTATCTAACCATCTCATCCTCTGCTGTCCTCTTCTCCTTTTGCCTTCAATCTTTCCCAGCATCAGGGCCTTTTCCAAAGAGTCCTCTCTTCGCAGTAGTTGACCAAAGTATCTCAGCTTGAGCTTCATTATCAATCCTTCCAATGAGCAATCAGGGTTGATTTCCTTTAAGATTGACTGGTTTGACCTCCTAGCAGTCCAGGGGACTCTTAAGAGTCTTCTCCAGCACCACAGTTCAAAGGCATCAATTCTTCAGTGCTCAGCCTTCTTTATGGTCCAGCTCTCACAGCCATACATTACTACTGGAAAAACCATAGCTTTGATTATGCGGATCTTTGTCGGCAAGGTGATGTCTCTGCTTTTTAATATGCTATCTAGGTTTGCCATAGCTTTCCTCCCAAGGAGCAAGCGTCTTTTAATTTCATGGCTTCACTCTTCGTCTGAGGTGATCTTGGAGCCCAAATAAATGAAGTCTGTTAATGCTTCCATTTCTACCCCTTCTATTTGCCAGGAATTGATGGGTCCAGATGCCATGATCTTAGTTTTTTTAATGTTGAGTTTCAAGCCAGCTTTTGCACTCTCCTCTTTCACCCTCATCAAGAGGCCCTTTAGTTCTTCTTCACTTTCTGCCATTAGGGTGGTATCATCTGCATATCTGAGGTTGTTGATGTTTCTCCCTGCAATCTTAATTCCAGCTTGTGATTCTTCCAGCCTGGCATTTCTCATGATGTACTCTGCACATAAGTTAAATAAGCAGGGTGACAGTATACAGCCGTAGTACTCCTTTCCCTATTTTGAACCAATCGGTTATTCCATGACCGGTTCTAACTGTTGCTTCTTGGCCCATATACAGATTTCTCAGGAGACAGGTAAGATGGTCTGGTACCCCCATCTCTTTAAGAATTTGCCACAGTTGTGATCCACACAATCAAAGGCTTTTGCATAGTCAGTGAAGCAGAAGTAGATGGTTTTCTGGAACTCTTGTGCTTTCTCCATGATCCAGCGAATGTTGGCAATTTGATCTCTAGTTCCTCTGCCTCTTCGAAACCCAGCTTGTACATCTGGTAGTTCTCGGTTCATATACTGCTGAAGCCTAGCTTGTAGGATTTTGAGCATAACCTTGCTAGCATGTGAAATGAGTGCAATTGTGCGATAGTTTGAGCATTCTTTGGCATTGCCCTTCTTTGGAATTGGAACGTAAACTGACCTTTTCCAATCCCGTGGCCACTGTTGTGTTTTCCAAGCTTGCTGGCATATTGAGTGCAGCACTTTAATAGCATCATCTTTTAGTATTTTAAATAACTCAGCTGGAATACTGTCATCTCCACTAGCTTTGTTGTTAGTAATGCTTCCTAAGGCCCACTTGACTTCACTCTCTAGGTTGTCTGGCTCAAGGTCAGTGACCACACCAGCATGAACATCAGGGACATTAAGATCTTTCTTGTAGAGTTCTTCTGTGTATTCTTGGCACCTCTTCTTAATCTCTTCTGCTTCTGTTAGGTCCCTGCCTTTTTTGTCCTTTATCATGCCCATCTTTGCACTAAATGTTCCTTTGATATCTCCAATTTTCTTGAAGAGATCTCTAGTCTTCCCCATTCTATTGTTTTCCTCGATTTCTTTGCATTGTTCATTTAAGAAGGCCTTCTTATCTCTCCTTGCTATTCTCTGGAAATCTGCATTCAGTTGCTTATATCTTTCCCTTTCACCCTTGCTCTTCGCATTCCTTCTTTCCACAGCTATTTGTAAAGTCTCATCAGACAGCCATTTTGCTTTCTTGCATTTCTTTTTCTTTGGGATGGTTTTAGTTGCTGCCTCCTGTACAATGTTACGGACCTCCGTCCATAGTTCTTCAGGCACTCTGTCTACCAAATCTAATCCTCTAAATCTATTCATCACCTTCACTGTGTACTCACAAGGAATATGATCTAAGTCATACCTGACTGGTCTAGTGGTTTTCCCTACATTCTTCAATTTAAGCCTGAATTTTGCAGTAAGAAGCTCATGATCTGAGCCACAGTCAGCTCCTGGTCTTGTTTTTGCTGTCTGTATAGAGCTTCTCCATCTTTGGCTGCAAAGTATATAATCAATCTCGTTTCGGTATTGACCATCTGGTGATGTCCATGTGTAGAGTCGTCTCTTGTGTTGTTGGAAAAGAGTGTTTGCTATGACTAGCTTGTTCTCTTGACAGAACTCTATTAGCCTTTGCCCTGCTTCATTTTGTACTCCAAGGCCAAATTTGCCTGTTATTCCGATTACTCCTTGACTTCCTACTTTAGCATTCCAATCCCCTATGATGAAAAGGACATCTTTTTTTGGTGCTAGTTCTAGAAGGTGTTGTAGGTCTTCATAGAACTGGTCAACTTCAGCTTCTTTGGCATCAGTGGTTGGGGCATAGACTTGGATTACTGTGATGTTGAATGGTTTGCCTTGGATTGAGATCATTCTGTCATTTTTGAGGTTGTACCACATTACTGCCTTTCCCACTCTCTTACTGACTATGAGTGCTACTCCATTTCTTTTAAGAGTTTCTTGCCCACAGCAGTAGATATAATGGTCACCTGAATTAAATTCACCCATTCCCGTCCATTTCAATTCGCTGATTCCCAAGATGTTGATGTTCAAGCTTGTCATCTCATGTTTGACCACATCCAGCTTGCCTTGGTTCATAGATCTTACATTCCAGGTACCTATACAATATTGTTCTTTACAGCATCAGACCTTCTTTTCGCTTCCAGATACATCCACAGCTGAATGTCCTTTCGGCTTTGGCCCGGCCGCTTCACTCTTTCTGGAGCTACTTGGAATTGCCCTCTGCTCTTCCCCAGGAGCATATTGGACACCTTCTGAAATATTGAGGGTGGCTCTTTAATGAAAGGGCAGTTTCTTCATAAAAAAAATCTTTGAAATATTCATCTTAGCCTGGTGAATCAAAGGCATCCAGTGTAGCAACCTATAGATGTCATTGCATTCTTTACTTATTTATTCCATTTCTAACTCAAACAGAGTAGGAACAAATTCAGAGATATCCTTCAATGATGTTATTTAACTATTTTGCGAAATTTGACTGATTATAAGTATGCATCTTCATGGCCAGGTTGAGAAAAATTTTATTCTGACTTATATTATCTATACAATGGTAGAATCCAAGTCTTCCCATGATGCCCCATTAGGTTCCTCTTCCAGGTTTCCTCAGGCAACAACCACATCATCAAACTGCAGCAGAGGGATACACGATCAGATATACAGCTGATCTCCATCATCCTGCTGAAAGACAGGCACTATCAGCCTACTCTCCCTAAACCAGTATTTCTCAACCTTGGCAGCTTTAAGAAGTGTGGACTTCAACTCCCAGAATTCATGCTGGCTGGGGAATTCTGGGAATTGAAGTCCACACATCTTAAAGTTGCCAAGGTTGAGAAACACTGCCCTAAACTATTGCATCTGGCCAGCATACAGAAAATACTCTAATAATTGATATGAGTTCCTTTGTTTTCCTCTTCTTTCTGTATTCCTTTTTTTGTGTCATGAATTTCAAACTGTTGCCTTGATTTCACTGATGGAACATAAGCTATGTTGGGGAGTGAGATAAAAGATAACACATGTGACCACTGCCTGCAGTTAAAGTCCTATTCATCCCTTCATTGCTCCCTGAGCTCCATGTGTCCTCTTCAAGCAATAGCTTGAGGTTATTTATTCTTGGAGTTTACTCTGTGCTAAACGTGTTAGATAATTAATGTCAAATCCCTCTTTGTTAAGACCTAAAACAGGCCTTTACCTTTAAAGTTGAGAAACAGTTAAGAAACCATGGATCTTGTCATGGTAAAAACTTTGGTCATCTATGGTATATCTGGAGTCTTTTACCTTTGCCCACATTTTTTTCTAACTGAATTTACAAACTGATTAATATACTCAGCAAAACAGAAAACTATTGGCTCAGGCATTTAGGTGGTAGGATTCTCCCACAAAAAAATTATGATTGACTTATCTACCGTTCTGGGATTTGTAAATTGAATTAAAGTTGTCTTCTGCTGATCTTTGACTGCTTGATTGGAAATATCTGCTGGTTATTTGTACCTTGAACAATGAAGTATAGGATGTCTTGTCAAAGAATCCAAGACAGATGATGAATCACCTGTCATAGCGCTAACATGCTTACAAGGTACTGCAGCACTGGACTTTCCAGATTACAGCAGCAAATAAAAGAGAATTGTAGTCAAAAGCCCCTCCAGGTTCTTTCCTCTCCTTGTGGTAATCAGTGATCGCTTTCATTTTATAAACACATAATGTCCACATAATATCAGCCATGCATGGGACTAAAAGCCATTTATTAGTTCGTTTTTATAATGGGGACTCTTTTTTCTGGAACAATTTATTTACAAATCAAAAATGTGCATAAGTTGCTATAATGCTTCTGAAGAACGGGTTTAATTTACCATAACAGTAAAATATAAGTTGCGCCAGTCATATAGAAAAAGCAATGGAATCTTCCCCCTGCCATAACATCTACTTGGTCTCCTGCTGATCATATTATTTTCCTTTGAATCTATCTATTAGTACTGTGTGTTTGTGTGTGTGGTGCATAAGCAATGGCAAACATGATTTATTCATATGTATGTGATTTACATTCCTCCCCAGTGGAATATAGGTTTGAGTGCCTAATATTTCATATAGCTTTTAATATGTGAAAAGAAGTGCCTGTTGGGATTTGGATTAGGGTAGATATTGCTATTGCCCACGCTGTTAAATACCACTGATATACCGAGTGAGATGTTAAACTGGCATTTTATAAAGGAGCATTGAAAACTAAACATTTTCTTTGCACCACAAAAAAAGTGAACAAAATATTTACTTTATGGCATCGGGAAAGTCCAACCTTCATTGGAAGTGAATTTAGGGATCAGATAGCATAAGGCATACATTTACCCTTGGGAACTTCACACTTAAAATATCATGCAAATTATCACTTTCTGAGAATTATGGGACTGGTTGTCTAGGTCCTATGGCAGTGTTGTCCAAACTTGGCCACTTTAAGATGAGTGGACTTCAACTCCCAGAATTCCCCAGCCAGCCATGCTGGCTGGGGAATTCTGGGAGTTGAAGTCCACTCATCTTAAACTGGCCAGGTTTGGACAACACTGTCCTATGGGAAAAGAAGCTCCTCCACTGCTGACCCAAGTTAGCTTTCTTCAACGTGAAGGACCAGATGAATGATGGGGATTTTTTGAGAATCTTTTAGGCTACATTATAGGAGTGCACAGTTGTTAGTAGGGTACAAAAAGCTCTGACCCATATGTCAGGGGGAAGCACTGCAAAATGTAGCAGACCTATGTAAAAAGATTTTTTAAATGGGTGGGGTGAAAGTGAAATTTAATTAATTAAATGTTCATATCATTACCCCTAAAAATTTAATTACAGCAAAACCTCAATTTAATACACTAACTGGCTGGAGAAGTGTCTGTCACTCTCAAATGTCCATTAAATCATAAATCACATCATTTGCAGCTATCTATTGCATTTGCATAATCATGTCATTATGCAAATAACATAAATGGATGCAAATGATACAATTATTTACATTTTAATATAAATCTAACTGCCTCATCCAGAGTACTTGAGATGCAACAGATTTCTCTCTAATTTTAGGGGGATGTCCAGACAAAAATATGGCCTGTTGCATCTGACGTCTGCTAAACCGGAGTCTCTTAAATTGAGGTTACAGTGGGGGACTTATAAACTGTTAAATTTCAACCCACACACTTACATGGTGGGCCTTCTGCATTCAGGGTGCTCATCTAGGGTTTGCAAGCATTTTCCTGGGAAAGGTGTAAAAGACCATTTTGGAGCAAGGACAAGAATAATCAGAGAAGGTAGTATTTAGGACTATCATGCAGAACTTTGGGAGAGATGAGGAGCAAAGGACTTGATGCATCTGGAGGGCTGAGGGCTACAGGTATATAAGTATAGACATCATGGGTGGTGTGTTTTGTTTTTCTGTTTGTTTTCATTTTGTTTTTCAGTGTGATCTATCTACTGTAGGGCCTATACAGATAGTCCCCTACTTGCAAACTTCTGCGTTGCAAACTTTCACCGATACGAACAAGATGGACCTGGAAGTCGGGCCGAAAGTCAGAACCGGAAGTCAGGAGAAGGCAAGAAAGGGTTAGTTTGCAGGGCATCGGAAACTAACCCTTTCCCACCTTCTCCCGCCTTCCGTTTGCATTGGAGATTTGCACTGGAGTCGGAGTTCCCAGAAAGGTTTAGTTTACGCAGTGCACTCCATTGCTGGGTGAGGCAGGAGAGGGAGCAGTGGCAGAGGACAGGGGAGAGGGGGCGGAGGTCTCCTGCCTTGCCTGGTAACAGAGCGTGTCGTGCCCCACCAGCTCATCCTTCGCTCCCCTCTCCTCTGCTACCACCCCCTCTCCTGCCTCATCTGGTGATGCATTGGCAGCAGAAGATAGGGCTCCTCTGCCCACACCGCTGCCCTGCCTCCTGCCTCCTCCTCTTTTTTTAACTTTTTACTTTTTACTTGGTTGGACTTATGAACAAAACGGACTTACAAACAGCCTCTTGGAATGTAACCTGTTCGTAAGTAGGGGACTATCTGTACTGCAGCATTAATACATTTCCCATCCAAACACTCTGATGTCCATTTTCAGTCTTCATACTCAAAGGGGCTCCAATGACTGCAAAATGAAAGCTTGAGGGGCTGAAGAATGGCCACCTCTGAAGTACTGATATAAAAACCAACTAATGGATTACCTAATTTGTCCCTTTTTTCACTATGAGCTGAGTCAGCAATACTACAATTCCTACAGTCCCTTCTCATTGTCCATGTTAACTAGAGTTGATGAGAACTGAAGCCCCAAACCTCCAGAGAACACCAGGATCTCCCAAAAAAGTCTTTTACAGAAGGTCCCCTACATCTGAACTTTCAAGTTGCAAACTTCATGTGATACAAACAAGATGGACCCAGAAGTTGGAACTGGAAGTTGGGCTGGAAGTCAGGAGAAAGTGCACTGAAAACTAACCCTTTCCCACCATCTCCTGACATCTGGTGCTGACTTCCAGTCCTGGCTTCTTGCATGGTCGGTTGTGTTTGGTGTGTGGCAACTGCAAACTGCTTAACTGAAAATGTCTACAAATAAGCGCAAGAGTCCTGAAGGGGAGGGTGGTAGCATGAAGAAGTGGCAATCCACTATGATGCTCATGAAAATGGAGATATTGAAGAATATGGCAGGGGGGAGAAGATGGCAAATGTGGCACATTCCTACAGCATGAATCGTTCCACTGTCAGAACAATCATTAAGAACAAAGACAAGATCATAGAACATGTGAAAAGTTCAGTGCCATTGCAATCCACAATAACATGCCAGAGGAGAGGAAAAGTAATGGAAAAGATGGAGGCGCTGCTCAGCATGTGGATCGAAGACCAGCATCAGTGACGTGTGCCGCTTAGCCTAATGATGATCCAGGAGAAGGCTAAGAGCTTATTCCATGACTTACAACAGAAGGCTGGTGAAGGTACTGCTGAAGAGGTGTTTGCTGCAAGCCATGGGTGGTTCCACCGCTTTAAGACTCGTATGAATCTTCTTAATGTGAAAGTCAGTGGAGAGGTAGCAAGTGCAGATGAGGCTGCAGCCAAGGATATCCCAGAAACCCTCAAGGAGATCATCAAGGAAGATGTTTATTTCCCTCAGCAAATATTCAATGTGGATGAAACAGGGCTTTATTGGAAGAAAATGCCAGACAGAACATACATCAGCAAGGAGGAGAAGACCATTCCAGGCTTCAAAGCTGTGAAGGATAGGCTAACTGTGCTGCTAGGTGGCAATGCTTCTGGTGACCTGAGCCTAAAACCGCTGCTGGTCTACCACTCTGAGAATCCACAAGCTCTCAAGAACATCTCAAAAAGCTCACTTCCTGTTGTGTGAAGGCTAACAAGAAAGCTTGGGTCACCCTTGTCATCTTTAAGGACTGGTTTTTCCACCATTTCATCCTGGAAGTGGAGAGGTATTACTACACGAAAAAACATCGAGTTTAAGATTCTGCTGATATTGGATAATGCCCTGGGTCATCCTCCTTACGTGGACGATTTCCATCCAAACGTGAAGGTATCTGCCTCCCAACACCATCTCCCTCCTGCAGCTGATGGACCAGGGAGTGATAGCAACCTTCAAAAAATACTATCTTCAGCACACATTTAGGCAGGCAGTCCAGGCAACCAAAGTGGACTCACAGATGATTTGCACCAGTTTTGGAAGTCTTATGACATCTACAAGGCCATCAAGAACATTGATGCAGCCTGGCATGAGGTTACCCCTGCGAACATGAACAAGGTGTGGAAATGTCTGTGCCCTCAATTCATTCAAGACTCTCGCAGGCTTGAGGTGGCAGAAAGGGAGTCACAGGCTGTTATCAGCAACTTGGTTGCCCTCAGCAAGAAGCTTCAGCTCATCCTGGAGGAGGGGGACTTTCATGAGCTGCTAGCTGCATAGACAGAGAACCTCTCCAATGAAGACCTCATGGAGTTGGAGGAGCAGCGAAAACAAGAGGAAGAGGAAGAGACCAAACTACCAAAGTGGTTCCAGACCAAGCTGATGGTGGGGGGGCAGGGTTCAGCTTGATTGAGAAAGCACTATCACTGTTTGAGATGCAGGACCCTAACGTGGAGCACTTCACCAAGGTGTCTGCAGCTGTCCATGATGCAATCCAGTACTACAGCGTCATTTATGAGGAGAAGAGGAAGACCACCTCCCAAAGTTCACTGGACCACTTTTTCAGGAAGGTGGAAAAAAGTACAGAGGATGAGCCTACTCCATCTCTGCAAGTGCCTACGTCAACACTGCCACTTATGTAAGGTGTGAACTGCACGTGTTTTTTTTTTGCTTGTTGGATTTATGAACAAAACGGACTTACGAACAGCCTCTCAGAATGTAACCCATTTGTAAGTAGGGGGCTGTCTGTATTAATTTCAGCCCAAGTGATCTGACCCATAGTGTTACTCTGCGCTGTCCTAGTTGTATGTGGAAAACATAGGACTGCTTTCTCTTTCACATTTTTTCCCCCCTTTTCGAAGGCTCACTTTGAGGCTGAACTTTTGCCAGGCTCCAAGAGGGAGTTTTAAAGGCACACCAACCTGGGCTCCCTCAGCAGCATTCACATGGTTTAAGAAACATGCAACTTTTTCTTGTTAACACAGGCTAGATTCACCCTAGCCATTGTCTGTCTGTGGGCCACCATTGCTTAATCCCTAACTAGAGTGAAGAAGCAAAATTGGATATGTCCAATAATGGCTATCAAGAGCTCTCAGAAATTACTGAAAAATTGGTACAACTTCTTTCTTTTTCCTCTCTTATCTTTCAGGTCAAGGCATTATCAATGCCATTGGTTTCAATTCTACCAACTTTCTTTGGGTTTTTGGTTTTTTTAATCCCACTCCCCATCTCCCAAGCCAACAAAGTTTACAGTTGGCAGTTGTGAAAAAGTGAGCTGTTTGTGTTCCTCCATAAGTCCCAGGTAATGACTTTATTTCTTTCAGCTGTTAACTCCATACTCAAATGATGCCACATGCTAATAAGCTCAAATGTTAAGTACAATTTCCACTTTAAAAAACAATAACAACTTTCTGTTAACTCCTTCATAGGAATATGAAGGATAGTAATAGTAATTACTATTAATAGAGCAATTTAGTAAAACAATAGTAATAAACCTATGGCTCTATTGATGACTCAGTATGACTCTGGTCAGGGAATGGGTAAGAACTAGGTTACATTTAGCTCCTTTTCTGATAGGAGCTAACTAATGTTCATGCATTTTTTCATAATTAGAATGGAAAGAACATGGAATTTAAAATAGTTCCATCTATCCATTTTTTAAATTATTTTTCAGCATTTAATCTGAGTCTTTGTGAATTTAACCAAGTATGTGCTGTTTAATTTGTTACCTCTTCATTCTCATAGCTCTACTGCATGCTAGTAGAGTATGGAAGTTTGCCAATGCTGGGAATAACTCTATCTAGTGAATGCAGCTGATACAAATACAGTGGTATCTCGGGTCACGAATGCTTCTGTTCACGAACAATTTGGTTCATGAATAGCACCATTCGCAAAATTTTGCTTCCGTTCGCAAACTCC
The DNA here is from genome assembly GCF_059951505.1 of Python bivittatus. NCBI lineage: Eukaryota > Metazoa > Chordata > Lepidosauria > Squamata > Pythonidae > Python > Python bivittatus. Next base: position 75,697,901 of record NW_028277098.1, on the reverse strand, counting down.
GCATCGGGTGACGAACAGGATCCGCGGCTATTTTCCCTGCTGTGACACAAGAGCTATGAGAATGAAGAGGTAACAAATTAAACAGCACATACTTGGTTAAATTCACAAAGACTCAGATTAAATGCTGAAAAATAATTTAAAAAATGGATAGATGGAACTATTTTAAATTCCATGTTCTTTCCATTCTAATTATGAAAAAATGCATGAACATTAGTTAGCTCCTATCAGAAAAGGAGCTAAATGTAACCTAGTTCTTACCCACGGTGGCTTCCTGTGGGGAGGGGGACTCTCCCTCCAAACAATAACCGCCTCCCCACCCGCCTTCCTGTCCTCCACACCAGAAGTCGTCTCAGGCAAGGTTAGCGTTCTCTGTCTTCATACTGTACTGTACTGTACTTTGTTTCATATTTTTGTGGTTTAAAAAAAAAATACATATGGTTCAGAACGGATTAACCGTATTTACATTGAACCTTATGGGAAAATTTGATTCGGGTCGTGACCAAAATCGGTTGGTGACCAAATTCGTAAGGGTCAGAATGGATTAACCGTATTTACATTGAACCTTATGGGAAAATTTGATTCGGGTCGCAACCAATTTGGGTCGCGACCAGAGTCGCAGAACGAATTAAGTTTGTGACCTGAGGTACCACTGTAGATGAATATTTCATTTTTCTCATTTTCTTTTTATAAGAATTAACCAAAATCTACATTTTATTCCTAACAGTCTGGGGAAAATGTAAAATTGTAAGTAATTCAAATGTAGGCAAAAGTAACCGAGTGTTCCATCACTATCTAGATGATTATTTTTTTCACATGTTGTGTAGAAGAATCATTTTCTAATTATCTGAGAATGAACTGAACATTCATAGTGCAGTTATGCTGTTGAAAGTAAGTAGGTGTAGGCTGGTCCTGAATGGGAAATCATATAGGAAGCAGATGGATGCTAATTTCTTCTATGGAGGAAAGAAAAATGAAAGACAGTTTTGCATGTGTCGTAATCCCAATTAGGCCATCAGATGAGCAAATCAAGGTCTTCCAACTGGGTAAAGAACAAGGCCTGCCCCTATTTTTTCTAACATCCATATTTTCAGCCAGAGATCTGGAGGAGAGCTCTACTTATATTTGCCATGATTGTAAGTATAGCTGCCTGTGTGATACAGGATCCTGTTTTACTCATATTCCAGATTATATGGAAAGCCATAATTATACCTCAAGCTAGCACATGTACAAATCCACTTCAGATTTTCCAGCTGAATATGTAGAAGTTGGAAAAAGTAGGAGACCAGGCTACAGGGCCTGCCCCTTTCCCTATTGTGAAGTTTCTTGTAGTTAATTATCACCAGGAAGGCTAGATTCTCAAAGTCTTATAAACCAGAGTTATTGAAAGGACAGGGAATAGGGATTAGATTACAGAATTTTGGAAACTGGATATGGATATTTTACCCTTTATGGATAATTTTACCCCATTTATCAGTAAGGTTGTTAGGGTGGTGCATCTTTGATTTTCTTGCTAACCATCTCTTAAAGCCAAGGAAAGTTTGCTGCTCCCTTCCCTGATGTGGGAACAATTTGTAAATGTTTCAACCAGGTAATATTTTGCCAGTTATCACCATCCCCTTTCAGAGAGTCTGAGAAGTCTACTACATCTGCAGTTTGTGCCTTCCATGTCCTCAACTGAGTGCTTAAACAAACTGTAGGTCCATGATGATGTCATTAATTGAGTCAATTAATGACAGAGCCACTGTGTGGCTATTCTGATTGAATAACAGACTAAGAATTAATTGTTAAGGCCCTTGAGCCAAATTCTCTAGTATGTTCTGCTGTTATATCACATCAGAAATAATCAAAAACATAACGTCAGGACAACAAACTCAGAACACCACCAAAGGATATTATAAAGCCAGTCTCAAAGATACTCTGAGAATAAGATGTTAAAAGAGAAACCTTCTCTAAGATTGTGTGAAGTAGCTTAGATTCACTTCAACGAAGAGCTTTGTATCATGGCAGCAACCCAATTCTCTTTACCATATGGAAGAGGTGATGTGATTTGTTTTGACAGAGAGAATCATGTTGCTTTGCCTGTCTCACCTGGAAGTTGGAAGAAACTTATTATAATCTGAAGTGCTGCTCAAGGTAGTCAAGTCAAAGCCACAGGACTGCTCTGCTTTGCTTTTGGAGGCAAGAGGTCTGCGTTGTATTTCAAGGCACCTCTGAGGCTGTTTTTTTACTTTCATTTACATGAAAAGCCCTCTTAAAGAGCTTCACAAGTGATGCGGGAAGAAAACTTTCAAGTACAGTATTACAAACACCAAGACGGTATCATAAGGACACAGAGGGAAGTGGCCTCAGAGCTGTGGAACATGTCTTTGGGAGTCTCTCATTCAACCTCTTGGGTGCCAAAGTTAGAGTTGACTATTTACCCCAACATTCAGTCTAACATGTATAAGCCAAATATTTGATACAACAAGCCATACGGTTAGGATAATTTTACTATACACTTGATTTTCCTAATTGCTAACTGGCATTAGTGGTGTAATACCATTTTTTTGCCCATTACAATAAAAAGAGGATGACCAATTCTGATCATTTAGGAGACCAATTAGGAGTGTGTAACTAATTAAGTCCTACTTTTTGAATGAGGAAGCACCACCCTTGAAAAGTATGTTGCAAGTGTGTCCCTTCAAGTCAGTTTTTGACTCCTGGCAACTGTCTGAACTAGTCCCTGCAGTTTACTTGGCAAGGTTTTTCAGAAGTGGCTTGCTATATTGCCTGCTTCCTAGGGCTGAAAGAAAGTGACTGCCCCAAGGTCGCCCAGGTGGCTTTGTGCCTAAGGCAGGACTAGAACTCACAGACTCTCCTTTTCTAGCCTGGTGCCTTAACCACTACACCAAACTGGCTCCCATGATGTTCTAAAAATTCCAAATGCTTTTTGCTTCCTCAGACTTTTTCCAGCTTCTTGGACACTTTTTTTTTTTTTTTTTTTTAGTTTTAAGAATCCTGTTTCTTAATGCCAGTACTTAGCTTCATGTTTCTCCCATTTTGAAAGAAGCAGTTTTGAAAAGAACAGAAGCCCTTCCAGCTGGAGATGGAGGGATTGTGGGAAAATCTCTCCTTTTGCTATTTGCTAATTATCTCTCCCTCACTGATGAGTACTAGGGAAGTCTGCAGGCAGCCTGGCATGCAGCTGAAAATGTGGAATACTGTAAATGCAAGTTGGCCTCACAACATCCTCTCATCTGATCTTTCTTTCAGCCAGAAAAGAGGATTGCTTTAGAGTCACCTTCTCCTCTGGACTGAATGAATCATTTAGATACTATCTCAATCCATAAGAAGATATCTATCATTCATATTAAATCATGGGCCAAAGTGAGCATGCATCACCAAGGCCTAGATGCTACAAATGGCAAGGTGAATCATCTCAGCTTTATCTACCTGGATAAGCAGTGGGCTAGAGGGCTGGGCAAGAGCTGTTGCTATCATCTGTAAGGAATCAACAGGGGACATGGTGTCATAGTTTTGAGTACTGGTACCTAGTGTCCAGGCTCTAATGTCATCTAAATCAGATGTGAGGTGCTTTAATCTGAACCCAGTAATGGGTTGAATGAGGATCAATAATCTGAAGATGAAAACTGAAAAAAGTGGAGACAATTGGGCTAAGTGCTTTCTGCATGCAGCACAGGAAGATAGTGTAGACCCTATTCTGAATAGAGTTGCACTTTGTCCTCAAGTGCTCCTTGATTCCACTTTCCCAATAAAAGCCTGTGACCTTGGTGAGTAATTTTTACCAGTTTTGTCTGATTTTTAGTTGAAGTTTTTTTCTTAGGTAGGAATACCCAATCCACAGTGATCTGCTTTTTGCTAACATCCAGAGAGAATTATTGTAATATGTTATAACTTGGCACGTCTTTGGAAAGAAGTCAAGAATTTCAACTTGTTTACAATTTGGCAAACAGAATTCCAACTCGCATACTAAATGGATTCATATAGCACCAAATGTTGGCCCTGCATTCATTTATTTTCACCTTAAATTCCTGCTGTCTTGGGGTCCAAATACCTTAAGAAGTACAGTATCTCTACTGTATTTCCACCCATATTTGTTTGTTTGAATATTAACATATTTAGTAAAGTGCTTCCCTGATAATCAATGAGAGTATATTGTGCATTTCCTAAAGTGGTCTTTTTCAATGTAGCAACCCAACTTGGCAATTCCTCTCCTGTGTAGATTTCTTTTTGCCTACTTGACAATTAGATAAGTATACCTGCAATGCCGATATGTGGGTAAGATACACAGAGAGAAACATATCTCAGAAGTAGAGCTGCTGTTGCATGTATACTTGCAAGAATCCATGCTGTATGGTTTTTATTTAGGGAACATTTTTCTAGATATTTCTCTTAGTCTAAAACAATGGCCATGCATAAGTCCAATAGGCAAGTATACGAATAAAACTATTTTTTGGCTAGGCAAAAAAAGAAAGTAAAATAGTTCCTGAAATAGATATCTTATTTGGTGACAAGATTCTTACCCAATCCTGGGGGTGGCAGGTGCCTTGATGACGTTCCCCGAGTTACTGCCAATTTTAACATCTACCCCTGGATTATATTTATTTTCTATTTATTTAGGATTATTTTATATTGTAATTTTAATTGATTTTAACTGCTTTGTAAACCTCCCAGAGTTGTTTTAATGAGATGGATTGTGACAAATTTGATAAGTAAATAAATAAAATAACTTATCTGTATCTTCCAACTGAATATATTTATTAAAGAGCTGGATCTCTTTAATAAATATATTCTCTGAATATGGAGACGGAAGTAAAGAAAAGTCACTTGTTTTTAAACTAAAATGAAACATAGGTTTAGCAATCTATTAAGTACTAGAATTTGCATCCTGATTAATAATTCACCAACATGACATGCAAAGCTACTTCTGTGGCTACAGAATAGGTCTAGGGTTTGATCTTTGTTGGTACCCAGACAAATGAAGATTTCACAAAACAATTCTATTTCTAGAAGGGTTGGGACATTTTCAGAAGTGGAAATTCAAATTGATAAATATTTGAAATAGCTTGGTCACCCAGGTGATTCCTACAATCCTTGTTTAAAATAGAGCCAGGCCATGCAGAAAGTCAACTTTAGATGTGCCTGAACATATTCCTTCTTTAGAGATATGTTTTAGTGCAGACATACAGGAAGGAAAAGCTGGCTCCATCATACTTAGGCATGTTTAAATGCTTCCAAGGGATTAATTTGTTCATTACACTTCCTGTGGTTTTTCATTTTTTTAACTTCATGCATACTATACTGGATGTGGATGAGGGGCAATTTATGCATTGTTTAAAATAATAGATAAAATAAATACAAAGTACAACAAATTGATTTTTCTCCTAAGTTTGTATGGCAAACTTCACATGCAACTAATTTGTTTAACTAATCTCAGAAGCTCAGCAATAATTTTCTACTAGGGTAGCAAAATGAGAAGGGCAACCCAAGTGAACGTTTAGATCACAGGATGATAAGGAAAAGTTGAAAAGTTCAGTATGGAGATGAGAAGCGAAAGTTCCTATGAAATCAGCATTCTCTGCAATATGCACGAAAGAAGAATTATTCAGGAGGTGAAGAAGAAAACCTATAACCTTGATAAAGAGACAATAAAACTGCTATATGCATACATCTGTAGTCTGCACTAATTAAAAAAATATGGTAATATATCTAAGGAACAAGATTAATAATCATGGAATATGTTATAGAACAGAATCCCATACAATGTACTATGCCTTTTTTCATTTGACAGAGGCAACATAAACTCAATCTCTTTTGTTGCTGAATTTTCACTGAAAGATAAGTTTGTATGTGTCCTGAATTTTTTCCTTATTAAACAGTTCAGGGTGGTGTTCCCCCCCCCCCCCGCCCAGGAAGGGAATCAGCAACCTGCAACATAGGTGGCATACCAATCCTGCTGCTTACAATGGATTCTTTTTAAATGCCATGAAGCCTACATTGCTATAGTTCTTTGGGAGATAGAAGACAGGAAGCAAGCAAGTGAAGAGAGACAACAGATAGGGTTTATCATACATTAAATAATATTTATTGTCTATTTCCTCTAAGCTATTTAAGTATTACTGAGCTACATAAGCTTTAGAAGTTGTCCAAACTGAAGGAGGAATTCTCCAAGCCAAATCAGTTCTGGATAATGACCCTCTGGAAGCTGTGTTAGTGATTAAGAAATTTGTGTCCTTATCATTAGCAGGGACTGCTGCATCTGCAATGGATATGACTAAGACTGGTTACCTAACCCACGCTTGTTTATGTTACCAAAAAAGCCTCAGTTGACCAAAACCTTAATAGATATTGGAACTCAATATTCATGGGCCCATTGGCGGACAACCATGGCGTCTAAAAGGTTGTGGCTTGGAATATAAGAAGCATATATAGTAAAGAACATAACTTAATGAATGGAAGGAAAGGAATAAAAATATGCTTTATTTGTGAAAGTAAGAGAAAGGGGAAGGATGTAATAAGTAGAAGATTATCGTGTGGAGTAGATTGATAAATACATGCATGAAAAGGACTAACATGTATGCCAGAAAATATGAAGTGGTGTAATTAAGTGGCTGCCCTTATTAGGACCAGCTTTATTCTAAGGCCGAGTAGGCACTGGCCTAAGGCACCAAAGCTTAAGGGGCATCAGTCAATGTAATCTATGGCCATACACCCTTGAGCCAGCACTGGCCCCTATATACAAAAAGAGAAGTTCACAGGGTACACTAGGTGCATTTGCACTTCATTGAATGGTGATGATGAAAGAACCAAGGATGAGTTTGGAACAAAGTTAATAAATGCAGTCAGGGGGGGGGGATATATTTTATTAAGTGACAAAAATTGATAGGTGGGAATAAGACAAGTGATTGGGCCATTTGGAGACTGAAAATTGAATGAGAATGGATGCAGTAGAACTCTACAAGGATAGCAAAGTTTGGAGAAGCATATTGAATAGTATAGATGTAAATTAGATTTAGTTGGGGTTTCCTTTTCTTTGATCTTAACTCCTGATTTTTCTTTTTGTTTGCCACTTATATTCTTTTCTGCACTTTCCATCACATTACTTACCCAGAAGGAAATAGTGTGATGGGTATGTATGTTATATATGTTTAAAATTAAAACATATTTAAAAACAAAATTAAAACAATTGCTTCTCCCACATTTGATTTTATGTTGGTTCTCCTTACCCCATTGTGATTTACTCCTTACCCCATTGTGATCTTCACTCCTCCTCTTTTGACCTTACCAGCAAGGGTGACCCCACCAGGACCTCACATTCCCAACAGCCTCTCTCTCAGGGTAATTGAACTACTGAGCCCTCCTAGCATGTCAAGGTGGTAATCCCATGGGTGAGCAATTCCTGAGTATATAGGTAGTCCCCAGGTTAAGAATGCCCAGTTTAAGGATGACCCATAGTTAAGGACAGAGCCTGTTGTAGCCATATTCAAGTTAAATACACAATGATTCAAGTTAAATATACAATCACTCGAGTTCATTACACAATGCTACTTATACAGAATTATACAATAATATTGTTCTGGCTTACATACAAATTTGATTTAAGGACAGACCTTGGGAACGGAACTTGTTCTTAAATGGGGACTACCTGTATAGGTAATGATTGAGAAGGGAGTTTGTTGGGATGATCATGGCATTCAGCCAAACTTTAAACAGTTTTATATTTTGTAAGGGCTGAACAATTTGTCATTTGCTGAAAGAACAGTGGTTTAATGTGGACACGCTTCAGACAGAGATTTGGCACTGTTCCTGCAGCAACACTGTACCTCTTGGCTGCAACCCTGTTGTCCTCCTTTGTGGCTGAGCTCATTTTCTTCCATCCCATTTGCAGAAAATCTCGAATTGCAAAATTCCTGCCTTGCATTTGGAGACCCTTGAGATGTGCAGGGCTTAGGGCTGGCAGCTTTCCCATTAGTGGGAACTCATGCCAGTGCCAATTCCTGGCTCCATGGCTCTCTCCTCCCCCCTAGCAGCAGTGCCTCCAGAGTATCCCAGTGGCCTTGCGCTGCAGTCTGAGGCTTTCTGCAGTTCTTTCCTTTCTTTTTTCCCAATGCCATGATCTAATGCGGTAGTGACTACAGCCAACGTTTGTGCTGCCTTAAAGGTCATCTGGCACAAGTCATCTCTGGCTATTCTCATAATGATGTTAATGAGTATAATCATGGATTGTTGCAAAAAGTCTCTGAGAGTTTGTGAAGTGTTAGGGAGATGGCAACATTGGGCACATGAAAGTGTTCTGAGACAGTGACTGAAATAAATATTATCTAATACTGGCAATTTTAAAAGTCACCAGGCACCTCTTAATCCAATAAGCCTTTAGCACAAGAATTAGCCGCTTTTTCTGAAACTCCTGTCCTTTACAAAAGTCAAACATTTGCAAGATTTCCAAGTGCTTGAGAAATTTGCCAAATTAACTCTAAGGGCTCATCATTCTCCTTGTGATCCTGCTGAAAATTCATGAGAATTTGGCCATTTTTATTTATTTTTATTTCTTTATATGTACTTTCATACTTTAAAGCAGTGTTTCTCAAACTTGGCAATTTTAAGATGTGTGGGCTTCAACTCCCAGAATTTCCCAGTCCTGCAAACATTCTTTTGCTTCCAAGCATAGCAGCTCTGAAATTTCTGAATCTGACAAATGCACTCAATTCCAATCAGAAAATGGCAGGTTGATACTGCAACGAAGCTGCTTTGGCAAATGTATTTTAATTACCTCTTTGCAGCCCTTGTGACTCAGGGACTAGCAAAAAGAACATTATTAATTATACAACAGCTGTGCCAAAGGTATCTTGCCTGGTTTGCTACACTGAGGGACAACAAAAGTATTGATCGTACCAGACATTCGTCCCACCCTTAAGGGACTGGTAATTTTAACAAGCCACACAAAGACTGCATTGGCTTTGTCACGGTTTCCTGCTTTGTTTGTAAGCAGAGCTAAAACAGATTAGTGGAAAAGCACGTTCACCAAGGAAGGAGAAGCAGTGGAAAACAAAACTGTCTCTCCAAATCCCCATTAAAGCTCCATGAGCTTTGATCCAATGTTTGCTCGGCTGGAACTTCCTCGCTCGGTGCTGTTTCATTTAATTGATGCCAAGAAGCCCCTCAGAAGCTGCAACTATTTGGGGGCACCAAACAGATTTTCACTCTTCAGGAGTGCAAGAGGCTGAGAAAGGAATTCAGTGACAACTTTAAAGCCTAAAGCAAAATAGTATTAAGGGTAGTGGGATATCCCCTAGTTCCAGGTTTACACTTTCCTCCTTCTCCTCCTCTGACCCCATTCTCAGCACGGTATATTTCTGGAATCAGCATCACTTGCTTTATTTGCTTGCTTGCTTGTTGGATTTATTACCTGTTGCCGTCCTAAGACTTTTAGAAATTTATAGTAAGGAAACATTTAAAAATACAACATCCACAATGAAAATTAATATTATGCAAGTGTACAATCATAAAACCAAGTTACAAATGTAAAGATTTTTTTACGTTGCTACCATAAATCGGATATCAAAAAGATGAATGGCTTGAGGTGAAACAACACATCATAGTCTGGTTAACAGACTACACTGAGCCATGGTTTGGTTAATCATTGTTTAATGAACCAGCTATAATGGACTGGGTTTGCACTAACAAAAAGGGTAAATCTTATTGTAAAAAGAGAATATGCATGAGTTGGAGGAAACAAGGTCTCAAGTAGTTTAGAAATGAAGGGATGTGGCTAGCTATGGAGATAAGTTGACCGAACAAGCTGGAAGATCATTCAAGATAGTGGATGCTGTTAAACAGCTATGTAACTGTAATGGGAGGTAGGAATAGCCTTGAGGAACAGGAGGAAGAGCCACAATCAAGGCAATGGTCAGATAAACAAGTCTGAGTCTGGAGCAGAAATGTAATTTGAGCAAGTGTCTCAGACATGACCCTCCCTAGTTAACATGAAGTTAAAGGCAGGGAGGGGATAAGCACATTCAGATTTGCAAGATTGATGTCAGCTCTTCAAGACAGACCAGACTAGGATGCCAGCGTTATGAATGCTAATACTACTTTTATTATAAGGTTACAGTAACAGAATCTTGCTGAACCCCTCTCCAAAGTAACCAGAGAAATCTTCCTCCCATTATTCTATTCATGCTGTCTAACAAAAAAATGGAAGGATGGAAGGAAGATTTTTCTGGTTGCTTTGATCTTCTTCCAACTCACCCTGGCTTATCCAGCAATGGGTACTGCAGGATAGGTCTGTCTCCAGTTTCTTTATTCTTCTTAGAAACAAAATCAATCCAGAAGCTATTTCAACAATGGCAGATACAATGAACATCAAAGCATCTGTGAATAGTTGATGGTGTTTTTTTCAAATAATTTTATTAAGAATTATAAATGAAAACAATAAAAGCCAATACAGGCTGCAAAAAATCCAACAGAAAAATACGAAGAAAAGAAAAAAGCGTGGAAAAGGGAAAAAATAAGAAAGAAGGAAGAAGCAACTTCCCCTTTCATCCCACCAAATAAAGACAATCTTAATATCTTATCACTATCTCTAAATACAACATCATCTCTCTTCACCCCATATGTTACCTATTGAATTAAAAAAAAAATGCTTCGTCAACTGTTCTTTATCAGCAAAAGTCCAGTAAAGGCAACCAGATATAACTATTTTTCTTTTTTAGCCCTGGTTGAATAAGCCAGCCTTGTATTCCTTCCCTGAGTTTTTAAAAATATCTTTTAACCCCTTCAAAAAGAGTCCCAGAGCTAGTTTTCTGTTCATTTGTGTTTCAAGCCAAATATCTTTCAGAACTTTAGCAGATTTCTTTTGTATATCCAACAAGTAAAGTTTGTCCTTTTGTTTGTCATTTCTAACAAAGTCCTTCAAAACCTTAACAGAGCTCTTTTGTATATCCAGTAAAAAAAAAAAATTATCCAAGTCAGTTTCTTGGTTCAATATTTGTACATCTCCTTTTGGGAGCAAGTCATCCATCAGTTCCATTTATGGGCCCATGTCTTTCTCCATTGCCTGTACATTTAAGTCCCCCTTCAAAGTAATTTCAAAATCATCCATTGCAACTTGTTTTTGTTCTATAATTTCCTTACCACATGTTTTGTCAATTTTTGTCAAGAAGTTTATCAATTCTGTCAAAAAACTTGACAGACAGATATTCCCAAGTTTGTATTATAGATTTCTGCTCCATTTTCTTTATCCTCTAAGTCCCTCTAGTGTCCATCCTTCAAAGTCCCCTTATCATAAAAGAACTCAAAACACTTGCCATTTTCTCAAGGGAAAATTTCTTCTAGTTAATTCAAACCTCTTTGTGAGCATTTAAAATTATAATTTCAAGTCCATCTAAGCCCTTAATCTGTTGTTAAACTTTCTAAAGTCCATATTCTGATCTCTCTTTTGCTGCTTAATCCAAGAAGTAATATTTTTCAAAAGCTTTTAAAAATCACATTTAAAAGTTCTTTCTTTAAGGAGAAGGCAACTCATCTAGTGAATACAATATAACTTGCTGTTCAGAAGGGTCTTAATCCTTTTAAGGCAGCAAAAAAAAAAAAAAAAAAATCCAAAGTGATTAGGAAATTAGGCTTGGTTGAGCTTATTGTCCTTTAAAAGGCTGTGTTAATGACTGTGAGCAAAGATGGTTCCTCCCTCGACTCCTGGCCACTCTACCCATAGGCAAACCGTGAAATGATGGTTCCCATCGTTTATTCACAAGGAGTGGCTGAGCAGAGTAGATGAGAACATTTCAGAGAGCATTTCAGCAGCCAGGATCCTGCATCCAGAGCTGATCTCCATCATAATGATGTCCCTTTACAAAGGGACACTTAGCTCACCATGGGTCTCAACTGGAAATCCCTCAAATAGTTGAAGGTGTTCTTGATGTACTTACCACTAGCTGTGTTCCCAGAATGCCACTTCAAGTGAATGGTTGTTGTTTTTTGCTCCTGCTTGGTCTTTGGTTGTCTTTGGGGAGCTCCAAATCATTGGAGGTTCCTGCGGACTGTCTTTCCCATCTAATCTGAACCCATCCTATGTGTACATCTCAGGAATGAATGTTGCAGGTTCCAACCCTACATGAGTGAAGAAATTGAGAACCTTATGAATGCTATCCCTGCTTTGAAAAATTTGTTTCTGGGAAGTATTTGGGCCTCGCCACTTTTAGGAAGAGCTTAAGACCATTAAGTTGCATAAGCTTAAGTTGCATAATGGTGGTAGAGCAGAATTATGGATAAGTTTGTTATGAAATTCATATTTGTTGGTTTTAGTTTATATACTTGTATAATTTTCATTTGTGGAATTGTAAATCATCTTGAGTATTCAAAGTCTGTGGCATACAAATGTTTGTTTCAATAAATTGTTTGGCCCCAGACTTTGGGCCCAAGCTCTAGGGAAAAATATACCAGTGATAATGAAGCTTTTGGTTTTATTATAGTTTGCAGCACATTAGCAAAAAGGGAGACAGGGAAGGAGAAAATTAATCAAATAGAGAAACATAAAAAACATGAGAAACACCAAAAGTCTGCCATTTATGCATCTAGGGATCTCTTTAAACAAAGGGAAATTGGTACAAGAAGTTTTTTTTCTTTTTATGGTGATCCAATTAAAGCTGAAATACCTCACAAGTTACTTGCTTCAGTTGCAAGACTGTCTGATATTCCTTCATGATTGCATATTTTTCTTTCAATTACATTGCATGGTCTGAATCTTCAGTACATCTATCTATATACTATTAAAACTCTATTTGTGCTTATATGTTTGTCTGTTTGTACCCTCAGAGTAGCCCAAATGGTGCATTATACTGCAACAACTTTTGAATCAAAGTACCTAAAATATGCTAACTTAAAGAATGTGTAAAAAAAATCCGGGACCCATTATTCCTGTGGAATTGAAATCTCCATGATGTTCAAACCAGTTTTATTCACAAAGTTGTAGCCATTGCAATGTCCCTGTGGTCACGTGATCATGATTTCTGATGCTTCCTGCCAACTTCCAACAAGCAAAGTCAATGGGGAAGCCAGCAGGAAGGTGGAAGTTACTCCCGGTCCCACAACATTTTTGCCTTGCCTATGGTCATTCTATTTATCTGTTTAGGTAAGTAAATATTGACTTATAATTTAAGTTCATTTGCCACTTCATTCAATTCATGCCAATTATTTTTTATTTATGATATATACTCTTCTTAGATGATCACAGGATCGTCCAGCATTTGGGTAAAAAAAATATGGTCAGCCTAAAATTTAATGTTCATTCTGGTCACATCACACTGTACTACCTTTCTATCAGAAGATGATCCAATGGATCATAGGGTTATCTAGTGCCCATTAAAGACCTTGTAGTAACTGAAACCTTACCAAAAACTATATGATTTAATTTTAACATGCAAGAAGTTTGATTTTTTTTTTCAGAACTAAATCTCAGAAAGCTATGAGAGCCATTGCATCTAAGTAGTAAGGGTATCATGGTGACACCATACCACATTTTCCAAAAGGAATTTTCAGTACTGGATAATCTCTTTCTTTTAATGAATTAGAAAAAAGTATTCCTAGGGCACATAAGGGGAGAAGTTTAAAAAATTCTGAATAGTTCTGAAAAGAGAATTTGGGCATTGGAAAATGCAAAAGGGTTAAGAGTACTCTAATGTAACTTCAGATTGAGAAAGGATTACTGGTGAAAGTGTATACACCTTGTTATACATATAAGTCATACTAGCCAAAATGCTAATATTGGTTATATTAGATTAGCTGTCAATTGACATGGATCTCTCATGAATACTAAAGTATTTTTCTCACTGTCCAGAGATTGCCATTCCAGTGACTGCCATCAACTATTTTTGTCAGTGATGGCATTCGTAAAATTTATTAAACAGGTAATAGTACTCAAGTTCCTTTTCATGTGTTTAAGAACAATGCAGAGAAACATGAAATCCTTTCCATTTAAACCACAAACATAGTGTGTCAAATATTATTGTTAAAAATACTATAATCATTTGGAAAGACCACAAGAGACAGATACTGATCACTTTTGTTAAATCACAGTCATGAAAAATGTTCCAACTGACCTATCTGAAAAGGCTATTTGAATGAATCTATTCAATTTATTACAGGCTAAAGGAATAGTGCAATATTGAATATACTGCTAAAAAAAAAATCACACAAAAGGTTTATTATGACAAGAACTTTAAGGGATGTAAAGTCATTGAAGAGGGAACATAGATCAGCAGTAAAGCTTATGCACTCAGGCCCTCCTCAATGCAATCTTCAGACAGAAGATGATGAAACAGGCCTCTACCAGAGAATCACTACCAATCAGAGGCTAGATAGAAAAATATCCAGAACTTGGAAAAGCCAGATTCCTATATGGATGGATCTCAAAAGACAAAAGTCAGTGGGGCAAAGTAAACTTTTTCCTCTAGAGTTTGGGACATTATGCTACACAGCTTTTCAACATTTTTTTTTAATAGGAAAGAAAGGTAGAAAAAGTAAAATAAGATAATACAGTAATTTTTCATGAAGTAAACAGAGAACCAAATCCCCTTCCTAGGCTTGCTGTCAAAAGTGTTCTGATTTTTTTTTTTCTGAAGTCATTCTTTGTCCTCCTGTCAGAAGGAGGGTGTGTCAGAGGATACCTATGGCTCCTGAGTCCTGTTAATGAGAAACCCTGAAGCTCTTATGTTGATGGAAAGACAGCAAGTGTCAAAACTGTTGCTGAGCTTTTCTAATTTTCTTGCCTCCAAAAGACAGAATCAAATAGTAGCACAGCTTTTGTAAACATCTCTCTTCTAAGAGTTCTGCTTTTCTTTCAACTTATATACCTAGCATTTTGGTTTCCCATAAAACAATCTTTCTTTTTTGTTTTCTTTGCTTCTTCAACTACTTTTGGATTGATGCAATATGAAAGTTTTGGGATATGGAGAAAACAATCCTTTTTTTTAGCTTTCAAGACAGAGGTGAAATAAGTCATACTTTCAGCAGGAGCCAACTAACACATCTTGAATCTTTCCTAACTATAGTTACATGTTGATTTCTTCTTTCTGAGAATAAGCTACTGAAAATGTTATAAATGCTAAACACCCACAATCAGTATAGGCAAAAGTGAAATCCAGCTGCCACAAAAAGCATTTGGTCCAAACTGTAAAACAGGCTCAGTGAGAACTTAGATTTGTCTTGCTTTATACTTGTGATAGGATTTTACTCTGCCTCGGTGATTTCATAGCCAACTGAAGACTTCTAGGTAAGCAGGATAAATTTTGTACCTACTTCCAATAAATAGAAATCGCTCTTTAGAATAGGAGGTTTGAAGTAAGTGATCACATACACACACACACACACACACACATTATTAGCAGAGAAAATAAGGTATATAGGGCTCTTCTCCAAACCTCTTTCATTTTTCATGGGATGCTCAACTTTTGCTGGGTTGAGGGCCACACTTCATCTTTCACTGCTGTTCTGGGGGCAACACTCCAAAATGGTGGCTGGGGCCAGATCACATCTAATATATACTTAATTACAATTAAATATAGTTAATATGATTTGTCTCCATTTATGTGTTTCATTATTTCCCCTCAAAATTATGTAATTAGGTAACATTCAGTATCACAGTTTGGTAGCAATGTTTAGAAGTGTGTAAATCTTGAAAGACTCAAGTCTTTGAGGATTTACATAAAGCCCTGATATTTCAGTTTTCTACCTCTACTTTATCCTTAATGCATAGCATGCTGCTGCGATCTCTCACTTAATTGGAGCAATGAGATTACAGCACACATGGGAAGGAAGAGGTTATTCCTTTTTTATCTAGTCATCAGCCACCTAAAGTTATTTGGGGCCCAATATATGGCTATTTTAATCAAATAAGGATGATTATTATTAATTAATGGCACGTCTGAGAACATTTTTACCATGCCTGTAGCTAAGTTGGAAGGACTTGTGAGAAGCGTCGTGGTGGGAGCAGTCATTACATATTATGCATACTGTAGAACCTGTTGTCTTTCTATTAAACAAAAGCTTTAATGTATTGCTAGAAGCAGAATATACATTATACATTCTTTGCCAACATTTGCTTCCAGCTCTGGAGAATGACAATAATCCATAACTTTCCAGGTAGATACCCTCAGTATCTTTCTTACTGGCCAGCCAAGCAGCTTTAAATAGCCTAGTGAAATATGGATTCAGTTCAATAAGTTCTGTAAATCTGCAGGTAGGTCCATCATTCTTTTAACTGTTTTAGTCAGTGCTAGTTTCCATCTATTTATGACATTGAACACCAGCCTACTTCCAGGTGGAATGATATAATGAAATACTGTGTTAATATGCTTTGTGAGTTCTACATCTTTGCTAAATGCCAGAGAATATTCAGGCTCACCTAGGCTCAGCCTAGCCACTTTATATCTCTGATTCAGATCCCAAGGCTGGTTCAGAGTTTTGCAAAGCCAGCTGTGTGCTGAACACCTTGTATTTCCTGAAGTCTTTAGTATACTCTGTTTTTGCTTGGGTGCCTTCCTGCTCAGCCAGATTTGTGCTGCCCAAAGTTTCAGAAAGTAAGTGAATTAGCTATCTTTCTTCACATGTTGTGTTGGACAGAGAGTGAATACAAAATCAGAACAAAGTACAAGAACTGAGACTAGGGGTTGCGATGGAAACAGAGGAAAGAAATGCTAGAAGAAATCGTCTGAAATAATCCTAATCTGTATTTTGGAAGCAGGTTGTTATGTGTATCTTGTAATGTTATTGGAAAGCTCCATTCTACCTGGTGATCTGCATGGAATTAATTTTATTTATTGTGTATTATTATGTTGGAAACAAATCTTACCAAGTTTATTTCCGAGCCAGGAATAAAAATGTGCAAGAAGTTGCTTGAAACAGAGATGAAGGTTATTTCTGAGAACGTGACATATAGAATCAGCTGTTGGATGAGGCCACAGTGAGCCTTCCTATTTAAGCCCTTAATGTAGAGAAACCCTTGCTACTGTTCCTTAAAAGCATGTCCTTCAGGAATTCCGAGAAAATGCACTTAGCCAGCATTCCGAGAAGGAACCCTCTGTAGTTAGGCACCCTGCTGAGTTGTGGTTTTCCATTTATTTAATATTTGTTGACTGAAATGGTAATCTCCTAAGGGTAAAGGATCCTTCCTTATCTGATCAAAGAGATCTCCTGTTAAACCTCAGCTAGGAAGGAATGTTATTAGCTTGGCATCTCTTGCTGCATTTTAATCTATGTATCCATACTAATTGTAGTTTCTCACCTTTTGCTTTGATCACAGTGGGAAGGTGGCATGGTGGGAAGGAAGATTTCCTTCTCACAATTATATATGTTACAATTTTTTAACCTGACCCAATCCATACACTTTGGAGAGCATGAAACAGAGTAAAAATGAATAATTCAAGAGAAAACTACTAAAAAGAATACAAGAAAACAAAAGCATGCCCATGGTGAGTACCATGAAACAACCAACAAAATTGCTTTTGCTACCTTATAGAACATTAAGAAGGAGGGTGCTGCATGAACCTCCGGAGGTAATGAATTCCACAATATTGGGGCCATAACCGAAAAGACCTGCCTCCTTGCTCATGTCCCCATAACCTCATGTGAAGGGAGGATTTGAAGCAGGTTCACTCAAGATGTTTTTATTGGATGGGTAGATTCACTTCAGGCAAGGCAATGCCTGATATAATGTTTTTTATCATCTCCTGCTATAGGCTTTTAGAACAGTGTTTCTCAGCCTTGACAACTTTAAGATGTGCAGACTTCCACTCCCAGAATTCTCCAGCCAGCATGCTGGTTGGAAAATTCTGGGAGTTGAAGTTCACCCATCTTAAAGTTGCCAAGGTTGAGAAACACTGTTCTAGAATATTGACACAAGATAAGCATTCCAGGACTGTGTGATGCTAGCATGAAATAAATATTCTAGATGTGTAAGTAGGAACAGATGTAAAAGACAAATTATATGAAAGCATTATTTGCACTTTAAGGATTCCATGGATGCATCTAAAGTGTGTCCTACTTACCAGTTTAAAATATTTAGCATATACAGTGGTACCTCTACTTATGAACTTATTCCGTTCCGTGACTCTGATTGCAAGTCGAGTTGGTCGCAAGTCAAGGTAAATTTTCCCATAAGGTTCAATGTAAATACGGTTAATCCGTTCCGCCCTCTGAATTTGGTCGCACCCCGAAGCAAATTTTCCCACAGGGTTCAATGTAATTACCGTTAATCTGTTCTGGCGTCCGCAGACCACGCGTCAGGGGCGGAAAAGTGCCCGCGCACTGCACGGCGGGGCAGCAAAACGCCCACGTGCCGCACATCAGGGGCAGCAAAACGCCCATGCACCATGCGTTGGGGCGGAAAAGCGCCCGCGCGCTGCGTGGCGGGGTGGCAAAACACCCGTGTGCCGCACGCCAGGGGCGGCAAAACGCCCGCGCACCGCGCGGCGGGGCAACAAAATGCCCACGCGCCACGCGTCAGGGGCAGAAAAACGCCCGCGGACCACGTGTCAGGGGCAGAAAAATGGCTGCAGTCCACGTGTCAGGATGGAAAAATGGCCGCAGACCACGTGGCATGGGCGGAAAATGGCTCGTAAGTCGAGGCGAGTTTGTAAGTAGAGGTAAATTTTGGGGGCCAGAGCTGGTCGTATCTCGAAAATTTCGTAAGTAGCAGCGTTCATAAGTAGAGGTACCACTGTAATTCTTTTGCACTATGTGCAATACCTATGTGCAATGTGTAATCACATAGTGTAATTATATCATGTAATTACATAGTATAATTACACTACAGTGGGAAAATCTCCTTAAGAATCAATGGAACTAAGTCCAAGAACATGTTCAAAGCAAGTATACAATAACATGCATTGCTATGGTAATAATTTATAAAGCCCCTGTGAATCTCTCACATGTGATTTCCTTACTTCCACTGCTCTTTAGGGGCCCTTATACATAGACTGATCATAAAAATGAACTCATGAGAATTCTGGAATATAATTTTGGAATTCTAGCCACTAAAGAGGATAGAACCATGCCCTTATTTTTACTTTAATTAATTCCCTAAAATATTTTTTCCAGCTGTTCAAACAGCTTGTCGTTTGAGCATAGTCATGATATCCTCTAACAAACCCATATTTTTTTTTCCCAAAGTCCTACAGAACATATGCTCAGAAACTAATATTCAAATATATACATTTTTTTGCAATATAAGTCCTATTGTGATGGAATGGAATTATGAAGGCCAGACTCAGGGAGAAAAACATTTTCTTTCATCTCCTGAGGTGCAAGGGAGAGATAAGAGGATGAGACTGGCACCTCCCTGAGGAATTCACACTATTGCGGCTGGCATTACTTGGGAACTGGGGTTTCAGTCTGGGAAGATTCTTGCTAGAGGTTGTAGCTAATAAATATTGCTGGACTGAATTTACATGGTCTCTTGGAGTTCCTTGGGCTAGGCCTGACACCTATATAGCTTCAGTTGAAAACAAAAAGAGTATAAACACACTCAGAAATCTTCTTTAATTGTATCTTAAGTGGTATTCTTATATTTATCATATCTGAGAAATCATCTGCATTACTCAGCAAAGCTCAAAGCATCCGGCAATTATGACAAAATTGGATGGAATGGAAGCAGATGTCTAAGCAAAAGTTTACATTAAAATCAGAAGCAAGTGAGGAAAACAGACTGTTCCCTATATTCCCCACTGTCCATTTTTTCTGTTACCTTTTGCCCAGGCTAGATTGCATCTCATATTGTAGCCAGGCAGGAGAGAACATGCCATGGTCAGCTGAGCAGGAAAGAAGGACATGAAGCAAGTGGAACAGGATCAGCTCTCCTCATCCATGCACTGTTCCATCATTTGAACAAAAACATTCATCACATCAAGTTTAACTCCTAGATTAATTAGTAGTTCATAACTATCTGGAGGGACAGCTATAGTAGCTAGCATATCTTACACTGCTTATAGATGGCCCAAGGCACAATCTCTGACCTCTTTAGGAAGAGGTGAGAGATATTCCATCTGAAATCATGGAAAGCTGTTCATGGTCTCTGTCAACAGTACTGGGATAAATTAATCAGTGATCTCACTCAGCTATAAGGTAGCTTGCCATGCTGCCAACATAAACAATGCTGTGTACATTGGTACAATATATGGTTATAATCCTAATAATCTGTCAGCACTATCAAGTAGACCAAACTAAGAAACAAATATTGTGCCAATCTAAGCTACTTTTATTAGAACAGCTATAGTCACAGAATCTTACAAGTCTGAATGTGCTTCCCTTCTTTCCTCTTTTATCTTCATGAGAATTAGGGAGAGGCATGTCTGAGGCATTTCCTTAGCCTGGGCTCAAGTTTCTGATTGCTGCCTTAATAATGGATCTTCCCTCTGTTCTTCAAGGCCAAACTCTTTATCCACTAACAGAGGGATAAAAAGAGAGCCAGTGTGGTATAATGATAAAGGTCTTGAATTAGAAGTAGGAGGACCCAGGTTCTAGTCTACTTTTAGCCACGGAAGCTCACTGAAAGACTTTGGGCCAATCATTCTTTCTCAGCCCAAGCACCTTTCGGAGGTTATTGTTGTGAGAAGAAAACAGGAGGAGGGAGCATTGTGTACACTGCCTTGAGCCCCTGAATGAAGGGCAATACATAAATAAATAACAAGGCTATGTTATTCTTGGAGCAGGCAATCTAAGTGATTTTAAGGCTAGCCTAGAAAAAAATAGTAGACTAATATTTTTCTAAACAGAAAATGAATGAAACCAATCATATATATGTATATATATAAAAAAATGACCAGTACTGCTGTGCCTTTTGGTCAAAAACGTCATTGTAAGCTGTTAAATCTTCAGAACTTGCCATGCGTGGTTTTCCTAATTTCCCAGGAAACAATGAGTGTTTGAAGTAACAATCATACGGGGTGAATGTTTAAAACTTTATCTCTTAACAGTGTTTGTTTTCCTTATACAACATTCTTATCCAGGTCAAGTAAAGATCAAATAGATGCATTCATACCGCAGGCTAAATATGATAAGTATTAACTAGAGCAAATATGAAATGCTAAAACTATATAGATCTCACACACCCCTGACCACAACTCAGCAGTATATCAAAGACCTGACTTTCCATCTAATTTGTGAGCAATTACATTTTCAGAGTTTAATTGTTCATCATGCCATGTCTACCATGCATGGTTTTTTCCAGTTAAGCCTCTTTCATGCCAGCCCACACCCTTAGCTAGCAACTGAAATTCAGTAGCATATTCCCACACCAAAAGCTTATCCTGTTGAAGGCGGCAAATTTTCTGATTAGCAGTCACTTGGTTGACTGAATCATGGAAGTTAACTCTCTGATTTGCCTCAGAATTAATGTGTTTGTCCAAATACAGGCTGGCTTGAATCAGAAGTGGGATTGTGTGCTCTATAGCTCCCTGAGTCAGTGGGCAGTTGTAAATCCTAGATGGGCTTGGTTGGTGGGGAAGTCATCTGGACTTAGGGACATATATCATTCATATTAAGTGAAGAAGCCAGTATATTTGCTTGGATTCCCCTTATATTTTTCTGCATTGGATAGCTACAGTGGCTGCTGCTGATACCAATTCTTGTGTCCTGTGACTGACCTGCATTTTTTAATTAACTCCTGGAAGAGAAGCTGCTTAGACAAGCTAGCTCTTCCTATTTACTCTCATGAGCGGTGAGATAACAAACTTTCAGCTCTAACCCCAATTAGACAATTATTTTCCTCTTTTGCCTTAGCAGGTACCCCATATATCTGCTAGATGCTTAATCTTCATTAATACGTTACTTTCCCTTGCTGATGCCTAAACTAAGCAACTTTATGAGTAGATGGGGAGAAAAGGACTATAAAACTTGCCCAACAAAAGCAACCCCTTTGTGAGTCAAATTCTGGAGACCTCCCCTGCCTCTTGGGCTCACCACAGAAGATTGGGGAAGGACCCCTGGCACTGTAAGTATATTCA
Source organism: Python bivittatus (assembly GCF_059951505.1). Taxonomy (NCBI): domain Eukaryota; kingdom Metazoa; phylum Chordata; class Lepidosauria; order Squamata; family Pythonidae; genus Python; species Python bivittatus. The sequence goes on along the minus strand of NW_028277098.1, from coordinate 75,675,906 downwards.
GGGATATTTCTTTAATAAACTTTCTCAAAGTTTGTTGCCAACTTGGCATCTCCCTAGGGTTCTCCCTTAGTGTTCTCATTCCTTGGTATCTATTCTGCAAATTCCAAATTAAGCATTGATGCACAAATTAACAGCAGCAACTCATGACACTTGATTTTATCCCACTTGCTGGGCTAGCTGATTAATTGTCTGGGGTAGCCAGATCCTCTCTTTGACATAACAGGCAAGTATGAAACCATTCAAAGCAGTTGTTTCCCTACTGCCAGTTAAAGGTGCAAGTGATTCTGATATGCACAGAGGTTCAAAGTACTTCTTCCTGTCATTCCCATTCATTCTCAGCTTACTTTTCACAAAGGATATTTTTCCACATGATTAGTTTTGTTGCTGGACTGGTACATTTTCTCAGTTGCACAAGACAATAATGATACTCTTCCAACTCTCAGGCACAGATACAATCTTTTTGCACATATTTTAAAAATTGCATAGCCATTCCATAAACAACCACGTATTTTAATATTTCTCCAGTTGCACCATCTATGTTTGCAGCTTTACCATTTTTTCAACAATCTCACAGTATTTGTGACTTCCTTTTCATCACTTTTTCTTGGACATTAACATTCATAGCATTTGTTTCGGTACCAGTCTTTGACATAGCATTGTCATTCCTATACAAATTTCTAAAATATTCCTTCCAGCAAGCATTCCCTGACATCAGTTCCATCCCAAATCATGTCATCATTTGTATTTCTAATTTTATTTTAATTCAATTCATACTGCTGAAAAAATCATTTTGCAGTTTTGCTTAGCTGCATTTAAAACTGTATTAGTTTAATATAGACAATATTGGACCTGACATCTGATTAGGAATAAATCAGATTTTGATTAAACATGTCTTGCCTGGGTATAAGTTAAGGAATCAATGATAATGTCGGTTACAAAAATAGAGGGGTTTACCTGAAATGCTTTCCAGTTTAGTGTCAGTTTCATGTTTTTCTGTTCAGCTAAGGGGAATCAAAAACTTCTGCACAGAAGCAGAATAATTGATTTTGAATTTCTTTTGAATTGGTAGTAGTCAATATCTGGTTTACTTGAGAATTTGCTGAACTTTGACACCATCCCCACTCCTGCCTATTTCATCTGCAATATGGCTTTGCAGTTCCTCTGCACAGTAACCAGTTTATTTTCATTTTGTTCACCACAGAAGAAAGTACAGCGAGGGAAGAGAAAAGGTGGGAGACGGGGGCCTTTTTCACTTTATTTATATTGGATAGTTGGAGGAAGCACTGGACTACTCAGAAAGTAGACAAAGGTGTTTGCAATTACAAGGGCTCAGAAAGCAGAAATTGTAGCTGTGTAAAAGTGCCCTAAATCTGATGTAAAGCCAACGTACACATAATAAATATGACTTACCTTCTCCTGACCAAACCATAATTGTAAGGGGGGGGAAGATAAGATTTGAACCTGTTTCTTATTATTCCATTCATTTTAGTAATTCAACCTTGTAATATGCTGTCTTTGTCTATCATAGAGCCTGTCAGCTGCTTTTTGGGCTGGTTGACAAACCCCAGCAGGGCAATATTTTACCTTCCAGTTCATCCATCTGTGGAATTAAAGGTCTGGTGGATAAACAGCCATCTTTCCCCACTTCTCCTGCCATCTTTATTGGGCATCTTCTACCACCCAAGGATCACAAGTGTGGTGAGGCTTAAAGGCAGTACCTGCTATGTCACCCTTGGTGTCTTGATTGGGTGGAACAGGCTTGATGGTGAGCAGTTTCACACTTCCCCTAGAATTTAAATAAAGGATTGGAAACCAAGGAGACTGCCAATCATTGGAGTGATGATCAGGGCACTTGCTCCCAAACACACATTGGTTACATTGTAACTTTTAAAAAATCTTTGAAATCAATTTCAAAAGCAATTCCTTCTTCATGAAATTGAAGGAAATGATACACAAATAAATAAAAACAATTAAAAGAAAGAATAATGTTTTGGCACTGTACTACTGAACCCTTCCAACATCAAAACCAGCCTGAATTAATCTTTGGGACGTTGTTTAAACATCACTTATTCAAGTTGAAGAGACACCAGGGAAATACCAGATAAAGCCCAGAAGATAATGTGGTTTTGAAAAATTGTGGTTTTGCCAATTTTATCTTAAATATCAGGTACATTCCAGTGAAGGGATTAGTGTGAGTGACTTTCTACCAAGTGTCTACTTGATAGAGTACTTTGTATTAAGAGATTGCTTTCACTGTATTGAACCAAGAAGTTGAGATGTTATAAAATGTAAATTTCACAGCTGTTGATTAATAATAAAAATATTAGGTAGGCCTAAGGGCCAAATGGAGCTGACTGTGGGAAGGGAGAAAAAAGGGAGCAAAATAATTATTATGATAATAAAATACTCAATAATCTAAACATCTTGACATAACAGAATGGCTCAACATAGTTCTGACAGCTCATGTTGGTGAAGAGGAAGTGAACAATAACAGGAATTTTATAGTGAATGAGCACTAAAATTGAAAACAGCTTTGATTTTTAAGAAGAGGGGTTCAATATTTTGAAAGAAAGAAACTAGAGGTGTGCTTCAGAAGAAGAACAGAGTAAAAAAGCTACTTATTCATTGCTGGATATATGTCTACTAATTAGATCTCCTGCTCTAGCAGTTATATGTTTAATGATCTAGTTCCAAAAATTCATCATGCTTAACTCATCAGCAGGAAGGATGAAATCTCCCTGGAGCCCAAAAGTAAAATGCATTGGACCTTTAAAGGGGATTCGTTTTCAGGGCAACAAACCCAAGGCAATTGTGGTCTGAAGGCATAGTTTTCTAAGCATCAGGAAATACAGGCTGCATATTCTATCAAAACTCCCCATTTTGACGTAGGTGTCATTATTGAACTGTGTCATCTTAGAACTATTTCATACTATTTTGCTGATGAATCTATTTTTAGATGTGGATACGCCTTAAAGGGAGAAAAATACAGAAATGTATAAAATAGTTGATACTTGCTATTAAAGTTTTTTCAAAGGCAAAGGCAATGGTATCAACACATAATTTTATCTCCAAGAATCTGAAAATGTCTATTAGATGTTTCATAGACTTAACACCTAGTAATTTAAGATGAAATTCATACATGCATGTTTATCACCATGCAGGTACAAGAATGAATTGGCACTTAACCATTCAAGCTACTGAATTTACATCAGAATGAGAAGTTCATGAATTGTAGGCTATATGTGCCCCCACTCACAAGACACTACCCCAAGTCTACCCCAAGTTTACTACTAGGGACTTTTTCACTTTAAAAAAATAATCAAAATAGGTGGGTTAAACCTCTACTTACTGCACCTATATGACCTTTAAATACTTATTGAGTATTTAACATCCTCAAAAGGGAGCAGAAAAAGTTTGTCTTGTCCCCTCCAAAGAATTGTGTTCCTCTCTTACCCCTTTAGGTCTCAGAATCTGAATTTTTAAAAAACCAATGGCTGGCCATAAAAAGATGAGCCTTCCCCACTTTAAATACTTTCTATATTAACAGTCACTTGTACATTTGTACTTTTCTGCTTCTTAGAAGTGTCATATGCTCAGACTCATAAATATAATCAGAAGAAAGGAGGACAACCTGCTTAATAAGATATGAAAATATAGCTTCTCATATAAAATAGGACTGAGCTATGTTGTTTCTCAGGTTAAATGTAAATTGGGAAAACTAGATTAAGAGATAATAATGTGTTTCTTAGTTGCTCAGCTGTTAATGAGCAATGTGACCCATTTTTGTTGCTTTACTTTTTTCTATGCTTAAGATATTTAAGACAATATTTTTAGAACAATTGAAAATGAAAGTATTGGGGAACCTGCCTAGAGAAGGCAGCAGCAGTATGTATTTTTTGTTCCTGTATGCTATACACACAGAGAGAAATGCACACACATAGACAAAGAGGATGTTAAATTAAAAACCTTTTTAGGCCTTAATCAAACGTGATTAAGGAGAGCACAGAAGAGGACAGTGAAGTAATCCAGACCCATGGCATCACCTTCCTTCTGCAGAGGATGAATCTTTGTAGTGGAGAACATTCTCCATCCTTGGGACTAAAAAGGGAAAGACTAGCACACCTATTGTAATTTATTGTATTTAGTATCAGGGAGAAAAAGAGACTCATACCTGCATTCCCACCCCCAAAGTGTCACGGAAGAATGCCTTCTCGCTTCTCCGGTTGGTGGATACACTTGTGAAAGTAGAAAATCATTTTCAGCCCAGAAGTATTAATTTGTGTATTAAGAAATGCTGTGTTTCTTGCCAAGTTGAACACTGTCAACTCTAAAGCTCTATTCTGCAAGAGAATAACCACCATTTCTTCTTCCTGTTATCTCTCCATTCATGAATAAATAGAGAAGAAGCTTTTAGAATATCTTCATCTAATACATATGCCCTGTTCAACAGGTTTCTCAATATGCTCATTCCTGCACTTTAAGAAATTCTTCCTATCCCATCCCCACTGAATTGTTGGCAAAACAAAGATTCCTTTTTCCCTCCAATTTTAGTGAACAAGGGGTTTGTAGACAGGGATAAAATAAATCAATATATTTTGAGTGCTGGGCAAAGATACTCTTCTACATTTTTCTTAGAGATTCTCACTATATTTGGCTACTAAATTAACCTAGGTCCTAGGTTCACACAAATAATGAACCATAAACTAACCAAACAGGCTGGGTTTATACAAGATGTTAAAGGAAACTACAAAAATAGTAAAGGTTGAAACTAACCACACGTGGCATATTGTGCAAAGACATCAGCTAGATTTTTTCATGATTTGGTTAAGCATATGTTCTATGACCCCAACCTCTTTGACCTAAACTTTTCTTTCAAAGCCGAAGAGAATTTCAGTGTATGTGAAATTCACTGGAGGAATGTGATGTTCTTTCATTTATTTGGTTAAGTAGGCAAGGGTTATGTTGATGTCCTAACTTTCACTGTGCAGTGTACTATCTAGTAGTATGTAGTCTCTCTGGCTCCCCATGTTTCAATGAAATCCCAAGGGAAAACATTGTAAGAAAACTTCTCCCACTTTTTTTCAGTAGTGGTTGTACTACCATTGCTAATGGGGACTTCTGCCTTTTTTTTTTCTTTTTTTTTTTAGGATTTTGTTGTTGGTGTTATTGTTCTTAGATTTATAGCCCAGCTTTCCTCTAGGAGCTTAAGATTTTAAGACATATATAACACTCACTCCTTTAATTTTCAGCTTAAGGTATACATTTTAAGGCATACATAACAGTTCTCCTTCAAATTTTCTCTACATCAAGAACCTTGCATGGTAAATTGGACTAAGAGAAAATAACTGGCCAAAAATCTCTGAGTGAGCTTCCATAGCTGAGAATGGACCTGAACCTGGGTCTCCAAGTTCTAGTCAAACCTCTTAACTACACACCATATTGATTCTCACTGTGCTGATTGAAGTATTGTTCAAGACTTTCTGCTGCTCATTAGGAAATTCAGATAAACCATCCACTCAATTTATGCACCCACAAATCTAAGCATAATTATGAAAGGCCACTTTTGCTCAATTGTAACTTTGTTTGCCATAGTTCCCCAAACCTAACATTCTCAGAATCTGCTAGAAGCTAACAAAGTTTATGATCCAATCCCAAACAGAACATACAGCCTTGTAAGATCTTATTAAACCAACTCCAACCTCTTCCAAAAAAATTAAGTGTTATGAACTAAGATAATGGATAATTTAAGCCTCATTATCAGACCTCTCTTCCAAGTATTCCTCAATAAAAGTGAATTAAAATAGGCTGCCATTAGTCAGACTGAACTCCTGACATGACCTACTCTGACAGCCGGGGAGTCCTTAGCCTTTTCATCAATAATGTTTCCCTACAGCCCAGATCTAGAATATATGGAAAGAAAGATGCTTTGGACTTCCTGCCCAAAGCCCTTACATTCAGAACTTCATAAAGCCTTGTGAGTGAGAGATAGCTGCCTCATAGTGCAGTCTTGCATGAGAATAAGTTTAATTAGAAATTCTATTTTCAACTGATGAAACCAATCCTCTAGATATTAAAAAAAGCTTTTTAGGATTGTGTAATTTAGGAACAATACAATGCAGGGAGGATAAGTGAACACAGCCTGTTTGGGGAGACTGATCCTTTGCCCAGTCAAACAAAATATTTCAACTATTATGGGTTTAGCCAGCAAATCAGGAACTTACCTAGCAACTGAACTATCATCTTAATTTCTATGCCATTGAATGATACATATATCAATTTTTACCTGTTATGCCATATTCTAAAATGGATTATCTGGATGATGCTTTTGGGGAACCAGAAATGAATCCTGTCCAATCAGACCTTTCAGCAAAAGGTCAATTTACCAGATGCTTTAGGGCAGTGTTGTCCAAACTTGGCCGCTTTAAGATGAGTGGACTTCAACTCCCAGAATTCTCCAGCCAGGGGAATGGGAGTTGAAGTCCACTCATCTTAAAGCGGCCAAGTTTGGACAACACTGCTTTAGGGAAACTATGGTGCTGTATCAAAACACAGAATCTGTCACATACAGACATGTACTTACTAAGTACAGGATAGCAAATGAAAGTAGTGATAATACTGCACAACAAGCATTAAAATAGTGAAAAAAATAATAAATAGGAATAAGAAACACATGAAGAGGGCAAGGCATAGCAGCTGCAGCAACATAAGATCAGTGAAGATCAGTTGAAAGTGTTTTTGTTTTTAAAAACAAGGAAAATGACCCCCTTTCTTTGCATAAACTTTTTTTTAAAAAAATATCTGTGATGTTCCTTCACCTATCTGATGGCTCATTTAATTAATGCCTAATAACAAAATGCGCACGCCAGATGGGCTCTGCTCTAGGAAGGAGGCTCTGGCAAACCACTTCCGAAACACTTGCCTTGAAAACTGCAAGGACTCGTCCAAGCAGTCACTGCAGAGTCGGTAATGACTGAGCGCAGATTAAAAAAAAAAAAGACATTTTAGAGGACATGTTGGATTTGAACAACTCTGCTGTAACATCTGCTCAGGTTTTTCTTTGCAGAGCTGGAAAGTCTGAGATAACAACTGCAGTAACATGTGCCAGAGACTGCATTTGCAACTGCCTTATCATTTTATGGGTTCAAATCACAGATGTCTGGTAAAAAACATAATGCTAACAGATGCAGTTTCATTGAGAGACAGAGGGCACAATCCACAATATTGGGCTGGATTTTTTCCTTAGTAGATTTGGTTCAATTTACCTTGTCTCCTAATGGCTCTACTATAAATACCGAAGCTGGAAGCTTCCTCAGTATAGATCAAACACACTTGTCTTGACTGAGATGTGATTTATATACATGGGAACTATTTGGGAATAAGTGCTTTGCCATCACAGAATTGTCAACAACAGAGAAGTGAACATGAAAAGACAGTTATGTGAGAAGGGAAGCAATTACTAGTGTGTTATGAATTTGTGCAACCTTTATACTAACTTAGACAATACTTTTTTTAAGACCGCAGTCCTATATACAAGAGATTAGCAACATGGTATTTGTAAATACCAAACTTCTGGAATACCTCAAGTTGATTTTCTCTAAAAAGCACAATTTCCATTCAAACCTGGCCAAAATCTTGCAACATTCTCAAATCTCATGGAATGTTTATGTTCACACAGAACTCAAAAGGTTTCCCTTGCCTTCTCTGTTGTGGCATCTGCCCCATGGAACAGCATCTCCCCTGAGATCTGGATGGCCCCAATCCCGTAAACCTTCTGGACAGCCTTGAAGATCTGGCTTTTCCCTCAGGCACTGGAGGCCAGGTTGCTAGCTGAGCCCGGCATGGATGGGTGTTAACTGTGAGGTTTTTAAGGGCCTTGGTTACAATGTAATATTGGATTTATGGACCTTGCGTTTTTTGGTTTCTGGATTGTGAGCTGCCTCATAATTTTGAGATGGGCAGTCATATACATTCAATAAATAAATAAAAACACTTCAAGTGGGCATGCCAAAATCTCACAAGATACCAGGCAAGAACAAATGGAGATTTCAGAGTTTCCACATATTCCTGGGATTTCAGCAGACGCCAAGCACCTGAAAGTTCACCAAGTCCTACTATATACTTGCATGGAAGAAGTAATCACTGTTAAGCACAATGAGTTTTATTTCTTCATAGAACATCATAGGACTTCATAGGATAGGTGAGTCTATAGGAGGGCATGGGAGGGTCAGACTGGCATCAGGAGCATTTCAGCATTGTGATGCAAACTCTGCCGCTTTTCTACATGCATCGCAATGTCACACTCATGTCCAAAATGAGTGGAGCATGTGGTATGCTATCATGATGCTGCTTTCATTATTCTGGCAAAGACAGAAAGTTCCTGTGGAATCTGCCAGTATGAAGAATGTTGCATTGAAATGAATAGCTCTTACTTTTGAGTAAACATGAATATGATTGTGCTGTGAGTTGAAGGAGTGAGAAAATGCTTGTTAGTTTAAATTAGAGCAGAAATTCATTCTTCTTGTTCGTATCCTCCTCTAAATATTTAACATCCAATACTGACAAATATCAAATGTCAATGTTTGATATCCAGTTATAAATGAGACTTGTGCTTAATGCTTGACAGTATGTTATTGGTAGGACTCTACATTATTGTTAATTTTTAATAGTTCACGCAGGATCATTATCTGTGGACAATATTGGGCTTCTGATATTCATCTTCTAATATTTGATTTGGCATTTGAGGGTCAGTTCCTATTTGCTCTTCTATAAATTATATTTCAACTGCTATTCACTAGTTGCTCATTATTTAAGAACTAATATACTATTATTAATTGTATAAAGATTAATGCTGGGGAGAAAATCAATGCAAACAATGTTAGGTAGCAGGTCTTTCAAAGATATTGTGCTCTTCCTGGGCTGGTTTCATATTTGAGAAAGTCCTTGTCAGCCCCACTAGGTAGACTGCACCATGAAATCAACTCCGCAGGAAAGTAAAATGACTTTTATTGAGATTGGCTATAATAGAATCTTGCAAATCTGATTGTGCTGAACCTCTTCCCCTTCTTATACTCAGTGAATCAGGACAGCATCTGCCTGAGTTGCTTCCAAACATTATCTTGTACTTAAAGATAAGTACCTGGACTTTAAAAATGCTTTAGCCCCTTTTGCTTAGGTAACACTTCCTGCATATCTCTGTCAAGACCATCTCCCTTACTCTCTATGGTGCTCAGTATAATGCCTTCTATTATGAGTTTGCCCCAGTAGTGGTGTAAGTATGAACCACTGAGGGAGTCTGGATCAAAGCTCTGCAAAATCCTAGAGCAAGTTACACTAAATAATCTTATATTTTCTCTCAGACTGGGCTGTTAACTTTCAACATTTTTTTACTGAAGAGTTGAGAAAGCTTTCTGAGATTCTTACAGCATTAATTGTTCAATCTGTCCAGGCATCTCATTCAATCAGTTTGCAAAACATATCCTGCTAATGAGATCTGCAATACCACTTGCCATAACATCCCCACACTGAATTCTTTCTTTACATGGTTTATGTGCACATTTTCTGAATCCTTTGACTACAGATTGGAAACTTTTGGGAAGGCTTTTAATTTTGGAGGAAGTGGAAGAGCCACAGTGGACAAAGTAGTGTTGATGCAAAGGTTTTTTTCCCTTGGAAGTTTTGAGAACATAAAAAGCATAAGAAAAGGCCTCCAGGATGAGGCCATAGAACCATGAAGTTCAGCATTTTCTGTCACATAGTGGCCATCTTTGCAAGTCTGGATAGAAGGGCAGCAGCCTCTTTCCACTGTTGTTTCCCAGCAACCAGTGTTTCAGGCATGCTGCCCATGGTTCACAAGGTGATAAACAGCCATAAATCAATCAACATAGATGTATAATTTAATCTCTGATGTGGTTTCACCATAAATGAGTATAATTATATAGTTGTAACAGTAGTTTTATTTTTCAACTCCCTTCCAAGAATGGAATTTGCCTTTTTTTACAGTAGATAAACACTAGGACAACTTTTGCATTGAGCTGTCCAATGTGTCTCCATGATACCTTCCCTGATAAGTCATTGCCAACTCATAACTTATTAATGTGTTAATTTATAGGTGAAGCTTAGAACTGTGGCAACATAATGAATCACCTTACATTTGTTTGCACGAAATGATGGTAGCTGTTTGGAAGCCTTTTCAGTCAGTTAAGAGAGATCTCTTTGGCGCTCTTCACACTCCCTTTTTCAATTTGGCCACCTTTTGTATCATCAGCAACTATGGCCACCTCACTGCTCAGCCCACATCATTTGCCTGCAAGTTAAAAAGCTGGTCCCTGGGGGATCCCACTTGGCATTTATTTGCATTCTCTATTTGTATACATTTACATGTATTCTCTATTTTCCCTTTCTTAACTCGTTGCTAATCCATGAAAGTATCTCTCTTCTTACCTTGTGGCAACTGAATTTGCTCAGGATAGATAAAGGGCTTTGTCAAAGGGTTTTTGAAAGTTCAAGAAATATGCAATATTTATTGGGTTATCCATGTTAGATACTTGCTGACACATTCAAGAAATTCTAAAAGAGTGAATCAAGACTTAGCTTGTGGAAGTCATGTTGGTTCCTTTTAAGCAACAATGGCTCTACTATATGTTTGCTCATTTTCTTTAATTCTTTCATCCATTTTCCCCGGAACAGATTTTAAACTAATGTCTTGATTGGCCTTTAAATGGGCTCACATTGGCTATTTTCAAATGTAAACAGAAGCTGTATATTTTTGTTCCAAAAAACAAACAAACCAAAAACCAATTTCACATTTCAGTTCTTAAACATACAGGTAGTTGTTCTGATGATGATAGGATTCCGGTTAGCCATTCCTGGTACCAGACCTGGGTGGAGCAGCCCTACTCTGCCTTGTATACTGTAGATCTTATGTAGAGAGGCCTCTGTTCCACCTTCACTTTATGCAGGCTGCCGCACCAATTCAGCACCTTGACTCAAAAAGTGAAGTGCTTCAATTTGACATCCCGAAGTGTCAAGCTGACTGAGTCAGCTTGATCCAACCTGCTGCTTTGTGTGCACAGAAGCTCCTCTTGGTGTCCAGATTGAAGCTGAACAGCCTCTCCAACCTGGCATTTCAAAGGAAAATTCCAGTTTGATGCCCAGTGCTATTTTGAAGGGCTTTCCAATCAAACCTTTCTCAAAGTGAAGTATCACTTTGAAGCTTTCCACAACCAAAATATTTCAGTTTAGTTCACTGCAGTCACTGTCATTTCCAAGGAAGAGTAAATAACCTTTTTAACACTTTATGACACTGCAGGAGTTCCTGTTTTGGATCAGTGAACACATATGGAATGTTCAGAGCACGCTATGGAAATGCTCACAAAATTGCTGTCTTGGCGAGCAGGAGCAATGCAGACACTCACTGAATGTAAGGCAAACAGAGGAGGCTGCTTCCCTGGATATGCTTTCCCCTTCTCAATATATCTTGGTTCCCCTGCCCCCACCCCCAAGGCAGATAGGATTTTTTCCAAACAAAACCCTGAGTTGCAGCCCCCACCACACCCAAATAATTTTGATTCTGTAAGAATACTTCAGGAATCCAGAAATGTCTTGGAAATTCATTGTGCTGAGGCTGGCATTTGGCTTTGCAGCATACTACCGTACCATTTATTTCTTATTAATTTAAAATAATCTTTTTAAAAAGTGAATAAGCTAGGCTATGCAACCTGGTATTCACCAAAGGAGCTGTCCATAGACACAATGGCATACCCTGACTCCACACTTGCAGAGTAATAATGCTGTTATTCTGCAGCATTATTCACCTTTCTTCTGATTATATCATATTTTGAAAATATTTCAGAAGAAAGGAAATACAGCATAATGCACCTGGTGTTTCCCTGTCTTGGCAGAAGGGTGTAATTTTTCATTAGGATACATCCATAATGTGTGTGTGTGTGTGTGTGTGTGTGTGTGAGAGAGAGAGAGAGAGAGAGAGAGAGAGAGAGAGAGAGAGAGAGAGAGATTTCAATCAGTTATGTCAACTTTGTAAAAAAAAAAAGTTCCTAAAAGATCCATTGAGCAGGCTGATAAAGGCATTGGGAATAGTGGAGTCCTTGGGGTTCTCGTGGAGCATGGTTGTTTTGTTGCAGACATCTCGTTAAGCAACTAGATAACATCTTCAGTGCTGGAAGGGTATGGGGTTTGCTCTCTGTTTATATACAGTAGCTTGCCCTGTCAGTGCTGGTGGGGGAGTTGTTTTCTCCTTGGTAGTTCCTAGAGTAGGCTGTTGTTTACTGCTTGATTGTTTGTCTGGTGTTAATCTCTGTCTGGGTGTTGATTGCTGGTGAGGAGGTGTTCTGATCTTTTTTCAGTAGAGGAAATGACAGCAAATTAGAAACACAAGTCTATCAAAAAACAACTCACACTAACCAAGTGCTCCATTACCAAAGTGACATCCTGACTTCCCATAAGAGAAGCTGTGTAAAAACATTATTCAGACAAGCATAAACTCATTGCAGCAACTCAGAACAGCAGAAAAAAGAAACAGACCAGCTATTCAACATCTTCCAACAAAATGGAGACTTCCAGTGGCAGGCATGGCAGTTTGATAGTCTTTGTGATCAAAAAGATGGCATCTTAGCTGTTTAGCACTCAGCAGGTATCGCAGGCTACTTTAACATCCTCCGGACAAAGCAGGAAGCTTGAAATCAATCTATTTGATCTCTGGACCATCATTCCTCATGAGTAAATTGCAAAAACAGAGGTTTTTGCAAGAGGCTCATGAGTGGAGCAGCTGTGAAGTGAGGATTACATCTCTATTCATGGCTGAGATTCCAATAGGACGTTGGAATCAGCTGAACCCCATTTCTGCAGCACTTTTGGATTATATCTATTCTTCAGTTTAAGAGATACTTCTTTTTACAACAGATAAGTATTTCTCTTGGTGCTTTTCTCATTTTTTGGTGGGACTATAAATATTGGGAAGATCTGGAGATTTAAAGTAATTAAATTTTTGATACATTCATAAAAAGCAGGATAATTAAAATGCTATAAGAAAATTAACAATGGAAAAAGGGGAAGATTTTCTTTTAATCTTTTTTTTTAATTTTATTTTTCAGGAATCTGTACTGTTAAAACTATAACTCCTTTAACAGGACTCTGTTCTTCTGTGGGAATGCTTTTGTTTTCTTTTAACTACCTGACAATTGGCTGGGATCATATATCAAAATAACATAGTAATCAGTCTAGCCTTTTTTTTTTTTTTTTTTTTGGTAGCAGAGCCTACTTTTAGTGGAGACACCTTCTTTTTCTCTTTCTCTTTTTAGCTTTCTCTCTGGAGCTTTTTATAATGGCAACACATAGAACCGGATTGGATGTTAGAAGAGCCTCTATGGAGCAGCCATCAGAAAGGGAAGATCTTTAAGAGAAGATAAGTCAATCTCTGCTAATTTAATTAAATCAATGTTTGATGAATTAGGATCTAAACTGGCTCAGTCATTGGATGTTAAATTGGATGTTAAATTTATGACTTTTGAAAAAAAAAGATAAAAAAAGGTTGGACAAGATGGATATTTTTGTAAAACAAATGTCTACAGATATGAAACAAATGTCTGGAGAAATAAAACAAACACACAATAGAATGGAAATTTTGGAGAATGAATCAGGCATTAGAGATATAGAATTTGAAAGAGGAATGGGTAATTTCGCTTGGTTGGAATTGAGAGAGAAAGGATTTTGTTTGAGATTTAGAGCCACTCCAGAGGCTCCAAATGAAAATATTCAGAGAAAGATGGTTCAGGCATTGTTGGATTTTTCAGTCTGGAAGAAAGAAGAGACAGAAGACAAAATGTATCAGATTAATTCACGTTTTGCTACAGTAAGACATGTACCAAGAGATGTTTTAGTGCATTTTGTAAGAAAAAGTACAAGAGATCAAGTTCTACAACATTTTAAATCGAGATTGAACATTGTTAATGCAGATATAATTATTTTAAAATAAATCCCTATTAGAATTTTACATAAAAGTTTTTTTTAAATTGATATATTAAAGCAGAAGAAGATCCCATTCTGTTGGAAGAAATTAGAGGGTGTAAGTTTTACTTTTCAACAGAGGAGATTTTGATTGAATACTGCTCAATCAAGGAACTATCAACTCCGACAAACAATCAAGAGGTAAATAACAGTCTAATCTAGGAACTACCAAGGAAAAAACAACCCTCACCAACACTGACAGGGCAAGTTACTGTATATAAACAGAGAGCAAACCCCACTCCCTTCTAGCACTGAAGATGTTACCCAGATGGGTAATGAAACATCTGCAAGAAAACAACCAAGCTCAGAGAACCCCAAGGACTCCACAGCTCAATCCTGCGCTACATATATTCTCTTCCATTGGCATTGGGGATAGGATCAAAGCACTGGTAATGTCTATCTGTGACAGTATATCTCTGTTAGCATTAGGCCATCTGTACAGACCACTGACTGGGCAGATGTGTGTTGGACAAGTTGGCTAATCAAACATTCGGCATCTTTAATTCCTTTATACATGCCTATGGGCCAACAGTATCATACATTGGTGTAAATCTGTTTGATAAATTCTGATGAAAATTCTGAATGGGCTGGAAATTAAGCCATCCTCACACTGCAGCCTTAAACTGCTTGATTTCTGTACATAAACAGGCTGGAAATGAAGCCAACTTTAAAAATCCCATTTTGGATTTCACCCCTTTCTTCCATTTATTTGTTCATTCAAATTAGAATCTGTTGACTTCTAATGACCCTGGGCAGCTTACAATTTAAAAAGTGGGAACAACAGTATTTTAAAAAAAGAAAATGAAAAAAATCCATAAGCAGCCTGAAGGCAGACATATAAACAAAAACCCTATCCAACAGGGTCTCCATTATCACCCTGCCCCAAGGCCTCGGAGAATGGCCAGGTCTTCAACTTCCTAAATGTTATTAGTGAACCATGGTGATAGCCTGGTACTCTGTCTGGATCCCTGAATCCCCTGCCTCTTTATCCATCCCACCAGTTCTGGGAAAGGAAGCACTAATCTTTCTGGCATTTCCATTAATAGACCTTTTATATGAGGCCTCCTCCATTGGTATCCCTCTTGTATTTGATACCTTCTCATCTGATGAATCCAAAAGAAAAGGACAATACCAGTTTTCTATTATTCCTTTCATCTGGACTAGAAGTGAAAGCTAGTATAACTCTTGCCAATTTCCCTTGGTTTAAAAAAGAGTCTATCTGTGAACTTGTACATTTCAACTACAAGCACACGGGCAAGACAGAAGACCTCCTTTTGCCATCCTATGAGCAAACGTTTTCTTTGTTTGACTGACTGACTGACTGACTGACTGACTGACTGACTGACTGATTTTTGATGCTGTCTAACTCCAACTGACTCTGGGGAGCTCATAAATTACAAAACGGCAAACCAGACAACACAACAATCTGAAACAGGGGGGTGCATCCACTGTACCCCAAGGCCTGGGTGTATAGTTAGGTTTTCAAGACCTTCTAGAACACCATTAGGGTGGGAACTTGGAGTAGAAGGAAACAGAGAAGGTGAAGGAAATCACAATTTTACCATTACTGCTATCACTTGAGTTTTCAGGGGAAAATGCCAAAATTCTTCTTAGTTTCCATAGTCCAGCAGCCCAGAGCGAAATGGCCATAGAGGGCAGCAACCCTGTGACCAAGGGGGTGGGACATTTCTTCCACAATGCCAAGTAGCCCATTGTAGTGGAGGGGTTTGCCTGCAATGAAATGAAGTGCAGCAGGCAAATGAGACAGCACAAGCCAGCACAAGTCAGAAAGCACTACTTTTTATGTATAACAGAATGTAGAAGTTGATTTCCTAGTGGGCTGGGGGGCAAATAAAGCATGACTTTATGTGCTTCTGCCATGGAGAAATGGTTAGTGGCTATGCTTGTATTGGGGTAATCTGGTCACACGGATAAACCTCAAGTCCTAGAAGGAGAGATTGAGAGAACAGAATATGTGTAGCCTTGAGAACAGAAGATTGAGGTGGTGGGTGAATGTGATTGCATCTCCAAACACATGAAGGGCTATTACATAGAAGAAGTCCATAACCTGTTTATTATTGTCCCAGAGTGTATAACTATCCAAAAATTAGAGGAAGAAAAAATACATTCTTGGAGCTGGTGGAGGGGGGGACTTCCTCACAATAAGCAATATGGAAGTTCCTTACTGTGTGATGAGGGAGCTGACAAACATGAATTCACGGGGGAAAGGGGGGCTGGGTTCAAGCAGAGGCTGAATAACTGTCAAGAATGCTTTATTCTGGATTCCTCCATTGAAGAAGTCTTGTATAACATTGTATCCATACACATATATACTAGGCTGCAATATTCCTGGCAAAATAGTTTTTGGAGTGGATTTTATTTCAGTGCATGCATGCATTAAGCTCTTTTCAGTCTTTCAGCAGTTCCTTCAAGCTGCAACCCATGAATATGGTATTCAGTGGATCTATAATCTCCCTGAATAAAAGTCTTCACAGCTGAGGAAAACATAACATTATACAAATTGAGCAATCTTACAGCAGTTGAACCACAAATTCTTATTTTCTATTACAACACAGCTTCATTGCTCCCTTGCTTTAGCTGTCTGCTCAAATCTTAAACACCCACTTAACACTTATCAGCACTTAATGGCACATCAGTGCTCACAAGTTGGTGCTAAACTATTACAAGACTAGTCTTCTGTGCCAATGAAATGCTGCTTAGAGTTCTCTCAGAGTCAAACAAGCTTTTTGCAGACTTCACATCTTATATCTCTTTTATCTGCCACTAAAACTGGCAAGCTGTTCAGAGATTGTGGCATTGATATTACAGCAGAGATTTCAGTCTAAACTGGTGAATTTCTGTAATGTTATCACCCACAGTTTATTTGTGAGGGCTGTCAGAGAACTGTGCTGTTATTTTTCTGCATTCTGACTTGTGATTTGTTATGTCCATTGTGCCCTTTATTCTTAACAGAAATAAATTTAGTTCTGTTTTCCATTTTATTTCATTTAGCCTTTTTTTCCATTTTATGTTTATAACAACCCTATGAGACATATTAGCCTTAGCGATTGATTCAAAATTGTCCAGTGAGGTTTGAATATAAAAGAAGTTAACCATAATGTATTGTAGGAGTGGATTGCACAAGGCAACATTCTTTATGCATCCAGTCCCCACCACCACAAAAAAAACAAAACTCAAAATAATATTGATTTATGGCATGCATACATGAACAAGGCATATATTTGGGAATGAGTAATACCAAAAATAAAAAATCAAATCCCTGCATATTGGGATCTTTTCATAAAGATCCCATAAAGCACATAACATAACACACACATTAGAAAAGCTACAATATACTGGGGAAATTTCCATGAAAAACCCATATATATTAGAAGTTTAATTATATTGGGAAAGTTTTGAACAGTAAACAGGCAGTTTTTCTGTCACAGATTATTTTAAAATCTGATAAAAATAACAATGGAACATAATAACCCACACTCATACAGAAGAATTATATATTGATCTCCTTTGCTTATGGTGAGTGGAAATTCAGAGCTGTGTCTTCCTAAACCAACACTCTGATTATGTTTCACTGGCTTTCTTGATGCTTATCTCTCTCTCTCCAAAATCTACATTTCCTCTCTTCTTCTCCTGATAGAAGAACATAATAGGCACAATTGACATTTTCTGTATTCTCATCCTATGCTTGTTTTTGTTTTTTGGTGTAGAGTCAAAACAGGCTGCGTGAGTCCCCAGTAAAGGATTGCAACCTGAAATATATGTATCGATGGAGGAAGATTTCCTGAATTAGATCAATAAATGTATTCTTCTAAGCTAAGTCTCTCTTTCCTCACAACTGGGAATAAATACATCAATTCCCACATTGTGTGAAGAGGCTGGTGAAGAAATTTTAAAAGGAAATTTTGGAGGAAACATCAAAGAGGATAGGCTCCTTTTCTAGGGATTTACATAACCCACCCCTTGAATGTTTTCAGCCATGGCATCCTGGATTGTTTATCTATATCACCAACTATAATATTGCACATTAAATTTCAGTCAATGCTGATGGTTTGGAAGAATGTATAAAAATAGGGAAGTTAATCTGGTTTCATCCTGTAAGATACATAGTACAATGATTAATTTGGCCTGAATTTGATTTCTTTCTTTTCTTTTTTCTTTTGATCCAGAAAGGGTCACTAGGTATTTCCATATTAATTTTGGCCTGTTGCCTCTGGGAACAGAACCTCACCCCAAATATATTCTTCTCTTTTCTCTTCTCTTTTCTCTTTTCTCTTTTTTTTTCTTCTAAAGAGTGCTCAGTGGGAAAGAGAAATGAGCAGTAGCTGCTGACAATTATCTGACATTGGCACCATCTGGCCACCATCTTGTTTGTCCTAAATTAATGCATAGAATGCTTTTATGGAGTTAAAAAAAATAATGTGGCATCAGGATTTCCCACTGTTTGCTGGCAATTAAGTTTGTCACAATCTCAACAAAGCTGGGAACAATGGAAAGGAAAAAAGACAGGAAAGAGGGAGGTAAAGATATAATAACTGTCTCTCCTCAGTGGTTTCACTCTGATTCTTTTATAATAGAAGTGATTAAAAGAAATAATAGTCTTCCCAAGGCATTCCATTGCTCATTTCTATTTCTGATGTAAATTAAACCTAACAAATTGTAAGTGATTATTTTATAAGGTCAGGTAGTGCCATTCCAATGGGCTGCATGCCAAACTGCATGCCAAGCAGAGAGAGATTAATAATTCATATTAATTCAGATTGTGTCTCCAATGGTTTCCATTTCCTTTTTTTTTTTTAAGTAGCTGGGGGGAAAAAAAGAAGTTAGTACTGTTTAACATCAATATGTCTTCTTGGATCATAAATGGTACATTTTCACTTCGTTTTTACTAGTTTGTAACGATTTACATACAAATCTGTTTTGTTCTGTTTTTAATTTCACCTTTCCTAAACCTCTGACTGTAAGAAGTCTACCAAAACATTGCATATTGGGAAGAAAATGTGCAAGCTGGGTCTCCTGTTTTTTTCATCCAGAAGGAGCACTGAAATACAG
This sequence comes from Python bivittatus, assembly GCF_059951505.1. Taxonomy (NCBI): domain Eukaryota; kingdom Metazoa; phylum Chordata; class Lepidosauria; order Squamata; family Pythonidae; genus Python; species Python bivittatus. The sequence continues at coordinate 75,656,814 of NW_028277098.1, read as the reverse complement.
GATGAATGTGACTGTGTGCAGAATAATTGCTTCAAAAAGGGCCGATCATAGAAATTATTATTATGAGTCTTCAAGATTTAACAGGTAAAAAATCTTCACCTTCGCTATGCTTTAGCAGATGGCCTCATATTAGCTTTCAGCCCAGGTAGAAAAAGAAGCAATAACCAAGCTGGACAAGCAATAACCCAGACGTATGCATGTTTCTTACATGGGCAAGTTTCTTTCAAAAACATATCTTTAGTCTAGAGAACAAAGTTTCTTCCTATTTTCTTTTTGTGTTTGAAACATGCATACGTCTGGATTATTGCTTGTCCAGCTTGGTTATTGCCTTCTCACAAAAAGGAAAAAGGAAGAAACTTTGTTCTCTAGACTAAAGGTACATTTTTAAAAGAAATTTGCCCACGTAAAGAACTCATATGGTGCTTAATGTCTACAAAAGGAAAGTACTCTTTTCATTTCTATGAAATGCCTCAAAACAAGATTTGAGTGATATGGCATTTTCCCCCTTTTGTCTTTTGCCTTCTTGTAACAAAGTGAAGAGTGATTTTGGTCTTCCTGGTTTACTGATCAAGAGGAAATGCTTAAAGATGAAAAGTCCAGTTTCAAGCCAAGCTATAATAGTGACATAGATGTACCATTCATTACTTCACAATAGATAGTGGGGAAAGCAAAAGGAACCATTTCAGTCAACAGGGAATTTGTTTGTAGAATCCATCACTCCAGAATGTTCTGATGGCCTGTGGCATTAGAAGCATAGAATGAAGAACAGTTCTATCCATCGCTCAAAACAGACACTTTTTTCTGCAGCGAGGCTCCTCTTATGGCTAAAAGATGGGCACACTCAAGAAAGGATGCTTGTTACTTCTGCATCCTCTTCAACCAAATCCCTGGAGCAATTCTTGGAGAAAAAAACTGGACAAGGTGGTTCTTGACCTAGTGAAATTTATGATGCATCTCAATCAAACTTTTAAAGCAATTTCCATCAGTCTGAAAAAACACTTTGCTTTTCTCCAATAGCGTTAAATGCATCCTACTGAATCACTTTCACTTTTAACAAGCAGTTTGTTTCCCTCCTGTCAATTTCTTCATGTATAAAGAGTAACCCCAAAGAATAATCAATATTTATCCTATTTTGAACTTGTGGGCCAGAGTATCAAATAGCTTAAGGCATCAGAACAGGGAGCAAAAATCTACTGTTATTGTGTTCCTTTCAAGTGGGGTTGGTTATCCATGCTACATATATCAATGCATTGTTACTTGGACTTGAGCAAGATTAACTATGGATGAAAAATAGTCATATTGTTACTTAGCACATTTAACTACCACAGAGTTCACATGGATTCACTCCCAATTAATAGTAGGTATGACTGCCATTAGCTATTACCCACATTAGCTTCACGTTCAGATGTCTCTGTATATTGGAAAGCAAATAGTGCTGGGGTGCTCTGTGTCCTGCTCTTATGAGGTTGTTGAACTAGAAAATCTGATTTTTCAGGGAACTTTTTGTGTTCCTAAGGCTGTAAATCAGTATATCTAGGAGATAATCAATTATCTCAATATTTCATAGCATCTCTGCCTTCTGTGACAATGATGGAACTAAAAGAATCTTAGAGCTGTGACTTTGATCTTTTAAAAATACTGCAATTACTTCCATAGGATGCTGAAAACCACTCAGGTAGGCAGAAGAACCATCTATCACCATCATATCCATCTTGCCAGGACTGACTGGCTATCATCTGGTTCATTTCTGCACCAAAATGTTGATTTAGAAAACCACTACTTCATATGGATTAGTTGAAAAACCCACACTCCATAACACAAATGCCAAAAGACTAAAAAAAAACAAAAAAAAACCCAATATCCAATTCTGAATCAGACATCCAGTAAGTAGCAGAAGGAACCCAATGCAACATTCCACATTTCAGATCAGATAGCCCATACAGAAGGATATCAACAGGGTCATTTTCTTCCATCACAGATTGCCCCCATTGGGCAACCAAGGCAGTCTCCATTTAACAATCAATTAAAAAGGATTTTTTTTTTTTTAGATCTCCACAATCTGTAAACTTTTCTCTTACACAGAAATCTCTATACTTTGTCTGAAATGTGGAAGGATGAGCATCCCAGCCTGAAAATTTCATATAATTCTGCCAAGGGAAAGAAAGGGGAGGGAGGGAGGGAGGGAGGGAGGGAGGGAGGGAGGGAGGGGGAGGGGAGGGGAGGGGAGGGGAAGGGAGGGGGGAGGAAGGGAGGAAGGGAGGAAGGAAGGAAGGAAGGAAGGAAGGAAGGAAGGAAGGAAGGAAGGAAGGAAGGAAGGAAGGAAGGAAGGAAGGAAGGAAGATTTAAAGTCTACTTGCACAAAAACAGCCACATCTCTTCATCTGTATTTTGGCAGACTTTTATCTATTTAAATGGGAGTAGTATTCCAGTAGCTATCATCAAGCTCTGTCAAAATGAGAACATTTCACAGCTCTTTGTTGCATGTCCTGTGATAGGATTCCTTAAAGCAAGGGCCTGATTCAGACCTAATTGAATTGGGCAGCTTCTGAAGCAGCCCAAGATGAACTAGGCTGCTTTCCAAATTGCCTAAACAGTTTCCAAATCAAATCTTGTGATTAACGCACATCCCAATTCATTAGTACGGTGTTATTCTTCTACAGCTCCCAGATTCACAACTGTGCCTGGAAATGTAATTTATGGGAGAGTTTAACTTTGGGCTATGTAGCTTTCCCGAGTCTGTATTTGTGTCACTTGTTACCTCTGTTCATCTTTGACAGTGGGGACTTGCAAAATTTTACATTCATTTAAAAACCACAACTTCCTTGATCAGAAATGACATTATATGCCATGGACGTTATGGCTTTTGTGAACAATATCCAACTTTCTTAAGAACAATACTTAACTGTGGGCTTTGAAAATGTGCAGGGCTAGCCCTTGGATTCCTACTTTCCTGAATACCCGCATCCTAGATACAGTGGTACCTCGGGTCACGAACTTAATTCGTTCCACGACTCTGGTCACGACCCGAATTGGTCGCGACCCGAATCAAATTTTCCCATAAGGTTCAATGTAAATACGGTTAATCCATTCTGACCCCTCCGAATTTGGTCGCCAACTGATTTTGGTTGCATCCCGAATCAAATTTTCCCATAAGGTTCAGTGTAATTACGGTTAATCCGTTCTGAACCATATGTATTTTTTTTAAAAAACCACAAAAATATGAAACAAAATACAGCACAGTGCAGTACGAAGAGAGAGAACGCTAACCTTGCTCGAGGCGACTTCTGGCGTGGAGGACAGGAAGGCGGGTGGGGAGGTGGTTATTGCTTGGAGGGAGAGTCCCCCTCCCTACAGGAAGCCACGACCACGTGTCACGGCAGGGAAAATGGCTGCGGATCCTGTTTGTCACCCGATGCGGAGTTCACGGACGGAAGCAAAATTTTGCGAACGGTGCTGTTCGTGACCCGAATTGGTCGTGAACAGAAGCGTTCGTGACCCAAGGTACCACTGTACCACCAATTCATACTTTGACATGCATTTTAATTCTTCCATTTATAATTAACTCTAAGTCTTCACTTTCAGGCACTCCTGGTACTCATCAACTCCACTCCACAAAATCAGCCACCTACATTTATTGATGCATTTGTTCATGTATGTACTGATTGTTCAGCTATATTCTGAATCAAACAACCAAGCTCGGAGAGCACCAAGGACTCCACAGTTCAACCCTGAGCTACATATATTCTCTTCTATGAATACTTTCAATCAACTGGCCAACCTATAGCAGGTAACCACAGACAAATAATACACATCAAAGCCAAATAAAAATCACACAGTGTAATCTACAACCATTATAAAAGTATCAAAATTTTAAATGAACAAGAAGTTATTACAATAAATAAAAAGACAGTAGAATATTCAAGTAAGAATACAAATAAAATACACAAACTGCATAACATCAGTAATAAAAATAAGCAATAAATAGGCAGGAAGGGAAAGCACAGTAATAAAAGTGCATTTTTAGACTCTTCTTAGGATAAAGAAGAGGCCAAGAGAACAGATGGAACAGACTGCAAATCACAGCTCCCAGGTAGCCATACATGAAGAGAGCTGTTCCTTGTAGTAGAACAGGCCTGAGCCATATAGGGATTTATATGGGATAGCAAGCACCTTGAATGTGGCACAAAAGACAACTGAATGCTAATGAAGTATAGCCAATACAGGTATTATATTTATTTTATATTTATTTATATTTCAGATTTGTCACATTTATATGTTCCCACCAGAATTCCAAAATGAATCTAACTGCTGCATTTTGAACCTGCTGCAATTTTCATACCTCCTTCAAGAACATCCCCACTGAGAAACCATTTCACTGGTCTAATCAGAAGGTAACCAATGCACGGATAATGGTGGCCAGGTTTACTCTCATCAAAAAGGGGGTGCAGTAGTTAAATCTTCTGCAGATGGTAACAAGGACTCCTAGCCACTTTAGGACAAATTGGGGGAGAATGTGAGAATGTCTTGTGGCGAGAATTTGTTGTTGTTGTTCAGTCGTTAAGTCGTGTCCGACTCTTCATGGCCCCATGAACCATATCGTGCCCAGGGTTGTTGAGGTTCCATTCCTATAAGTTTCATAAAGTAGTACTGGTGTGTTTTTCCTCTGCTTGGTGGTTGTCAGGATGTGGTGTTTCACAGGATTTGAGCTTGTTTTTATTTTGCTATTTAACCTTTGATGAGGTTCCTGTCCTTCACTGCCTCCCTGAGTTTGCTCAGTTTCATGCTCATTGCTTCAGTGATGCTACCTAACCATCTCATCCTCTGCTGTCCTCTTCTTCTTTTGCCTTCAATCTTTCCCAGCATCAGGGTCTTTTCCAAAGAGTCTGCATTAGGTGACCAAAGTATCTGAGCTTGAGCTTCATTATCAATCCTTCCAATGAGCAGTCAGGGTTGATTTCCTTTAGGATTGACTGGTTTGACCTCCTAGCAGTCCAGGGGACTCTTAAGAGTCTTCTCCAGCACCACAGTTCAAAGGCATCAATTCTTCGGCGCTCAGCTGTCTTTATGGTGCAGCTCTCACAGCCATACATTACTACTGGGGTGGTGAGAATATCTTCCTCCAGTTGACTGAGAGTTGCTTGGGCTGTGAAAACCTCCAATTTCTCCGGTTTCAGTTTAAATCTGTTAAAAATATCATCCTGCAATCAGTCCTGATAGGAATGTGCAAGCTTGCCACCTCAAACAAGGAAGGGAAGGGGTAAAACACAGAAATGGCATCCAGCCCTACCACCTTTGGCAGTTGAACCCAACAACCTCATCAAAGGTTAAATAGCAAAATAAAAACAAGCTCAAATCCTGTGAAACACCACATCCTGACAACCACCAAGCAGAGGAAAAACACACCAGTACTACTTTATGAAACTTATAGGAATGGAACCTCAACAACCCTGGGCCTCCAATCCCTATTTCCCAATGGTGGTTAAGAAACATTCCATGGCCAATAATATTAAAAGCAACTGAGATAACCAGGAGCAAATACAGGGACGACTTACCCCTAAGTGCTCCCTTATCAGATGGTCCTTCAGGATGACCATTTATGTTCTATCTCTGGCAAGAAACCAGTCTGAAACAGATCTACAACACCAGTTTCCTCCATAGTGTTTGGAGCTGATCTGCCACCAGTCTTTCAAATACGTGGCCAGGAATGGAAGATTTGAAACTACCCTAAATTCCTTTAAAAGGAAAGGATCTAAAGTTTCTTTGGCAGGTGATCTACCAACACTTCCTGTAAGTCTGGCACTACCTTCCCCTTGCAGAGGGAGGAGCTAGTCATCACAAGCCTCTCCCTCAGCTGATCCCTCTCTGTCCGTACCAGCCAAATTTCCTCTTCAAATGCTTTGCTCAGCCTACTAAGTCCCACCTTTGAAAGAAATTTCAAGTGAAATTTCCCTTTCATCTGATTGAATGGGAATGATAGAAAAAAATGGAGGGAGAAACGTTGAGGCCAGCTGTACACTAACTCCACATTTATTTGGAAAGTTATGCTTATACAGTAAATATTTGTATTTCTGACACTTTTATCACAGTTTCACTATTTTATATTGCTCACCTTACACCGAGTTGGTTACATTTGGGAAACATGATCCATTAACTAGCTCACTGGTTACTTTTTTTTTCAGCATTTGTCTTATGAACTGGAATACATGTATAAAGTTTAACCCTATGACTCACTGATAATTTAATATTAATTTCTCTTTGGACCACTGCATTCTCTACTTATTTATACTAAAGGCAGAGGTTCCGTACTGAATATAGAAGCAAGTTATCAATCACCAAATTTAGACAGTTCACTGTGTTTTATTTATATAGGGTGTTCTGGAGAATGAGGGGGGGGGAACATTTGCCAGCTGTCAAAGGGGTTGAAAGGATCATTGTTATTGTACGCACCTAGAGAATTTTAGTCCATATGTTTTATGGCTTGAACTAAAACTAAAATAAATCCAGATTTTTTTTGTTTATATTTTAGATGTAGAGATTTCGATTCACAATATGAATAGACTTGCTTGTAAAGTCATATTGGCACTTACTAAATTTTTTAATGCTGCCTTAAAAATGGTCCTAAATATACAAAGGTCACTCAAAAGTTGTATCTTTGAGTAACCTGGATATTGTCTTTAAGTGAAGCTATATTAAATGTGAGCAAATCTTACTAACAGCTTGCTCAGAAGATGCCTCTGACACATTGCTAGTACACAACTGATGGAAATATTTATTTTGCTTATGCATGACTTCCGAGCTCCAGAAATTATTATTTGTTCTCCTAGGAAAAAAACACAATCCTTTACTAAATGGTGACGACAGGCATCAAAACCCCAACCCCACTGACATAAATCTTACTTAGGCTCCAACTGTTTTGAATTGGCAATAGCCATGGCAAGTGGAAGTGGTACCTCTAGAGGGTCATGAATGGATATTTCTTTTGGAATATTTACAGTTGTCATTTCTAATATTGCTTTAGGAGTCAAAAGTAAATAGTGGGCCTGGGCTTAGGGGACCAGCATGTTTCAAGATGATGGAAGGAAGTGCGCCACTGGGGGAGCACGCAACCTTTTCGTGGCTGAGGGTAGCACTTCATCCCTGAATAGCATGCCAGGGGACTGCACTCCAAAAAGTAGACATGGACAGGATAAATAAGTGAGAGAGATCAGGACAAAAAGTAGATTTAAGTCACATTTAATTAAGTTTAGTTAAATGCACATAATTTGATTGTTTCCCACTTATTTAAAAATTTTCTCACTCAGTTACTTTAACAAGTAGACGTTGATGGCATTTGGAAAATTTCTAAGGACCCAAGGTTTTTGAGGACCAAACATTGTGTAGCCCCGCCCTATATAAGAACAAGGAAAAGGTAACCACAAGTTGAATATATGACAAAATAATAATAGGCACAAATAATTAGCTAAAGAGAACAGGATAATACCGTACCAGAGTTTTGGTCCACTCCACTGGTAAAGCACATGCTTTGCATCAAAGGGTCCAAATTTCAATTCCTGGCATGTCCAGATAAACTGCAAAAGAGTGTCTGAAATTTAGAGGAGTCACTGACATTGACCATACAGTGGACTTCCCTGCAGTGGCTTGGTGACCATGGTACTAAGTCCCAGTACCTGTGAGGATTCCTTGATTGTTCTCTACCTATTACAAAAGTCTTGTTTTAAAAGGGTGATTTTGCTCACCTTTGATGAAATTAAGATGCAGCTATTTGGTGCCATTGTATCTGCAACAATTTTTCAAAATTTCAAATATTCCAATAAAGCTTTAAAAATAATCTCTGCTTTAAACCATGTTAAGGCCAATGGATGGTTTTTTTAAAAAAAAATCTCCTAAGATGGCCAAGTCCAAGGCAAGTAGCAAGGGACATTAGTATGCCATTAACGAACTATAAGAAAGTGTCTACAAAAAAAGATGATTATCTTTATCAGCATGGAATCTCTCATTGCTCTAACCATGCCCTCAAATCAAACTTAAATGGAGGCGAGTTCTTTTGCTGCATTTCTCTGAAGACAAAAAATGATTGGATGCAAAGGCAGAGTAAAAGTGAGGACTCCATTTTGGGGCTCTGGGTGAGTTACCACAGTTACTGCTTTTTTCTAAGCAGAAGGCATAGCCAAAATAGTGACTTAAGCAAACACATGATGAATAGGCTTTCCTGCAGATTAATCAACAAGAACAGAAGAAGAGCCGTGCTGGATCACATCAAAGTCCAACATTGTTTCCCATAGTGGCCAATTGGAAAACTCTAAGAAACCCAAGACCAATACCAAGTCTCACTGATATTTAGTCTGGTCATGACTGTTACCCTTATTCTCTTATTTGCTATTAATTTATCATGTCTCCTTGTATGCCATCTAAACTGGAAGCCGTGCTCACAGATTACGGCAGCAAATTCAATTATCCGTGAACTGTATGAAGAAGAGCTTCCTTTGATCTGTCCCAAATCTCCCACCTCTGACCTTCATTGGAACATGCCACATTTTAATACTCTTGCTTTTCTAGCTGTCCTATATTCCAAAAGCAAACCAAATTATACCTCCAATTTTAACTTATAAGAAAATATTATCTACCAGAATGGTGAGAACATGCAGTGCCAGTGGCAGACTGAACATTGTACTAGGTAGTCCAATTTTAGGGTTACAAAATTGTTTTTAATGTCTTTCTTAAATTTACTTTTAAAATACTTACAAACGAGGGTACTTTAATAATAAAACACTTGTGTGTCTTCCAACTAGCCCCAACTAAAGGGCTCTTGCTTTAGATCAGCTTCACAGCCTGCACTCTTTCCAGATAACGTTCAAAGTGCGTTCCCTGAGGTCCTTTTTCTTTGCATTGTAAAATGCAACCAATCTGGGGCTGCCTCAAAACAACAGTAATAATTTTCAGCCTCTTCTTTTTTTCTAGATTTTAACCTTATTATCTGAGAAGAGTTTTAACAAAATCAAAAGTTTACAACTATTATAAAACGTTGGTTGGCTAAATAAAGGTATTACCACTATAGGAGGTTGTATAATCTGATGTACTATAAAATATACAGTACTTTAAAGACACCCTCAAACTGAGCTCAACTCAAGATGAGTAAACAAACATAACCATGCAGTTTGTTTGGCTTCGGTATGGAAGAGGTTTGCCATTGCCCTTCTAGGATGCTTTTAGACTTTCTAGTCTAGCCTACAGCTCTGGATTCCCTGATGGTCTCCCATCCAAGTACTAACTAGGCCTGATAGACCAGAGATAAGCTGTTATGAACTGTTGTGAATGAAGGGTGAAGATTCTATAGCCCTCCAGATGTTACTGAACTACAGCTCCCACATCCCTCTGCATTAGTTGGGGCTGCTGGAAGTTATAGTTCATTAATATCTGAAATATCCAAAACCTGCAATAGACCTTTGTGGAAGGCTTTAATCCAATCACAAGCTGTTATTCACATGTTAACACAATTGCTTAGTGCCATTATTTTAAATAGACTAGAATTCTCTAAATATTCTATCAGTGAGAATTATTCCTCTGGGAGGAGGCACTGTGAGCAAATTGCTTGTTCTTTTCCATGCCCTCATGCTTAGTAATTAAAAATCACCCCAGAAGCTCTCCTGGGTGAGGTGAACCATTAAATTGGAGAGGTGGGCCTAAACCTTTTAGACTGGGTGGAGTTTGTTCATGTGGAAATTTCCTACTGCATCCTTCACTGGACACATTTCGGATGTAATAAAGGTGAATGAGCAGCCACTTTATGGCAATGACTAAAAAATGTTTCCTTTCCATGGCTGACTGCAAATGAGTTCTTGTTTATTTACTCCCAGCTCTGGTCCTTGAAATAACTAAATTCAGTGTCCCTTCTGCCAAATCTGTTATCTTTCCCTGGAACTGATCCGAAGAGGCCCCAAACTTATGAACAAAAGAAAGGAAGGTTCCTTAGACCAAGAGAAGACTCTAGCCCTTAAATCCTGTCATTGTCAGTCATTCTCCTAACAATTTAACAAGGATTCTGCAAGAGTATTTGCCATCAATGGTGCTAGAGATTCTTCTTCTATGTCAGGCCTAACACTATAAAACTTGTGGTTTTCATATGTACAGTTAAGAGGAAGATTTACTATAGATAAAAAAGCACCAGGAATAGAACATTATAAAATGGAATTTGAAAATGAATTATATACAAATGATGAACATAAAATTGCCAAAATGTATAAAAATTTGTTGAGATTTGAAACGGAAGAACAAGTTAAAGAGTGTATGATAAATTGGGCTAAGAACTTTGGTTACAACATTCAAATGGATCAATGGGAGAAAATGTGATTAAAAGGTTTGAAATTTATATTGACTTACAATTTAAAAGAGAATGTTTATAAAATGATGTACCTGTGGTATATGTCACCAGAGAAATTGTCTGATGTATAAAGGTATTCTAATTATTGTTGGAAATGTGAAAAGCATGAAGGGGCATTTTATCATGTGTGGTGGACATGTGAAAAAGTGAAAAAGTGCTGGACATAAGTACATACCATGATGCAACAAATTTTAAAAATGAATATTCAGATGAAACCAGATTTTAATTTTAATTAGGACTTATGGCTACCCTATTAGAAAGGTCTGATGGACAATTGGTCTTATATATGGTAACTGTAGCCAAACTACTATGTGCACAAAGATGGGGTCCATAACATACCTTCTCTGCCTGACCGGGTGGGACAGGCTGACATAATGGGGATGAGATGGTCCCTCAGGTAGCCCACAATGGAGGACTGGACTGTGAAGATGGCAGAACTTGCAGAAATGGCAAAATTGACTTGTTTGATTAGAAACAAAACAATAAGTACTTTTACAAACAATTGGAAACCTTTTATGGACTTTTTGCTGAAAATGGACAAAAATGAGCTAGTGATTTCTGGATTTGCTGATTAAAAAGGGTGGAACATAGGAAGAAAGGAACTATATAATGTAATTCTAAAGGGGGAGAAATGGTAAAAGTTTGTTTATAACTGCTGTAAAGAAGATCAGAAGCCACTTCTTTAACTTTCTTTTTCCTTTTCTCTTTTTCTTTATCTGTATTGTTTTTAGCACTTTTTCTTTTATCTTTTTTCTTCTACTTTTTTATATATATTTTCTTGTTTATATTTTAATTATAATTTTCAATAAAATTATACAAAGAAAACCACTATCAAACATGTATTGGTGGACAAATACACGTTCAAAAACCGTGGCCACAGAAAAATTACTATCATTCTTGTATTAATTCAACAATCAATTGCCATGGTGCTCATGGTCAGAAGTTCTTCTAGCTGTAATCCCAAAGTGATATATTTGGAGTTCATCCACCAAATGGGGACAGGACAATAAACATAATAGATCAAATCCTTTTTTAAAAAATAGCCCTTACCTACAATTTACAATCTAAAAATCTCTCCTTTTAAAAAGAATTCACTTTATTCAATTTCATGCTACTTTAATTCTGGCAACAATCCCCAGCGTTGTAAAAGATAAATGTTCATCCCAAATCTCTACTGCAAATATGAATGGTCAAAGTGCTCTCTTGCTCTCTCTGTATGAATATGATAAACAGCTATGGGCTGCAAGAATCAGGAAAACCACTAGGTGGCAGTAAAGAGGTCTAAAACCCCAAACCCTTTGCTGCTGTCTAGTAGAAGCCTGACGTTTTGCAGTCCAAATCTGGTAGTTCTCATACATGTTCAGGTACATATATTACATATATATTTCAGTAGTTGTAAGTAGTGAGCAAATCCAACCAGGTTTTCCACGCATTGGTGGCTAAAACTACATCAGAACATACACTGTTAACACAACTGCACTTAATTAGAATAAAGCACAACCTCTTACACTTTCCTATTAGGGAAGCTGGCTTCCATCCTTTCCAGTCTCCATATCAGTTATTTTCATGGAAATTACAGTATAGCTTAGAGTTACCTAATGGCTGAAATCCGCAATTTCAGACAGAGGCTACTAAAACAAAAAGAAGGCAAATAATGGGAACATCACTGAGCACAGCTGTATAAAATGATATAAATGGTGAAAAGGTTTAGCCCTTGTAGCAATCACCCAGGATTCAAATTCCTTAGAAAGAGTTTGCTGAAAGCTAATGCAGTTTATTTGATCATATACAAAGTAATAGACTGAGATTCATAATATTATCATTCTAGCATTGCCTATAGAGAGCAATATTATCTCTCTTCCTCCTTTTCAGATCTAGTTCCGGTAGGCTAATGTAGATAGAGATAGAAAAGAAAGAGAGAGAGAGAGAGAGAGAGATCTAGGTTGTTTTTTTTAATGCCTAATGAGCAAAACAATATAAATGCCTATTCAAAATCTTACTAATTATCACTGCCTTTTGTCAGACTTAAAAGGAGCTCAGTGCACACAGTAATAGTATTTCTCATAGAAATGTTTGTCTTAACAAGTCCAGTTGGAAGCCACTTAGAAGCTTTTGTACTGCAGCTTAAGCGGCTTCTCTCCCACACTGCTCTTAAGTCAACTCCAGAAACTCCAGTCCAGATTGCAGGGGGTCGGCAACTGGGGCAGGCTGGTGCTCAGTCTGGACCATGGCCACCACAAGACCTGAGTGGTTGATCCCCTGCTTCTGGCCCTTCCCATCCGTTCAGGGAAGGCAAGCCATGCTGGCTGGCTCCTTTCTGCTAGGACCTGGCTTTTCCTTTTGTGGATTGTCCTCTCCTTACTAGGCCCTGAGCTTTTCATTTGCTTTCCCAGATGTGTGCACCCATGGATGCCTTCACCCCCATTATCTGCTTTGATACTTTACAGTTGGTTTTTTTTCCCCCTTAGCATCCTAGTTCTGGTGCTACCTAATCCAAGAAATAGGAAACAGATTCTTCTTCATTCCTAGTTCCTCTATAAGACCGTGGAAGCTTTGTAGGAAGGAAGAACAGATATTTCGGCTTCATAGCAGCAACATTCCTAGTTCCAAATTTAAAAATGTTTTTAACAAAAAAGGGAAACTTTGCAGTACTGTGGGCAGGGGTAAGAAAGCAATGCTGGGCAGCCTGGGCAGAAACTGAAAGGGTTCCCACTGGGAAATGTACAGGTTGAATTGAATGTGAGCTTCAGAGCTTGGGGATCATTCATTTACTTAATGAGACATTGTTGGATCAGTCCCAAGTTTCTAAAACAACAGTAAATCTCAATCATCAGAGAATATAGCCAAAATGACTGCTGGGGGCAGAGATTAGCTACTGGGGGGGTGGGGCGAGCGGGGTATGCCACCAATTCAGCCAATAGGTACTGGGGCTATGTAATGGTATGTGTGACTAGTATGGAATAAAGTGCTGGAGAGTATCTCATCTGAAGCACTTAAGGCAATTCAAGTTGGAAAGCAGAAGTTTTAAATCAAAGCAGGAAGACCTGGATGTGGGAGGCATTTGCAATAGCTGGGAGTGTAAGGAGGATGAGATCAGCTATTCTTGCGCTAGAGGAAGTCTAGACTGGCAATGGACTGGATCAGGTTCCAAGTGCAGATCTGCCCAGAGTCAGTTTCAGTTGAAGCAGCCTCAATAAACAAATACATGGACTGGACTGGACTGGACTGGACTGGACTGGACTGGAATGGACTGGAATGGAATCTACAGTGAGTAGAGGCATCTTGACCAGTCCCCATTCCTTTGTATCAACTGCCAAATCATTTCTAAGAATGATAGGCAGAACATTGATGGAATATGCTAATGAAATCAACATGTTTTATTTCACTCTTGCCATTTTAATTACTACTCTGACAAGAAAGATAATTTCAGCATGATTTGTTTTTTGAAAAATCCATATGCACTGCTGTAAATATAGCTTATTTTTAAATGGATGCTCATAGGCAGTTTGGTTTATAATTTGTCTAATAACCCTTCTAGGACCCACAATTATTATCTGATTTCTGATGCCTTCCTTAACCCACACAGCCTTATTAACAATGTCTTGCAGGCTACGACTGTAGTAGCAGTAACTCTAAGCCCCTTAAAGAGAGTTGAAATGCAGCTCATTGTTGGACAAGTAGGGATTGACTGGGATCTGAATCCATTGCAGGAAACCTGCCAGGTCTACTTTACATGGCAGTAGCTCTCCTGATCCTCAGTAAATTATTAGTTCCAGGCATCAAAATTATCCTGCATTTCTTTCTACCAGTTCTCATTTGGTTTAATGAAAGAGAATTTATGTAAGTTTTTTCTCTATGTAGACTATAGTGCCCTTGCACTGATTTAATGAAGAGACTGCCAAAGCATTTCTGTGAAAGTATTTTTTTAATTTTACCATTATGTCTCTAGCTTTCCTGGATTCCCATATTTCAACTAAATCCAAACCATAGAGATCCCATGGAGATTCTTCCCACTGTGCTTTTTCCAATAGCAGTGCTACTGTCACTAATAAGGAAGAATCCTGGACTTCAGAAATTGTTCGGGAATGTCTCTCTCTACACAAAGAAAGAGGAGAAGGGGAAGGGGAAGGGGAAATTGTCCATTCAATCTTTCTGTCCAAAGTTTGGCGGAGAATTTCAATAAACCATTTTTACCTTGCTCTCGTAGTTTTAGATTCAGCACTATTTGATCTTTTAAACTGAAAGTGAGAGGCATTGAATTTGGTATCTTTGATGGAAAAAGTCTCTAAATGCAAGGTTCCACCTTTAGATAAGACCAAGGAACTGGGAATGCTGGACCCGTTGGCTCACACAATTCTCCTTCCTGGTTAAGGGTGGACAAATCAATCAAGGTCAGCTTCACCCAGTTTCTCAATCCAGAGTTTGTGTCTTCTATTTTTCATGAGATGAGGAGGAGGAGGAGGAGGAGGAGGAGGAGGAGGAGGAGGAGGAGGAGGAGGAGAAGGAGAAGGAGAAGGAGAAGGAGAAGGAGAAGGAGAAGGAGAAGGAGAAGGAGAAGGAGAAGGAGAAGGAGAAGGAGAAAGAGGATTATTTTAAAAGCTAGCATGAAATTTGGGGACTTAGTGAAGTTTCTGGTACTTTTAAAATTGTTTTTAGTTTTTTGTATGACTATCTCCTGGAAAGATTTTTGACCTTGTCTTATTGTATGGCCTTTCAGATCCACATTTCCTTAATATATTGCTTTGTATGTTTTTTTAAAAAATATTATTATGTGGGAGCTACATCACAACATTCAGTAACATGTAAATCTAATATACAACTGCATCTAGTTTGTGCATTGGTTTGTGAAGTGTAAAATATTAGTTCCCATTAAAATGCAAGCTAAACCAATGTGTTCCACATCTCTAATCCAAGCATACATACATGCATTAAAGGTGACACATATGTTCCTGAGATTGTATTGCTCCTTGTTGAATACTGTCCAACCAGATGAAGCACTTTTAATTGCTATTGATTTTAGTGATTGGGCACAATAATGTGAAGTCATTATGACAGAATGTGGGCTGTCTCTGGACGTATTAATTAAAAAAGGACACAGTGTTGTTAGGAAATTATTAAAGAACGTGAAATACCATCAGTACGATGGTCAAGATAGGCTTCCCCAGTCTGGGCATCTTCCAGCTATGGAGACTTCAATTCTCCAGCCAGCATGGCCGTTTTTTAGAATCCTAGGCATTAAGTCTACACATCTAGAGGGTTAGGGTATCAAAACGATGACTGGGAAGACCTAGGTTCAAGTTCCTAAGCAACTATGAAACTCTTTGGGTGCCTTGTCTCATGGCTGGAATCAGCAAGGAATCACAAGTTGGAGAACTAGGTAATACCAGAATAGTAATTAAGCAAAACCAAGTCAAAAGTTAAGAAAACAAGAAAAATCATCCATCATGCCATAGAATTAAACACAAAAGATCCAATAAATAGTTTAAGATTACAACAAACAGGCCCAATCAATAAATTCAGCAAAGTTATATGCAACTGAGCAAGAGAGATGGCAGTTATTAGCAACACTGAGAGGCTGTGACATGTACATTTAAATGCCAGAATATATAGGGACGTATTTCCAGAGACTGAAACGTTGCTAATCTCTTCAGATAGTAAATTCTTTGTAGCATAAGCCCTCTGTTTCAGATGCTCACTACTTCTTGTCCCTTGTACCTTTATTCATCAGTGTGAAGAGGACAGGAAATGTCAAGCAATTTGTTGTTAACCTTCTTTTCAGGGACATTGTTTGGTCTAGTGGTGAACCTACCAGTTTGTCCTGCCCTGATCCACCTTCTATTTCTCTGAGGATTCTTCTGAAGTAAGTACTGACACTGGATGATCTTGAGCTACTCATTCTAACCCATCTCATGAATTTGGCAGTAGCTCTATTTGTGCAACACACTTACCCCACTCAGCTACTAACCCACATTTCCTTGCCTCTAGTTCTGGTAATGCAAATCATAATAACACTGAGCCAGAATTAACCATTCCCCGCACATTTTCTCCAGGAAAGTGTGCTAGAACAGTGCTGCAAGGCTTCATGACATGACTAACCCTGCTTCCCTCTGCCAGGCAGGCAACAGTAACTGTTGCTGGGCTGTTGCAATCAATCATGGTTTGAAAAGGGTTTTCTCTGCTTCCAGGCATAGCCAGTGAGGTAACAAGGCAATTGACTAGATTCAGTGTTCCTACAACACAGCTGAACAAATATTTGACCGTAAACAAGATTGGAATTTAGCATTGATTCCTTGAGGGAAGTTGACTGGGTCTGTTGAACCCTTCTTTATATTCCCAAGACACATTAATCCGCCTCCCACTGACCTAATAAAGGGTTTCATAGAAATAGGGCCAACACATGGCACTTGGAGCTCCTTCAAGAAAAGGTAGGATAAAAAGAGAATATATATATTAATATGGCCAGTCTGTACCTTTTTTTCAGATATACTATATACAGAAATACTTAAAATGTGCACAAACTGTAGTTTTGTGATATATATCCTGTTCTCAGACAATTGCCTTTATAAGCTATACACTTTTAGTGGATGCCACAACTTATTGGGAAGGACAGTTTTGGAAAATATTGCCAAACAAAAGAATTTATGGTTTTGAACATTATAAGACTGAATTTGAAATGGAATTATGTACAAATGACGAACATGCAATTACCAGTTGAAGAGAGTACTAAACAATACCCTAATCAAGGAACTACCAAGGGGTGGGGAGCCCCACCCCCACCAACACTGGCAGAGCAAGCCACTGTATATAAACAAAGAGCAAAGCCCACTCTGTTCTAGCACTGAAGATGTTACCTAGCCAGGTAACAAAACATTTACAAGAAAACTTTATAATTGTACTTATAACTGCTGTAAAGAAGCAACTTCTTTGTAACTTTTTTCTTTTATTTTTTTTCCCCTTTCTTGCACTTTTAAGCTTTCTCTTTGATTTCTTTCTTTTTCTTTCTTATTTCTTACTAGTTTGCATTAGTTTTTATTCTCTTTTTTAAAAAAATTAATAAAAATATTTTTTAAAAAGGAAAATGTTGTCAGATGAATGTCTATATGGATATGCTTGGAATCATGAAAGACCCTGTCTGTTGTTACTATAATTCTATCTTTGTATGCTGCTCCAAGAAGGGGAAAGTAATCAGACCTGAACCCTTGCTAGGAAGGCTTTCAGTAATTATTTCGAGATGCTGTACTTCTACTTTTTGTCAGCAGAACAGAGAGGCTTGTAACTTACAACATTGCTTTGTATGCTGTCGCTGCACAGAAAACAAGCTATAATTGTGTGCTGAGAAATGTATCATTCAACAGGATTCAGATATAGAAATTTGCCATTTCTACTCCAGTAGAATTCATCTAATGGCTTAGAGTTATTTTTAAAATATCAGAACAGAAAGTATCACATCAAATAGAGAGAAGATTAAACTACTTGGAAATATGCATTTCAATTCATGAAATCCTAATGTAAATATTAATTCATATACAGATTTTCCCCACTAAATGTGGCATAGCTGTAAAGAGTCATATAAATGATGAATGTCTTAGAATAATTTATGTGGACTAAGGCTCTCTTTTCCATGTCATGATTACTATTATAGATACACTTCTATGAATTATTCAGATTTAGATAATAAATAGTATTAAAATTAATTTGTCACTAGTAAATATATGGATAGTTGAATTCAAATAGATATTTAATCTAGTGAGCACATGGCGTCTTTGGAAGAGTTTTTGTTTTTCTCAACAAGAGAAATAGTATTTCTTCTGAGTCACCAGCAGTTGCATGGAGACTAAAATTATATATAGTGCTATCCAAAGACCCTTTCAAAAAAAGTATGGCAAACGTAATAGTATTGCTAGATATTATCTTTACAGTCTATTGCCTTCACATTCCTGTGAAGTAAGAAGACACAGAGAGGGAATAAATTTTCCAAATGGGAATAACAGCAGTTCAGCTATAGATTGTATATACAAAGAACCTTGCTGGATGAGACCAAAAATCGATCCAGGCTGGCATTTGACCAATCAGTTGTATGTATATAGGAAAATCACAGAGAAAATGTGAAAGCATTTCCAAGTGCTGCTTTGACAGAGTCTAAAGGTACAGCAGGACTAGACTGGAGACACAGTATTGTTTCCTTACACTCCCTCTACAGGAGGGTCTTAAGAATTATATTAACCAGTCCTGCATTCCACATGATGCCCTTGCTATTTGTTTTATAATTATCCTCCATGGATAGAGATTATTTTGGATTTAGTGTGGGAAGTTTCTGATCCCAGGTTTTTTGTTTATTAGGTTTTTGCCTGCTCGGAATCATTCCATTGGATATAAATATAATAATGACTGGGGCACATGGGATACATGGGATGAGTTAAGCATCCAGAGATGGAAGACATTTCTTGCTACATAGCAGTGAAACCTCAAGATATGAATGAAACCTGCTTGGGGATTAAATAAATGATACATTTAGAGTTGTGGGATTCAGGATGCTGAATCTATATCTTAGCTGGAGAAGAACCAGGACCTGAAGGAGGAACTAGAGAGGATGTGGAAAGTAAAGGCCAAAGTGGTTCCAGTGGTGGTAGGAGCACTTGGGCTATGACTCCTAAAGTGGGAGAGTGGCTCCAATGGATCCCAGGAACAGCATCAGAGCTCTCTGTCCAGAAGAATGCAGTGCTAGGAACAGCTAAGATACTGCACAGAACCCTCAAACTCCCAAGCCTCTGGTAGAGGACCCGAGATTGAGGAAGACACATACCACCCATAGGGTGAGAGGGGAATTTTTCATGTAAGAAGTTTTTCCACAGAATAAAAACAATTCACATTTTAAGTTAAAGTTAAGAGGAATACAGAGAAGTAATCGAAAAGTGAAAATAAAAATAAAGAAAAGGAGATAGAAAAGAAGGAAAAAGAAAAAAAGAAAGAATAATAAAGAAGTAGCTTCCAATCTTCTTAACAGATGTTATAAGTACATTTATATTTTACTCTTTCGGTCTAAGGTTACATCAAACTTTCCTTCTTTTCATAACCTACCCTTTCTAATCAACAAATCCATAAATCGTTTTTCTTTTTTCAGCAAAAAGTCCATAAGAGGTTTCCAGTCACTAATAAATGTAGTAATTGATCTTTCTCTACACAAACAAGTTAATTTTGCTATCTCTGCTAGTTCCATCATCACAATTCCTCCATTGTGGGTATTTCAGAATCTTTCCATTTTTTGCACATACAATTGTCTTGCGGCAGTGATCATATATAAAAATAATCTTCCATGACTTTTTTCTAGTTGTCTGTTCATTAATCCCAACTTTATAAGTTCTGGTTTCTGTTGAATCTTAGTCTTTAAAATTCTTTGTACCAATATATGTATCTGAATCCAAAATTTTCTGGCTTTTTTACAAGTCCACCAAACCTGATAAAATGTCCACTTTTCCAACATAAATTGAGGTACCTTTATACATTCTAGATAATTTTTCTGGAATCATATAACAATGGTACATCATTTTGCAAAAATTCTCTTTTTGATTATAACATAATGTGAATTTCAGCCCTTTCAACCACATATTTTCCCACTGTTCCAACAATATGTTATGCCCAGAATTCTTAGCCCATTTTATCATACACTCTTTCACTTGTTCATCCTCCATTTCAAATTTCAGCAGGAGTTTATACATTTTGGCAATTACGTGGTCGTCATTTGTACATAATTCAACTTCAAATTCTGCCTTTTGTTGCTCAGTTCCAAATGTCCTGTTATCTACCTTGAATCTTTCTCTTAGCTGTGCACATGAAAACCATTGAAAACTAAATCCCTCTGCAGCCAATTATTCTCTTGATTTCATGTTATATTCTCCATGTTCTTGTTCTAACAGCTCTCGATAGGTTAACCATTTCTCTTTACCTGCTGTTTCTTTCCTATAAAATACTTCTCGTGCTGAGACCCATAAAGGCATTTTTGGGCACAGTCCGGTTTTATATCTATTCCATATTCTCACGTTTGATATAATGATTTTTTAAAATCTACATTAACCTTAACTTTATCATACCATAGAAAACCATGCCATCCAAACCTCAGATTGTGCACTTCTAATTCTAAAATTCTTTTATTTCTTGGCAGCACCCACTCTTTCATCCAAATCAAACAGCTGGCTGCAAAATACAGTTTTAAGTCAGGTAATCCCAATCCTCCTTGTTCCTTTGCATCTTGGAGAACTTTATATTTAACCCTTGGCTTTTTCCCTTGCCAAACAAACCTAGATATATCTTTATGCCATTGCTTAAATGGTACATCTATTGTCAATATAGATATTATTTGAAACAAAAACATCATTCTAGGCAGTACATTCATTTTCATAATGGAAATTCTCCCCAACAGTGACAATTGTACTTTCTCCCATTTTAACATGTCCTTCTTAATTTCATTCCATGTCTTAACATAACTGTTCTCAAATAACATACAATTCATATTAGTCATAGCAATACCCAGGTATTTTACTTTTTTCTCAACCTTAAAATGAGTTTTTTCCAACAGTTTCATTGGTTTTCTATTTTCATATTTTTTGCTAACATCTTGGTCTTTTGGTTGTTAATTTTAAAACAAGCTAATGCACCAAAATTCTTTCAAAATTATCAACAAATCATCATATATTTCCCTTTTCATCCTCACTCCAGCAATTCTCTCATCTTATCTTGTCTCTGTTCAATATTTCCAAAGCTAATATGAATAACAATGGTGCCAGGGGACATCCTTGTCTTGTCCCTTTCTGTATCTCACAATGTTTTCTTAATTCTCCATTTACAAATATCTGTGGCTTTTTTGAGATATAAATTGATTTTATCTATTTAATAAAATTCTCACCGAAGTCTATATCTTCCAAAATTTTAAACAAGAAAGTCCAGTTCAAATTGTCAAAGGCCTTTTTTGCATCTAGAAAGATCAATGCATCTTGTTTTTCATTATGTTGTTCTAGGTATTTCAAAATGTTCAATACATTTCTAATATTATCTCTCAATTGTCTTTTGGGTAAAAAATCCACATTGATCTTCATGAATAAAGTCCTGTAAAACCATTTTCATCCTCTTGGCTAAAATCATTGTAAATAACTTATCATTAATCAATAATAATATTGGGCAGTAATTTTTTTGTTGAAGTCAAATCTTGACTTCAAATCTTTAGGTATTCATGCTATATTAGCCTCTATCCAACTGCCTGGTATCTTTCCAGTCTGTAAAATAGAATTCATCATTTTTTGTAATGTTGTAATAAGTCATATTCAAAATATTTATAACAAGAGGCTGGTAAACTGTTTGGTACAGGTGCTTTCCCTATTTTTGCCTTTTTTATGACTTCACAAACTTCCCTTATTGTTATAGGTCCATTCATTACTTGTTTCTGTTTTTCTGTAATCTTCGGTAAGTTTTGTTTCTTTAAGTATTTGTCAACTTTTGCCAGGGAAACTTCTCCTTTATATAATTTAGAATAATTATTGATGAAATATTTTTTGCATCTTTGAATTGTCTGTTATTATGGTGTTTCCATCTTGTAATTTTAATATCATTCTTTTCTCTTTTTCTTTCCTCAGTTTATATGCCAACCACTTCCCTGCCTTGTTTGAAAATTCAAAATTCTTTTGTTTTGTATAGTTTATTTTTACTTCCATTTCTCTTACTTTTAACATGGACAATTTCCATTGTAAGAGTTTAATTTGTTGTGAAATAGTTTTGTTTTCTGGGGATTTCTTTAATTCTTCTTCTTTTTTTTTTATCTCATCTAAAATTGTTTGCGTTTTCTCTTATCTCTTTTTTTTAGCCTGCTACTATGTTGTATAAAATGTCCCTTCATAAAGTTTACTTGCAACCCAAACCATCCTTATGTCTCTACCTTTATTAAGATTGTTGTCAAAAAATTATTTCAACTTCTTTTTGCAATCTTCCATTACTGTTTCTTACTGCACAATGTTTCATTTAACCTCCATCTGAAGGAACTGATTTTCCTTTTAAATGCTAAGGTCACTGGGTTGTGGTCTGAAAAGGTCTTTGGCAGTATCTTCACTTTGTGAACACTAGTAACCAAATTCTTAGATATCCAGGAAGCTATATCTCAAGAAAACCAAATATGGGGACCATTAAGTTGCCCTGATCAGTTAGTATTCCTAGGTCCAAACCTTGGCAGAAAAATAATTATTCATATCCATGTTTCTGAGATGGAGTTGTAACAGGTAACTCCTGTGGTTGCTTTCCAGCATCTTCCATCTAGAACCTATGTAAGCCATCCTTTTGAGTTGCTGAAGCACAAAATTCTGTTCAGTGAAACTATGTAAGATAAGAAACAAAGATTTTTGCTTAATGTCTATAACTTTTCCATAGGCATTTCCAAGATGGGAAAGTTTATTCTGCTGGTGAAGAGCTCTCTGAAAATGTGAGAGGTGTTTGTTTGTTTGTTTATTAAATTTCTCTCCACCCATCTCCCCCCCATGGGGGACTCTGGGCAGTTCACACAAAACATTAAAACCATAAATACATATAAATACATAAAACATAAAAATTTAAAAAACATTACTAAAAAACAGAAAGAGAGTCCAAGAAGATGAAGGATCTGGGGCTGAAGACAGCAGGCCTCTATGGGACTAGCCATCCCCATGCTTGAAGTATTCCCTCCCCACCCCAGGCCAAGTGGCAGAACCAGGTCTTCAAAGCCCTCCGGAAGGCCAGGAGTGAGGGGGCCAATCTCACCTCTGGGGGCAGAATATTCCAGAGAGTGGGGGCTACCGCAGAGAAGGCCCACCTTCTGGACCCCGCTAATTGAAGTTTTCTTACTGCAGGGGTCCGAAGCATGCCCTCTCTGTGTGATCAAGTGGGATGGGTTGAAGTCATGGGGAAGAGGCAGTCCCTTAGGTAACCTGGTCCCATGCCATGTAGGGCTTTAAAGGTGATAACCAACACTTTATTTACTGGGATTTCTAAGCTACTGCCTTTTCACAGTTCTTCCATTCAGCCAGTCTTTCTGTGGCAAAAGCTTAGAGTAACTGATCATTTTTCCTCCACATGATGTGTCTATTAGGTTCTTCTATGTTCTGAAGAACACTTCTGTCAAATATCTGTCAAATACACAGATTAATCAGTAAGAAATCTAGAACATAGATATTCCACCATTAGCAACTAGAGGAAAATCCAATACATACATACATACATACATACATACATACATACATACATACATGCTTTCCATGCATATCAGTTGAGAAAATCTTCATCTGACAGTATAATCACAGGTTAAGTTTTTATTAGCTGGATTCAGGCTACAATGCTGATTCCCCTGTCCCCAATTAATCTGGGTGATTCTAATGTGCCTTTTTCAAACAAAATCTTGCCTAGTGGCACTTTCAATCTTGTACTGTTGGATTAGGAATAAAAGAAGTTCAATTAATAAGTTATATCAACAAGGATCTGTTAAATCATACCAAAATCATATACTTACCCTTTGCACCTATTTGTATTACACTCAAAATATATCAAAATAAATGGTGTGCATATGTATGTCTTGCTTTTTAGATGATTTACCTAGGCCAGGGATCCCAAAACTCCTCAACTCATCAACCCCTTCATGATGCGTCAAATTGTTCATCGACCCCCAAACATTTAAATTATATGAAAATAATTTAATAAATACTACTTTAACTAATAGTACTGTGAATAGTAATAATAATAACAACCACCACCACCACAACAATAACGGATAGTCCCATTAACCCTTGGGGGTCAATATTGATCACTTTGGAGAACCCCGACCTAGGTGGTATTACATTACACGTATGCTTTATTTTCAAATTATGCCCCTAGTCCATGAAAACCTTTTAATGCTAACATAGTTTCAGGTTTATAGGACATTCTTAGATGTAATGCTGTTGCTAAAATCAAACTGAAATTAAATACAAAAACTTGACTCAAATCTTATTCACTTACTGACTCTATTCCATTTCTGATCAGAAAACTAGAACAGGAAAGTTAAGCCTAATAAAAATCTTGCACACTCCAGAATAATATGTAAATAAGCACTGCTTTGTTGAATTTGATTCTTAGTTCCCAAAAGGCCATAATATGGAGTTAATGATGCTGGCTCATTATAATTATGATTAATTTTGTTATGAAGAATCTGAAGTCTCAAATACCCAAACACAGGAAAAGAATTACTAAGTGCTTAATTTTAATTTATTTTTAATTGCTCAATGGATTTGCAATTTAAAACAACATTTCCACCACTCATAACAACCCAACGATATTTATATCATTGGCCAAACAATTATACTTCTGTGGTTCTCATCATTCAAACTTAAAAGGTTTTGCTGCAGGTAACTGGCACATATTTTGGGCATTTCTTGATCACTTCCCCTGTTATATCAAGTTATGTATAGAGATCTATTAAAATAAACTTCACCCTTTGTTCTGGTCCCTTCTTACCTCTTCTACTTCTATCTCCAACGGACCATCACAGAATGATCACAATATGTCAGCCTGAATTCTTCCTTTTTTCTAAATAGAAAGGATTGTCTGTCTCCCAGACAATCTTGAAGTTTCTTGGAGTGGACAAGATTTCTTTACCTTTAGTCCTTTTATGTGAAGTGTTCTGTCTTACTAGGAGATGGCTCTATCCATTAGAATGTCTTGCTTTTACTGGATTAACTAGATAAATCATTTGATGCATTATATGTTTCATTTATGCTTCTAGAGATTAAAGGCTTCAGCAGCACAATCTGAACTTCAGATAGCAATGCTCTAAACTCCGTGGCAGTGTAATCCAGGGGTTTCAAAGCATCAGTCTGCTGAAGCTAGAATAGTTATACAGCTTTAGCAGGGATCAGACTCCAGGCCGTATGGTTTTGGGAGAACCCAGGGTGGTGCTTGCTGTCAGGTTTAACAGAATCAAGTAGATATAGAAAATGTCAACAACAACAACAAAAGTGAGGCAAAGATATGGTCTAAACAGTGTTTCTCAACCTCAGCAACTTCCCAACTCCCAGAATTCCCCAGCCAGCATGTTGTCGGCTGGGGCAGAATCCATAAAAATCCCTCAATGCACCCCTACAGGAGAGGAAGCTGGGCACCATCTTGGAATGCAGCCAACTGCTCCATTCTAAGCCCCCTCCCTCCAGATCACTTGTGCCAGAAGCCACATGCAGATTTTCCCTACTTTCAGTGCAGGAAGAGAAGCTTCAACATTCCCTTCTTCAGCCAAAATGCAGTCAATAATGAAGTGAGGCTTTTTTCTAAGCCCTGTTGTTATGCCTGGTGGGAGATCCTTAGTAAAATTAGGGCTGGGGAGGAAAAGATTAGCAATGAATCAGTGGGGTTACGAAAAACAGGTTCCAGGCCAGATAGAATTTTTTGCGCATCAATACTCCCACCCCACCCCACCCCAACCAACCCCACCTTTTTTTAATGAGAATGAACCTGAAGAGCCAGGTTTTATTTACTTACTGCCACCCCCGCTGGTTCCTGGTTATTTTAAGTAAACTTTGTTTTAGCCTATGCTTACTTATTTATTATAAATCACATACAGATAGTCCTCATTTAGCGACAATTCGGACCAGCAATTTGTCTGTTAAGTGAAGTGGTTGCTAAGTGAAACCACAACTGTGCTTTTGATCTTACTTCAGTTTTCCTTTGCCTTATGGACCTGCAAAGGTTGCAAATGGAGGATCAGTTGTAAAGTTACTTTTTCATCACCCTTGTAATTGCAAATGGTCACTTAATGAGACAGTCACTAAATGAGGACTACCTGTACATCTCTCAGTAGATCCTGATCTACAGTGCTTTCACCACAGTGCAGTTGTGCCTCACCTAACTTGGCAGAGAAAAAGCATTAGTAACACAGAAGATATGGTACTGGAAAGGTCCATTTGTGGGAAGTTCATCAATAGCCCAAGATCCCCATAAGTATTATTTCATAGTATGGTATCTAAGAATCAGAACTGAAAGGCTTTAATTCACAGCCCATCTTTCTGATGAACTCACTGGATCTCTTTATGAACACATTTCCCTTTACTTACTTAACATACTGAACCATCAGAGATATGGAGAGAACAGCATTGTCATAAAGGGCTATTGAAAAATTACTGAAAAATCTTGTGAACTGCTACAATTTCACATGAAATGTTCATGTAAAAGCTAAGTATTATTAATATTTCATTGCATACTACTCTACCCTCAAGCTAAGTACTTTGTCATAGAAATTACAAGGAAGCTGGATGTCTTTAGAAACAGAAATGCATCCTTGCTGTGGATTACTCTGGAATGAAATTTATCAAGACAGCTCATAAGCTAAATTTTAGGCAGCATTTTCAATAGGAAATTTGTTAAGCCAAAAATAAATCATATCTCTTTGCAAAAGTCATGCCTTCCCCAATCTCTCGCCTATGTTTGGAAGATAAGGCATTATTATTTGGCACACACTGCATATATAATGAATTTTCAAGCATGCTTGTTTGATCTATGGCTCTGGAAATAATTAGTAAGCTTGTTAAACTAATGGAAAACTTTAATGGTTTAGATCACTGATTCTGTTTTAGTGGAGGAAAATAAGTTACATGAAATTGAAAGTGAAAGCAACATGATGATGAACTGTTGCCTAAAGTTGCAATAATTTCCTGGTGCAAACATTAAATAATATGATTTAAATAATGATTGCAATGATGCTAGAAGTTACAGGCTGGGAAAACATCTGAACCCCTAAGATTTACTTAGAGGGTAGTTTCAAAGCCAGACAAAGACCAGTTCAGAGGCATTAAATGTCAGTTAAATGCTACTACTTCTATTCAGAAAGACAGACCTGGTGTAGATCCCTTCCTGGTGCACCCATGAAAAACTCTACATATTCTCCCAAATAGTCACAGCAGTAGAGGATACAAGATCTGCATCCTTTTTATATCTCCAATGTGATTTGAAGAAGAATCCTTAAGTACACCAGAGTTAATATAGTTAATTCCCTTTCACATAATGGAAGTTGGAAGAGAGAGTTATGTATTTATTCAGTTTATATGGCTGTTTATCTCTAATTCATAACACTGGGTGGCTAACTGTCAGGCCTAGCCCAAAGAACTCCTGGAGACCATGCAGGTTCAATCAGCAAGGTTTATTTGCCAGCACCTGTTTACAGGAATCTTCTCAGACTGACCAGCAGTTCCCAGGCACAAGTCTCTACTATCTTCTGGAATGTTTAGGGATGCGCCAGCTTTCTCCACTTATCTCCAGAGCGTTGCTCTGGAGACGAGAGCACCGTTTTCACCCCCCTTCCTCCATTCCAGTCCATCACATCAACAATAATTAAAAACAATATAAAAAATATAAAACTATTTTATATTTGTTATATTTATATATGTAAAACTATTTGTATTTATAACATACGCATTAAAAACTGCAGCTGAGGTAAAAACCACAATGCAAGTCAGCACAACCATTGCATGAGCTCAGATAGACATCTGGATTCCCAGGCCCAGTGACAGAACCATGTCTTTAAGGCCTTGTGAAAGTCTGACAGTCGGGGCCAATCTAATCTCTGGGGGGACATGTTCCAAAGGTCAGTGCCATGACAGAAAAGGTTGTCTTCCTGGGCCCTGCTAGATGGCACTTCTTAATAGATGGGACCTGGAACATGCCATTCCCGCCAAACCTAATGGATGGTTAGATGTGATTGCGGAGAGGCAGTCCCTCAAATAACATGGCTCCATGCCATGTAGGACTTTAAAGGTCAAAATCAGCACCTTGAATTGGACTGGAAGCACATTGGCAACTGATACAGCTCATAAAACAGAGGTGCAACATGCGCTAACTGAGGAGTACACGTAAGTGTCCTTAAAAAAGATGCAAGTAAGTATGACGAAGCCAGTCTATCTTTTCCCTGGGGTATTCATAACAAAACTATCCCAAACTTATTCTAAAACTTAGGATCTTGAAACGATAAATAAGAGATAAAATACTTTTATATAGTATACAAATATCAAACAGGAAACAAGCTCTCAGATCGATTTATCCCCGTATTTTATCTCCCCATGGTCCTGTTTCCACAATTTGCTCAACTCACTCAACTACTAATTCATGCAAATCCCAGTTCTGCCAGCACATGATTATAGTAATTTGGTCAAAAGTTACTAGTTTTAAAATACAGTATCCCTGCTCATTTTCTCCAGGAACTGCCTGGTATTCCAAGAAGGCTTCATTACATCACCATCCTTTCCCCATTAGCCAGGCGAGCAACAGCAGCTGGGTCGCTGCAACCAATCCATATTTAGGGAGTATGTTCCATGTTTCGGAGCCATGGTAGTGACGTTTGTCATAGAAAGTTTGATTTTTCAGCCACTTTTTCTTTCCATCTCTATCTCTCAGAAGACTGAGTAGACAAAACAGAGTAAACTAACTAACTTCAAGTGTTCCTATGACATAGATGACTGGATAGTTAGTTTAAATGTGTGCCTAGGCGTGTTTTGGGTTGTAAGAGTGAATTTGCACCCTAGTAAGAATAAAGGTAACTGTTATGTAAATATTGCCCAGTTGAAAGCCACCTCACATTCCCCAAAGTGACAGGCTACATTCCCTTCCATGGGGGAAAAAGGAAAGAAAAACAGGAGAAACAGAGTTAGATGTAAACTGATTTGAATAACATAAATTAGATTCACATCTGAAAGCAAAGATATTGGCTGGAATTCTTGTGCTGTCACTTCCTCTTTGTTTATTAAATCTGAGCTCCAAGAGATTGGTTTCCTTGGTTGGTTGTTTCTCCATTTAGTTTCTGGCTATAAAGTTCTGACATAGGATAAATTAAGTCACTGGGATTCAGTTGGATCAAATGATCCCTTTTTGATGTTGCCACCTTGCAGTAATTTCCCCATCCCCACTCCTTATTCTCCCAGGGGCCCAGTAAAGGCAGCAGGGACCAATATACAGTATGTGATAATATTTAGATAAGCTGAGTCAAACTAAAGTACTTTTCATGAGCAGGTTTTTGATTTGCAAAAGTGTCTCCTGGCAACACCTGGGCTCCTGATGTCATCCTGTCACCAAATCTAATTGGCCTTGGAAAAGATATTCAGATGCCATGATTTGGCTATACTTACAAGGGTCAGAATCATCCAAGCAATGGTATTCCCTATGACTCTCTATGGAAGCAAAAGTTGGACTTTGAAGAAGCAGGGTAAGAAAAGCACTGACACTTTTGAACTTTGGCATTGGAAAAGACCCCTGAGAATACTGTGGACAGCCAAGAAAACAAACCAATGGATCATCAAACAAATCAATCCTGAGTTCTCACTTGAGGCACAAACGAGCAGGCTCAAATTATCTTACTTCAGACACTTCATGTGAAGACCTACCTCTCTGGAGTAAGCTCTAATTCTGGGAAAGGTGGAAGGAAAAAGAAGATGACCACCAACAAGATGGATGACTCAGTGGCAATGGGTACACCATTAGAAGACCTGAAAGACCAGGTTAAGAACCAACTGTCATGGAGGAAATCTAAGTCTAAGCTAAGAATCAATACTGTCTTGATGGCGCATAATCAATCAATCAATCAATCAGTCAATCAATCAATCAGATATATTGTGTCAGCTATATTTCCTATGCGTTCATGTGCACATGCAAGAAAATACCAAAACACTTCACAAAAAACGTGTCCAAACAGGTAGCAAATTGGGAAAAGGACAACCATGAACAAGCTTCAAATAGTTTGGTAACATGAGGAGAGAAGTGTGATTCAAGAATGTATCTTTCCAAACCGTTCCTTCACTTTGCAATGATCCACATGCAAAGCAGGCTTTTTTTTTAAAAAAAAAAATTACATATAGATGCAAGGAAGTTACTATCACCAATAAAGACTATAATAGGCTTCATATCTTATGATTGGCTTACTGTAATTATTATAAAGTTTTCCAATTTGTACCATATTCATGGCTTTTTAAAAGTGTTGACATTTATAACATTTGCTATGTTATTTATACATTTCTGACTACTACAATGATTATAGGAATACAACATAATATTTAAAAGGTATTGTAATATAATAATCAAAAATAAAAAGAGCTATCTATCAGGGTATATCTCTTAGCCCACTATGGTTTCATATGGCTTTAAATCTACATCATGATGAATGAAACCATTATAATTCACCTCGTAGCAAATGATGCAAAATATAGCTATAAATTAAAAGGCAAAAATTGACTTGCTTTTATTAGTAGCTTAGCATATTACAGATCAGATAATTTTGCTTGTCTGTCCCCTGTCCTAATTCAGTTAGGTCCTGGTGAGCAGTAGGATCAAATGTAGGAGGTATGTCAGATAAACAGTCCTTTGGGGATGAGACTCAGGAGCTACATGGACCTGGTTAGGATCCACAACTGGAAGTTTTCCATCCTTAAATTAGGAGAAATTACTTTCCTGTAATCCATAAAACTTGGGAACTCTGATACATGCAAATCTAATGTAAAGTTTAGATTAATGAAGGATATTTATTTGATAGGAAATGTGATCTAATCCTGAAGTGCCCTCACCTCAAGGCAGAGCAATTCAAATGAGTACCTGGCTTCTCTAGGGGTACTATTTGTTTTACCTCTACTTTATTGGCTCTCAGAAGCTTGAATTTATAACACTTAGCCAGCCTTCACTCATTTATACAGCTAGGAATCTAAAGGAAAATGCTACTTATCCCCTGAGTGACATTTTTATACTTTGTTCAATCTCTCCCTGAATCCACCCAAATGTACCCAATTACCTCCAATTACCCTTCCTCCAATTACCCTGTCCCCGGCTTCAGTCTCCCAGTGCAGTTTTTGGTTATGAAACTTTGCTGAATGGCTCCAGGATTTGTCTGCAGTTTGTCTGGCCAATTCCTCATGTCCTTCTTCCTGGTCCTACTCTGAATTCAGCTCATTGGATGCCTTCAGACTATTTTCAGGCCACTTGAGCTATGATATCATAAAGGATGGCTGGTATCTCTTTCAATATGAGGTGCCTCCAAACAATAACTCAAAAGTACTGAAAGAGGATTTTTGAGAGTCACAAAGTTATTCAGTTTTATCTTCTAAAACTACTTCTGAAACTTTCAAACTGACAGGATGAATCCAATGGGTTCACTCTAGATAACATGAAAATTTTTAGTGCAAGGTTATAACTGTCACAGATGAAAATAAGATATTTATGTCCTGTTGTAATCCATTTACTAATTTATGGAGGTTCGATCCTCTGAGAAAGGTTGCAAATCTATGTGATGTCCCTATGAGCCAGGATTTTTGCATTGAATCTGCTCTTAGCTAAAGGATATTTAAAATTATATGAAGATGGACTGTTCCCTGTTGTCCATGCCTCTATCCAGGCTCAAGAAGTGGCTTTATTTCACCTTGAGCATGGAATAAATTGTCAGCAACTCTCAGACAGTGGAAAGAGTGTATTTATTGGCCAGAAGTTACTTATTTGTAGCTAGATCAAAGAAAAGTGAGTTACAACATTATTGGAATGGGCACTGATGTGTGGAAAACCCATTTTGGCCAGCTAGTTTGGTCTCATGACCTTCTAACTATTAAGGAAGGCTATAAATAAAAGATGGACAGAGATGGGGGGTGCATATGCACGGGTGAGTGTGTGTGTATGTGTATGTAATACAGTCAAAGAATCCGTTCAGCATCAATCATGTAAGTTTCCTGAAAGACCTCAGAAAGATATTGCTCTGCTTCAAATTAATATATGCTTAAAACAGCCCATTTAGAGTCCAATTTATATGAATGTCTTCCATATTTCAGGACTTATGTCATGTTTTGATAAACTAAATTTCATCAGCAGTTTTCAGCAGGCATCTTGCAAGATCATAATTGATGTACGTATCTCGGGAGATTTTTCCAATCTCCTGAGAATTGTACATGAATCATGATTTTCTTAAATGAGTAGCAACTCCTCCAACCATGAAGCATCTATTCTGAGTAGCTGAATATTTACCAAAAGTATTCTGTCATGAAATTTCTCACAAACACATTCATTCCAAACAGTACTTTTTCCTTTCTTTTATTGAATTGGTGGATTCTGAACAGCAAAAAAAGTTCCTTCTTTATTTCATCTCTCCCTCCCCATCCGCACAGCCATCTATTGTGCCATCCAAATGTTAGTCTTACCATTTTTGCTTAGAATGCTGAAATAATGTCTCTGTGATATGCTACATTCCATTGCAAAGTGAAATGCCATTCAAATTAGATCTTAAAGAGAAATGAGAGGAGTCAATATTTCTGTCATTGCTACTGTGGTATGTTAGCAGTGGATAAGGGAAAGAGGTTTTTGAGGATAGTATGTTTTGGGGGAGATAAGAACAGTGGCAGATATGGCATTGAGTCCAGGAGAGCCAGGTTCAACTTGCTACTTGATCATGGAACTCACTTGGGTGACTTTAGGTTAATAATTTCATAATTTACTTGTGTAGAGGTATATGAGAGGCAGTAAGTTCCTTTAAGCCCCAAAGGAAAGGCAAAATTGAAACGGAAGGAGGAGGATATCAACAACTTTTTGATGTACTTTAATTATTTCCAGTTTTTTTCTGAGTTTTCAGTTCTGTTGATCCTTTGGATTTCACACTTTGAATTTTGCAGTGCAGCTCTCCAATTAAGAATAATTGAGAATAAAGATCTATTAAAAAGTTATGCACCCATGATCTTGCTCCATTTGCAGAGTCTGGCAGTTTCTCTCCAAAGTTGCAGATGATAGTTTTTCCTAATTCTACTTAAAGATGACAGGCACTAAACGAGGAACCATCTGCCTGCAGTGTGTGTCTTGTGTTATAGATTCTCAGAATGAAGGCGGTTTCTTTGTGCCTCCAAGAAACTACTTTAAGTGCACATGGAAAGGTGTAATTCAAAGACAGAAGGCAAGTCAAAATTACTGGAGATCTACATTTTTCCAGTGGATTTCATTTGTCCAGGACTGGGTCTAATGCAGCTGATTTGGGGATATTGTAAAAGGGCAATAAATTGATATTGATATTTAGTTCATATATGATTATTATGGTGCTGAGGAGAAGTTTTCATGGGATTTTCTACCATAGATTTCATAATGATGTACCTTGATTTCAGTAGGTAGAGTTGCCACTTTGTTTTGTGCTTTGGGCAACAAAACAGCTGGTTGGAGATGTCACAATAGCAAGTGTTTGTGCTCTGATTGCACCTTCACCTTTGCAGCTAACCTCAAGTGTTATGCAGGAGCTCTTGCGATCATTGTGGCTTTTCAGCCTGTGCTCTGCTGCCCATTCTCATTTCGTTACATATAAATTGCCCACCATTCCCAAATATATCAGGATATTTTTTAAAAAATACTTCTGCTCTATGGGTTGCTCTTGAATGCTTTACCAAAGGGATCTTAAAACAAACAGAAGCCATAAGCGATGCTCTCACTAGGTTAGAATCTCTCAGCAGCTCTACTTTTTTTTTTTTTGCTTTTTTTTCTTCTGTAAGTATATTTCTCAAGTGATCCCATTCATATTACATCTGAGCCATCAAAAATAAACATTCATCAAAAGATTTTGTGAAGTGCAATATAATAAAAGGGAAATGTAATACAATATCAACCCTCCCCTCCGATGTTGACATGGAAACACTGTTAAGTTGGAAGGACACATACAATTAATTATATTAATAACTGGGGCTTTTGAATTCAAAGGTATACTAAGCACAGGTTGCAAATGTCAACAAATTGCTTAATGTATCATATCTAAACATTAAGTAGTAATACAAAGTGATTTATACTTTCCTTTACAATGCATTAGATTATTTAGTACAAATATAACACATACAATAGCTATTTATGCCACTTAATAAAATGGTTGCTCTACGTGATATAGATATTAAACACATACCTATATTTAAGTGTAAAATGCCATTCATTCTTTTTCTGCTCAGTTTAATTTAGGATGGCAAGAAACTAGCGGGTGGTGAATGGTGGGTGAACATATCTTAGCCATGGATTATTTGGGTATTCCCAAATGTTTCCAAATTTCATTTGCCACTTTTCTATTATGATTTAATGAACTCTTATTATTCTTGTGAGGTTTAATTGATCAAACTGATTATGTCTATTTAAGTCTGCATATAATTAAAGCAAGACTTCTGAAGGCAGATTCCCCTATTTTTATGAAACATGCATCATTTCACCATGTACCCTGGAGAAAGCCCATAGCTTTGTAGAAGAGCACATGCTTCCTTAACAAACAATATGAATGAAGCTTTTAGCAAGACAGAAAGGGGATTCTCAGAAAACACCAAACTTGCCTGAGATGGACAAAAAGGTACTCAAATACAGTATGTAGAAAAGAAATGTACAGAGACAATAAGGGTTTTTTAAAAAAAACTTTGAGGAGTGTATATTACATCTGAGTAAAATCATGGAGATTCTGTGAAGTGGCTAGACCAAAAATTAGGTAATTCTTCAGAACTACCAGTTAGATTTAGTGACTGGAAAACATTTTATACTGTAGCAAACTCATCGTAGTCTTAAAGGACCAGAATCCTATTAGTACAGTATTTGATTTCCCCCCCCTGTATTATCTGTATTTTTCAACTAGATTTGTCTGTTATTTTGTTTGTTTTTTTCAGACTGATGGAAAAGAAATTGTCTTCATTTTTTTTCCAAAGGAGAAACAAATGTCATGGGTGAAATGATAATGAATTTTCATGAGTAAGTTAATAATTATTTGCATTTACTTTAGTTACTTAGTAATTGTAGTCATTGTGTAGTGAAAGATAGGATATTTAGTTACTTAGTTACTTAGTAATTGTAGTAATTGTGTAGTTGTCAGGCCTAGCCCAAGGAACTCCAAGAGACCATGCAAATTCAGTCCAGCTATGTTTATTAGCTACAACCTCTAGCAAGAATCTTCCCAGACTAAAACCCCAGTTCCCAAAGTCCTCCAGCCACAACAGTGTGAATTCCTCAGGGAGGTGCCAGTCTCATCCTTTTGTTCCTCCCACATGGTTCCGGTGAGCTAAGAAAATGCTTATCTCCCTGAGCTTGGCCTTCATAATTCCATTCCATCACAGTAGTGAAAGACAAGATGCTCACTCACACACTTGGTGTGTGAACGAGTATCCTGTCTTTCACTACACAATGAACTATATCAATACTTCTCATATTCTCATTAAATAGATGAGGCCTAAGAGGAGGCCTAACAAAGAAACTCCTTAATAGGAATTTTTCAGATCAGGGAGGACAGGCAG
This sequence comes from Python bivittatus, assembly GCF_059951505.1. Classification (NCBI taxonomy): domain Eukaryota; kingdom Metazoa; phylum Chordata; class Lepidosauria; order Squamata; family Pythonidae; genus Python; species Python bivittatus. Next base: position 75,621,165 of record NW_028277098.1, on the reverse strand, counting down.
TGTTAGCTCTGCAAAGTAGACCAGACTAAGAAACCAATACCATATAGGTCAGGACTACTTTTATTATAACAGCTACAGTAACAGAATTTTGCAAGTCTGAATGTGCTTCCCCTCTCCCTCATAAAATGTGAACTAGGGAGGGGCTTGTCTGAGATGTTTTCTCAAATTAGTTTCTTGGAACAGGCTCAAGCCCTGCTTATCTAAAAGTTGCCTTGGTAGCAGCTCTTCCTCCTGTCCTTCAAGGCCTTTCCCTATTTCTCTACAGGCAACCAGAGAGGCTACAAAGTGATGGAGACATGCAACAGAAAACAACAGTAAAGTAGGTTGAAAAACTCTCCAAACAAATTTGAAGGAGATTCCAAAAGGCCTTGAGGCTGAGAAAACCAGAGAGGCTTAGAGACCTATGGGGGAATTGAACAGCATGTAAATTGCAGTGATAAATAAAGAAAAGTATTTCCCAACAAAAGAAAACTTTCAGGGATTTGGCAGGCAAAGCCTGGCATAGTGTTAATCTCCATAAAGGGAACAGCTTGAAGTTACAGCTCCACAGTGACGGTCTGCCTTTTATGCTGACTTCAACAAGAGATACCCAAGGGATTGAGTAAGGGAAAGTTAGCATGAGCAATGACTTCCTTCCAGATATATCTAAAGAAGAAGAAATGCCTGTAATGTTTGATTTCAAAACCATACTCAGCAGGGGCATCTGCAGGACATGTCAGAAAGTCAAGAGGGTAACTGTGACTACATAATTGAAGCCCCACCCCTTGTTTACATGGGTCACAATGCATCTTTTTAAAAGGTGGGGCTTCAATGACACCATTGTGCCCCATTTTAATTTTTTTGCCCCTCCCCATGAATGTCCCAACACTCTACCCAATCATCCATAAAGTGTGTTTGCTTTGGTTGGGTTGGGTTGGGTTGGGTTTCTTGAAACAGGCTCTGCACTTTTTACAACTATGTGAAGGCAGATATTCAAGATGTGTTGCTTCTCTGGAATAGTGATGCAATTATGAAAAAATTCTATGCTTACTGTGATTTCACTTATCATCAGGGTGTTAATTACTACTACGTGATTGAAGCTCCCTTTTGGGTGGCATGGGTCCACTTTTGTTGCTGCCCAGTTTTTGCCATCTTTTATCCTTATTCATTAAGGTATTGTTCTATTGTTTTTTTATGTGTTACTTGCCTATTTCTGAATCACAAGATATTTCTATGTACAAGCTGACATTTTATGATTAAGTCTAAGAATGAAAAAGATTAATACCAGCATGATCCAGAGCAGAGCTGTGAGCCAGTCCGGCCCCCTTCAGTCTAATTTTAGGTGTCTCTCTGCCTAATTCTAAACATCCTCACTTGGGAAGTAATTCAGAACTCTGTTAACAGTAATCAGTCCTTCCCCTGACAGCCTGCTGTTTTGGAAAAAGAAAAGAGAAAGAAAGGGAAGTGACAGAAAAGGGAATATCAGAAAGACAAAAAAGAATAAATATATAACCCCATCCAATTTTGGCTCTGGCCCTATTCACATTTTGGCCCAGTTCTATCTGTTATTTGTGTAAGATCCCTAACAAATAACCTCATGGAAATGTGACAGCAGTGAAGTTTTCCCACTCCAAATTTAGAGCAATTTATGGTATAAATATTTGTTGAGTAGACATTAATGAAGTTAATTATTATTGAATAAATTAAATATTTAATTAAATATTGAAATATTAAATAAAACTGAATTCTATTTATGTTCAGTAAGTAAAGACTTGAAGCCTTGGTAAAAAAATATGTTACACTGAAAATCTGTAAAGAGCTCTTGTGTCTGTTTTTCCCTCTCTCCAAAGAATGTTTTTCAATAAATTGTACTCTTTATACTTACAATGAGGGGATTAATGTAATAGTCATGTTTTTTGTAATACATGATTTGTTCTGAAATCATTGTTCACACTACTTCAAACTGATTGAATCACCAGTTCAAGTAGTATGGTGGAGTCTAAGAACTGGTGAGAAAGCCCTTTTTAGATTGCAGAACTGAAATTTTTAGGGACTCAACATGATGGTCTCCATAATCTTGTCTTGTTTTTGTTTGTGTTTTACTTTGAAATAAGTCAAACTGAGTGTCTCTTCCTTCAAAAGCACCATGTGTTATAAAGTGTTTCCAGAACTTCTCCAAAATGTGGTTTGTATGTGTGTTAAAGAAAGTGAGAGGTAGAATTTGTGAAACAAGCTTGCTATCAGCGGTATCCATGGTCAAAAAAATTAAGATGGCATTCATGGCTACTACTACCCCCTTTCTACCTATATCAATCTTGCATGCACATACAAAGGGGCAGGACTTCAATTGAGCTGCCAGAAACATCATCTTATGTTTTTTGATACACACACGCACACATGCTACTGGTTGCTATACAATACCAGTTATTGGGTACCCTAAAGTAATCACTTCTTTGGTGTACAGAAGATGTCAACTTCAAACAGGATAACAAAGTGTCAGAAGAATTACCTTAACAATCTCATATACACTTTTCTGGGAGTAGTCTTATTAAACTCAATATAATGCACACAAATAGTATTGCAATGAAGGTTGTAATCCAGCATTAGATGGTAATGAATGCTCTAGTAGATATATAAGCATCATCATGGGATTGGATCAGAACAGTGTGGTATCATATCCATGTTTGGAAATTCCTTGGAGACACTAGCAGTCTGACAGGTAGCAATACTGTTCTGGAGTATAGTGACAGCTTCACAATATGACAATAGAAGTGAGATTTTTTAATTTGTAAAAAAAAAAAGGATGTTTTGTGAACAAAAACTACATGTGAATGGGTAAGATAAAATAAATGGATTTTCCTTCATGTTTCAATGTCTTCCAGACTTCCTGGCCTGCAAAACCATTCCCTGTGAGACTCCAACATTCAGGCTATTTCTAGAACTCTGTATGCATGTATTTGAATTTATATGGCTGCCCATCTCATCATAGCAACTCTGGGCAGTTATCAACAGATAAAAGCACTATACAAAATATAAACAAAAAACAACCAGTCTACAAAACCTATAATTGCCATCAAGATAAAAGTAAACCTAATAAATTAAGAACTTCCCATGGGCTCCAGCTAACCTCCCAAGTAGGAGTAGAAATGCATACAAAGACATGAGGAGCATCTGGTTCAGCTGCAGATGTAAGAGTTCTTCTAGGTGAGGTGCAGAAACATCTGAGGTAGAATAAGTGCCTTGATTTAATGCTACATTCCAGCAGGATACTAGCACCTCAACAGAATTGAAAAAATAATAATAATATGCTATATTGCACCTTGGACAAAACCTAAGATGATATTTTCACAGTAATATTGTCAAGTCCAGCATCCCTGGAACAGACCAGGCCATCATACGTTATATTTTGAAGCCAATGAAAACACCCTGAGAATTCATGACAAGAACAGAATTCAATCTGTAACTTCAGGTGAAGCCTTCCACCTTATTATCAATCTGTTCATTTTTCCACCTCTGCCTTGAAACAACGGATTTCATAATTGTAACACACTTTTGACTTTCATGTGAGGTATACATTTCTCTGCAGAAGCGACCCTGTTATGAAACTGAATATGCAGTCAAGGAGAAGCTAAATTGTTTTTTCAGAGATCACAATTAAGTTCTTTAAAATAAAAATGTGGTTGGAAAGCAAATCTATAATATTGTTAGCAGTAAAGGAAACTGCTATTAACAGGAGGGAAACATAGTGGGTAAATGTGGTGTTTTTGTTGTTGTTGAAACGTAATTAATGTGCATCCTATGCAGTAAGCAAAGGGGAAAATACAGTTCTTGCACCAGTTAGAATGCATCTCATTAGCACCAAAGCCACTGTGTATCAAAATACATTATGTTCTACTAAAAAATGTGTAATTGAATTCCCATCAAAGCATAGTTCATCTAAATCAAATCAGACTGCACTCAGCTCATTTGAGCTATGGTTGGAAATTAGGATTCATTAAAATACCTTCTAGTAATTTGAGTAAATACAAAGGCAGGTTTGAAGTTGAAGGAGGGAAGAGAAAATAAGGAAGGGAATTAGAAGTTTGTGATTGGATCTAGTGCAAGGCTACAAGGTAGCTGGATATCTGTACTGCAATTTTGATAGACTATAATATAAATCCACTGGGAAGACACTGAGTTCTGTGGAAGACTCTGGAAGGAAAACTAGTTGACAGTGAATAGACCTGTAGGGACATTTCTCATTTTCACAACTCTGATTTGTCTGGACCCATCATTCAACACTTAACCATATATATAAAAATTCCCCTCTCACCCCTATCGGTGGTACGTGTCTTCCTCAATCTTGGGTCCTCTACCAGAGGCCTGGGAATTTGAGGGTTCTGCGCAGTATCTTAGCTGTTCCTAGCACTGCACTCTTCTGGACAGAGAGCTCTGATGTTGTTCCTGGGATCTGTTGGAGCCATTCTCCCAGCTTAGGCATCACGGCCCTGAGTGCTCCTACCACCAGTGGGACCACTTTGGCCTTTACTTTCCACATCCTCTCTAGTTCCTCCTTCAGGTCCTGGTACTTCTCCAGCTTCTCATGCTCCTTCTTCCTGATGTTGCTATCACTTGGCACTGCTACATCTATCACTACTGCTGTCTTCTGGTCTTTGTCTACTACCACGATGTCTGGTTGATTGGCCAGTACCTGCCTGTCCGTCTGGATCTGGAAGTCCCACAGGATCTTAGCCCTATTATTCTCCATGACCTTCTGTGGAATCTCCCATCTGGACTTGGGGGGGTCTAGCCCATACATTGTGAAGAGCTACTTGGTTGTGTCGTTCAGTATATGCTGTTCCTGCCTGCATCTTACACCCTGCCACTATGTGTTGGACTGTTTCTGAGGCCTCTTTGCACAATCTGCACCTTGGGTCCTGTCTAGTGTGGTGGACCCCTGCTTCTATGGAACTGGTGCTTAGTGCCTGTTCTTGTGCTGCTATGATCAGTGCCTCAGTGCTGTCTTTTAGTCCAGCCCTTTCCAGCCACTGATAGGATTTCCCAATGTCAGCCACCTCAGCTATCTGTCGATGGTACATCCCATGCAGGGGCTTATCTTGCCATGGCATTTCCTCCACTTGAACTTCCTCCCATGTCTGCTGCTGCCTGAGACATTCCCTCAGCAGCTGATCTTTGGGTGCCATCCTACTGATGGTACTCCTGGATGCTCCGGGTTTCATCCAGGACAGTGGCTTTGACACTCATCAGACCCCACTCACCCTCTTTGTGGCTGGTGTACAATCTCTGGGTGTTGGACTTGGGGTGGAAACCTCTGTACATTGTGAGGAGCTTCTGGGTCTTCCTTTGGCCAGCTCACTATACCAGCAGGGTATCTGATAACTGGCAGGATTTACATGTTGATGGCATGGATCTTGTTCTTCCCATTGAGCTGGCTCTTCAGGACCTGTCTTATCCTTTGGTGGCACTTGGATGTTGCTGTCTTCCTTGCCTCCTCCTCATGGTTCCCATGTGACTGTGGGACACCAAGGTATTTATAGCTGGTCTCTATGTCTGCTATGTGGCCCACTGGTAGTTCCACTCCATCGGTCTTAACTACCTTCCCTCTCTTTACTATCATCCTGCCACACTTCTCCTGTCTGAATGACATCCCAATGTCCTTGCTGTAGATCCGTGTCAGGTGGATCAGTGAGTCGATGTCTCGTTCATTCTTAGCATACAGCTTGATGTCGTCCATGTAAAGGAGGTGGCTGATGGTGATTCCACTCTTGAACTTGTACCCATATCCAGTCCTTGTGATTATCTGGCTGAGGGGGTTTAAGCCTATGCAGAACAGCAGTGGGGACAGTGCATCACCTTGGTATATACTGCACTTGATGGTCACTTGTGTGAGCTGTCTTGAGTTGACTTCCAGTGTTCTCTTCCACAGTCCCATTGAGTTCTTGAGGAAGGTCCTTAGTGTCCTGTGGACTTTGTATAGTGTCAGGCATTCACAGATCCATGTGTGTGGCATTGAATCATAGGCTTTCCTGTAGTCAATCCAGGCTGTGCTCAGATTGGTCTGCCTAGACCTTGAGTCTCGGGCAACTGCTCTATCTATGAACAACTGAAGTTTTGAGCCTCTGGTGTTGTTCCCAATGCCCTTCTGAGCTATGCTCATGTACTGGCCCATATGGTCCTGTAGCTTGGCAGCTAGGATGCCTGATAGAACTTTCCATGTTGTGGGGAGGCAGGTTAATGGCCGGTAGTTGAATGGTGCTGTTCCCTTGTGAGGGTCTTTCATGATCAGCACTGTCCTTCCTTGTGTTAGCCAGTCTGGGTGGGAGCCTGCTGCTAGCAATTGGTTCATCTATGCTGTTAGGCATTCATGCACTGCTGTTAGTTTCTTTAGCCAGTAGGTATGGATCATGTCCGGGCCAGGTGCTGTCCAGCTTTTCATGTTCTTGACCTGCTGTTGGATGTCTCCTACTGTGATGGTGACTGGTTCCTGTTCTGAGAGATTGCTGTGGTCTGCGTTCAGGTCCTGCAGCCACTTTGCACTGGTGTTATGTGTCTTCTTTTTCTCCCATATGTTCTCCCAGTACTGTTCAGTTTCCACTGCTGGTGGCTCAGCTGTTACTGTGTGGTTGCACTGCAGTTGGGAATACACTTTGGATGATTCTTTGGAGAACAGGGCATTTAAATTCTTGGCCTCTGCTTCTCTAGTGTATCTCCTTAGCCTGGCAGCCAGTGCTGTGAGCCTTTGTTTAGCAGTCTCTAGGGCTTCAGATGGAGGCAGGTCCTTGTATTTTTTTCAGTAGCTGAGTCTTATCCTTAATCTCCACACCCTTCTGTAGTTCCATCAGCTGACTGACTTCTCTCTGAGTTGCCTTGATTTTAGCCTCCAATCTCATTCTTCTTGATTGTGTAGCCAAGCACTTCCAGGATTACAGCAGCTGTAGCATATACCAATTCATTGGTTTCAGTTATGGTGGTAATAGGGATTGTCTGGAGGGCTCTTTTGGCATCTTCTAGCATACCATCTGATGGTACTTCTCCTCTGAGCCTTGGTAATTGGACTTGAGGGTTGACTGTAGCTAGTTTATCCATGATCTTATGCCTCATATCAGCTGCTGTGCTCTGTAATGGAAGGGGTGGCAGTGACATTCCAGCTTCAGGTGTTGACTGCACACCCAGTTGTTCTTCCAGGTCTGCTTGAGTCCAGGTTGTAATGTGGAGTTGGTCTATCTCAAATTGTGAGAGCAGCTTCCTCTTCACTGTGTTGAAGTGCTGGGTAACTAGTTGTTTCTCAGTTAGTGCGGATGTAGGCCTTCTGTCTATCCAATAGTTCCCTCATATGTTTCATATATCCCCCCTCATTAGGTCTGCTGTTGTAGTAGCATTCCATCAATTCCAAGTTCTCTTGTGTTGTCCATGCATGGCTTGTTCCAGTAGCCCACTTATCGTTAGATTGTCGTGGTTCCCCAACATCTGACACGGACCTTGTTAATTCGGGCGACGTCCAAGCCAGCATGAGTCTCTTAGTTCGTGTCACTCTCATATTTGAGGTAGGCAGGTGAAGCGTTAGGGGGTCTTTGCCCAAGGACCCCTACTAGTAAGGTAGGTACCAGCTGGGATTTGAACCCCGGTTTCCTGCATCAAAGGTGGTGTTCTATCCACTATGCTATCCAGCCGATAGATAGATAGATAGATAGATAGATAGATAGATAGATAGATAGATAGACAGACAGACAGACAGACAGACAGACAGACAGACAGACATATTATGCTGTTGCTATATACCATTCACTATTTTCATCTCATCATGAAGGATGCTCTAAATATGAAGAGGCTGAATTAGAACTTGTCTGAGGTCTGATAAACCGGAATGAAAGCAATGTTCCAAATAAATGTGAGAGGGCCTATTTTCCTTTTGATTTATGCCATCTGTAGTACTTGAGCTTTCTCTGCTATATGACAATAGTACAGAATTCTTGCCTTTCTCAAGAGTTTTCTACTCTTTGAAGCTTCTTTCCAAGCAATTTTGTACTCAGCCAGCATCACTGTTATCAGCCCAGAGGCACCAGCCTTGTTCCTTCCACAACCAGTGGGGAAAGAACAACATCACCTTATTAAATGTTGGTTAGAAAAGGATTGTCCATGACACTGTGATATGCCTGTGAAAGGATTTTATTATACTGACAGAGAGCCTTCAGCAAACCTTGGGACATGATCTTAATTAGCAACACACTGGTATGGCTAAGCAGGAAAAGACTGTCAAAGGATGGGGAGGGGATCTCTCATAAGCATTGGAATTGGTATTTTTGTGTCAGCCTCTGATGTTTAACATTTTGATCATTTGATCACTCATTTGTCTTAAAGATGTGAAAAACTCCCCTGTGAAGTTTTGCTAATCTCATAGAAGGTCTTGAGCTCTTCCAACCTACCATTTGCTGCCTGCACTTCACCAAAATGTTAAGAGAATCCTAGCTGATCTTCTTGCCAAATCTAAAGATCTCTTATTCTATCCTTATTACCTTTGACAGCAACATCAAAGGGGCATATAAGAATCTGGATCATGCTTTCCACTGTTCTTTAAAATCAAAGCTTTAAAATTATTTTTTCTTCTGTCTGCAGAATTAGGTGAAATTTGCAGATGTATATCCTTATAAGAGAATGGGCCAAATTCAGCCATTTAGATGCAATCATTTTTTTTTTTTCCTTAGTGCCTTTAGAAATATTTTTCTTCTTCCAAAAAGAAATGGAAGATAGTTCTTTCTTTCTTGGAAGAACTGAAATAAATACTTTCAGGGTCCATCCAACAATTCTTATAGATACCTGGCTAAATTCTTTACCCAGCTATCACACGGATATCCTGCCACAATCAGTACAACTCTCAGCAGTTTATAAGATATAACAAAACAGCTTAACACATCCATGGTTTTGTTGTTGTTGTTCAGTCGTTAAATCATGTTTGCCCAGGACACTCATTAATGTACTGCTCTCCAGCCCTTCAGCAAACAAACTGCCTCCTGCTACAGCCAAATATTTGAAATGTTGACTCATCAGTCCAGAGCACCTGCTGCCATTTTTCTGCACCCCAGTTCCTATGTTTTCATGCATAGTTGAGTCGCTTAACCTTGTTTCCACATCAGAGGTATGGCTTTTTGGGCGCAATTCTTCATTGAAGACCACTTCTGGCCAGACTTCTCCGGACAGTAGATGGGTGTACCTGGGTCCCACAGGTTTCCACCAGTTCTGTGCTGATGGCACTGCTGGACATCTTCTGATGTTGAAGGGAAGTAAGCATGATGTGTCTTTCATCTGCTGCATTAAGTTTCCTTGGCCGACCACTGCGTCTCCGGTCCTCAACATTGTCCATTTCGTTGTGGTTCTTCAAAAGAGCTTGAACAGCATGTCTTGTAACCCCAGTCTGCTCTGAAAGTTTTGCCTGGGAGAGACCTTGCTGATGCAGTCTAACTCCCTTGTGTCTTGTTGCTGTGCTCAGTCTTGCTATGGTATATGACCTGTGACATGAAACTGTCTTCCACAACCTCATCTTAGTAGCAGAGGTAGGCTGTTCCTCACCCAGTTTTAAGCCTCCTACACAGCTTTTCTGTTTCAGTTAATGACTGTGTTTCAACCTACATATGAAATTGATGATCATTAGCACCTGCTTGGTATAATTGGTTAATCATACACCTGACTCTAATTCTACAAGATCCCTGACTTTGTGCAAGGGTACAAAGTGTGCAAGTGTAAGAATTGATGCTGGTTTGAAGCCAAAGGGTAGTCACACCAAATATTGATTTGATTTAGATTTCTCTTCTGTTCGCTCACTTTGCATTTTGTAAATTGATAAACATAAACAGTTACAATATATATTTTTGAAAGCATTCTTACTTTACAGCATTTTTTCACACCTGCCTAAAGCATTTGCACAGTACTGTATATATTTCTAATACATTTATATAACTCTATCTCTCTTTTTTTTTAATCTACTGTATTTTGTATAAATGAGTTCCGTATTTCATTATACTTGTCCATACAAAGTCTACGCCTATAGGCAATCTACTCATAGGTGGCAAGTGTAATCAGGTTTTCAATCCATTGAGTGAATGGGGCCATGCTTTTATCTTTCCAATGTTGTGATATCAGTCTTTTTCTTTTCACTTCTTTTCAAAGCACTTTTTATGTGTAGGATCTTTTTCTTTGAAAATTTATGTATTTGCATTATAATTATGTTTGTGTTTTCTTTTTCTGTCATTATTTTAAAAGCGATAGATAGATAGATAGATAGATAGATAGATAGATAGATAGATAGATAGATAGATAGATAGATAGATAGATAGGTAGGTAGGTAGGTAGGTAGGTAGACCTTTGAATCCAAGGACCTTCTCTTCAGGAAAGGACAATATATTACCTCTTTACTGTAATTTTTTGTTTGAGTTCTCTTGTTATCCTCAAACATTCTGTTTTCCCTGTTCTACTCTTTTAATTTGGTTTTACTTTCTCTTATCATAGGAACTTGCCCTACATCACCTCAGAAAATTGAACATCAAGCTCTGAATTGTCTTTACCTTTGTCTATGCATCCTGGAAGACAATTCAAAAGTTTTACTTTCAGTTTTACAATTTCCTTTTTCATCCATACTAGGGGTTCATGGTTGAAGATTGACTATAATTGGTTCCAAAATCATCTTGAGTTATAAATGGGACTGGTTAAAACTGACTGTAAGTAATACAAACCATTAATCAGTTCAGAAGCACCAGAGCCACTGCAAATATGCTCCTCCATATCAAAGAATATTTTAGTGTGATGTGCAAACATGGTCTCTGGCAAGAAAATTTCAGTTTATAAATATTTATAACAGGTATGTATGTATGTATGTATGTATGTAATTTTTAAAAGATAAATAATTGCTGCCTGCAGCATCAGAAGATATTGGACAGCTTACTATTTAATAGTATGAATATTTCAGAAATAACTGATAAATGATTAAATACAATCATTGTTTAATTATTCTAAACTATGTTTCAGCATGTTGTGAAGTCCTGTATTAACTCATTTGATGTTTTTGGTGTACAAGGGCTCTATATTAAGTGCAAATCTACTTCTAATACATATTAGAAAAAAACATAGACACAAGGGTTAGCACATTCTGTAATGATTAATGAACGCCAGGATATTTCTTTGATTAATGCATTCTCATGTAAGATTCTGACTTCATTTACAGTATTGCCCAATGTTATATGGAACTACAAGGAGTAGGTATTCTCAGATTAACTCAAGGGCTGTCATGGGCTTTTCTTCTCCGCTTGCATTTTAACAGAGGTTTCCTTCATCAGAAGTTTTGATAAAGTTTGTACTGTCTAATAGCATGAAAGGAAATAGGAAATGTTTCCTATAGAGAAAAGTGGGAATGATAAGCTGGAACTATAAAAATAATAATTTAAAAAGCTAATCCAAATTATTCTTCTTTACAATTTTTTATGGTTATTGTGATGACTTCATTATTCTTATCATTTTCTTTATGCTCAAAAGTGAATTCAAAGAAGGCTCCATAGTCCCAGATCTTGAGCTCTCAAATTCAGAATCCCTGAGCAGTGCTAATTCCAAGGAGTAGGAGGCTCCATCCTCAGCCCATCTCAAACCTAGAAACTCCAGATGTGACATGTAGCCTAACAGACCTAATAGACTCTTCTGAAGGTCAAGGGAAGTCTGCTGACTTTGCCTTGGCCAAGATCTTGCAGCTTTAAGTCTCATCAGTTTGAAAGAGCCAATGGCTGTACCAAAGAATATAGCTTGCTATTACCAAAGGTCTTACAAGTCTTGTTCTGCCCTCAGTCATTGAACTGCTATAATTTGAGCTCCCTTTCTTCTGTCCAAGGTCCTGACTTCCTAGAATTATGAAATTATGTTAGACAATCTAGTGCTTCTTTCTACCATCTCTTTAAATCTATTATATCTTCTTGTTGAGGGAAATCAGTATGAATCAAGACAGTTAGTGAGGATAGGTATAAGAATGTAGGAAGCTGTCTTCTGCCAGTTCAAATCATTATTTTCTCTAGTACAGTGGTCTAGTGAGTATTGCCTATCATGACAATCTATGGCACTTTATGATCTTAGAAAACCCTTTCCTTTTTTTCTCTCATCTGATTCTTTTAACTACATATAGTAGGAATTCAAGAAAATAAGTGCTATGCTACATACTTGTATCCCGTTATTATCTTACATATGCATGTCAGTCCAATAATTGCATTCCATAGTGATAAAAAATCTTATTAACAGCATGTAGATCTATGGACTTAGCTTGGAAGAACCTTTATTGCTTCAGTTAGGCTGTGCAAACCCTTTAGAAGAGCTGTTTCAGAATAAGGAAGAGCATCACACAAACCTCCTCTGTTTAAATTACTATAGCAGCCATATCAATTCCCAAGCTCACATAGAAGTTAATTTTGGTTGCCTTCGCATATGAAGTAGCTGCACAACTCTGAAGAAAAAAAATGCATATAAAGCACTCCCCTGTTTTCTGAGATAACTAAATGATTTGCCCAGCCCTATTTTTTAATTCTTCTTGGCAGTCATAGCAGGAAAGGGTATCATGCACAAGTTTACAGAACTGAGGTCTGGAATGCCTTTCCTTCTTAAATGCAGCTTTGCTACAACAAAGATCAGAGGTTTAAATTGTTTCCTTTAATTGCTGAATTTTGGCCACAGTATTTCCCAAGGAGAAATCTTCTGGAGAATTTGCTTTCCAGAACTTGTGGAAGTGATATGGATGTGGTGAAACTAGAATATCTGATGTTTACCAATGCTTTGGGGAAGCTCAAGAGCATCACAAACCCCATACATTCATCCAGTTTCTGACGTCTTAGTATTAAATATGTTTACATATTTATTCCTCTCCTCTGCACTGCTGACCGTGCTCCCTGCAAAGCCTGTCACAATACATTATTTCCACGATTCAAATCCCATTATCCAGATCTACTGAAAAAACAAATTTAATTAACTAAATTAAACATTTATTGGAATCAGAATTTTAAATACAGATTAATTTGAATTTACTGAAAGAAGCCTCCTGAATCCATAAATATCCATTTGTCTGTGCAAAGCATGCAAAATTACTTGACTTGGGATGCACAACTTGGTGCTAAATATGGGAATCCATGTCAAGCAGAGCCGAATGGGTTTTCAAAATGTATTTATTATTTATTTATTAAATTTATGTACATGGTTGCCCTAGTCACAAATGTGACTTTGGATAGCTAACATCACATTTAAAACAATACACAAAAATAATGTCAACAAAAGCATAAACACCTACAATGGTTGCTGAGAACAAACCCCATAAACACTCGTATATGTATATGCACATGTATGTGTATGTGTATATGTGTGTGCATGCATTTGAGTCAGTTTTTGACTCCTGGTGATTGCCTGGATGATTGCATCATATGGCAAAAGGAGATACTCTTTGGATTGTGAGGAAACATTGTCTACTTTTATTCAGATGCCTTAGTAAATCAAGTTGCTACATATTCTTCTATCATTAAACTGCTCAATGAATGTCCGCTTCAGAAATGGAAGTGGATTCCCCAGGTTAGTTTCTAATATTTTAATATAATAATGGATTAACTCATCCATTGCAAGCCTGCAATTAGGGGACCGGAACTGAATGTAATGTTAAAGCTAAAGTCAATTTTTAAAAAAGCATATCCTGGTGAATGTAGATCCATCTGCCATTGGGTTTTTCTTTGCCTGCCCCACGCAGCTCCTGCCTTCTTCCTGGTGAAGAAAATGAGGGGGGACAGGTCCATTTAGCAGAAAATCCATTTCCCATTGCAACCTCATCAAGCTATGGGTTCAATGGAACCCATTCACAATTTCTGCTGCTCTGTCACTTCTCAGAGCCCTTTCTAAGTGTTTAATCACATGGATTAAACATGTGGAAGTTTCTTAAGGGCTGCACAGACTCAGACCCCAGTGTGCTGCATTCTTTAGAAGAGCAAACTTTCCCATGGACAGAGCTGCTGCATGTGCCTAAAGCAAGGAGTTTGTTCTTAAGCAAGGCGTTTTAATATACTTACACAGGTCAAAATGTAGGCCTAACAGCATAATGCATATTCTTTTATGTTTGGCCTGTGTGTGAGTCACATCTGAAATGATCAAATGGTGAGAAATCATGTTAAACGCAGATCATCACCTGTGATGCATCAGTACACCTAGAGACATGTGGAGGTAATTCAATAACCAGCTTTATTATGTATGAACTTTCCTCACTATAAGTAAGTCCAGTCCCCTTGTGACAAGAGACTTACACAATCACTTTCTTATTTGCCCTGGGGAAGAGAAGCCAAAAATATTCTACTTCTGTATGGTACACCTAGAACTCTAGGAAACCGTGCTGTTAATTTTCTCCATTTGCATGGTTTTTAAAAAAATTGGACTGTCATCCAATGCAGTCTTGTTTAACAATAGCCTAATTTAAACCTTGTTAGCTTTAGGGGGGGCTAATAGTCATTATTTTGGGGTCACATTAGCCTCAAGGTAAACACACCATTTCATGAAGCCTCTGTATAACATCTTGGGGAGTGCTGAGTTCTTGCAAATAAATAGGTAAGATGGAAAGTGCAAATTGTGTGACTGAATCCTGCAATTAAGCAGTGTAAGTAGTAGATCAACAGGGGTCAAATCAAGGGCAAAATTCTCCTCAAATTAGTTCCACAAATAGCTATAGAAGAATCTGATCAGGAAGCCAAAGGCAAAACTGCAAAAAAGCAAAATATTGAGTGCAAGCTAAGTCAAATAAAAAAGACCCCAAAGTTTTAAATGGAGACAAGTGCAGTAAAGCTGTGAAGTCAACATCTTATGAAAAACTGAACAAAATACCATTCTATTATTTGATTTTTGACCTATAATGAAGAAAATAGAACTACTAGAATAATAAGGGAGCTGGAAATCAAACTCTTTCAGAAATAGTTAAAGATGGATATTTTTAGCTTGTGAAAGAGAAGATGAAGAAATGTGATAGTACTCTGCAAATATCTAACAAGCAGTTGTGTAAGAGAAGAGGCCTGTTCTCACTAGAAACTGAGAGCAGGACAAGGACTAACAAGATAGAGAGATTCAGGCTGATAGCCACTTGTCAGGAATGGTATAGTAGATTGCTATACTGTGCAGAGGATTGAACTAGATGATCTATGAGGTCCTTCTAATTTGTATATTATATTTCTATTTTTTTCTAAATCTATTGTGCATATGTTACTGTACATATCTAGGCCCATCAAATAATGCCAATAGAAAACCAGCAGTAACAGTGAAAAACTTCAGTTCCTGGCCAGAAAACCAGTTAGTTAACTCTTTTCCCCTTCTTGCCCCAAAATCAGATGTAATTTCAATATATTTTATCTTGTTTAAGGCTATCTTTTTTTTCCACCATTGGAGACTACCTTCCTACTTCTCATCTACCAGTTCATGTTTCATTCATTCAGCTCAGCCTGAGGGAAAAACCCTACAATGGAGTTTTGATCATTTGAGATATTATTGCCATACTTCAGGATTTGCTTCAGAGGGACCACTGATCTGGCATCATGATGAAAGGATGGCTTTAGATGCTTCTTTGCATTTTAGTGATAGTTTCTAATCTTAAGTGTCTCTTGAAACTGGCCCCATGACAAACTATAAGAAGGAACAGTTTTGCCACCAATCAAAGGCCCCAGAATACAAGTGCACTATGTCTGGTTTGTTGTGGGGATGGGGAGAGAGGGGCAGGAGGCTAGCAACTTTTTTCTAGTTTATGAAGAAAGAGGGGAGAGAAGAGGGGAGAGAACACTCATTGAGTGTTGGAAGCTGGGTGGCATTCAAGGTAGAGAATGGCAAACTGAAGTGAGGAAAGAGGATGCTGATTAGTTGTTGGCTAGTTTGGCTTAATGTGGTTGGCTGAAAGTTCAGTGTATGAGCTCCAGGCTCACAAGCATATAAACAATAAACAAATTGAATCTTTGATCTACTGATAGATAAGACAGGGTGGGAAAATGTCTTGGTCTTTGTTTAATCCATGAGAAATTAAATCTTCTAATGAATTCTAACTCCACTGCTTCATGCTAAAGTCAGTCTTGGTAATTCTTCATGATAATTCTCCCTTAATATTTCTTATGATGTTACTCAGTTCTATAATAATGTTGCCAGAATAGATATACAGACAGAGTTGTCACTGGGGTCTCCCCCTCCCCCCCCCCGATTTTATATCCTATGTCTCTGTTGCTGTGACATGGCTTGTTTTTGTCTGTTGGCAGCTGTCCTTGTTTAAGTAGCTATCTGTTGTGAACATGCTCAAATTTACAAGACTGTGAAGAGGAAGTGCCATGGTTCAGAATGGATTGTAGAACATCAGTGGCTTGTTTTAGCAGTTTTAGCTGAGAGCCTTGATGAGAAGTGGTATTCTGTTGTTTTCTCATCTGGGCCTGTCTTACTGAGTGGGTATTGCAATTTGAGAAATACAATAGATACAATGAAGATTTTTTAAAAAATCAGATTCCGTTGATAAGCGAGCTGTGTCCCTGCTTGAAAGAGAAAGACCTGGCTTCAGTGACTCATGCTGTGCTAATCTCAGGTTTGGATAATTGTAATGTGCTTTTTCATAGGGTACCCCTTGAAGAAGGACTGGAAATTGCAATTGCATGGTGACTAGTGTCTCTCAGTCCATGTGAACATAGCTGTTGAAAAGCTTCATTGGTTGTAGGTTGCCTTCTAAGACCAAATCATGATGCACATTACATCTGATAAAGTATTACACAGCCTAGGCTCACAACTAAGGGCTGACAATTTTTAAGTCATCAAGGGGTTCCTTGCAGATTCTCCATTAGATGCATTTGACATCCACTGTTAATTCTCCTTTCCTGGAGGTAGGTTCTTGTGATAGTATAAATTGCTCCTGGAATTGAAGCAATTCCCACCCTCAAAACCATTTGGGAGGGGGCTAAAATCATATTTATTCACCCAGGCCTTTACTATTTTAGGGTTTGAAATTTAAGAGTTTATTGTTTCAGTCTTTAGTGCTTTATATTTCTTATTTTAAATAATATTTTTATTATTGTTTTTATGGAATTTTTAAAAGACACCCGGAGCTAATAAGGACGTGGGACCATGGATGGATGGATGGATGGATGGATGGATGGATGGATGGATGGATGGATGATAGATAGATAGATAGATAGATAGATAGATAGATAGATAGATAGATAGATAGATACACACACACACATCCTCCCTCATATAGTCACCTCAGCACAAATATCTGAATATTGCAAGCATATCATGTGGATGAAAGAAATCAACAGTGCCAGAATTATTATACTTCCTACCAATGCTGAGGACTGAAATGCATCTTAGGTGAAGATTTTCTTCTCTCTTTATCCTTCCTAATGGGAATGTCAAAGAAGAAGAGATGATGCCAGCAGATTTAATCATACATGTTGTCATTGAAACACAGTCTCCTCTAAAACTGTAGCTAATTAGTTGAGTAATAGTCAAATGTTATTAATTCCACAGTTCCTTAAGTAGCAATCATCCATTTATTTATAATAGCATTTCCACTGTAATTACAAGCATCGTAATGAATGTATGTGGGGGGGGAAGCTAATGGGAATGAGATATTTATATCCCTCAGGAATTCCATATGACAACCACCCTGCTTAATGTGAAGATTTTATTGTTTTTAATTTGCAATGCCTTGTTCATTAATTTGGCTTTCTGCCTTTCCATGCATGGCATCTTTTGGCAACTGGCATCCACAAACACTTTATATGCATTCTCCACTTGCGAATGTTTAAAAAATAAGTCATTTAGCTAGAGGATGAACCAGTTCTGATTTGGGACTAAGTACTCCTTTTTGACTCATTCATTTCAAACCAGATCATTGCTGGTTAAGAGTTTTGGCAAAAATTAAACCATGATGCCACTTCTCAATTTGATCATACAGTTTGATTCACCATAAGTTACCTTGAAAATAACAGGTTAAAGAGAAATGTGGTGAGTTCAACTTCTTTTTTAAAAAATCAGAAATAATATTATTTGGAAAAAAGAGATACTACAGTAAAATCTAGAAGGCAAGAGGAAAATAACATTTTTAATCTGTTAAGGTCTGACTGTAATCCAAAGATAACAAAACTTCAGCAGCTGCTTTTGTTAGGGCAGGAGTGACAGACCGCCCGTATCATTTTAAAACAATGGGCAGGGATTAAGGGTGACCAGAGAGATAGAGAGTGTCACACAGGTGAGTGGGCCTTTGGGAACCCTGTTTTAAGGCTGATATTACAATTTCATATTTTTACAGATTCAAATGGCAAGAAATATTCAAAGAGTTCTGAGGTTACAAAAAAGAGACTTGCGGTTTCTATGCAGCCCAATTCTATGTCAAGGCAAAACAACTTAAAAAGGGCCACTTTGGAACAGAAGATTTCCCACAATAACATGCTTTTTCCCAGCAGCCAAACCATCACCACTTTTTAAATTATAAAATTCCCAGGAGAAGTTAGCCAAGGGACTGAGGAGAAAAGGTGGATATTGAAATAGTCAACAGGGAAGGGATTCCAAATGGAACCACACCATAGTGGGGAAAAGGCAACATGCAGACACACAGACAGACACAGTTTCCACATGCTCCAGATCCGGTTCTTTCACACTTGCTCTGGCCTTAAAAATAGTCAAAAACAATAAGTTAAAAGCATGAATGAAAATTGGCCCTGTAGGCAAGATACCATTGTGCAATTCAGAATGGTATGGATGGATTTTTAAAAGTAAATAGCAGGCATGCAGCAGTCTGGTGAGGATCTTGGTCTAGGGCAGGGTGCACAACTTTCATCAGGCCATGCCAGCTTTTGAACAGCATGTTGAGAAGTGTTTATGGCAGCAGAGGCAGGGTTGTAATACAAAGGGGCAGGCACACATCAGCATTATTTAAAATTGGGTGTGTGATGGAACAAGGCAAGAGGAAAGAATGAAGGGTGGTGGTGTGATGGCTTGTCACTACAGAGGAAGATAAGAAGATGTCACTGTATCAAACATTGGGGATGGGATTCTGCAAAGAGGCAATGGCAGCAGACCAAGGTAGAGAGTGAGAAAGGGCAAAGAGAGTTGATAGAGGGATCAAGGCTACTGAAATGTGTTGGCAGAAACTCTAGGGATTTGGGGAGCCTCACCTGAATCCTGGTGAGATGCATGCACCCCCACAAGTGGTACATACCTTTGGAAAGGTCATAACTTCCATCCATAAAAGGGCTACACTGGAGTTTGTGGGGCATATTGAGGACCACACTCCAAAAATGGCAGGCTCAAGATCTATTTTGAGGGGTGAAATGGGCCCGTTAAATATCTATGAGGAATATGACACCTTTTGGCCCCTTAAGACTGATTCCAAAAAATGCAAAAAGGATCCCAACATTTTGGCCCCATTTGTTCCAGGGAGCTCTGGAGGCCACAAAAAAGAACCATATCTGGTGGGATACTTACAGCACTGAATCACTCTTTCTGCATTGCTCTCTTGATCCAGAATAGGATCCTAAACTTACTGTTACCACTGGAAAGAACACTTCCTTACCCCAATGAAAGCTTTTCCTTCAAGGCAAATTGAAGTTAAGCAGTGTCAGTTTGGATCAGATCCTCAGTAGGAGTAAATTTCAATCTTTTTTTCCTTTATCTAGAAGCTAGGTTTAGCTCAATCTACCATCACAGTGCTTGTTGCTCACTCCAGTCATACTCTTGATGCAAACTCTATATGCATACAGTCAAACACCAGGATGAAGAATGTTTCACAGAGATAACGGCTGCACAAAGCACATTAAGAACTATTAGGAAACAGGTAATTTTAACTTATAAATGGAAAGATTTATAGCTTAATTTCTTAGCTTAATTCTCAATAAACAGGAGGAAATGCAATGAAGGATTGAACAACTTGAACAAACATAATTTCAAAAGGTAATGGAGGGAAAACACTTACTTACATTACATAAGAGAAAACTGGCTTGATTAGTATGTCCACTAACGCATAAAGAAAATGAAGAAAGGTGGTTATGAGGTAATGCTCACCAATTTTGCAATGGATAGATTGACTTCTGTAAAGTCCAGGAAAATGGTTGGAGAACATTGCAAGATGGTGACAGTTGAGAGAAGGTTTAACTGTTTAATTCCTGCTTTGGATATGTTTTTCACAAAAGGAAAAAGATCAAAATAGGTAAGGAATTGGTGAGAGAATTGGAGAGAGACACCTAGTTGCTGTGAATAAATTCAAGTCTGTTGGGCCAGATGGATTACATCTGAGGGTGTTAAAGGAACTTGACTGAAATCTTTAAGAAATCTTGGAGCACAAGGGAAGTGCTAGAAGGCTGGGGAAGAATCAACGCTATCCCAATATTTTTAAAAAGGGAAAAAGTGGACCCAGGAAACTACAGTCCAATAAGCTTGACATCAATACCTAGGGAAATCCTAGAAAAAATAATCAAGCAGTAGGTTTGCAAATACCTAGTAATGAACAGGGTGATTACCAGAAGCCAGCCAGGTTGTGCCAGACAACTGTTATTGCTTTCTTTAACAATGTGACTAGATTAGTGAACCAAGGAAACGCTTTGGATGTAGTATATTTAGACTTCAGTAAGGCATTTAATAAAATCAATCACAGTCTCCTTCTTCATAAATTGGGACAATATTGGAAGGATGGACCCATTACCATATATATTCTGGTAGCCAAATGCATGGTCCTTATTTGGTCTATGTCCACATGGCAGGAGGTATGCAGCTGGGCACCTCAGGGATCAGTCCTGGGTCCAGTTCTCTTCAATACCTTCATAAGTTACCTAGATGAGGAAATAGAAGGGATGCTCACAAAATTGGCAGAAGAAACAAAGTTGGAGGGGGATTGATCTGGAGGCTCAAGATTTCAAACAGTCTTGATAGACTTGAACATAGGGTTCTACTCAACAAAATGTTGTTCAGTGGTGGAAAATGTAAGGTTCTGCACTTAGACAGGAAAAGCCACATGCACAGACACAGTAGTACTTGCAAGAAAGATCTGGGTGTTTTGGTAGACCACAGATTAAACATGAGCCTTAGCTGACAAAAGAGCCAATGCAGTTTTGGGCTGCATCAACAGAGGCATAGTGTCAAGATCACAGGAAGTGATAGTACCACTGTATGCTGCACTGGTCAGACCACGGCTGGAATACTGTGTCTAATTCTGATCATCATAATATAAAAAGTATGCTGAGGAACTGGAGAGTTAAGCAATGAACAGCCTGCCTCCTGAAGTCATAGGTGTTCTATCACTGGAAGTTTTCAAAAAAAGATTGGACAGCCTTTTGCTTGGGATTATATGAGGATTCTTGCACTGGGCAGGAAGTTGGCTAGAAGATTTCCAAATATTACCTCAGGCATTCCATAGTGTCATCTCGAATTCTAATTTTCTGAATTATAGCCTATTGCAATGCCATCTACTTTTATTTTGTTACTGAGATAGGAATTATGAAGGAATTATTAGCTATGCTAATCTAGTATGAGAGGATAACGTTCTCATCATCTTATATCTATGGCACAATAAAAATTATATATTTTAATCGGAATCTTTCTTGGTGAGCTAATTTTCCTACTTTATCAGAGTACAATTCATAATTCATTGTGTGTGTGAGGGGGGTACAGATGACAGAGTTAAATACAATACCTTTGGTTCTTTTGAAAAAATGCTCAGTGTTTCTAGGTAGTATGAGCATACTTATAGACCTGCAGGTCACATGCATGTATAAATAAAGATGATACAAGTTAACAACCCTTTCTCTGCCTTCCATGAGGCTGTTTTTCCACTGTCTTCTTTTGTACTGGTAGTATTTCTACTTCTAATTTGCAAAGCAGAAGCTGCAGCCTGGATATTAAATCTGTCTTAATTAGTGTGTACTGCTGTGTACCATTCTATTGCCAGAGACAATTTTTATTCTGCTGTGTTGTGTTTCCCTCATACATAATGCCCACTGTAAGCACAGTCTGTTGAAATCAATGTTGTAACCCATCTCAGTTCAGCTTCTTTCAGCGAGCAGATTAAACTCGGGGGGGGGGCATATGCAAACATGCATCAATAAATGATCAAGAAAATGTAGCACAATTCATAATGGAGCTGAGAATGAAATTAAGCCCTAGGATCAATTTACAATGTAGCCTTAAGAGTCTTTGGTGGGAAGGTCAAGTCTGGGAGGAGGCTTGAAAAAAAGAAAAGGAAGGTGAACCACATCCCTATAAAAAGCAGGAAAAATTAACCCAGAGGTGCTTTAAAATATTTATATTATACAAGCATTCTCTCTTTTTAAAAAATGATTGAGGAAATGAACGTTAAAGGAACTGAAATAAAACTTGTGTCTAGCTATTGTTCACTTAACCTGGAACAGCTGGTTCTTCCCCCAGGGCCTGGGCTCAGGATGTTAGGATGGGGCTCTGGCATGGGTGCATATGATTACAGCAGCGGTTTTGTGGTTTTACTGAGCCTCGATATGGTTTTATTGGAATTTTTGGTTTTTTGGTTGTTCTTTGGTTTAATGGAATTCTTTGTTTTTATCTTGCTTGCTCCTCAGAGTTAATTGGATGGATGGTGGCCATATAAATTGAATAAAGATAGACAGACAGATAGGCAAATAGACAGACAGACATATGTAACCCATATAATGGAACTTTTTTCCAAGAAACTGGCTGATGTTTCATAACTTATAAAAAGTTTCCTAAGCATCATGTTGGTGATCATTTTTAAATAAAAATGTATTGCCAGTTTTTAGAAATTGCTTTACAAGAAAAGTAAATAAAAAACAGAAAAATAGTAAAGCCTCATATTCAATCTTAATCAGCAAAAGTCCATTAAAAGTTACCAGAAATAACAATATATTAGCCTTAAACAAGTAAAGCAATTTCATATTCCTTTACTTTACTTTACTCAGTAACTTATCATTTTCTCTAAAACTACAAAAACAAAAATCTCTTCTTCCCATATCTTATCTTATATCTATAAACAAATCTTTGAAGCCTCATCATTCAAACCTAATCAAGAAAAAATTCATTAAGAGCTACCAGAAACAACATATTGAAAATCTTGATCTTTAATCCCTTCAAATAATATCCCACAAATTAATTTCTTATCATTTTCTCTTCGTCTCCTCTCAGAAATTCCTTCACACTTTCCATAGCTTATCACTTTCTTTAAAAAATACAACAAAAATCTCTTCTTCCCATATCTTATCTGTAAACAAATATTTAAAGCCTCATCATTCAGTCCTGCTCAAGAAAAACCCATTAAAAGCTACTAGAAAAAAAATCATATATATTTTAATTGGTCGAATAAGCCAACTTTATAACCTAACCTTATTTTTGCTTTTAAAAGTCTTGATGTTCATTCCTTTTAAGTAGTAGTGTCCCAAAAGCTGGTTTCTTTTCATTCTCTCTTTATCTTTTCTCCGGAACTCCTTCATAAGTATAACACATCTCTTTTGTAAGTCCAAAATAAGAAAGTTATCCAAGTCACTCTTCTGAGTTGAAATCCACACATCCAAGTCACTCTTCTGATTTATTATTTGTGTGTCCCTTTTAGCTATTAAAACATCAGCCAGTTTCATTTGTAAGTCCAATGTAACATCTTTGTCAATATCATTCTTGTATCCTGTCATTTTTAAATCCATATCCAAAACAGCCTGATTCTCAGATGTATCCTCTTCTATCTCCTCTTTTAAACCCATTTTTATAGTAGCAGACAATCTTAAGAGAAAGTTCTACAACAAATGCAGGTAGAGACCTCATAATATTTTGATTTGAATTCAGAATCATCAAGTGCCTGAATTTTTGAACAGGAAGCATATAAAGCGTACATTTGAGGTAGAATTATTGCTTATGCATCATACAAAAATAAGATTAAAAATAAAAGGGAAAATAATTTGGAAGTTGTATTGAAACATTTATGGGCATAGATGGATAGATGCAAATCTACAGATTTGTACAGAGAAATACAGAAAAAGAAATATGATTTAACTACTATAATATCACAGCAGACAGAATTTATGCTAACATGCTTATGACAGAGATACTGGGAGAATGATAAAAGACCTGGTAAGATCTTGGCAAATTGCTTAAAGCAAAAGAAAGATAAGGCAGTGATTCCAATTATTAGAGGTGAAAGAGATGAAATGTATAAAACTTCAATAGATATAAATTGTCAATTTTTAAAATTTTATTCAGAATTATATAGTAAACCAGAGGATGTATTGAATGAAGATATTGAATGTATTGAATGAGGCCTTTTTAAATAAAATTAACTTACCACATTTAGATGACACACAAAAACAACTCTTATTTGCTCTGCTATCTGAGCTAGAGATTAAACAAATAATTTTAAAAATGACTAGTAGTAAAACACCAGGATTAGATGGATTCCCTATCAAGAGGTATAAACATTTATAGGTCTTTTGGTGCCAAAACTTTATCAAGTATATGAAGAGATATTTGATAAGGGAATTTTATCACTGGCATTTAATCAAGCTTATGTTGCAGTTATACCAAAACCAGGTAAGGATCACACTCAGTGTGCTAATTATTGTCCAATCTTATTGATTAATGTTGACACAAAGATTTTAACAGCAGTGTTAGCAAAGAGATTATAGCAAGTGATATCATTCATTATTAAGAATGATCAAGCGGGGTTTATAAAAACTAGGCAAGCAGCAGACAACATTAGGTTAGTTGTAGTTCTAATGTTGTTGTTGTTCAGTCATTGTGTCTGACTCTTCGTGACCCCATGAACCATATCGCACCAGGCCTTCCTGTCTTTCACTGCCTCCCTGAGTTTGCTCAGTTTCATGCTCATTGCTTCAGTGATGCTATCTAACCATCTCATCCTCTGCCGTCCCCTTCTCCTTTTGCCTTCAATCTTTCCCAGCATCAGGGTCTTTTCCAAAGAGTCCTCTCTTTGCATTAGGTGACCAAAGATCTGAACTTGAGCTTCATTATCAATCCTTCCAATGAGCAATCAGGGTTGATTTCCTTTAAGATTGACTGGTTTGACCTCCTAGCAGTCCAGGGGACTCTTAAGAGTCTTCTCCAGCACCACAGTTCAAAGGCATCAATTCTTCAGCGCCCAGCCTTCTTTATGGTCCAGCTCTCACAGCCATACATTACTAGTGGAAAAACCATAGCTTTGACTATGCGGATCTTTGTTGGCAAGGTGATGTCTCTGCTTTTTAATATGCTATCTAGGTTTGCCATAGCTTTCCTCCCAAGGAGCAAGCGTCTTTTAATTTCATGGCTGCAGTCTCCGTCTGCAGTGATCTTGGAGCCCAAATAAATGAATGAAGTCTAATATTATTAATTATTAATATTAATATTATTAGAATGTAGTTCTAGTAGACTTGAATAAAAATAAAGATCAATTTGTAATTTTATCATTAGATGCTGAAAAAGCCTTTGACAAAATACATAAACAATATATGTTTGCCACATTAAATAGATTTGGATTTATAAAATGGATTAAGATATTACATGAGTCGCCC
The DNA here is from genome assembly GCF_059951505.1 of Python bivittatus. NCBI lineage: Eukaryota > Metazoa > Chordata > Lepidosauria > Squamata > Pythonidae > Python > Python bivittatus. Next base: position 75,595,648 of record NW_028277098.1, on the reverse strand, counting down.
ACAGCTAAAATAAAGGTTAATGGCATGTTTTCTCCTACTTTTCCACTATTTAGAGGAGCTAGGCAAGGATGTCCACTTTCACCCCTGCTTTTTAACATTTGCGTGGAACCCTTGGCTTGTGCTATTAGACAACATAGGGAGATCTACGGAGTAGTACACAACTCAGTTGAAGACAAATTGGTTTTATTTGCAGACAATATGCTTTTATTTCTAAACCTCATACTACTGTTCCAGGACTGATGCAAAAGATAGATGCCTTTAGTAAAATAGCAGGATACTCTATTAACTGGTTCAAATTGGAATTGATGCCAATAGGTGAAAATTTGGTTACTGTTCTATTTAAGGAATTTCAATTCCGTATTTGTACCAAATCCATTAAATATCTAGGTATGTTTATACCAAAGGATATAACTCAGTAACATGTAATATAAGTAAAATATATAGAGAGATTTCTTCAGATATGGATAGATGGGAGTCATTAAATCTCACCCTCTGGGGAAAGGTGAACATTTTCAAAATGAATATTATTCCCAGATTAATTTACTGTATATTCTGAGAGGAAATCCAGTTTTTCACAAAATCCATATTTTCAAAAAATAATTCTTCATTTAGAAAATATCTATGGGGTTCTTCAATTCCAAGAATATCTTTACAGAAAATGCAATTACCAATTAATGAGGGAGGATTCGGTTTTCTGAATCTGGAGTTATATCATTATACTTATCTATTGTCAAATATTAAATACTGGAAGCCAACAATTGGTGTTGATTTTCTGATATGGGCAACTTTGGAGTATACATATATAGCACCCTTGGTTGGATGGACAGTATTAGGATCTAAATATACTAAAACTCTAATATCTCTGGAAACAATTGAATCAGTTAGAAAGCTATGGAATGTAATGTCTAATAAAAAAAGATTTGACCCTTTTTCCCATGCCAAATTGACTTTGTGGGGAAATCCAACTTTAAAAATTGGGGAAAAGATGGTGATATGGAAAAATTGGATGGAAGCAGAGCTATTGACTTTGGACCAATTGATAGATGATGAAGATGAATTTTTAACATATTCCATGTTAAATATCATCTATGAGATGTAACCCAATGGCAATATTTACAGTTACAACATTTGTTAACAACATTGTTTGGAGCAGTAGCATTTTCAGCTTCTGAGATACCTGAGATATTAGGACAAATTGTTAAATCCTTTAAAAGTAAAAAAAAACAAAAAACTACTATTGGTTTTTATAGATATTTGCTATCAATAAATCAATCTGATATGCAGATGCTAAGAAATGAGTGGAATAAAGAATTAGAGGCTCCCATATTGCCTAGACAATGGGAGAGTGTCTTAACTTCTATAGCAAGAGTGTCAGTGGACCTCAATTACAACTTATACAACAAAAAATAATATTTAGAATTTATTAGACTCCATTACATTTGTATAGAAAAGGTTTGTCAAAAACAGCATTTAGCTGGAGATGTACTAAGGATAATGCTTCTTTAAAATATGTTTTTACAATGTCCTATACTTATTAGGTTTTGGGAGAAAGTAGTGGACTATATAAATATGATTGTGCAACAAAAGCTAAAATTTTCAATGGATAATATTCTTTTGAACTATATACCTAGTACTTGGAACTTGACAACCAGACAACATAAATGGATTCTGCATGCCCTTACTATGGCCAAAAGACTGATACTCCAGCACTGGAAAGACAAATGTATGGCCCCATTTATTCAATGGATTAAAGACCTGATTGCAGTTGCCACTTATAAGCAGATTGCCTATAGACATAGACTTTGTATGGACAAGTATAATGAAATATGGGACTCATTTATACAAAATACAGTAGGTTAAAAAAAATGATAGTCATATATATAAATGTATTAGAAATATGTATGTATTTGAATAATATTTCAATTAGATAAGTATATATAGAATTGTAATTGTTCATTGTTATTAACATGCTTTTTTCTTTGTTGTGTTTCTTTCACCTTTTTGTTAAAGCACTTTCTAGGTGTGTTTTTTTCTTCTTCTCAATAATAAAAAATAAATGTATAAAGAGGAAGTTCTGAGTATATTGTTGCCAAATAACCTTGAATTCTTCCAGAGTTAAAATACTTTTCTCCATTCTGTATTGATGTGTCTTCTCCTTAAATTATAATCTTTAGTTCTTTCTGGTTGCCTCTAGTAACCAGCCTTCAAGGTCTCCTTTTATCATGTTTTTCTCTAAACCACAATATTTTCCCATGGAAAGATTTCTTACAGTTAGATTCAAAATCTTCATATATTTTTAATAGGATTCTAAACAAGCCACAGGAAGGATTCTTATAATTAGTTTCAAAATCTTATTTCCAGTCAATCTGGCTCCTTAGTCTATTTATAACTTTCCAAAATCAACGTTCTAATCACCCTTTTGCTGCTTATTTCCAAAAAGAAATTTCTGTAAGTTCTTAAACTTACATGAAACTTCTTTCGCTGAGGATTGAAGGAAAATCACCCAGTATAGTAAGACTTGTCCTTCTGAAGTTTCTTAGTATCCAAAAACCAATTTACAAGTGTGATTTCCAGAAGTGATTAAAAGAGGAAGTGGGTGAACCCAGTGTCCCTTTGGAGGCTCCAAACCATGGCTTGGGCAAAGCTGAATCTCCTAGCTCCCAGAGCTCTGAAACCCACTGGAGACTGCTGTTTTGTGGTCTTGTTGCAGAGAGCATCTGTATGTAGCACTATGGTGATCCCAGGTCTTCCCCTTTATCTGGACAGGAATTTTGAGGTTCATCAGCTCCTCATTCTGCCGTGGTCATCGGCTCCATTAAAAGTGAAGCCATCTTCACTCTATCTTTACTTCCCCGGAAGTCTATGATTTTACTTCTCTAAATTCACACTTTTATAATCAGCTCCAAAGTCCACACTTGAATTAAAGGAGATAAATACTTCTCCAATATTCAGATAGGGTTGTCCAAGATTTTCATACAAAATAACACAACTGATTGCTATTGAATATCTTATTAGAGTCCCCCCCCCCCCATTTTGGAAAGTCAGGATGGTAAAACAAAATGACCCAGTTGTTTTAAAAGCTTAATACTTAATTGACTCAGCCATCACTCTTGTTTTACAAAAATAGAATGCTTTAATAACTTGCAAAATAAATCATGTTGCTGCCCAATCAGACATTTATATTTCAAATGAGACTTACTATAATTTACTGAAAGTTTTCCTTAGAAAGTAGCCTATTTCACAGTTAAGACGTTGCATGTAAAAAACCAGCAGAACTTCAATCACACTGCCATGGCTACCATTCTAACTTTTTTCACCACAGCTCTGCAGACACCCCTGCTTGTGTTCAAGATGTGGCTGAAGAAGAGGGAGGGAGGGGGAGAGAGAGAGAGAGAAAGAACCCTGTTTTTATGGCTACTTGGAAGCTGAGTTCATTGGCATAATTTCTTATATTGCAGATAGGGCTTTGATATCAGGTTTGACTATGTTATACTGGACACTTTAAAGGTTTGGGTTTGGGTTTTTGTTTTGTAAAAATAAGAAATACCTATTTTAGAATAAATAAGTTTAAGAATAAGCCAGTCCTCAGAGTCACTCACTGCTCTACTTTGAATTAATCAGAGCGGCAGGAAGTTCTAAAAAGGAAGGACTGGTAACAGCAATTTGCAGGATGGATGTACCCAGCAAGGCTGTACCCAACATATAAGCAGATCAGAATATTCAGAGCTCTACAAATTCTTAATAGCTCTCTGTCAATTGTTAAACTAGGAAAAATATTCTCGGTCACCATCAATCTCAGAATCTTGTAAGCAGCGATGTTTTAAAAGAATAGAAGGAACAATAATTGTTAATGTCTCAAGGAACAACATAACTCATTGTTATTTTATTTGCTTCTAAGTGGCCTGCAAATAAAATGGCAATGCTTTCTATCTGCTTCTAAGTCAGTGAAATTGATGCAGCCTGTTCAAGCTTTATGGGTTTGACACATAATGCAGTTGTGGCCTTAGACTGAGCAGAAGGCCTGAGAGAAAATACTTGCCAAAACATATAAAAAGGTTAAAACGTTCAACTTAAGGAGACTGCTACATTCACCTTCAAGGTGTTATTGAAAGAGATTTTAAAAATTGCCTTGTCATTTTTGGTGGTGGTGGTGGTGGAAATATTTCTGTGGTAATTGGGAAGCACCAACACATACCAGTAAAACTAAATACCACTATGGAAACCACATGTATAAAGCTATTATGAGAACAGGTTTTATATATCATATTTGCTATAATTGATATCCATTGTTTACTTAAATGTGATTGTAGATTTGGGTCTTATAGTTCCCCATCAATTTGCCATTTTATCTAACAAAACCACCACATCAGTAATTCTATGATAACATGAGCAAAGGTATGGAACAATCATACTGTAACTCATAGAAATGATCCTGGTGAGATATGCAGAAAAAGATTTAGTGTTATGTTTTGCAAGGAATGAAAGCAAAAATGCAGAGTCAGTATGATATGGCCATTAAAAAGAGGGACTAGGACCAGAGAATACCAGGTTCAAGTTCACCTTCAGCCAATCCATGTGTTCACTCTCAGTTTCTCACTTTCTCAGCAAAACTGGCTTATAGAGTTGTTGCTGTGGGGTTAAAACGAAGAGAGCCACCTTGAGCTCCTGGAGAAAAGGCAGGTGATAAAACTAATTTTAAAAAAGGTCCTAGCAAAATGTCACAATGAATACCTTACCTGCAGAAGGCCCTTCTTTCTGTTTGGTATTTCCAGCTACAGCAATGGTGGTATCTTTGGAAAGGTTGTGACTTGATGTCATTTAAACCATTTTGTGAGATATTAATAATGGGAATGAGCATGGGAAACCCATTATCACTGACATTTTATCTTGCCCCAGCCCCTCAAAACTGCCCCCCAAACATGTTACTGAAATTGGCCATTTTGCTGTTGAATTTTAGCAGTACAATCTTGGGGAGCTAAAAGGATACAAGTGAGGTACTCTGAGCTGCAGAAAATCTGAAGTTGCCCACCCTTGAGTTAAAGGGTCTCATGAAGATGGTTGGAAAAGAACTTGTCTCAAATTTGGAGAACCACTGTTAATCAGAAAAGGTAATATTGGGCTACATCAACTAATGATCTTAAAGAGGCATCTTCACATGTTCATTTTTCCCAGTTTATAGATGGGAAAAATACTTCTGCTAAGCCCAAGTCAAACTTTTCAGGAGTCATATCTGAACTGGTTTCCTTTATTTAGCCAGATAATTCCAAAGCTATGTGGAGAAACCAAGAAAGCTTCATTATGATTTCATTTTTATTTTTACTATTTGGGAAATTTTAAGTTTAGCTAATCAGAAAGATGGAATGAAACAGGTGCCCCTATTTAATTTTGTTCAGCTGATTTATCACAAAAGTATTTCCTAAGCGATATGTCTTAAGCAAAGGAAAAATACATTATGTATTATCTTTTTTTTTCCTTGAGGTATAGAGAAGTGTCATAGGTATGGTGATGATGGTGATATAGAGATCTCTATAAGTATTGCTAAGACCATCATATACATTATTTTTATTTAAGATCAACATTGCACTCTGGACTTCAAAGAAGTCATCTTTTCCCGTATCCTTACTTTTATGACAAAGCTGGTTTGCCTTAATCTTGATCTTGTTCTGCAAGTTCCAGATGACATTCTAACAATCACAGAAACAAATGAATTCCATGTGTGCATAATTTTAAACTTGTTCTGAGTGGCTGCTCTGAGATTTTGAGCACCCATTCCAAGTGCCCAGTCTTGGATGAGCATTCTTCTCTTATCCCACCAGAAAGTTAAATGCAAGTAGTATCATACCTGGATTTTGTTCTCTGAATATTCTGAATGTTGTTTTTTCCAAAGGAATCTTGCATAAGACACCTCAACGTGAGCTTCTTATCTCTGGTTACTATTTAAAAACTCAGATGCTTGAAGGCTTTTGTTGTTATCTGTTAAGACTCTCCTTTTTGAAAAAAAAAATACTTATTACATTTTACTCAAATGTCATCCCTTGCAAATGTCAGACATCTTGTTTATTGGTGACATTTCAGGGGTGTCTGTCACAGCTGCTTCAGCGGGTGTCTTAAGGCAATGTTTATTATTTTCATATCTCTGTGGTTGGGGAATGTCTTCCATAATGCCAAGATTCACATACTTGCTATTCCTTTCATAGTACGTTTGTACAAATGCTACATATTTTTATGGGCCTCAGGTTCTCTGCTGTCTATGAAAGAGACTCTTGCCCATCATTTTTTCTCAGGGGGATCTGCATATATGCCTCCCAGAGGCCACTGGAGTTGGTCAGCTAATAAATTTAAATAAATTAATTAAAATAACTAAATAAAATGCTACTTTGCCTTAAGGTAGTTGTAACTATAGTAATTACAAATTAAGATCATCTAAAAAAAGGTATTAATGTAGAAGTCTTAGCTATTAGAATTGATGCTTCAACTAAGCAGAATTGGCTTCATCTCTAGCAATATGGAATTTCCTCCCAAAGAAAGATCCCATGTGTTTTTACCTCCTAGTTGTTGAGATACAGACATTAGTATGTTGGCTTGCAAGCAAGAGATTCTAGGTTGCACAGACCAATGTAAACATGCTTGGGGTAAAACTGGGCTTGGGTTGCACTTCTGGCATACTTTCCATAATGTTCTAGAACTTAGTACCTTTATTGTTAGCATGTTGCATAGATAAGATTAAGGATGGTTCATACTTTCTCTATCTTATTAAAATAAATGTATGTGAAAGCTTTAATTAACCAAAACCATGATGGGTAATGGAGCTCAATATTGATCAGCCCATTTGGTGACAACCGTAGCCTATGGAAGATTGTGACTTGGAATGTAGGAGGAGTAAATGGTAAAAAGCATGACTTCACAAATGAATTAAATAAAAATAAATATGTTGTAAAATAAACAAAATAAATTGAAAACAAAAATAAAAATAAAAAGGAAAGTTGTAATAGATCTGAATAGTGTAATCCTGTGAAGTGGAACTGATGAATACATACAGGGAAGGAAAGATATGGGTTTACTTATTAATGAAATAAATAAAATGTATGTCAGAAAAACATGAACAGTGTCATCTAGGTTGTAGACACATAAGAAAGCAGGAATCCATAGGTTGGTGATAGTTGCATGTTAGACTCCAGTGAACTGTATTTATGGGGAGGGGGGGAAACAGAGATGGGTTCTGGGAAAATGTTCTAAATGAATGCATTCCAATGACAAAATATTATTCAGCTAGGTGATATGAATGAATGAGTCAAAACAAGATGAGAGAGTACAGAAAAAGTATTTGGACCATTTGGAGATCCAAGAATAAATTACAATGATGACTAATGAATACCTGTTTAGAAAAAGATCTAGTTGTTTAGAACATGTGATTTAAGCATAAGTCAATTCATACTTACATGCGGCACAGAAAATTTGATGAAATATTGAGAGAATTAGTGCAAGATACAAGACTGATGAAAGGGCTCAAATGTGGGACAGAACTTAGACTGTTTTTCTGTAGTGTCAAGAGTGGATCTGGAGAAAAATGGGTATGAAAGAAAAGGAACAAAGTTGAAGAAATGAGAGTGAGTGTAAAATGACTTCAGGAATAGGAAATATTAATTCTGTACAGGGAGAAAAATAAAATATAGTTTAATTTCCCAACAGGATGAATAGTAAGTGGATATAAAGAAAGAGAATGCAGAAGCTGTTTGAAAAGAATTAAATTACAGAATGCCAAAGAAGTGTGGGGAGTCATTTAAGATGAAACTGATGTCAGGGAATGCTGGAAGGAGATTTGCATGGAATATGTTAAAGAGTGAAATTGGAAAAAATGATATAAATGTCAGTAACCAACAAGATATTAATGAAAATGAAATCATACATGTTATGAGAATGGTAAAAAATGGTAAAAAATGTATAAGTAATAAAATGTAAACAGCCAGTTTGGTGTAGTGGCTAAGGTGCTGGTTAGAAACTAGGAGACTGTGAGTTCTAGTCCTCCCTTAGGCATGAAAGCCAGCTGGATGACTATGGGCCAATCACTTTCTCTCAGCCCAACCCACCTCACAGGGTTGATGTTGTGGAGAAAATAGGAGGTGGTAGCATTTGGTACATATGTTGCCTTGAGTTGACCAAAAATAAAGGCAGAATAAAAAAATGAATGAATGAATGAATGAATGAATGAATGAATGAATGAATGAATGAACAAATGATATGTTAAAATATGGATATGGTTTGCTTATGCAGTGGCTGTGCAGTTTGTTTAACATGTGTATGATGACTGCATTTGTGCCTGCTGATTGAAAGAATGCTATTATTTTCCTTGTGTAGGAGGAGAAAAATAGCAAGAGAAAAACTACAGAGGAATTATTTTGTTAGGTGATCCCTGGAGAATATTTGGCAGAGTTCTGATCAAGGTGACAGAATTTTGCGAAGTGCACTGCAGCTTTATGTCAGGCAAGCAGTGTTCAGACCAGAAAGTTGTGCTTGAGCATGTCATTGGGAAACATATATATCTCAGAAATAAAGTTTATTGTACATTTGTTGATTTAGCAAATGGTTCAGAGAGTAAGACTAGGATATATAGTGTCCCCTTGGTTGTTTGATATATTTATGAATAAATATTTCAGGAATGCTAGTGCTGATGTTACAGATGAATTGGTTGTAGATGTAAATGTATATGTACTTTTGTACATATATGATGCTGTGCTGTTGGCTGAGAATCCAAATGATTTGCAATGAGTGTTAGATATAAGAATGTAAGATATAAGAATTGTTGGAATTGGCTCATGGGATAATCGATACTGCTCCCCCCATCTTCTTGAATTGTATATAGTCTTTTTACATAGAATTGTTATTAGTTAATTTTAATATGGATATAAGTGTTTTATTGTTTTTACTATTTTGGATTTTAATTGTGAGCCACCCAGAGTTGCCCTCTGGAGAGATGGGCAGCATATAAATTGAACGAATGAATGAATGAGAAGCATGGATGTGAAAATGAATATATTAGATTGGGGTAGTTGTGTTTCACAGGGAAAATGGATGTTTGTAAAAAAAAAATGCCCATCCATAAAAGCATAATTCTGCCCATTTTGTTATGTGAAAATGAGAGTTCTGTATATCAGGTTAGACATAAAAGTATGTTGAATGTGGTAGGAGTGAGACACTCAAGAAGCATGTTGGGGAGACAAGAAGATATAGGATCAAGCATGAATCAGTACTGATTGCTGAATGAATGTGGATTGAATGCAAAATTTAGTGACCGGTAAAAAAGAATTCCCCTTCATGGATCACTGCCTTGTCGTGGCAAAGGGGCTTGCATAACTCAGTGAAGCCATGAGTTATACCGTGCAGGGCCACCCAAGATGGACAGGTCATGACAGAGAGTATGCAGATGATACCACCCTAATGGCAGAAAGTGAAGAAGAACTAAAGAGCCTCTGATGAGGGTGAAAGAGGAGAGTGCGAAACTGGCTTGAAACTCAACATTAAAAAAACTAAGATCATGGTATCTGGACCCATCAATTCCTGGCAAATAGAAGGGGTAGAAATGGACTTCATTTATTTGGGCTCCAAGATCACCACAGATGGAGACTGCAGCCATGAAATTAAAAGACGCTTGCTCCTTGGGAGGAAAGCTATGGCAAGCCTAGATAGCATATTAAAAAGCAGAGACGTCACCTTGCCGACAAAGATCCGCATAGTCAAAGCTATGGTTTTTCCAGTAGTAATGTATGGCTGTGAGAGCTGCACCATAAAGAAGGCTGAGCACCAAAGAATTGATGCCTTTGAACTGTGGTGCTGGAGAAGACTCTTAAAAGTCCCCTGGACTGCTAGGAGGTCAAACCAGTCAATCTTAAGGGAAATCAACCCTGATTGCTCATTGGAAGGATTGATAATGAAGCTCAGGCTCAGATACTTTGGTCACCTAATGCGAAGAGAGGACTCTTTGGAAAAGACCCTGATGCTGGGAAAGATTGAAGGCAAAAGGAGAAGGGGACGGCAGAGGATGAGATGGTTAGATAGCATCACTGAAGCAATGAGCATGAAACTGAGCAAACTCAGGGAGGCAATGAAGGACAGGAAGGCCTGACGCAATATGGTTCATGGGGTCACGAAGAGTCGGGCATGACTTAACGACTGAACAACAACAACAAAAAAAGAATTACACTGAGATGGCTTGATCATACAGAGAGAATGAACGAGGCTCCAACTGCAAACAAATATATGAAGAAAGAGTGAATGAGTAGAAGGAAAATGTCATAGTTGGATGAAATTGATGAGATCCTCATATGAAGAGGTGAAAATTTTAAAGAATAAAACTGCAGAGTATGAAGCAGTTTTTAGGCAGTTTGGTGCAGTGATTAAGGCACCAGGCTAGAAACCAGGAGACCATGAGTTCTAGTCCCAACTTAGGCAACAGCCAGGTGGGGCTTGGGCCACTTACTCTCTCTCAGCTCTAGGAAGCAAGCAATGGCTAACCACTTCCAAAATCTTGCCAAGAAAACTGCAGGGATTTGTCCAGGCAGATGCCAAGAATCAAGACTGACTCAAAAGTACAAAAGAAGAAGAAGGAGGAGGAGGAGGAGGGGTATATGAATGTGGTATGAAGAGGTAAAGTGAAAGATGTTGGTTTAAGCTAGTTTTAGCTACATACTTTTAATTATTTCAACACTAATTGGGACCAGAAACTCTGTCATTAAGTGATGCAGTCATGAGTTGAAAAACAATGTGACTGTGCTGCTTAGCAATGGCAGATCTAGCAGTCCTGGTTGCCATTGTTAAACAAGGACTGCTCAGGTCATTAAGTAAAGATCTCACATGACCACAATTTCTGACTTTCTGCTGGCTTCCCCATTGGCTTTGTTTGTGGGAGGCCAGCAGGGAAGGTTGCAAATCATGATCACATGATCCCACACAGTGGGAAGCTGCAACAGCCATAAGTACAAGATCCAGTTGTAACTATTGCTCATTCAGTGCCCTCCTAAGTTTGAATGGTTGCTGAATGAGTAGTTGCTAAACAATGACCACCTGTAGTATGATCGGTATGTAAGCATCCAGAAAATGAAGACTGCTTCTCAGTTCCTTTTTTCCCTCAGGTCCCTGATCATTCCATATATGTGCATGTTAATTATTTCTTCATAATATTTGTTGCAAATTTTTCCATGCTAGGTTGGCATGATTATGGTAAGGATTGAGGCTGCTGAGGTAAGCACCCCTGATTTTCATGCCAGAGAAAGACATTTGCTAAACAAAGGACAGTCGGCAGAGAGCTTCAACATTAGGAAAATGTTGCCAAAAACAGCTGCCAAAAGGCTGTTGGCTTGCAAAGACAGAAGGAAGAAGCAAAGAATTTGAATCATGGGTCTGATAGGGAGAGAGACAGAGAGAGATGTTGCCTGTGTGCTGCTATATGCATAACTTAGAATCATAGCATTATAGGGTTGGAAGGGACTTGGAGGTCTTCTAGTCTAACCCCTGTCCAGTGCAGGGATCCTCACACCATTCTGGCCAAATTCCCATCCAGTCTTCTCTTGAAAACCTCCAGCAATGGAGCACCCACAACATCAGAAAGCAGGCTGTTCCATTGCTTAATACTTCTCACACTCAGGAAGTTCCTCCTTAGTCCTCCTTTACAGGATCTCTCACTGTAAAGCTTCCACCCACTGGTTCAGGTGCTAGGGAGAATAAATCTACTCCCTCTGCCCTGGGACATCCCTTCATATATTAGAAAGCTGTTATCATGTCTCCCATAGTCTTTTGTTCTTTAAGTTAAACCTACCAACTTTCTTCATAGGATTTAGCCTCCAAGCGCCTTACCATCTTTGTTGCTGTTCTCTGCACTCCAGCTTCTTTGAATATAAGCTTTCCTAATTTTCTACAATAAAACTACTTATCTAATGTTTGAGACCCTTGCCTAGCAGTAAGCTTTGGCAATTACAATATGAAAGTGGTAAATAATGGTAATAAACAGCATTCTGTGATGATAGCAGATTAACTTGTCCACTCTTCTCCTTAAGCTTTCCCATCATAAGAAAGATTGAAACAAAAAACAAAAAATGAAAAGTGTCAGCAATGAGATAGGAAGTGGATATATTAAAACTCTTGTAGGCAGTCGTCCAAAGGATTGTATTGTGGAATGGGATGTCAAAATATTCTCTGTAGTCAATGTCAGCTACAAACCATCAAAATTCAGGAGAGGAGAGGGGAGGGGAGGAGAGGGGAGGAGAGGAGAGGAGAGGAGAGGAGAGGAGAGGAGAGGAGAGGAGAGGAGAGGAGAGGAGAGGAGAGGAGAGGAGAGGAGAGGAGAGGGGAGAGGAGAGGAGATCTGTAGCTCAGGGTTGAACTGTGGAGTCCTTGGTGTCCTCTGAGCTTCAAGCAACAAACAACCAAGCTCAGAGAGCACCAAGGGCTCCTAAGAGAATAATTAACTGTTTTCCTGTAGGCTAACAGCCCCGATTAGCTCCTTATCACACAATGGATTCATACCTGGCAGATGGTTTATCTCCCTTTGGTGCAAGATTATGAAAACATTGTAAATCTTTTCCCCCCTTATAATTAGCACATTTTAAATGGAAATCACATCTGGTTAATATATCAAAGTTCATTTTAATTAAGAAAATATGAATGACAACTAAAACAAATAAACACCCAAGCTAAATCTTTCCCTTTCCCCGACAAAGAAATTGGCATATTAACATACTCCTTGAGAGCAAAAAAAGGTGCCTAATTTGAATTTTTATTTTTAAGCAAACATATTGATTAGACCAAATGAAGTTGTCCTCAAGGCATGCATACATTTGGATAGAAACTTTTATATTATAAAATAATTCAATGCATTTTGCAATTGTCTATCAATGCTATACTCAACTTTAATTACACAATTCAACCAACCTTATGTTTATTACCATTTTAGAAATTATATGCAGCATTAATATAAACTTTTTTTCTTCTTATCTTTAAAGGTTCATCTTAACTAAACTATCATAGTGTTAACAATTTCTACTTTATATTGTATAAATACCACTATGCCCAGCTAATATTTGTTCTGTAATGAATTTTTCACATTTTATAATGAAATAAAACATTACTGTAAAAGCTTTCCAGCAAACATAATTTTTTCCAGTTCCTCAGTAGCAGGTTATTCTTACTTTCAAAATAAATTATATGAGAATTTTGTCCAGTGCTAGAACTGAAGGAGGTAAAAATGTATATGTACATGCATTTACATTCGGATGTGTCTACATGTGTTTCTACTGTTTTAATTAGTTCAAATACTAGATAGGTATATGGAAAATTCTCAGTAGAAATCACTTACTTTGCTTGAGATTATGAATAGCGTTGGCCACTGTGTGATACATAATGTTGGATTAGTTATTTGGCCTGATCTATCATGCCTATTGGAAGGAAGTCTTGAGTTGTTATGTTAGGAAGTGTCTCTAAACACCAGATTCTACCTAGGAAAAATCTTATTTATTGAAATAACTCTACAATAATTTATTTAGAGTTATTTAAAGCTTTGAGAACAAAGCAACTTATAAAAAAGGAAGAAAGGTAAACATTTCTACTGCCTTAGAATGTTTTTATAATTATATTTTGCAACCACCCAATAATTTTCATAACAGATCTCTGAGTAGATTTAGAGAGTATGTGGCTAACAACTAGATAAATATCATAACATAAGATGAGGCAATACTGAATGAGAATGTTTTGGTAATTGCAGATATGACTCACAAATGCATAAAACTACCCCCAGCATCCCATCTTCATATCTTTGAAAAAGCCATGAGTTAAAAATAACTGTTTCAAGACACAGAACTCTTTAACACTTGTAGTGGTGGATGTGTTAAGGAAGAATTTGAATATGTTGCATAATTATGCTTTTTTCCCCCCAAAAAACCTTTCCATATAGCAATATTCTTCTATTAAAAGGAAAACCTAGTTACTGGATATTTCTTGATGATTAAACTAAAAGGATGATATGCTCCTGAAGCTGATGGAACAAGTCAGTCCTGACTAACAAGTCCAGTTTTGATTGAATTGTGCCATATAATATTTCAAACAATGTATTTTAAACATACACAATCTTTTTAAATTAAAAAAAAAGTATTAACACTATCTGAAATTAGAAGAAAGAGTACCCTCATGGCAGTAATATTTCTTAGACAAAGTCAAATATTTTCAAATCTCATGAACCCCAATGGAGGATATCAATACCTTCAATGGAAAAATATTCTCAAAGCAATCAATGGGATTTAAAAGTGTTAAATTTTGGCTGGAGCAAGACTTAGAAGACCAACTGGGCAAGGTTATTTAAGGAGAACAAAGAACTTTTTTTCATCAGGAAAAAAAGCATCAGAAGGTGCTAAGATGGGATAGATATATCAAGTTTGTTTCATTGCCTGGGATAAAATAAAAGGTCAACACTGTTTTTCATTGGAATTCCATTTTCAGTACATATTAAAAAAAACTAGCGGGATGTAACACTAACTACAATCAAGCTCTATACTGTATCAGAGCCATCTGAGTACCAAAATTATTAAAACAACAGTAGAATAGGAAGGGATAAAGAAGGGCAGGGTTTGATCTCCTTCATTTATGCTCTCTTTTGGAGGAAAAAACACCCAGGCCTCCCCACTTTATATGGAATTGATAGAAGTATTTAAAAAATAATTAATTTGTCCAGATGACAAATAGATTTTAACGTACAGGAGTTACCAAGCAAAACAGAACAAAGATACAGACACACAGACACACACACATTTCTCTACCTTCCGCAGAAGATCAATGTATTGCATCATTTCATTACTTCCCCATTTCCAGCCTAGAACACAGGTCCTCTGTGAAAATCCTGAGACTCCTCCCCCCCACCCCCGGCACCATCATGCTTCCTTTCTGCCAGAGAGGAATTCAGAGCAGTACTTTAATTAGAAATGTATATCACCACTTTCTTTGTGAAGCCCTTTGTCAGTATGCTACAGATTTATTCCTATTCTTCTTCAGTTAATAGAGATAAAAGAGGTGTTGAATTTTGCTTGTTAAAGAAAGGATGGTAAACAAGGACATGGAATGCAACCACTGTCACTCCATCAGGAGAAACGTTCCAATTAAACAGCTCATCTTGAAGTATCAGTGCAAGCTAAATGCCAAGGCCTCAGCCAAAGAACATGCAAATTAATACCTGGCTTGCAGTTTTTAGAGTAGCCGTTTTTATTTTATTATAATCTTATTTAACGTAATTATTCATTGGGGAGTTTGTACATACTTAAACAGGAAGCAATATCAAATGCATTAAATAAATAATAAAATAAGACAGGCACCCATAGAATGACCCTTGTAATGTCAGTGATGACACTGCACACATTTTAATTCCAACTTGCCAAATTTAAAGGGTTTTAAAAGATTTAATTTGCTTTTTGTTTAGTTTTTTTCTTCTACTGAATGATTATTCATCAGCAGAATTCATAAACCCCCATCCAAGAAAATTCTCCTTCCTTCCTTCCTTCCTTCCTTCCTTCCTTCCTTCCTTCCTTCCTTCCTTCCTTCCTTCCTTCCTTCCTTCCTTCCTTCCTTCCATAGACATACCTATGCCACTCAGAGCCATCTGGAGTAGGGCACCATAGAAATATCAGTAATAGATAAATCAATCTTCAGCACTTCTGTGGCAATCCTACATATTAATACAGGGGTGTTCACAGGGGGTGTCAAAAAAGTCAACTTGGCAGCCACAAGCATGTGAATGAAGCCTTTTCCTTTTTTTACATAAATCACAATGCATGTAAAAAATGGGTGGGTCTTCGATTGCATGGCTGTGGCTAATATCTTGACTTTTTGGTGTCCATTCTTAGTAAACACATAGATAGACTTTCTCCAGAAAGACCTATCTTCAGCCTGGCTTTTTAGGCCTTACAATGGTGCATGTGTTGCTGTTGCAATCACATCTGCCCATCTTGCTACTGGTTATCCTCTTTTTCTCTTTCCTTCCACTCTTCCCTGCATTATGGACCTCTCAAGGGAGCTGTGTTTTTGTATCAGGTGTCCAAAATATGATGGTTAGAGCCTGGTAATTTGTGTCTCAAGTGAGAACTCTGGAATGATTTTTTTTTTTTCTTGTGATCAGCCCAGATATGAGAACCCTATTTTTCATTAGGCACTTTTGTTCCTGTTCCTGTGAAGGAGATGGATGGATGGATGGATGGATGGATGGATGGATGGATGGATGGATGGATGGACGGACAGACAGACAGACAGACAGACAGACAGGCAGAGATATTGCACTCCATATCCCACACTTCTTGATTCAGTGGAGAATATTTTGTTTTCCTTTTTAGAGAGACCTCTCTCTCCAAGAACAATGTATAACACCTACTTCAAGTCAAATGTATGATGCTACAGAGATGCTATATGTGTTCTTTACAGTAAGTAAATATCTTGCATGACCCTTCAGAGAACATTTCCCACAGTCCAAATACAGTGGGACTGGCCAAGCATTAGACAGCTAGAGAAAGGTAACAGTAGTGGTATAATCAGAAGTTAAGAGATTAAGAGAATTTGCTAACCACTGTTGCTTTTACCTAGTGATTAGAGGAAGATTGATTGATTGATTGATTGATTGATTGATTGATTGATTGATTGATTTACTGTTCAAATTTATATAGCTGTCCATCTCATATATATGACTCTGGATGGCTTCCAAACAATTAAAACAAATATAAAAAGAACAAGAAAACAATTTAAAAAAAGAAAAGATGTAAAAGCATGTAAAAACCATCATAAAATATATAAAACTCTCAGCTGAGGTAATCTCATTCATCAAAACAATCACTGCAGCCACTTCACTGGCTCCACCCACCGCACTCCTGGGTCCCTATGCCCGCTGGCAAACCCATGTCTTCAGGGCCTTACAAAAAGCCAGTCGGGCCTTTTAATTAATTAAGTTTCTTACCTCAGTCCTCCTTGTGGCAAAATTAATTATCTCCCTCCACCTGTGCCTGGCTAATGGAAGCTTACTCCTCTGCTCAAAATTTCACCCATATTATAAGATTGAAAAATAAATACCACTCACTTGCATTTACATGCTCTTCCTTCCTCTTTGCCATCAATTCTATATGTGATCATTTGCCCCCTAATCAGTTTTCTAACTAAGAAGACTTCCATAGGATGGCTATTTCTTAAAAAAAAAAAAATGATTTATATGGCCATAGTGACTCTGGATGTCTAATACCAGATTTTTAAAAATAGTACAAAAGGAGACAACAAAATACAAAAATAAAACCTATAATGGCAGCTGAGAGCAAATGGTATCGATAGTAAAGTAACAACATCTCACAGGCTCCCATTAGCCTCCTAAACCCCCATGCCCAGGAATACATCCATTTAAAGCTTTTTGAAAAGCCAACAAGGTCTAGTATTATTACTATAACTACATAAAGTGATTTAAAATATGCTTTGATATTTGGCAGAAGAAAATAATGTATGTTCTGCTAAGCAAACAAGGGATGATGTTAGAACAATGAACAAAATAAATTTGTTTCCGAGCATGAGGTATTGCTTCCCAAAGTTTGGGATATTACTCATTTCTTCTGCCCACATATGAGTTCCTTCTGTTTAAGGAAGTGCTTTCCATCCAACCAAGAATCCCACTGATATATGGGGGAAGATTTCCCCACCCATCCTCTTACTAGTCCCCCACCCAGTTCTGGTGGGTTGCCTCAATCCACTTTTTGGAATGTCAATAGATGCAAAAAAAAGAGAGAGAGAGAGAATATGCCAGCAGGAATATCTGTGAATTCTTTTCATCTTAAAAAGCTGCAGAGAATGTCTTAGGTTGAGGGGAAGCCCATTGGGAAAAATGGTTGGATAATTCTTTCCCTGTATATCACTTGTCTTCTGCTCATCCCAGAATTGCCCAACCTTACAACTGCTTTACAAAATAAACTCTCAAACCATCATGAAGCAGAATTATGTGTAAAAGGTAGTGGTACTCTAAACCTACTTTTATCTTCATCAGAATAATACTTTGAGGTAACCAACCTTAATGAAACACAAAGCTAGTTTGAAGTGATGGGCAAAGGAGCTGGGGAGATCCTGCCAGGAGACCTCAGGGGAGCCAGTTCCTCAAACTCAGGACTGTGTCTGTGTTAAAACAGTAGCTATATATCTTTAGTCAGAAATGAATGCCTCTCAGGTCAGTGGAATTAACTCTCTGATAAACGGGGATTATTCTATATTAAGCAGAGGGAGGTTGCCCTCTTAGGTTCCAAATCAGGTCCACATTTCCACTGATTGTCCCCTTAACTGCTGCACAGAGATGCTGATCCCCCCGATATCTCACTTGAGCAGCTTTGTCCTCCAATACCTTGTTCTGCAGAATCCTCAGAGATTAATGCTCCAAGGCAACCAGATGTTTTGGAGACCTGTGCCCAAGCCAGAGCAAGACTCTAAATCTGAATGCGTATCTATGAGCCCTGTGAGCCCACCTTTGCTGCAGGGTATAAAACATCTGCCGTAGCTCCTCAGACCATATGCCAAATTCAAATGTTGAACTCTGAGTAAGTCCTAGGAAGTTAGAAGCAGTGGCAGTGGCACACCTGGCAGGTGAGTAGGACCAAACAGGAGTGGCATTGCCCATTACTTTCTTGCCTATTTTAAGGATTGTCAACCATGCTGCAATGTTAGGTGTGTGGCCAATAAGTACCAAAGGGGAAAAAAAATCAGATCCCTCTTTAAAGCAAATAAACTAGAAAGCACACATTCGGTTCAAATCTGTGTCTCCACAGAAATGTTAATTGAGGCATGCCCCTAGATTCTTACTCAAGAGAATAGCATCACCTAAGGAGACATTACTGAATGGGAACAAAACACGCCACAAGCCAACGTTTTCATCTGCTTGAACAACATGTAGGAAGAAGAAAGGTGTTAAGGCTATATGGAGGCAGGATTTAAGAACCAACGTTGTTAGAACCATTAGAAAGGGATACAGCAACTCCCCTGTTTGTTTTTTCAGTAAAAGTGTCACCTCCAGTTTAAATTGCATTAAATTCAGTGCTACACAGAGGGTCAGTATGTACATTTGAATCTAAAGCAGTTCCGTTGAAATGCATTTTTCTTTATTTTGTAAGCAGGCAGGAAAATAAATAATATGGGAAGTGGCAAAGCACAATCAGGTTAGCACACATAATAAACTTCATGTAAGATTAGAAGCAAATTAAAGCCCATTAAGCGTGACAGAGAATATAGAAGTATATTATATATAAAACCAGAGGGAGCTTAGATTTATAGGTTGCCTTATATAAGGGCTCAGAGCGAATTACATTTACATTTACACATTTTAAATGGTGGATTGTTTATTTTTCTAGAAGGAAACCAATGCCTTAGACTTTACCACTAACTTCCATTCTTTTTACAGCCCAGTTCTCTCTGCTTTGTGTCAGCCTTGCACTCTGAAAGTCCCTAATTTTGGTTGTACTCCCCTATTTAAACAATGTTAAAAAGGACACATAGGATCAGGCTAAATGCTTGTTGGTTTGTTATTTATATGGCCACCCACTTGAAAAGTGACTCTGGACACCTCACATTTCATTTTAAAATCACACAAACCAAATACTAAAAACAAGGAAAAACAACCAAGGAAAACCAGTAACTAACCTGTTTGGGTTCAACTAAGTTCTCATCCCCCATCCCTGGAAAAACAATCATTATGTGTATGATTAGGAGCCAAGTCTGGATTTTTTAAAAGATACAACAATAAAAGGAGACACGGGGTTTATAGCATAATCCTTGGCCTTCTGTATTGTGATCCCAATAAAAATTAGTCTCCATACTATATGTAATGATGATTGATTGAGCACCATCAAGTTAACATCAAGTGTTCATCTTAGTGACACATAGATGTTCTTCAGGATGTGCTGAATCAAGAATACATCTTTCCTCCTCTGCCCCATCACTGAATCCAGAATGGACCTCTTCTCTACCTCCCATTAGAATATATGCACATACACGCACACAGCATTCTCAAACGCCACTCAGACCATGCACTCAGCCACCTGAAAATCTTTTGGTGCAAAAAAATTCAGATAACCATTACATGCAGCAAAGAGGTAGAATTTTTCTAGTGAATGCCCAGAGTTTTATAGCCCAGATATGGCATGCAATTTCTCTCCCCTCATTCCTTTGCAAGCCATCTTGTCATCTGGATTTTTCCAACTCAAACATGGAAGCCACACCCTATACACTCAGGTTTGTTGAAGTTATAGGGATGGAGTAGTCAGCAAGGAAAAGCCCTACAGGCCCCAAGGAAGCTATCTCTCTGGTCTTCACTATGTTTACACCAGGGCTGAAGAAATTCTGTAGTATCTAGAGGATGAAACAGAAAAACAGAAGTCTCTTTCACAGAAGAAGAAAACTTGGAGACAGTTGCAGAAGGGATTTCAGGACAGTATTAGAATAGATATGTAGTAAGAACTATTTTTATGAACCTAAACCCTGATAAAAGTATTGTCAGGTTTATAGGAGCTCTGGTTAGAGTCTGGCTAATGGTTCACTCAAGCAATTCTTCGCCCAGGCATCCCACTTTGATATACGTCCTGCTAGTATCTCATTATCACAAAGCAACCAAATGAGATAGAAGGAGAGCAAGCTCTGAATGAACACCTGTTCCCCTGTTGGGGTTCTCTTTCTTGTGAACCAATTTCTCTGATTAGCATTCAGCCCTGGCAAATTTAGCTTAGGTCCTGCTGCATTTTGCTCACCCCTCTGGCAAATGTCACATTCCTACAGCACCCAGTTTTTCAGTATCATCATGAAGAACTGACTGGAAAAAGAAAGCCTCATCATATTTTACAGCTCTAAGCTATTTCTGACACCACATAGTGTTCAGCTGGAAGGATCAAATGGCTTCTGCCAATTGTATGTGGCAAAACTGTGTTTGGACAGATGGCTGGCAAATGGGTTCTTTTACCTACAAGCCATTGCCAAATTCAAGGCACTGTGAGAAAGACAACAACATCTTGCCAGATTGATTTTGTCTTTGCAATGGGGGATGTGTATGAACCCTTATACTAAGCTGGGGGTTTGTACTCCATCTAGTCCCGTATTATCTCTTTTGATTGGTGGTAAGAACTCTTTTCCAGTATTGCTACCTGAGATATTGTTTTTTTTAAATAATATATTTTTTTAAGTTTATAGATGCAAGGATAAAAAACTAATGCAAACTAAGAAAAACATAAAAAGAAAAAATAAATGGGTAGTCAACTTGTCCAGCCGCCCACTATCCACTGCAGAACACAGTATCCTCCAGAAAGGCCTCAACTATAACACAGACGATGCTATTCAGTTAGAAATCTGTGCAGCCTTAGAAGCAGCATTTAAAACCACAGGACTTGCCACAGAGACCCAAGACAACATAAGGCAGACAATCATACCACAGACTAAAAGAACACAGAAGGAAAACCAACTCAAAGCATGTAAGGTTTGCCCCGTTCGACAGAGAAACTCTCGTGACACGTGTGGTTCACAAAGAAGGTTTACTCATGCATAACGTAGTAGTCACAAGCAAAGCCAGGACTGGCTTGGTACAATTGCATCCCTTGTTATATTCCCCCCTTCCCACGCTTTTTCCCGCCCCGCGATCACGTTGCTGCTGCGGATTATCGGCCCCCCAATAATCCCCCTTGATTGTCCATGATGGCAGGTTCGGTCAGGGTCCATTGTCCTTGATTGCCAGTTCCCCTCCGGCTGGGTTGGTCCCTCCCCGTTACGTGCAAGCCCGAGGGTTCTGTGCTGCGTTGCGATCTTGTTTCGCTGCCTGCGGCCCCGTTCATTGTTGGCTCGCACCGTTATCAGTTTATAGTTAAAAGCTTCCGCTGCGGTTTTCCTGTTTGGCTGGGCGCAGGTGGCCTGTTAACTAGCGGCGCTTTCAGTTCCTCTTTTCCCCGCTAGCTGCCGCCGGTGGATTCCGCGTGGTCTGGCTGCGAGCTTCCCTGAAGCCCCGTGCTGGCCGAACCTGACATACCGCCCCCCTGAAGACAACTCCCCCCCCCGGCTCTATTTCGGTTTCCTGGGGTATTTATTGTAAAAGTCCCGCACTAGGTCCGGCGCCCTTATGTGGGTTTTACTCACCCATTCGCTGTGGGACTTGGGAAAATGTTTCCATTGCACTAGGAGCTGGACCTGCCCCTTGTGCCTCCTGGCGTCCAGTATCTGGTTGATCTCGAAATGCTGCTCCCCCCGACCATGATGGGTGGTGGCACTCCCTCTGTCTTGTGCCAGGCGTTCCCCGGCTGGTGCAGCTTTAGCAGGCTGCAATGGAACACCGGGTGGATCTTCCCGAGGCTTTTCGGGAGTGTCAGCCTGACGGTTACTGGATTGATGACCTCTGCAATGGGGAACGGCCCCACAAACCTCGGGCTGAGTTTTTTCGATGCCTGGTGCGTCTTTAGGTTTTTGGTTGACAGATACACCTGGTCCCCCACTTTCCACTGCTCCTCGGGGAGCCTCTTGCGGTCCGCGTGTTTCTTGTAGTAGGCTTTGGCTCTTTGCAATGCTGCGTGCGCCACTCGCCGGGTCGCATCGATTTGGGCGAACCAGGCGTCCAGGGAGTTGATCTGGGATTCCGGCTGAGGCAACTCCGGCATGGGGACGAAGTCTCTCCCGGTGGCTACTTTGAACGGAGAGAACCCGGTACTCTTGTGGACGGCGTTGTTGTATGCCACTTCCGCGAATGGTAGTAGCTCCGCCCAATCGTCCTGTTGGTGCCCCACGTAGCAGCGCAGGTACTGTTCGAGCCCCCCGTTCAGGCGTTCCGTGGCTCCGTCCGTCTGCGGGTGCGCCGCGGAAGAAAGGGCTTGCTTCGTCCCCACCCACTTCAGGAACTCCCTCCAGAACCGCGCGATGAAGTTGCCGCCCCGATCGCTGACAACCCGTTGGGGCGCGCCGTGGAGCCGGTAAACATGTTGCACGAATAGTCTCACCAACCCCTCTGCCGTGGGGACTCGCCGGCACGCTACAAAGTGCGCTTGTTTGGAGAATAAGTCCGTAACCACCCAAATGGCGGTCTTCCCCTTACTCTCCGGGAGTTCTACTATGAAGTCCATGGCGATCTCTTGCCATGGGCCGTCGGGTTCCGCTACCGACTGGAGTAGCCCTCTAGGCTTGCCTTTGGCCCCTTTCGCCGTCGCGCACACCGGGCAACCCCCCGAGTACGCCTCCACGTCCTTACGGAGCGTGGGCCACCAGAACTGCCGCCGAATTAAGTGGAGCGTCTTCACGAAGCCGTAATGCCCCGCGCTCCGGCTGTCGTGGGCTCTTTCCATGACCTCCCGTCGGCAACCCTCGGGCACGTACAGCTTTCCTTCGTGCCACCACAACCCCTCTTGGCTGGTGCCTCGTCTGGTCCCGTCGCCTCGCGCTTTGTTGGATCTGCCATCATGCCGATTCCACCGTTCCGGCCAGCCAGATCCAATCTTTCACTGTGGACGGGTCGTCCCGTCCCAGTGCCCGCTCCAGGATCTCTGGATTGAGCCCCCTCTTAAAATACTTCACCCTCAGGGACTCCGGCCAGTCTGTGAGCTTCTCTACCAACCTCCAGAACTCCAAGGCGTATTCCGATACCGACTTGTCCCGCTGTCTGAACTGCAGGATGTCGTCCTCAGCCCGCTTGGCGCTCAATGTGTCCTCGAATCTGTCCCGGAGCGCCTGCATGAAGTCCGGGAAACTCCGCAGTTCCGCCGCGTTGGCGTCGTTTAGTCCGATCACCCAGCTAGCCGCTTGGCCGTCTAACAGCTCGGCCACGTAGGATACTCTATCCTCGTCCCTAGCGAATAGGTGACCACCCCTCTGCATAAAACCCCTGACGTGCGTCAAAAAGTGCGGCAGCTGTTCAGGGTCCCCTGAGAACTTCCCGGTGATGCCTCGAAGTCTCAGGGCGTCCGCCGCCCGTCGGTCCACCGACCGGGGCATCGTGGGCGGTGCCGGCTGGGGTGCCGGGCTGCCACCCCTGTTGCTCGCGCCATCGCTCACCGCCGATGGTCCCGCTCTCTGTAGCAAGGTCTGGAGCATCGCCTCCACGGCGTCTAGGCGCCGCTCGATCCTCTCCTCTAGTCGGACGAGCTTCTCGTCCCGCTCGCGGTTCCGGGCCCCCGAACCCCGGGTCATCGTGACGCCTGAGCTGTCTGGCCCTTGGTTCACGTACATCGACCACCGCTCCGTTGGAGGGTCCCCGGCCCTGGCCGCTGTCCCGTCGCTCCCGGGTGGCTCTGACCGTCCCTCCTCGAGTCCGGGTTCCTCGTGCTCCAGCTGACCCATGGATTCCTCGTCGCTGGTCATGCCTGTATTAGAAAGGGAAACGCTCCTCGGTGGTACCGGGTAGCGCTAATGGTGAGTCCTGGCTTTATGTAAGGTTTGCCCCGTTCGACAGAGAAACTCTCGTGACACGTGTGGTTCACAAAGAAGGTTTACTCATGCATAACGTAGTAGTCACAAGCAAAGCCAGGACTGGCTTGGTACAATTGCATCCCTTGTTATATTCCCCCCTTCCCGCGCTTTTTCCTGCCCCGCGATCACGTTGCTGCTGTGGATTATCGGCCCCCCAATAATCCCCCTTGATTGTCCATGATGGCAGGTTCGGTCAGGGTCCATTGTCCTTGATTGCCAGTTCCCCTCCGGCTGGGTTGGTCCCTCCCCGTTACGTGCAAGCCCGAGGGTTCTGTGCTGCGTTGCGATCTTGTTTCGCTGCCTGCGGCCCCGTTCATTGTTGGCTCGCGCCGTTATCAGTTTATAGTTAAAAGCTTCCGCTGCGGTTTTCCTGTTTGGCTGGGTGCAGGTGGCCCGTTAACTAGCGGCGCTTTCAGTTCCTCTTTTCCCCGCTAGCTACCGCTGGTGGATTCCGCGTGGTCTGGCTGCGAGCTTCCCTGAAGCCCCGTGCTGGCCGAACCTGACAAAGCAGAGGTCAGAGCAGCCTTCAAAAACCTAAAGAAGGACCAAACCATCATCATCCTCCCAGCAGACAAAGGCCGAACCATGGTTATCATGGAAAGAACACAACACATACAAAAAGCCAAAGAATTAATGGAGGACAAAGAAACCTACATCCCAGTAAACACCAACCCAATACAGAAACTGGACAGCCTGATCAAAAGAACCTTTAACGACTTAACCAAGAAAGGTCAAATCACAAAAGAAGAACAGTGGTGGATGAAAAGCAGTGGACCCATCCTCCCATGCTTCTATGGATGCCCAAAAATATACAAGCCTGACAT
Organism: Python bivittatus; assembly: GCF_059951505.1. Taxonomy (NCBI): domain Eukaryota; kingdom Metazoa; phylum Chordata; class Lepidosauria; order Squamata; family Pythonidae; genus Python; species Python bivittatus. The sequence goes on along the minus strand of NW_028277098.1, from coordinate 75,570,365 downwards.
ACCTCTTCATCCAATTGTATCTTTACCAGGGACTCCAACATACAACATAGCAAAAGAACTTACAAAAGAGCTTGGACATCTCACAGAGGGGAGCAAATATTCTATCAACTCCCCACTACAGTGCCTCCAGGAAATCAAAGACCTAAAAATAGATGAAGATGAAATTATGGTTTCATTCAATGTCACATCACTCTTTACATCCATAGACCTAAAACTAGCTAAGGAATCCATGGCAGCACTACTACACAACACACCTAACCTAACCGAATACACTAACATTGAAATACCCAGAATCATGGACTTCATCAAACTCTGCCTCATTACCTACTTTCAGTTTGATGGACAAATATACCAACAAATCAGAGGAACACCCATGGGATCACCACTCTCAGGACTCATAGCAGAGACTGTAATGCGACGTATAGAAACTATAGCACTCCCATGCATACAACCAAAAGTATCGATCTGATATGTAGATGACACCTTTGTCATAATAAAAAGGAACAACTAGAGAAGACGCATGAAACAATTAGCAACGTCTTCAAAGGAATAAAATTTACAAAGGAAAAAGAAATCAACAACACGCTACTCTTCCTGGATATGCTCATCAGCAGAGGAAATGACAAATTAGAAACACAAGTGTATCAAAAAAGAACCCACACTAACCAAGTGCTCCCTTACCAAAGTAACAACCCAACCTCCCACCAGAGGAGCTGTGTAATAACATTATTCAGACAAGCACAAATGCACTGCAGCAACTCAGAACACCAGAAAAAGGAAACACATTGCTTATACAACATATTTATGTTCCTTTATTTTTAACACAGTAACATCACTTTCTCTAAAAATACAGCAGATCTTATCTCTTATCTCTATCTCTTATCTCATCTCTTATCTATAAGCAAATCTTTAAATTATTGTCTTTTGGTCCTAATCAAGAAAAGTCCATTAAGAGCTACCAGAAACAACAACATATATATTTTAACCTTGATCAAATAAACCAACCTTGTATTCTTTCCATTTACTTTTAAGAATCTTGATCTTTAATCCCTTTAGTGTCCCAAAAGTTGATTTCTTATCATTTTCTCTTTGTCTCTTCTTAGAAACTCCTTCATAAGTTTAACATGTCTCTTTTGTAAATCCAAGATAAGAAAGTTATCCAAATCAGTCTTCTGATTTACTTGTATGTCCCCTTTAATTCTTTCTGAGTATTTTCCACTATTAGCTAATCCCTGTAACAATATCGTGGTTGTCAGTAATGTCTCAACAAGAAACCAGTTGCACAATTTAGAAACTAACTCTTTGGTTAGATATCCCTATCTTTCAGGAATATCAGACAGACACCATGACCTCAGATTCTAGCATCCTATCTGGCCTTCACAGAAAAGGATGGAAGTTTGCTTGGGCTTTTTCAGGAAGCAAATGATGCAAACAGTGTATACGTATAGCTGATGTTCAGCTCTAGTTCATTTGAACTGTGAAGTACAGGCAGAAGGGCAGAATTTTCTTCCCACTGGACATAAATTGGTAGCCTACAACCCGTGAAACTAATGCAGTGCTCAAACACTTAATTTGATTTACTATCATGATTACTTTCTCAATTAGAGTAAGTGGCAGCAGATTTTAGAAGACATCAAAAGAATAAACAGGATCAGGCCTGGTTAGTGCTTGGATGAGAGACTACCATGGCAGTAGGCTAGACTGAGAAGTTGAAAAAAAAAATGCCAGAAGTAATCAGCAACAAACCATTTTTATATTGTTGGTAAGAAAATTACATGGACATGTCCACAAAGTGATCAAAATTGAGCTTGAAGGACATAATTTGTTCAAAAGAAATATGGAAGGATCACATTATACATAAAGAATTACTACATCTGTATGGAAATTTATGATACTGTTGTGACCAAAGCCTGACTCTCCTAAAGCAACCAAATCACCTTGAAGATACAACATAAAGTTATTAGCATGAATACAATGAACCTGTGTACACTGAGCTCCCAGCAAAGCATTGGCAGCTTGCTGAGCAGCCCTTAGCAAAAGCAGAACCATAGCTCATATACCCTTGGCCTACTACATTGCAAAGGCAAGACAAAGAAAAAGGGAGACACCATGAACATTACAGCATGACATTGGAATGTTTTTGATAAATCCATCTGGTTGACCTTCTAATTATTTATCCCTTCCTACTAGGTCAGCATGATAGCTACACTATCTCTGAGATATGGTCGGTGAATGTAAACAGTTTGGTTACTGGCCCACAGGTTCCTGACTGATTTTTCCCCCTGTCCCTACTCAGGGCTGATTCAGCTTACTGTGAATGCTTTCTTACAAGTGCGCTTTAAGCAGTTCACATGTATGGAGGGACATCTCATAGGTTTGGTAATGAATGTAGCTCACATGTGTATTGGGGGTGAGGAGGGACCTTTTACCACCACAGGCACCAAGGGTGAAAATCCTATCAAAACTGTCTGGTTGAAAATTATGGGGAAAAGAACAAAAATAGCACTGTTGAGAATATGTAGTACAGGCTACCTAACCAAGCAGAAGATATAGATTATACCACTGTGGTAATAGAGGATTTCAACTACCCCAACATCAACTGGAAATCAATCTCTGCAGCAAATAAGGAGAAGATTCCTGACCATGAGAACTATTAGGTGATGAAAAGGCTGCCTCCTGGGATCATGGTTGCTTCATCACTGGAGGTTTTCCAGAAAAATTGGATATCCATTTGTCTGGGATTATATAAGAATTCTTCCCTGAAAATATGTTTGGACTAGAAGACTTTCAGGATCTCTTCCAAACCTATAATTCTATGAATTTATACCCTAACTTTCTATCCATATAGCATTCAGAATACATCATAAATAAAAATTACATGTATCCAGGACTCCCATCACTACCAATTTATCACATTGCCACCACCACGGCAACTGTTTCCATCCCTATTCCATTCTTGCACCTGTCTAATATCATTAGGGCCAGAACCATTGCTATTAGAAATTTGGAAACAATTATTTAATTACCATTTCCTCCCATGCTTCCAGCAACCCTAATCAAGGTTCCTATTTCCTTCTATTATTATTGCAGAAAACAGATATGCTAATGAGGACAAGAATGAGTTCAATTTATATATATATATATAGGTTTCTGGTTTTTATGCTTGTTAGCTACCCAGAGATATATGATTAGGGTGCGCATCCATATAAATTGATATAATAAATAAATAAAAATGTTTCTATGCATGGGGAAGGGTGTCAGTGTTAGAAAGCTACTGCCATTCAATATAAGCAATATTGAGCTAGCTGGACTAATTCTCTGATGCAATGTAAGGCAGCTTCTTAAGTAGCAGATCTTTTCCTGAAATGTATGACTTCAAGTTGCAAATTGTATTTTCACCTATATTCCTTGACATGTTACTTTTCTAAGGGGAATGAGGCTTTTTTTTTAAAAAAAAAAATGGGGTTCATTCAAGCATGCCACGGGCCACATATCTGCAGCCTATGGCATGTGGATGATATAAATTGTTCCTTGCTCAAGGAAAAGAAAAAAAGTAGCTCTTTTCTTCCATGGCAAAATGTGCCCTGATTTGATGTCCCAAACAAGTTATAGTCTGGTATGGTTTGGTATACTATTATCTTGTTTCATAGCATGCTGCTTTTCCTGTAGTTTCTCTCTCTAATATCTGCAATGACCCCCATGGAGAGAATTCTTCATTCATGTTGAGATTGATAAAACTGCTGTGGTGTTCTCGTTTGCATGCTGACTTCTCCTGTTTGTTTCAGAAGTCATCTCTTTCCTTAGTGTTATTCTACAGCAGATTGTAAAATAATTTGGGCAGCCAACATACAATCCAAACCTTTCCTGAGGATAATTAGTGAATCAAATGACCATAAGAAGCAGGTAATTTTTATCTTCCTTGGAGAATTCATTGCAACAGACATTTTATTACACTCCGAGCCCTACTCATTAACCAGATGAGTTGCCCCTTAGACAATAGTAAAGCCATTGGCTGGCCACAGTCCATCAGTTACCTATAATAAACTTTTTCCTTAAGTCACTCTAAATCTTTATACACATAAACATTTGCTGGCGTGTTTGTGAATTTCAACTTCTTTTACCCTTCTTCTTCCCACTTACAAGATCTACAAAACAAAAATATACCAAGGGATAAACAACTTTTGGGGTTTGGAGCTCTGTTTGGAAATCTGAGAGCATAGGGTGGGTGAATCCACAAAGGAGGTGCAATAGGGAAGGGAGTCTGCAGGGGGATCCAAAAAAATGATGGTGGCACCTATGACTGCGCAGTCAGAACCCCACCTCTTTTGCACATACATAAGAGACAAGGCTTTATTCATGTGGTTATGGCTACCATCTTGACTTTTTTTACGCACCCCCCCACAAATGCCCCTGACAATGGGAGATTTGCCTGTTGAGAAAATAGCTGGCATAATTGGGTTACCAGGTGAACTAGCCCTACAGGATTCCTCTAGTGGGAGCCTGAAAGAACTCAAAGGCATTGCTCAGAGTAAACATGGTGTTTTCTTTTATAGCATGCCAGTTTCTTATTTAGTTTAGGTGGTTGTAGGGTTTTTTTAAAAAATATCTATTGTTGTTGTTGTTGCTGTTGTTATTATTATTATTTGTATTTCATTTCATTCTATTTTATTTTATTACCAATATCAGGTAACTACATTAACATAAACCCAAGATACATATATAGAAAATACAAAAAAGATCTATTGCAATAGGAATAAAGAGACAGGTACTATACATGTGAAAAATTACCATATATAAAGAATACACCAAATTATAATCTATTGCTATTAAAGTAAACCATAAATCCCTAGAAAATTTTATAAAATTGTGGTTCCTGCTTGTGAAGTCTCATTACTTTATCTGTGATTTTTTTCTAATGTGGCAATTGAAAAGGCCTTGCTAATCCACAACTCAATCTAGTTTTCCAGAGCTGCACAATTATTGCTTATTGTTTTGGCTGCTAAAATTAAATAGATAATCAGTTCTTTATTTTTAGGCTTATGGTTTGGTCCTGTAAATAAATGCAATAAGCTGAATTCTGGAGAGCATTCAATTCTTTGTTTAGTGATAATACTTATGTCTCCAAACGTTTTCACCAAAAGGGTATAACTTTGTCACATGACCACCACAAATGAAAAAAAATTACCTTTTTTTGACAACCTCTCCAGCATTTGGAGGAATAATTTTAATATATATGTACCAATCTAACAGGAGTCCAATTCCAATTATGTGTATATAATCTTCCACTGCAATTATTGCATTGAAACTGAGGTGAATCCACCCAGTTTCCATAACTGCTGCCAATTTGTCTCTTGTATGGGATTACCAAGATCAGTATCCAAAGCTTCCTTTAATCCATATGGGTTCTTTTTTCTTTTTTTTTTAGATTAAAAGAACCCCCTTCAAAAGTCATGGGGGAGATACCAAGGTAGGCTGTGCAATATAACTCTTCCCTTGAGGGTCTCAAAAAACTTTACAAAAATTAACATAGTAAGAGAGCACTTTTATACAGGCATTAAGAAAATGCCAGGAAGCTGGTACAGCAATGATCTCATTCTCACCTGGTTAGGCCCACAAGCACGGGCAGATGAAGCAGAAACTTGATCTTGGCAGAAACTCATACATCACTGACATGGTTGAAAAAAATTGACTGGATCTGTTCTTGGGAGAAATGAGGCACTAAAAGGCTCTATGAAATCAATTAAGAGCTGGGTGTGTAGTGTCGTGTTTAATGTATTGGACCTGGATAAGAAAGAGCCAGGTTCAAATCTCTGTTCAGCCACAGAATTTACTAAGTGATTTTGGCTCAGTTACTCTTTCTCAGCTGTACCTATTTCACATACAGTGGTACCTCGGGATACGAACTTAATCTGTTCTGTGACTCTGGGCGTATCCCGAGTTGGTCGAAACCCCAAGGAAATTTCCCCATAGGGTTCAATGTAAATCCGGTTAATCCGTTCCACCCTCCGAATTTGGTCGCACCCCAAGGCAAATTTCCCCATAATGTTCAATGTAAATACGGTTAATCCGTTCCGCCCTCCGCCTGAATTTGGTCGCACCCTGAAGCAAATTTTCCCATAAGGTTCAATGTAATTACCGTTAATCCGTTCTGGCGTCTGCGGACCACACATCAGGGGCGGGAAAACGGCCGGGCGCGGTGCAGCAACGTCCGGGCGCGGCACGGCGCGGCACGAAAACAGCCCGGCGTGGTGTGGCACAGCGCAAAAACGTCCGGGCACGGCGCAGCAACGTCCGGGCGCGGCACGGCGCGGCACGAAAACAGCCCGGCGTGGTGTGGCACGGCGCAAAAACGGCCGGGCGTGGCGCGGCGCGAAAATGGCCAGGCGCTGCGCGGTGCGGCGGAAAAACGGCCACGGACCATGTGTCAGGGGCCAAAAATGGCCGCGGACCACGTGTCAGGGGCGCAAAAATGGCCGCGGACCACGTGTCAGGGCGGAAAAATGACTGTACCCCGAGGCAGAGTTCGCACATCGAGGTAAATTTTTGCGGCCGGAGCTGGTCGTAACCTGAAAAGTTTGTTAGTAGAGGCGTTCGTATCCCGAGGTACCACTGTATTTGTTTTTGGAAGGATAATATTACAGAAGATCATTATGTAAGCTGCCTTAAGTTCTCAGACAAAAGCTGGGATAAAAATGCAATAAATAAATAAATGGATACTGCCTTCTGCTGTCTCATGCAGCTTTCTGTATTTTTTCACAGCCAATGTTTTGTTTTTCTGGAAAGGCCTCTTCCACATCATATTCCCAACTAGCCAAGGATCATGCCAAGCCAATTACATTTGTTAATCAGAGAACTTCACAGGTTATTCATTTACAAAAATGTGAGTGCCATTTATTGCCTAGATTCTAGGCAGTATACAAAATGTTGTACATAAATAAACAATGGGTAAATTGTGATTGTAGCTTGCTCACTTTAAAGCTAGCTAGAAGATCTACAGTATATTTATTTTATTCTATATTCTGCTTCTTTTTTCTTTCATTCCTTCCTCATGTTTATAAATAGAAAGTTTGCAGTTAAGAATTTAGTTACTAGTCTCCAATCCTTCAAAATACATGTCTCTGTGAGCAAAGCTGCTTGGGTTACATGCTCTAATTGTGGCAAAGAGAGAAGCAGAAGAGAATGGATGAATGAACATCAGGCCTCAAATACTCATCCCTTAAGACACCCACTCTTGATTTGGTGCCTTAAGCTTTGCAGATACATAACCTAGTTCATCTTTAAATCCCTTTGTATTTGGTATAAAATATAAGTGTCTGCAAGCTTAGAGCATCCATTTCATTCCTTTATTTTTCCAGTCCCATCCACCAATTCACCAATCCCAAGTCTGGCTGTTCACACTGGTCTAGACTGGTCTAGACTGGTCTAGACACTCAACTAGCAATTTCCCATTTTCCAGGTTGCTATGTACTGTATAAAGGTGACAGGGTTCCTTACTCCTAACAAGTTGATGGGCTTCTTTATAAACCAAAAAAAAAAAAAATGTTTAAAAATTAGAACCATGTTTTGCACTATGTACACCTTGCAAATTTGGTTTGCATAGAAAGGACCTAGCCCAGCTTGTCAATGGACCTTCAGTGGAAAGGTTGCATACCTTGTGAGGACAGAAGAAACTGGAAGATTAGAGTGCACAAAGACATGCTCCACAATCAGGTATCAGAACTCTATCTGATCACTTGCTTTTTCCAAACCATGTTAAGGTTTTGAAACAGAAAACTCCAAAGCCATGTGAAATTTCAGCTGAGAAAATGTGAGTGGAGTATCATCTGGCCAGTTCAAATCAGAAAGTAAAGATTTCATTCTTGCTGTGTAAATGTTAATAAACTATTAAAATAAGTAACAAGCATAAAGGATACCACTGCTTGCAAAAATTGCAAAAATGAATCAAACAATTTCCCCAGTACAGAATACACTGTCAACTATAAGAGCAAAGGGATGTGTAGAATCTTAAAGACTAATACATTTATTATAGTTAAATTTCATGGGCCACAGCCTACTTCACCATGAAATTATGTGATTAGTTATGAATTTACAGTGGTACCTCGGTTCACAAACTTAATTCGTTCCACGATTCTGGTCGCCAACCGAATTGGTCACCAACCGAATCAAATTTTCCCATAAGGTTCAATGTAAAGGTTAATCCGTTCTGAACCATATGTATTTTTTTTTAACCACAAAAATATGAAACAAAGTACAGTACAGTACAGTATGAAGAGAGAGAACACTAACCTTGCTTGAGGTGATACCAAAAAGCTTCACAGCAAGTGTCTGTCTGCGACCGCGATCTCACCTAGAGGAAGCCACGACCAAGTGTCAGAGCAGGGAAGATGGCCGTGGGTCGTGTTCGTCACCCGATGCGGAGTTTGTGAAAGGAAGCAAAATTTTGCGAACGCTGCTGTTCGCGAACCAAATTGTTCGCGAACAGAAGCATTCATGAACCGAGGTATTACTGTATATGTGTATACTGTATATACACATAAACACACATCAAGGGCAAGGTTTAAATAGGAAAGCCAGGGACAATTGAAATTAAATGTAGGTAATTGTGTTCTGCATTTTATCTCTCTTTGACCCCACTTGTACTTATATTGTATGCTTCAATATATTGCAGCCCATGAAAGCTTATGCCGTAATAAATATGTTCATTTGTTTAAAATTTCAGAAGACATTCTGCTGATTTTAATGCAATGAATTAACTCAGGTATCCCCTCTGGAAATTGTCAGATCTAACAAGGTTATATTCATTCACCACTAACTGGTAAGCAGTATTAACCAATCCATTCAGAACTGTTCTATTTCAAAAGTAGTTTTGATCCAGTTCTTGAGAGAAATTATTACACTGTATATTGAGATAAGTATTATAACAGATCAAAACAGGTCACAACCAACTAGACAGAATTCTGGTGAATAGGAACAACAACAACAACAAAAACAAAAACCTTAAAACAGCTATTACAATAGATGTCACAGTTCTTCTAATATGTAACACTGAGGAAAATGCTGTAAAAGAAAGAATAAATACAAAGCTCTAACTCTGGGGAGACAGACACTTAACAGAGAAATTGAAGAATGCACCAATCATACTACTAGAAGTACTGTCAGAAGCTGTTCCCTATACTTGGAAACAAAGCTTAAGGAGAATATATATATCATCATGCAGTGACGTGGAATAAAGATGAAACATGCACTGAGGTTTTGCTTCTCCTTTCCTTCAGCTCCTCACATTCCTCAAAACTCTGCTGTGCAGTGTAGGGAAGGGGTAAGCAGCCACCTACACATAGCTCATCCCTATGGATTCCCGACCACTCCTTCCACAATCAGAATATTTTCTCCTATTTACAGGAAGACGTTTCTGGATTCAACCTAGCAAGATAAACAATTATTGTTCAGATTGCCACATAGCCAGGTAAATACTGGACAACCAGAGATGCTCTTTACAGGATTAGGTATAAGAGCTGCGCCTGAGCAAACAGCAAATCAGTTGGCAAGGAGAGAACCACCCTTGTGCTCTGTAATGCAGTTCTACAGAAATCTATCATATCTCTCAATATTCTTTCAAAATACCTAAAACTATTGAGGAACCAGAGATATAGGGTATATTGGTATCAGCATGCTGGTCACCCCCTCTCAACTGCACTATTTCTTAGGCATATCACATCTGCCCTGCTAACATCTGGATGACCACTAGATGAATATAAAGAGTTGTCTATATCTCTTCTGTATCTCTGTACAGGTTTTCTGTTGTCAGCCAAGGGTACTAAAGTAATGATTATCATGGCTGATCATCAGTAAAGGATTGTGGGGGGTTTTCCCCCCCACCTTATTAAGAAAGATAGAGAATAGTGATGTTGCAAGAAAACAGAGTTTATGGTGGTTGGATGGAAGAAAGACAGGAACAGGAGCAACTCAGGTAATTTTTTAACAGTTCCCAATGAGAGAAAGGATGATGATTAATTCTCCATGAGTTGCAAACCAGAAAGGAAAGGGGAAAGAGATTTCTTGTTTTCCTCAGTGTGGAGGGACACCCAAACTAAAACAGGTAGTAGCAACCTATCTAAGAAGGCATAGGCACATAGCGTGGGAAAAAGGAGTATCAGTCTGCTAAAAGTTTTGCCACCCATGCTGTAATGATTGGTTCCCAGCTGACAAAAATTCAGGAGACCATTGTGTAAACAGCAGCTTGCAAGCTCCTTTGTTATCAGTGAAAAGATCTGCCAGTTCACCCATTCACAGGAAGGCAGCTAAAATAAAGAAATCACCACCCTAACATACTTTGGGGATATATTGGTTTTAGATGAGAAAAAGTTCCATTAACTTGACTTTTTGTGATGTCATACCTTTCTTCTCAATAAATCCTGCTAAGCAAAGTCTGTGAGAATTGTGTTTGGAAAAGAATGATTTTTACTTTCAGGTAGAAGCCAAAGAATCAAGCATATGCAAAACTTATTTACCCAGTTTCTGTATTTATAGATTTGAAATCATTTTATAGTATTGCTTTTACTACTACCTCAGTTGATTTTGGCTTGTAATCATAGGGCTGCCATATCTGGGGTACGAAGATCCAGATGACTACTAGCTGACAGCAAAGAGCCACTGAAAACTTTATTTGCTGCCATTTTTAGAGGTTTCACACTGAAGTTGAGTTTACATGAAACAGAAATTCAGGGACAAAACAATTCGTAATTTAACCTGGAGCAGCAGATACACAGATCATGCCATCTGCCCTAAATCAGGTAAAAAGACCAAATGGATGAACAGTTTGCAAAAGCTGAATGCTAGAAACTATATACTATAGCTGTAGAAATATTTGCTATTAGCTGAAAGAATATTCTGATGGGGCAGATTAAAATTCCCTTTTGCCTTTCCCATTGTTGAATCAAGTTTGTTTTCTGCTCGCTCTCTCTTGAATTCAGGAGAAGGGAAAAATGATTTTAATTAACAGAGATGACTGGTGAATTTCTCTCCTATAATGAGACATGTTTAAAACATTAGCATCTAATTCATGAAAATTTAATGTCCTTTAAAGAGACATTGAAAACACTTTAGAGTTCCAGATATTGCAAGGAGATGCCAAGAACATTCTACAATGAGCAGGGTCAAGCTCAAATGTTGTAGTCACCTTCTAAGCAGGTACCACTAACAGGATTACATCTAGATGACACCGGACAAACACCTTAATTCACTGATGTATTCTCTGGAATTACCACTCTTTGTTCACTTGTTTTAAGGACATCAACATGGCATTATCCTCAAATGGTTCTTCTCAAGTGTATCTCTATGCTTCTTCTGTACCTTTTGAGACCTCACAAAACATCTGACAGGGGGAAAAATAGCACAGATCATCTTAGTTTAAACTCTGCTTACACACCTTGGTCATCATTAGAGGCTGTCCTTGAGTTTTCCTATCAAGTGAGGTGAGGGAAGTGGTCCAAGAGAGGAGGTCTTCTTGATTTGGAGCATCCTCATTAAGGGGCACCCATCATCCCTCTGATGTTCTTGTTCCAGCACTAGGCAAAAGCATTCCACTACTTCCAGATATTTCAATAATTCTGAACTCATTTTGACTAAGTGCCTACTGTGCTTTGGAACACTGGGATAGATAGGTAGATAGATGATAGACAGATAGATAATATTCTTTTATATTAATTGTATTATTATATATTATATATTTTCTATTTTATTGGTGTCTTAATTTTTTTACTCTTTCTCTTTTTAAAAATGTTTTTACAAACATTTAATGTTTCAACTAACTTTCTAATCCATCCAAAGAGTGTCAGGTTTTGAGTAGATTAGAAATATGAGCAAAATAAATAAATGGCATTCTGATGAAGCATTTCAGTACTAAATATGGATTTTAAAACATACTGCTAAAATAGTTTGGTTTGTCATTTCCCTAGTTACACAGTTATGTCATATTCATAAATGTAGCAGGGAACAGAGTAAGATCAAGAGTAGTAACAACAACAATAATGTGCCCTTCTGGGACATGGTGAGTGATTGCAATGCCACCTAGGGCCTATAGGAAACAGGCAATACCTGGTAGCAGTAAATGCCACCCAATTCTGAAGGGAGCCTAAAAATACCTGCAAAAGAATTCATGGGTTAACTGTGATGTGTGAACTAGGTTTTGCCTTGAACTCTGAACTGGAACTTTATGATGCTCTTGTGTGTCAATTTTTCTGTAAATATTTGTACAGGTAGTCCTCAGGTTACAACCTCTTCTTCAACAACCATTCATAGTTATGACGGCACTGAACAAGGGGGACTTATGACCAGTATGTGAAGTTGCAGACATTGCAGAATCCCCGCAGTCATGTGATTGTGATTCAGGCACTTGGCAACCGGCTTGCTGCGTCCCACGGTCATATGATTGCCATTTGCAACCTTTCCTGCTGGCTTCCCACAAGCAAACTCAATGGTGAAACTAGCAGAAGGTCGCAAATCACTCCTGCTCCTGGTGCTTTTTCACCTGCCTGCCCACCTTCACCACCCACCCATCCACCCAGACATGCTTTGTAGGCCCTCCCCGTGGCACCTGTCTCCCTGTTGCACCTGCCCACCTGCCTACTGTACCCATGCATCTGCCTGTGCTCCATAGCATCAGCCTGCCCGTAGCTCTCACCCACAGCTCTCACCTGCTAGCCTGCTTGCCTGGGAATCCTGCCTCTTCACGCTTAATGACCCATGCAGTCCTGGGGTTACAACAGCAACTGGGACTGCCAGGCTTGCTGTTGCTAAGCAATACGGTCACATGATATCAGACTTTATGACCACATCACTTAGTAACAGAAATTCCGGTCCCAATTGCCATCATAATCCAAAGACTACCTGTACTAGCTTTTGAACCAGGATTGTGAGATTACATCTCTTGCACCACTGTGTGAAACCTATAACAGGACAGTCTGTCATCTGCTAAGCTGCATGTATTCAAGACTGGTCATCCAATAGCGAGAACATGTTTTATCTTGAATGTACATGTAATATGGGAGTCAGAGAGATAAACTAGGAAAAAGATTTACCCTCTCACAAATTAAAGTTTTCCCTTTCACGGACATTCAGTAGGGTTTCTTCACACTTACCATGACCATAAACCAAATACAAAGTAAAGAGTCGAAGTGATTTAGTCTTTCTTGCTTCACTGACAAAGAGGATAGTGTGATGTTCTCTCTGCCTCCCAAAACCTCATGAAGGCTCTCAGAACTGCCATATGTAATGCATTGCTATACAATGCAATATAACGTAACAGCAGTTGGGATTTCCAAACTTTTACTATAAACACAGTGCCCAAGGAATGCAAGCCTTTCTCAGACAAGACTCAAAGAAGCACCACGAATCCTTATTTTTGCACATGAGAAACATGTCTAATAACCTATGCTTGCCATCCCATATGTTCCATAATCCAAGCTGGGGGGAAAAAAATACATACAGACCAGTTGTGTGGATTAACCAGAAGTTCTTTCTATCATTCTGCTTGTCAAAAGATTTATGGAGACCAAATTCCACAGCAATTGCTCAGAAGTTTACCCTGTCAAAAACCTTAATTGCCTTTCAACAGCACTTTATTTACTGTTATAAATAGAAACATACCCCAAAGGCTACATTATCGTGGGGATGAACTTTCTGCTGAGAAAAGCCTTACATTCACATCAATGTTCAGATAATTAACTGATGCCTATAATAACACAGTCTTGTGCTAGAGATAGACAGGCAAAATCCCAGGTCTAAAGTGAGGGACTCTGAAATTTAGCTGGGAGAAGAGTGACATCTGTAGGTGATGTACTGTTGGTGCAAGTATATCTAGCTATATACTACCCAAACCTTCAACTTGGCAAAACGGTGCATCATAGGGCAACAATTTTTGAACGAAGGTACCGCAAATGGGCTAACTTACAGAATGCATCCAAAATCTGGAACCCCTGACTCCTGTGGGATTGAAATTTGGGGAATTTGTGGCTACTTCAGCATTGCGGTGCTCCTATGGTCAGCCCAAGTCACATGATCATCACGGGCATATCCCCAACCTCTTTCCCACCTCCCTCTGTCCCCTGCACACAATCATCTGGCAGCAAGGCCCGCTGGCGATTGGCTGATTTGAAATCTCTTAATGGCTGTGGGCATTGAGGGAAGGATGAGGGAGTGACTTGGATGCCTGCTGGTGAGGTAGGGCTGGCTGGGGGGCACTAGTGGTTGACAGGTGAGCCCTCTTCCTCCCTTGAGGGAGGAGTCCCTTGGGGACACGCCAGAATGGGGAGCAGGGGTACAGTTTTCCTCATGGTCAATGGCTCCCTTTGTCCCACCTCCCACCAGCAAAGTGGCAGGCAGTTCAGCTGGTCAGCTGAGGAGGTGGCAGTGGCTTCAGCGGGGGTCTCCTGAGGGTTGTGAGGAGAGGGCAAATGGCACAAGCCTATATTACATGTGGAAAGGGAGGGAGGGAGGGAGGGAGGGAGGGAGGGAGGGAAGAAGGAAGGAAGGAAGGAAGGAAGGAAGGAAGGAAGGAAGGAAGGAAGGAAGGAAGGAAGGAAGGAAGGAAGGAAGGAAGGAAGGAAGGAAGGAAGGAAGGAAGGAAGGAAGGGACTTCTGATGCTCCCTAGCAAAGTCAATGGGATAGCTGGCAGCAAGTCTCAAGTCACTCACACTCCTACTGCTTTTTTGCCCTTAATCATTCTGTTTTTCTGTTTAGGTAAGAAAATATCTCTGAAAGATGATCCAGTGGGTCACGGGTTGTCTAGTTTGACATTAAAAAGGTAAAAAGATGCCCTGAAGTCAAGCTGGACTCGATTACCTGGATATAATTATGCATGATTATTTTTATTTTTTGTAACTGTATAGAAGTAGTTTGTCATTGCCTTCTGCTTGAGTGTTTCTTGACTATCTAGTATAGCCTAAAATCTTGGCATTCTCTGAGTGTCCATAAAAGTTCAAAGCCTGACCCTGCTTAGGGATGGTAAGATTGGTAAGATTCTGCCACACATCGAAGCTTCCTTTGTACATTTGGGTGTCAAAAATGCAAAGTATTACATGTACAGTATAACACATTTGCATCTTGTCTTGAGACTCCTACCTGGAACCAGGATACTTTGCAATAAAATTCATCTTTCCAGGTAGCAGATGCCCAACAGAAGAACATGAGAACAGTCCTTTCTCCCCTTTGTTGTGCCCAACAACTAGTATTTGGAGGAATGCCGCCTCCAATGTTTAAATGGGTAATCTATCATATGCAGCTATCTTTGCTAGCCTTACTTCTCATGAGCTTGTCTAATACCCTCTTGAAGATGATCCAGGATTATGACAATCGCTATATCAAATTCCATAATTAGAGATTGTGGGAAAAAGGATTTTCCTTAAATATCCAAAGTTCCTTACTAGAGAGCCAGTTTGGTCTAGTGGTTAAGGCTCCAGGCTAGAAAGCAGGAGACTATGTGTTCCAGTCCCACCTTAGGCATGAAAGTGGCTGGGTGACTTTGGGTCAGTCACTCTCTCTCAGCCATGACATCAGGCTCAGGCGACAAGCCAGTCAGGCAATTTCTGTCGCAACCAATGGATCAACATTCAGTTGAAAAAAAGAAAAGAAAAGAAAAGAAAAGAAAAGAAAAGAAAAGAAAAGAAAAGAAAAGAAAAGAGCAGAGCAGACCCTGCACCTGTGGGAAAAATGCTAAGAAAAAAAGTTCCAAAGTTCCTTACTATCTCCAGCTTTACTAGATGACCCCATGTTCAAGAATTACGATGAGGGGAAGGTTTTCCTATGTCCATATTTTTTATAGTACAGAACAGACTAAAGGACAAATTGACTTTTGAGTAGTAAACTGGCTGAGCAGGGGTACACTCTAAAACAAGGCAGGCCCAGGATCAAAAACAAAATTAAGCATCAATTAAATTAATAATTGCTCATTAAAATCAACTGACTTTTCTACACATATGTACTGATTTCATATCAACATGGATTTCCCATCCCTACTGGTAAAATACATCACCCTATCTGTTGAATGTCTTCCCCAATACTTAATAAATAGCTACCTAATTAATCACTGGAAAAAAGTTCTTCCTAATTTTCATTTACAGAATTGTGGAGGAACAGGAATAAAAAATAAAGATTCCCCCTCTCCTGCCCCATCAAATTAATCTACTTAGAGATCATAGCCATCCCACAATAGAAAGTTTTGCCTAGGAAATCACTGGTGTATGAGAAGGCTATTTCATCCCTCTCCCCAAATGATCCCCATCTCTCATTCAGTGATCCTGAACAGAATCTGAAGGCTAGTGCAGGTGTGAGAATGAATGATGAAAGATGTAGAATAAGACAAAGATCAGATGAGGTAAAGGAAGCAGCTGGAGAGGAAAAGGGCAGGAAAGGTAAAGAAAGTGAACGAATGTATGGAAGAGGCTGAAACAGGTAGAAAGAAGGCATGGAAAGTGGGAGGGAGGGAGGGCTCCAAGAATGGGAAAGATCCCATGATATGGAAGACATGGGAGAAGAAGGAAAGATGGCAGCAGAATGGGCAAGACTTGACCCCTAAAGGAAAAAAATACCAGTGCCTGTCAGGTGACAGGGATTACTATACTTTCTCCATAAAGCTGAAGACTAAGACCTTCTTACAGGAGTGGTGTGGGAGGAAGTGCTGATGGAGCCAGTGGTGATTATATACAGCCAGGAACAGGATGACATGGGATTTTCAACATTGATTCTTGCGCAGCAGACAGACCACATATACAAAACATGCGGCTTGATTGTCTTTTAGAGCATATAATTCCTTTATTACCCATCAAAACTGCAGTGCAAAATAGTTGTAGACCATGGCAAGAATCATGCAAATGATGTATAGAAGATGTACAACTCCAAGTCACAACTACTACACATGCCTCATAATGTTTGATAAACAGTAATATGCTCTATTTAATTATAATATGCTACAGCAATAAATAAATAAATAAATAAATAAATAAATAAATAAATAAATAGCTAGCGTAAACCTGGGAAACCTGTCTTTCTTAAATAGCTCATGTTAAGTAATTTTAACAAAATTAAAAATCAATACATTATCTATTTCTCCCCACCCACCTTCCACCGTCAAGGTGGAATTTTATTTGAAATGATGCAAGTTTGCCACCCAGTGTTCAAAAACAGTATTTCACAACTACAGTCTGAATTAAGGAATTAATTTATTTTCTTGAAGAGTTAATCTATCTACCACCTCTCAAAGAACCCAGAACAGCAGGCATGGAGATAATCCCTTTAAAATTGTCGTACCTTAAAATGCATTTTTAAGCCATATTCTCTTTCTCAGATCTGGACAATAATTAAGACTGATTTTCAATGGATCCTGAAATACAATTTCACATGTATTCTCTAAAATACTCCCCCCCGCTTGGCCAAATGAGATAAACCCAAGCTCAGAAAAAACACTGCTCAAACTGAAAGGCAGAAAATAAAGTGCTCAAGGACATATTGTCAGTTGTAGGAGTGTTTCTAAGCAGCAAGCAAAATCTAGAGTGGTATCTGCACTTTAAAGACAATGGAACTGATTATAAGAGGCCAACCTTGAGGATATTGGTACAATGGCATTGTTCAGTTAGGGAGTATTGAGAAAAGATATTAAAAATAACTTGGATTTTTCTCTTAATATAACATATTAATCTCTCATATAGATTGTAAATGCCACTGCCCTCAGATATACTATTTTATTTTTTAACATATGTAAAAGTCTACACATAATATTAAAGTCATGAATCTACATATTCTATTATCCAATTGTTAACACATGAAAAATATTTGGTAATCATTTGGTTGATAGTAGCTAGACAAGGGGGAAGGGGGGAATCTCTATGCACTTCTACTGTACAATTTGTTTCTTAGAAACTAAGCAGATCTATCCCATTAACAAATTAGGAGTCTGTTAGAGAAACAGGCAAGTTCATGGTGAATTTAAATACTTATTTATTGTAGTGATTAGAAAGATGTGGGGTTGCATGGTAGCGAAATCATATATAGCTCAAAATTGGAAGAATGCTCTGAACTCTGTAAAAGTTAGACAGAAGCATACACAAGCTAATGGACTGATTTATTTAAAAGGGGAGCGGTTACTTATACAAAACTGATATGTGTATAAAACTATTTATATAAATTAATGTGTAACAGATTAAAGGATAAAATATTAGTTACCTTCCTCATCTAGAATAAAACATAACATGTGTTTAATCTGTGAATATATGCATGGCTAGTTAGATTGTGGAAGGCAGGTCACACAGAAAAGTCTGGATGATGTGAATCCTTCCCATTTATTTTTGAAGGAGTACGGTTGTGAAAGAGCAGTGCTTTTCCCTCTCTTCTGCTGTTTTTTGGGGGAAGAGGGGTGGGGGGACAGCAGAAAGCTTCTAAAAGGAGCAAGTTCTTTCCTCCTCCTTTCTCCTTCATTAAACTATATGGCCATCCAAGAAGCACGATGAATCTCCTTTCTCCATCTCCTAGCTCCTGTGTTAAAAGGAGCTCCAACAAAAAGCAGGAAGGGGTGGAAAGTACTGCTAGCGCTGGTGTTTAGGTGCATATTTCAAGGCCACAAGCCTGGGTTTGGGGGAAGAAAGAAGAAAAAAGAATCAAGCCATGGTGAAGAAGACAGGACAACAAGGAGCAACTGGCACATGGGGGAAAAGAGGAAGAAGAGGCAGTTATAGACAGTCCAGTTAAAGGAAAAACCACCCATTTTTAACAGTAAAAGAAAGTACAGAAAAACAACAGCCCAGTGGAATTGAAGCTTGCCAATAAGTGAATCCTTTAGCATCTACAAGAAAGCATCAGATCCAGGGCACAGACTGATAGAACAGGCTGTAGGGAAAAGGGAGAGAATCTGAATGCTAACAGAGTGGCTGAAGTCAACTTAGCAACATATAAAGACACAGTCACCAATTTTGCAGAGACTGTGCGACAGCTTGCTTCATAACCAGCTTATGCTTCCAATATGTTCCCTGGTAAAGGGAAAAAGTAAGAAAGAAAAATATGGTTGTGGGAAGAGAGACATCTATGTGTCATTCTCGGATTATTCCATGGAAGCACAGAATAATAACCAATTACAGTGGGGCAAAAAAGTATTTAGTCAGCCACCAATTGTGCAAGTTCTCCCACTTAAAAAGATGAGAGAGGCCTGTAATTTTCATCATAGGGATACCTCAACTATGAGAGACAAAATGGGGGAAAAAATCGAGAAAAACACATTGTCTGATTTTTAAAGAATTTATTTGCAAATCATGGTGGAAAATAAGTATTTGGTCACCTACAAACAAGCAAGATGTCTGGCTCTCACAGACCTGTAACTACTTAAGAGGCTCCTCTGTCCTCTACTCGTTACCTATAGTAATGGCACCTGTTTGACCTTGTTATCAGTATAAAAGACACCTGTCCACAACCTCAAACAGTCACACTCCAAACTCCACTATGGCCAAGACCAAAGAGCTGTCGAAGGACACCAGAAACAAAATTGTAGACCTGCACCAGGCTGGGAAGACTGAATCTGCAATAGGCAAGCAGCTTGGTGTGAAGAAATCAACTGTGGGAGCAATAATTAGAAAATGGAAGACATACAAGACTGTTGATAATCTCCCTTGATCTGGGGCTCCACGCAAGATCTCACCCCGTGGGGTCAAAATGATCACAAGAACGGTGAGCAAAAATCCCAGAACCACACGGGGGACCTAGTGAATGACCTGCAGAGAGCTGGGACCAAAGTAACAAAGGCTACCATCAGTAACACACTATGCCACCAGGGACTCAAATCCTGCAGCGCCAGATGTGTCCCCCTGCTTAAGCCAGTACATGTCCGGGCCCATCTGAAGTTTGCTAGAGAGCATTTGGATGATCCAGAAGAGGATTGGGAGAATGTCATACGGTCAGATGAAACCAAAGTAGAACGTTTTGGTCTAAACTCAACTTGTCGTGTTTGGAGGAGAGAGAATGCTGAGTTGCATCCAAAGAACACCATACCTACTGTGAAGCATGGGGGCGGAAACATCATGCTTTGGGGCTGTTTTTCTGCAAAGGGACCAGGACGACTGATCCGTGTAAAGGAAAGAATGAATGGGGCCATGTATCGTGAGATTTTGAGTGAACACCTCCTTCCATCAGCAAGGGCATTGAAGACGAAATGTGGCTGGGTCTTTCAGCATGACAATGATCCCAAACACACCGCCCGGGCAACGAAGGAGTGGCTTCGTAAGAAGCATTTCAAGGTCCTGGAGTGGCCTAGCCAGTCTCCGGATCTCAACCCCATGGAAAACCTTCGGAGGGAGTTGAAAGTCCGTGTTGCCCAGCGACAGCCCCAAAACATCACTGCTCTAGAGGAGATCTGCATGGAGGAATGGGCCAAAATACCAGCAACAGTGTGTGAAACCCTTGGGAAGACTTACAGAAAACGTTTGACCTCTGTCATTTCCAACAAAGGATATATAACAAAGTACTGAGATGAACTTCTGATATTGACCAAATACTTATTTTCCACCATGATTTGCAAATAAATTCTTTAAAAATCAGACAATGTGATTTTCTGGATTTTTTCCCCCATTTTGTCTCTCATAGTTGAGGTATACCTATGATGCAAATTACAGGCCTCTCTCATCTTTTTAAGTGGGAGAACTTGCACAATTGGTGGCTGACTAAATACTTTTTTGCCCCACTATATATCAATTACAATTCTTATAGGTCTGGGATTCATAAAAAATCTCACACAGACTCTGTAACTAATTTTTTTCAGACTTCATTCAGGGCCTGCAATAAGGTGACAATCTTGAATGACAAAGAGATAATTATAGTAAATATATCAGAGAAAAAGAACCAAAGAATCAGCCACTGAAAATGGGTAACTCAGCACCATATTACAGCTACCCTCAATGCCATTATATCAAGACAACCATACAAAATTGCAGCTACTTTGAAACCCAAGAGACATATCTTAGTAACTTTTATTTTGCCTTCACCATGTGGTGCAAGTATATGGAGAGAAGAAGTACATCAATATAATAGTACATAATCTTCTTTCCTGAGAAAATGGGTTCATAATCCTGAGAGCCAGAACAGCAAAGAATGGGGGGGGGGGGACCCATGGAGATGAATATGGAGAAACAAGGGACATACAGTACTCAAATGCAATTGTGAAAAGGACGGTATGCAGACATCTCTTTAGCAATACCAAGAATGAAAGTAATCTGTTTTAGGGTTTTTAAAAATTGTAACCTGCTTCCAATAAAAACAAAGGAATGTTGTACTTCTGTTTCTACATATCAGAATATAAAGTTAAATTATAGCTTGGTAAAGTTTTCCAGTGGGGGTTGTGGCATACTAGAGAACAAAGAAACTGGCATGATTGGCCAGCATTAGGATTAAGTGTGATGCTTTGGGATTTGGTATCACTTTGGTAAAGATTAAACTCTTTTATGATATGTACATGAACACTCATTCAGTTTCATATAAAAGATGACATAACTCTAAAACATACAGTAGTGTGCAAAAGTTTTAGGCAGGTGTGAAAAAATGCTGTAAAGTAAGAATGCTTTCAAAAATATATATTGTAATTATGTTTATCAATTTACAAAATGCAAAGTGAACAAACAGAAGAGAAATCCAAATCAATATTTGGTGTGACCACCCTTCACCTTCAAAACAGCATCAAGTCTTCTAGGTACACTTGCACAGAGTTTTTGAAGGAATTCGGCAGGTAGGTTGTTCCAGACATCTTGGAAAACCAACCACAGATCTCCTGTGGATGTAGGCTGCCTCAAATCCTTCTGCCTCTTCATGTAATCCCAGACAGACTCGATGATGTTGAGATTAGGGCTCTGTGGGGACCTAACCATCACTTCCAGGACTCCTTGTTCTTCTTTACACTGAAGAGTTCTTAATGACATTGGCTGTATGTTTGGGGTCGTTGTCCTGCTGCAGAATAAATGTGGGGCCAATCACATGTCTCCCTGATGGTATGGCATGATGGATAATTATCTTTCCCTTATTTCTCAGCATTGAGGACACCATTGATCCTGACCAAATCTCCAACTCCATTTGCAGAAATGCAGCCCCAAACTTGCAAGGAACCTCCACCATGCTTCACTGTTGCCTGCAGACACTCATCCTTGTACCGCTCTCCAGCCCTTCGGCGAACAAACTGCCTCCTGCCATAGCCAAATATTTCAAATGTTGACTCATCAGTCCAGAGCACCTGCTGCCATTTTTCTGCATCCCAGTTCCTATGTTTTCATGCATAGTTGGGTTGCTTAGCCTTGTTTCCACACTGGAGGTATGGCTTTTTGGCCACAATTCTTCCATGAAGACTACTTCTGGCCAGACGCCTCCAGACAGTAGATGGGTGTACCTGGGTCCCACTGGTTCAGTTCTGTGCTGATGGCACTGCTGGACACCTTCCAATGTTGAAGGGAAGTAAGCATGATGTGTCTTTCATCTGCTGCATTAAGTTTCCTTGGCCAACCACTGCATTTCCAGTCCTCAATATTGCCCATTTCTTTGTGCTTCTTCAAAAGAGCTTGAACAGCACATCTTGAAACCCCAGTCTGCTTTGAAATTTTTGCCTGGGAGAGACCTTGCTGATGCAGTCTACCTACCTTGTGTCTTGTTGCTGTGCTCAGTCTTGCCATGGTGTATAACCTGTGACATGAAATTATCTTCTACAACCTCACCTTAGTAGCAGAGTTTGGCTGTTCCTCACCCAGTTTTAAGCCTCCTACACAGCTGTTTCTGTTTCAGTTAATGACTGTGTTTCAACCTACATATGAAATTGATTATCATTAGCACCTGCTTGGTATAATTGGTTATTCATACACCTGACTCTAATCCTACAAGATCCCTGACTTTGTGCAAGTGTACAAAGTGTGCAAGTGTAAGAATTGATGCTGGTTTGAAGCCAAAGGGTGGTCACACCAAATACTGATTTGATTTAGATTTCTCTTCTGTTCGCTCACTTTGCATTTTGTAAATTGATAAACATAAACAATTATAATATATATTTTTGAAAGCATTCTTACTTTACAGCATTTTTTCACACCTACCTAAAACTTTTGCACAGTACTGTATGTATATACAAACTGAAAAAAAATATTTTTTCTCATTAGTGTTATTATCAAGGAATTGTTTTTGATACAGCACCAATTTTCTCTTTAGACCTAGTTATGAAATCTCACATAGAAAGTAAGTTGAAAAGGTAGATAGGCAGATATTGTAAACTATCCAGAACACTTGAATCTCAAAACATTTCCAGCAATTCTGCTTAATTTTAAAACTTATTTGTTTCTAGCCCATTCTCTCTGAAGAACAAAAAACAAAGAAAACCAAAGTAGCTCGTGGGGAGATGCTTGGAATATCGATATTTCTATATCAAAGGTAGATTCTGAGAGAATGATGAGAACAACCAAGAAACAAACTGCAAGAATATCCAACAGGTTTTCCAAAGTTTTGTAATATAAACACAAATGAACACATCAGGCAGTATGAAAATCAATCAAATTATTTAATACAGTGCATCCATATTTAAAATAAATGTATGTTTGTTTCTGCATGGGTTATTGGTTGTCACAAATAGCAATTAACATCCAAGTGCTATATAGAAAATTGTACAGCTAGAACAGAAGTGTAAATTTAATCTACTTCCATAATAAAATAATTTATCATTCCAAATCCACTTCACCAATTAAAATGGGGAAAGTGACCAAGTTCAGTGTAGTGATGAGAGGCATTTCAATGCTGCCAATATAAATAAAGACCTTAAAGTACTAAAAGCCTAATGCATTTGTACATCTAAACATAGTAAGCCAATAATGGCTTATGATTTTTTATTTTGTAATGCTTTACAAGACTTCTAAAAATATTTCATTCAACTTAAGTTACCACTTTCACATCCCAAGTCTCAACATGGTCAGAATTCTGAAAGATGAGGATCCAGCAGTGGCACTACCAAAGTCCAGAAGCTGAATACTGGAATTTTGCCAATAACATTTATTATTTAAAGGAATTCAACATTCTAAATTACAGGCACCATCCTTGGAAACTTTTGCTTACTTTGTTCAGACCATGCTCTGTAGAATGTAATTTTCAGTTTTGGCCTTAAAGAAATAAAAGACCTTGCACTTAATGATGTCTCCCACGTATACATGCACCTTTAGCAACAGGTGACCGGTCCCAATTGTTTCTCCAGTTCACTACTGATGCAGTTACATGTTTTCAGCCCAGGCTTCAAGCTCTTTCATGTCATCATCCTCCTCCTCTTCTTTTTTCTTAGCTAGAAGCAGGACACAGTAGTACAGAATTAAGCATTTCATTTTCAATACTGATTTAATTACCACATAGAGTGCAAGATATAAAATCCTCTGTAAGTTAGAAAATGCATGAGATAGACTGCTATGCTGAATGAAATGACAAATTTATGCAAAAACTGGTGTTAAAATTAAGCGAAAATGTAATATGAAATTACACACATTGAGGAGAAAAAACCTGACAGGTGGTAATACTAGGTCTCGCTACTTGTACTATAATAAACCTTTTGTAAACCAGATATCACATCTAAGTTTAAGGTTATCCTCTTTTAAATATTATTCTTCCCCTCTCATAATTCTATGAGGAAGACTACCTGATACATCTTTAGACTAAACCTCCTCCCACTCCCATTTTAAGAACCATAGCATGGCACAAATACTACGCTATCTATGGAGAGTTTATATTCCAAGAACCATTTAATGGTATATACCTATCTTTTTGTTATATACCAGTCACAATTAGTAAGCTTGTCCTAATCTAGAATGTCCATGATGTGGTTTTTAACACTAATATGTATTTTTATTGTTCTATAAAGTTGTGATTGGAAAAGAGATCAGAAATTCCTACAAAATAAGCAAATTCTAAATGTATATATTGCAAGATTTAAAAAAATAAATAAATTATGCAAAATAGAGTATATATTAATATGTTTGTGCAGCAACCACATTTGTCATAAGACATCACTTTCCAACATTTACCAGGCTTTGAAGGTATAGCTATAGAGGGCACATTGGGTAATGGAACTGTCTCTGGACCACTGATTTCCAACAGGTTTTTATCCAATTCTTCCTGCTCTAGCTCCTCTAATTCAGCCATCAGTTCATCCTGTAATGGAAGGAGTAAGAAAAATTTATGATTGCTTGTGTTAGTATCTGTAATCACACTTACTAATATTATGGGGAAAATCGTTTTAATGTATCTATCAACCATTGGGTGCAACTGGGTCTTCTCAGAATCTCACCATTTTATTGATTGATTGATTGATTGATTGATTGATTTGGGCCCAACTCCAGAGTAACTCAGGGCAACTCCCAGTATAAAACAACAATATTTTAACAACAGTGGCTCTTAACAGTTGATCACATCATCCAGCCCAAAGTTTTCTAAACCTTCATAACAGACAACTCATGAATTAATACTCTGTCAATATTTTAAGTCACTGTGCTTCCTAACCACTATATGTCTGAAATAAAATTTAATTATTTTTAGTTGTTTATTCTTACCTCATCAAATTCTTCACCAATTCCTACAGGCTTGGAGATAGCGGTTGAAATTTCATCAGCTAACTCTTGCTGTTCTGCAATATCTTGCATGAGTTCATCTACTTTGTCAATATCCCTGTAAGAGACCAATTTGATAAGTTTCATCCACTCAGGTAACAACCTTGGAGATCAACAGAAATTACTAGGCAATTTTGTAAATATTAAGAAAAGGTATACTGAAATAATTTCAACACTGATTTAAATTAAGTGTCTCTTAATATTACACTTAACGTTTCATGAGGATGAGTTAATATATTTGTTTGCAACAAAATAAGGGATTAGTAAATATTGAACAAAATTATCCTATTGAGTAATGCTGTGTGTTAATAATTTCACAGTGCATTATAGTACTCAGGCACTAAGGGGATATCTGAATTCTAAGACTTGTGATCTGTTTTTCCTGAATTAAATATGAAATTAAAAAAAACTGATATAGAACATATGATTTCTTATTTATAACAACTTGGATAACTGGATAATTCCAATGGTCACTGTTTTCCAGACAATGGTAAAAATGGCTTCTACTAAGAACTTCTGTTATGGAACATGTGTGCTAAAAAAAAAGAGCGTATATAAATATGCAACTGTCTGTGTGTTTGTGTATGGGTGTGTGTATCAGCCTTGTTCCAATCACCTTCCAGATGAATTGGGATTATTATACTTGGCACTCCATCCTAGGTAGGAATTTCAGTTGCAGTCCCTTTACTTTCAGATAACATAACCTGGAAATCAGCCATAAATTCTCACATTATCATTCATAAACTCATCAATTTAAAATATCTGACTCACAAGGCAGCATTTAAAACAAGAACTTGATTATTGTAAAAATAACAACACATGAAAGAACTGGCAGATTCTAATAGTATTTCTGTTTTCTAAAATCCAGTTCATAAGGGTTAGCAGTTTATTCTTTCCAGCCAAAAGGAATATTGGAAAGAAATTATATAAAAGTTATATTATATATATACAACACACATATATATATATGTGTGTGTGTGTGTGTGTGTAAAATGGGGTAGGAGCGAATGGGATAGGATTTCGTCCCATTGTCTGACCATCATCATAACTCTCCAAAAAGTAAACCGAAAAGGATCAAATTAGGATGGCAGGGGAAAGAGAAGCTGGCAAAAGAACAATAGAGTTCAAAAGCAGATCAGGGTGCAGAGAAAAAAAAAAACATGAAAAATTCCCCAAATTCTTCCCTATAGAAGAAGTAATTGGGCAGCAGCTCAGAATAAGTCCCAGTTATACAATTCAAAGCAGACTGCATGCAGCCCATGTAGTATATTTGCACAGCACACACATACACACACAAAGCCAGCTTGGTGACTTTGGGCCACTCACTCTGTCTCAGCACAACCCACTTCACAAGCTTGTGGTTGTGGTTGTGGGGAAAATAGGAGGCAGGAGGATTAGGTATGTTGGCCATCTCGAGTTATATATATATTAAAAAGGTGGGATAAAAGTACAACAACAACAACAACAAGCCAAATCCAGTCTAAACATCTGGCTGGCTGTGTGACCAACCATCATCATCATCATCATAATACAGACATGGTATGTGACACACGCATAAAAAAAGATGCCTCTTCCTTGTCCCCCACCGCCGGCGACTCTTGGTAAAGAGGTTGGAATTAATTTCAGGAGGCACGGTATGCACGTGTTCCCTGCCTTGTTATGTTTGACAAGATTTCAAATTTGAAATAAATGATTCCGACGTTCAAACCAGCTTTTTCAAAGTAAAGTTACAGTATTATCTATGTGGAAGAAAGATCCTCCTCGCACTTGCTCCACCGTAAAAAACGTAATTACGCTTCACCGTCTCCTTTATAAATTAGCCCAGAGACACTGTAGCCCCACACCCTCGCTTTGCACTCACCCATCCAGAAAACCAGAATGGGAAAGGGCGTCTTACATGTTATCGTGAGCTGCTTTCATTGCCTTTGCAGCAAAGCCCATGTTCTTGAGCACTTCGGTGTTGGTGTTAGCATTTTCCAAGGCTTCCCTCTGGAACTCAATGGTGGAGAGTGTACCATCTATTTGAGCAAGCTGCTTCTCATACCTCTTCTTTCGTTTCAGGGCTTGGAGTGCAGCTGGACAAAAATAACACAAAGCACAACCGATACATGATGTGCATCTACGACTGGCTCTGCTAGAATGCTACCCAGAATATAAAACCACTTTAAATTTGGGCTCACAATGATTCCTATTTATTTTGTTTCAATCTTCAAAATTAACATGTGCTACCAACAACAGGTATCCTTTCCTAAGCAAATAAGTGTTATTGTAGCAAAGCACTTTATTTCTAAATCTAACTCCAGGATGACAACCCACCAGATCAGATATATAGCACTGACACCCTGATATATTCAGCCCATTTTTTTCAAGAAGACCTGTAAACTACCAGCTGATGAAAAGGAAGAAAACTTATTTAACATATATAAGAATGTTGAGGATAATAACTCTCTTCTAATGCACAACATTGGGATGATTTGGTTTCTTTCCCTCTCTTTCTACGAAAAAAAAAAAAGATAAATTATATGTCAATCAAATGAAAACATGGAAAGCTGTGGGAGAGGAGACCTAGGTCAATCAAATACCGTATTTTTCCAACAATAAGACGCCCCCATGTACAAGACAACCCCCACTTTTCCAACCCAAAATTAAAAAATCAGTATTTTAAAGATAGTGCAGAACACATTTTTATTTAGTAATTAGTTAATATTTACCTGATACACTCGGTGGGAGGAGGTCCAAACCATCTCTCTGCAGCTCTATTTTAAGGCTCTTTTGCATAACTGATTACATTCAAGCACGAGTGAAACTGCAGATAGCTTGTCTCTGCAAACAGCCTTCCTCTAACTGGTTTGTTCAGCATCAGCTGACGTCAGTTACATCAGGCTCGTGATTGGAGGAAGTCTGTTTGAGAGACAAGCTATTTCACTCGTGATTGGAGGCTAGCAATAGGAGGAAGCCTCTCTGCAGAAACAAAGTATGGGCAGTTTTGCAACCGCGCGATTCTCAGCTGACTTCCTTGAGTAAGACACCCTTCAATTTTTAGGGTAAGGATTTTAGAAAAAAGTATTGTCTTATAGTCGGAAAAATACGGTACCTTGGGACCAAGCTGCAAGGTAATCTGTTTCCAGAGGAAATCACAAAGAAAAAGCAAGGTAATGAAGTTCTCTCACTGCTTAAAACTGAGCCAGAGCATGGGAAGGAAGAGAGAAATTTGTAGAAAGGTGTTTCATCACTGTGCATTTTCAGAGGCTACTACTACTTCCATTACCCATTCAGGAAGCACTATATCACTGTGCATATGCTATAAGCCTAATTGGTTAAGAAGTAGCCACATGACCAGTCTATGCCCTCTACGAAGCTATATAATTTTTCGGGTTGGATTTGCTGTACCAGAAAAATTGTGTGATCAATTACCATGACAGTCACAATTTGAACTGGCATCTCCAATTTCAGTAGCTA
This sequence comes from Python bivittatus, assembly GCF_059951505.1. Taxonomy (NCBI): domain Eukaryota; kingdom Metazoa; phylum Chordata; class Lepidosauria; order Squamata; family Pythonidae; genus Python; species Python bivittatus. Next base: position 75,541,271 of record NW_028277098.1, on the reverse strand, counting down.
TATAAACAGGACAAAGAAGTTACTTTGCCCATTAAATCACACTTTTATCTTACCAGCAAATTATTACATATCTGCTGCATTTTGATTATGTGCCATTGAGTTGTTTTTGACTCCTAGCAACCACATAGATTTTCTCCATGACTTAGTACATTTTAAAGTATGTATTATACAACCCTTTGCATCTCAGCTATAGAAGCTATGATAAAATTAATCTTTAACTTTATGACATGCAAGTGGGAATAATTAGTGATGGACATGGAAGGTTGACTGAAAGAGTTCAACGCTAGTATATAAAATTAAGCTTAAATAAAATCATGTATTGCATTTCCTTTTGGAGTGATTAATGTCTCCTTTAGGTCAAGCTTGACACCTGGTAGCTTCATGGACATGTTTATGCAGTTTTTTTGGCAGCAGTACAGAAGTAGTTTATCACTGCCTTCTTGTACTTGTAGTTTTGAGATTATTTGCAGAGCTTGTAAGAATTAAATTCCTACAGAAATAGAAATTACACCAAAGTTCAAAGTCCTAAATAAAAATGAATGAAATTTAATAGCAATATAATTTTAACTTTTTTTTTTCTTTTGTCTGCGCTCAGTCATTATTGACCCTGCAGTGACTGCTTGGACAAGTCCTTGCAGTTTTCAAGGCAATTGTTTCGGAAGTGGTTTGCCAGAGCCTCCTTCCTAGAGCAGAGCCCAGCTGGCTAGCACAGGAGGCGGGGTTTCCGTTGCTTCGTGCCCTTTTTGGGCGAGCGCAGTTTCGCGCTTACCAGCAACTGCTCCCGACTCCCGTGCAAGCGCCGCCAGCATTTTTCCTCTCACCGGAGTGAGAGTACCCATTTATCTACTCACGTGAGTTTTCGATCTGTTGGGTTGACAGGAACTGGGGAGGAAACAGGAGCTCACCCTGTTTAGCACGAAGGCTGGACTCGAACCGCCGAAGCGTCAGCCATTTCTGGCCGGCAACTTTCAGCGTCATTAAGCCGCTACTTATTTCAAGAAGTAAAATCAAAACCAATATTTAGAAATCTTCTATATCTAGCAACCTCTGTGACTGCTGGAATTTGAGCTCTTTTCATCTATAAAACATTTAAACTATACATCAGGTATTAGAGGAAGACAACTGCCAGGAAGAAATAAGTAATCACTAATACTGCCCCCACTACTCCAGCTACAATATTCATGTACAAAGACACTGAAGGAGGAAAGTCTAAGGTATGGTTTTTGGCTACCATAGACTAATACAGCTCTCCTACAATGTCTGTAATGAAAAGCACTAAATTCAGGTGGATTGACTTGAAATCCATTATACAGATAGTCCTCGCTTACCGACTGCTCTTTCAGCAACTGTCTGAACTTATGACAGTGCTGAAAAAGGAGATTTATAACCGTGGTCCTTGAAATTGTGGCCGTCACAGCATCCCCATGGTCGTGTGATTGTGATTCGGGCATTTGGAAACCGGCAAGCATTTATGACAGTTACAGCATCCCACAATTACATGATCGCCATCTGCAACCTTCACAACCAGCTTCTGACAAGCAAAGTCAATGGGGAAGCTGGCAGGAAGTCTTAAGTTGCAGCCACGTGACACTGTGTTTAATGACCCACAGTGATTCACTTAATGACCACAGTGGAATTGATGTCATAAGTCAGTGTGGTCACGTGATGTTTCACCTTACGACGTCACTTAGCAACGGAGTTGCCAGTCCCAATTGCGGTCAGTGAGAACTACTTATAATGTACCAAGAAACTGGCAGAGATACAATTAGATATCACCTTCTAACTGAATGCAAACAACATGACATCATTCCTAAAAGATTAAAAGTGAAGAATCCTCTATAGTTGACATACTTCGCAGGCTACAACAAAAGCTTATGTTACATCCTCACTAGGAAACTCCAAAACTAATCAACATTCTTTACAAAAACAAATGTTAATCACTAATGCAATCTCTACCTGAAACTACAACCACATCAGACCTTCACCAAGGCAAAACTCCTCAATACTACAGAACTCACCTCCTTAAAAAAAAAAGAAAAAGAAAAACTATCCAAGCTTCTACAAACCTCTACTCACCACAATGGGAGGGCCCCACAGACCCCTCCCAAAACTATCCAACCACGCGCTCAGTCAAGACGAAGAGTCCATTCTTTCATGTGGCTTATCCTTTTGCCCCACTAAACCTACACAAAATATACAACTCTGTGCTTTTTTCACCACCCGAGAGTTAAGGAGTACCTTCAAGGCAAGAAACAAGACATAGATATACAACCATCATGAATTCAACACATCCTGGAACAACACACAAATACAGATCACACCAAATCTCAAATACATATTAAAAATACTGCATGAATGTAACATTAAATTGGATTTCTACACTGAATGCTTACGACAAGCTCAAGCCACAATCATCAGTTAAAAAACAAACAAAACTCCCCTTATGCAATAATCTCAGCAGGACAGAACTTGATGCTCCAAGATCTCCAGAACTATAATGACATTATAATCAAGCAAGCTAAGAAAAGTTATAAGGTGGATTATGTCATAGAAGCCCAGGAGAAGCAACTCTCCAATACCACATTCTACTAACTTCTATCCTCAGATCCCACAGCAACATACAAGAAAGAACTACACAATCTAATGAAAGAATTTCCTAAGGATATACAAGACTATATCCATATAGAAACAACCCAGAAACCCCAGCTAGGCATTTCTACCTAATTCTCAAAATACATAAACCAGGCAATCTGGGTAATCCCATTGTCACAAGCACTGGAACTATCACAGCTGCAATATCAGATATCATGAACTCTGTATTTAGACCTTATGCCAGCAGCACTCCTGGCCATATAAGAGGCATCACAGATTTACTAAAAGGCTGAAATTCATTGGCAACCTCCCTAACACCATTTTAGCTACCATGGACATTGAGTCATTATACCCAACATCCCCCATAAAAATGGATTTCAACATCAGGAGCATAATCAGTGATGTCAATAAAGCACATCTTGCCATTAGACTGTATGACTTTGTTCTCACCCACAACATAACCTGTATCTGTAAATCACTGGCACACACATGGCTTCACAATATGCCAACAACTTCACGGCTGACCTAGAACAACGCTTTCTCAAATTTTACACCCTGAAGCCTCTGCTTTACTTGCGATTCACTGATGGGATATTCATCTGGACCATGGAAAAGAATCTCTCATCAAATTCTATAAAAATCTTAACAATTTCCACCCCACCATCAACCTTAGTCTTCACATAGAACAAGTCCACTTCCCTGACATCACAGCAAAGCTACACAATGGACACACAAATACCATGTTATTCAGGAAACCTATACCTTGTCATGCATAGCTACATGCTTCCAGCTTCCATCCAGAAAACACCACCAAGTATTGTCTATAAGTAGAATCTATGCTACAAATGCATAGATTCTAGTTATAGACCGCTGGCCTACTTGACAGAGATGCTCAACTGATGGAATTAAACCAGGCTTTCAGGAGACTGAACTAGCCAATGAAATCAATAAGCAAATCAATAAAGTCAAATCAATTCCCAGGGAAGACCTATTAAAAGACAGAGCAAAAAACCAGAACAGAACATCATTGGTTGTCACTGCAGCTCACAGCTAAAGCCACTCAAATACATTTATTAATAAACTACAAGCCATACTGGATAATGATACTGCACTTTCTCAGGCACTGGGTGACAGCCCATACTTGCATACAAGCAACCATCTAACCTGAAGTAGATTCTCACAACAAACAACAAAACAATGATATTAAACATGGAAACCAGACCTTGCAACAAATCCAATGTCTACTTTGTCCCTCTATCATAGAATCATAGAGTGGAAGGGATCTTATGTCCAACCCCCTGCACCCTGCAGGATTCACTATACCATTCCTTGTAGATGACTATTCAGTCTGTATGAAAACCTCCAATGAAGGGGAAGAAACAACTCCATGCAGTAACCTATTCCACTGATTGACAGCTCTTACTGTCAAGAAGTTCTTCCTAATGTCTAATTTGTATCTACAGTACATCATTGACGTTTCATCCTATTAGTTCTAGTCTTACCCTCTGGAGCAAGTGAGATTAAGTCTGAACCCTCTACAATGTGACAGCCCTTCAAATATTTGAACACAAACATGATGTCCCTTCTCAACCTTCTCTTCTGCAAGGTAAACATATCTAGATCTTTTAACCATTCCTTGTAGGACTTGGCTTCCAGTTCCAGTCCTTTCACCATCCTGGTAGTCCAATTTATCAATGTCTTTTTTAAACTGGAATGTGCAGAACTGAATATAGTACTCCGGTAAGGTCTGACCAAGGCAGAGTAGGATGGGAATAATTACTTCCTGCAATATTTTGCCTTACACCAAAACACTATCACAAGTCCAAACAACTTCATACACACAGCACCTTCACATGCTCTTCCTCTAACGTAATATACGTCATGATCTGCAAACAATACCCCTCTCAATTCTATGTAGAACGAACAAACCAGTTTTTATGCGAAAGAATTAATGGACACAAGTTTGACTTAGAACTCAAAACAAGGACAAAATAATACCAGGGCACCTGGCACCTACACTGCAGGTTCTTTGTTTTGAAACTTTACTGGCACAATTGAAATTGCTGAACATCAAAAAGATTCAGGCCATCTCAGAACGCCTCAACAAAAACATGGATTTTTAACACATTACAACTATTAACTGATTAGGTATTCATGATCTCTCTAACATATAACCTATACAGTATTGCAAAACCACTCCATTTTCCTTGCCTCTCATCCCAATATAAATCGTACATCAGTTCAGCCACACCATCCATTTGACAAAATGAACTGTAGTTCTATTGCCTTCTAATACACTTTGTAAGTCTGAAAAGATACCAGACTCTTGATTCATGTACAAACAGTAGGCAAAATGATGAAGTGGTTAAGGTGTTGTTCTAGGCCTGGGGAAATCCAGGTCAAGTTCACCTTCAGTTATGGAAGTTCACTGGGTGATTTGAGCCACTTGCTATCTCTCAAGCCTAGCCTACTTCACAGGATTGTTGGTATGGGAAAAAATGGAGGAGGAAGTGCTGTGTCTGCTGCCTTGAGCTCCTAGAGGAAAGGCAGAATTTATAAATTTAACAAATCATGAAGTACAATTAAATGTCTTACTCTAAGCCCAATAAGTAATATTTAATAACAGGTAACTTTCATTATTTTCAGATTTACTTAAGTAAAAACATTATATGTTGTAGCACTTTACCATCAAGTGCGTGTGTGTATGTGTGTGTATAAATACAGATACAGATATAGATACACACACACACAATCTCTCTCTCTCTCTCTCTCTCTCTCTCTCTCTCTCTATATATATATATATATATAATATACATATAATCTATATATTCGCGCACACATACAGGTAGTCCCCAGTTTAAGAGCCCAAGGCCTGTTCTTAACTCAAATTTATATATGAGCCGGAACAGTATTACTGTACAATACTGTATAAGTAGAATTGTGCAATGAACTCAAATCATTGAGTATTTAACTCGAGTTTTGCTACAATAGACTCCATTCTTAACTATGGGTCATCTGTAACCCAGGCATTCTTAACCCAGGTACTACCTGGATATAGTTTTTGAAAAGCTTAGTTATTAAACTTTCAAAAGTTACTGTGGTCTTTTCAAGAACTCAGTAAGGTAGGTAAGTATTATATTGGAAAAAGAGGGTAAGTAAGTCTCAGCTGACCAATGAGATTCAAAAGTACTTCTTGATTTATAGTTCAATTTCTTAACTGTCAATAAATCATTACAGAATAAAATGTAATGTAAAAAACTGAAGCTACAATGCCAAACCATTTTTCCAGATTAATAAACCAAATAATTCTAAATTATTCACTAATTAATCAAATAATACTATGATCTGAGAACAGCATTTTCCTAATGTCACAGATGTAAATGTTGGTCATGGAAACAGTGTAAAAATATAAAGAAATTGTAAGGAATGTAAACAGATCATAGATATAGAAATGCAAAGATACATGTTTTGATATCACTATAAAGAGACTCTATTTCTTAAGTACCATGTGGAAGGAAGTAACACAAATTATTAATACCAAACAGCCCCAGCCAACATAATAGCTGATCTTTGATTTATACCTTTACTCTATACCTCAAACATAATGACCTTTAACAGGTAGTTAACCTGGAACATGACCTCAATGAGGAAATAAAATGTCTGCACTGGACATACAGGTAGTCCTCAATTTAAGAATGAGTTCTATTCCCAAGGTCTGTCCTTAAGTTGAATTTGTATGTAAGCCGGAACAGTATTATTGTATAATATTGTATAAGTAGCATTGTGTAATTAGCCTGAACCACTGTGTATTTAACTCAAATTCTGTACAATAGGCTCCGTTCTTAACTATGGGTTGTCCTTAAACCGGCCATTCTTAACCTGGGGACTACCTGTAGACATAATACTGGACAAGCGATCATAACTAACTGAAATATGTTGATTTCAATTTCACCAGTATGATTGGACTCAACTAATCAATGTGAAATTAACTTGCAGGTCATTCTTACAAAGCCACAGAATCCATGTAGGCCTCAAATAGGAACAAGGAGGCAACCCAAGTTGAGCAGAGGCATAGAAAATATATGATTTTACATGAATCCAAAGCATTTCCTTAGTATCCCACTCAGGTTATTCCACCGCCTGATCTCAATATCATAGCATAAGTTAGTCTGGGAGGGAAAGGAGGGAAAGATATAAGTTGTTATTGGCAAGAATTGGAATAGGCAAATTAATAACTTAAATTTGCATGTACACTTAAGAATTAATATGGTCAAAAAATGAGATGCCACCAATGCTAACAGAAGAGGCAATCACTTGAAAGCATTATAAAATGGTTTATTACATATATCTGAAAGATTCTGAAAATCCAAAGTGTTTTTTTCAGTATACTAGTAAACCTATAACTCCACACAATACTCCCCAGATACCTGTGGTGCCTTGGATGCTACTGGAGGGGAGGGGAGAAAAGGAAGTCCCTTCAAAATTCTTTGGACACCCAACACTCAAGATGCTATTGCGATGGGAACCAAAGAACCATTCCAAGCAGGGTACTTTTCATTAAGAGAGTTGTCCCTTGCAACCAAGCATCTTAAGGGCTGCCCCCTGAATCATGGATTTCAGACACAAAATACAGTAGAAACTTGTCTCAAACATTTTGCTCTTCTGTGCTGATGTGTGTACATTTTACTTCTTTGGCAATCTTCCTCAATTGCACCCATTCCCTCACATAACTTTTGAGGCCAAAGGGGAAGGGGGAGCTGAAGAAAGCCCACCATGTCCGCAATTCTGAATCTACCTACAGATGCACAGGATTACTCCCGAGTAGATACGCAGCATGCTACTGATCAAGGTCCACCTTTACTATCCGCTCGCTTGCAAGTCCAAGGAGCATCTTTCCCACCTCGAGCTCATCTCATCCGAGTCCACCCACAACCACGAGGTGGGATTCTCCCGTCGCCCCGACCAGCCGGACTGACCCCCGCTCACCGCGCTTATTCTTGGTGCCGTGTTTGCGGGCCGCCAGCAGCTCTTGCTCGATCTTCTTTTCCAGGAATTCCTGCTTCTTACTCAGCAAGTCCTCGGTCTCTTTAAGCCGCTGGATGGCCTCCTGGGGAGAAGGCCCCTTCCCCCCGCCTTTCTCCCCCGGGCCCATCCCGAACAACTTCCCCAGCAGCCCGGACATGGCTGGACCTTGCGCGAGGAAAGCGACCACCCGCGAACCCCAGCCGGGGCGAAGTAAGGAAAAGGGGAAGGGGAGTCTCCGGAAGACGCTGGCTGCTCCCGAGCTGCTGAGGTAGAAGCGGCGGCGAAAGGTGGATCCTGCGGTCCCCTCCTGCCCGCGAACCGTCAGCCGGGTTAGTTGCCCGCACAGGCCCGAGCCCCGACACTGACCACTCCCTTACACGAGCCCCCGGCTGCGCGTCAGCCCGAGCTGCCCACTGACTGACTCACGGCCCGGAGTAGAACTGCCCACGATCCCATCACGTCACTTCTGGAGCTATGGCAACAGCGGTAACCCCGCCCATCTCCGTCTTCCCCTCGGCTCAGTGGGTGTAAATAACTCGCAAAGGGTGCCGGGAGTTGTAGTGTTGCTGGAGGAGGGATGTTCTTGCCTAAATGTGCGTAAACATGCTCTCGTTTTGTCGGTTCCTGGGGGAGTTGTTGCAGTATTTTCATCTGCAGAAATCACTGATTAGTAACCTGTTTTTTATGTATAAATTTTGAAACCCTCAATTTATGCAGCATCCAGATTTCACAACAACATAAATAGCGTGCTTTAAAGAGTTTTTTTAAAGGTGTTTGTTTAAAAGACCTGTGTCATTTTTCTGAGGCTTAAATACCATTTTAAAAAGAAAGAAAAGAAAACGGATGTTTATGTCTTGGTGCCCTTGCTTACTGTGCATCTTTTCTAGGCTGTTTCATTGGCTTTAATGCAAGTGTTTCAAAATATGCGATCTTGCCCATTCCATTGGACTATCACATGGAGTATCAGAATTATGTATCTTTTTAATCTCTTAGTTTTGAATCAACAAAGGACCTTTGTGTTGGCCTGTTGTAATGTTCTGCCATCAACTCTGCTTCAGACTTAGAGATCAAAATGTTCCTTCATTGAGTTTACATCCCTATGTGGTTCAGCTGAAATAAAAAACGATAACCCATGACTGGAGAAACACATTATCCAATGCTATCTATTCTGTGGTCTGATGAGTTTTATGTATGTTTTTATGTATCTGTTTTTTTTTTGTTCTGTCAAACCATATGCCAGTGGAAAATTAGCTATGTTTTGAACTATTCCTTCTACAACTCATCAAATGATTAAATAATCAAATTGCTAATTATTTTGTGTTTTGTATTATTGATGTTTGCAGAATAGTTTGCTGATTTTAAGTTATTTTGCCTATATTCACTATATCTCTTTTTTCTCTACATCTTTTTTGATGAGAACTTCATCACCATTATTGACCTTACCACCAGACAAATGCAGCAGATTTATCCTTCATATTACTTCAAATGCTTTCCAGTTGGTTTTTGTCTCTTTCTCTGTATGTTTTTTTGGGAGGGAGATGGAATTTAGAAGAAATTCTTGTAGACATTGGGTAGAAACGGGATGCTTGAAGTCTTGAATATGAAAAACATCCTTCTTCAGCCTGGCATCCTCCAGTTATGTTGGCACTGCTCCTCCCAGAATCCCCAGTCAGATAACTAGAAATGTAGAGGGCACAGGGTTAGGGAAACCCATGGTAGACAACCTTCCAGGTTTGCTTCTATTCCTACTCCAAGCACCATCAAGGTAGAATAATGTTCATATTAATGACATATATACAGATCAAAACACCATCTATCACAGCATTTTACTTCCCATATCTGGCACTGTCAACTACATGCCTTCAAGTACAGTAGTTCATAAGCAAATCATGAAGACAGTACTCCTCCCTTTCTAAGACATTGCAGCAGTTGATATTCAGCGACATAAAGATCTCATTCACACATTGAACTAAGCCTTAAGTTTACAATGGTTTACTGATAATATACAAAACCATAAACCATGATTTATAAACCACAACTAAGTTTTCATATGATACCAAGCCAAAAACAAAATTTGCCCATTCAATTGCCTCTAATCTTGAACTTGGTATCAAAACTATAACTGAAAAATAGTTATTGTAACATTACTTATTCCTGCAAGACAGAGGTAGTTGTGAAAGAGAAAAATGACCCCAAATGCTCTCTGCTAACTTCCTAGTGCCCCAGCTGATGGTACTGTTTCCTTACAAATCCAAAAGGCAGAGGTGCCACAGCCATGGGCTAAGTTGGCAAGATGTAACCCACTATTTTCCAGATCTTTGAATCAGCTCTCACAATCACTTGCAACTAGCATGCTGGTTAATATTAAAGTCCAAAACATATGAAAACACTAGTGTAAGTTGTTTCTACTAGGCAATGGACTACCTACCACAAGGCCAAAAATAGGGCCAGATTTACCTTACCCACAGCAAGGTTGAAATAGCTCATGGGCCTGTTCTTTTTAGTGTCAGGAAAAGGAAAAAATTGGCCCAAATGGGACTGGTTCTTTTCTTCTCAAGTTGATTAAGGGGGATGATATAAAGGATCAAGTACTGAAATACCCATCATGGTGCAGTATATAATTGTATTTTAAAACATTTTAATCTATAATGTAATGCATTTTAAAAATTCATTTTACAAAAGAGGATTGGGTATAATCTGATACTAGTAATAACTCAGGCTGAATGTGTTTGGTCTTCAACCTCCATCTTGGGGCTGACTTTGACTTGTAGACCTCATACTCATAGCTGAAACATTTGATTTGATTTTGGACCTCTTGTTCTTCCCCAATCCCATTTTTGTAAGATTGCATCTGGAGAACTCAAAAGCATGCACATTCCTGTGTGTCATTTTGGTCAGTCCTAATAACAGTATTGCCAACTATGGATGTTAAAATAGTGAGGAGGATTGGAGTATCTTTCCAATAACAAGATGTAGCTGGGACTTTGGGGGGGATTATTAATATAGCACATGATGGAGGGTAATTGTCTATAATATGGAGAAAACAAATAGAGAAAAATATTCTAATAGCTCTTTCAAAAGATTGGAAGACTTAAGGAATGGATTTGCAATCCATTTCAGAGGAACAGATGTAATGCTTCCCCCAAAGCAGACATTGCCACAAGACTTACCGATCACTGCTAGTTTACATGGTTTTAATTCCAAGAGATTGTATCTCTGTATATCTTGGATGACCAGATATTGTAGATACAAATAACAGGGGAGATTTGCACTTACTATTTCCCTTAGGCTGATGAACAGCTACCCTATCATGATAAAGGATTGAAAATGCCACTTCAAAAAGACCTAAAGTAAAAAAAGAATGCTCCATGGCCAGCTAGACTAGCCTTGCTTTCCACAAATAACTTCATCAGAAGACAACTGCAGTGAAACAACAGGATTATAATAACCACAAAATTATACTGTTAATGTTAGCAAGGTAATCAAGAAAAAATATATAAAGTTCTTTTTCTGTCACTATGGAATAGCACCCAGCAAATGTTACTCAAACTTACCAGGGGGAAAAAAAAGTAGAAAAACATTTTCATTAAAGAAGCCCCAGTGAACTGCACGACTGACAAGAATTATGCAATTTCTGAGAATCTGTAATCTTGGAAGGGAGATAATTTAGTGAATTAGCTAGTTTTCATTCTGTGACATAATGAATTTTGTTGTGCAAGAAGGTGACATGATTTGAACCATACATGGAAAGTGAATAAACCTTTTCAATGACTGGATTAAATTACTGGAGAGTTGCATGAAAATGTAAAATAATGTTCTATTGACAGAATATAGACTAAGCTTTTGATGAATGTATTTTCAAATCAGGAGTAGCTTTCAATTTCAGGTAGGTATCTGCCAAACAAAGTTTAAAAATCTATTAAAAACACTGGCTTCACAATTTCACATAGTAAATAATACTATATTTAAGCTATACATGGGGGGGGGGGTGTTTCTTATCAGAGAAGTACACAAACACACAACCCCCACCCTCAAAGTGTAACTCAATCCTATTGCTGCTCCTCCTGCACCATTAACTTAGAAAACAAATTTCTGTTATGTGTGCTTGGGGAAGAGGAATTAACAAGTTAGGTATCCAAATCACGTGTTAAATGTTGTATTTGAAAGCAGGCCTCCACTAGCAATGACGACATGGACATTATCACTACCACTTGGCCAGGCCCTATATCAACTTTTGGAGATCCTCTCCTTGGGCAATATGCTGTCAGAACCCCTCCCCGCATACCAAACTGAGGCTACTTTCTTCTGGCCAGTCATAACTACCCATTCATTTGCTTTTGCTCTGTTGATCCAATTTACCAGGTGGAAGGTAAGTGAAGGCTACTGCTTTTCCTCCATTGGCACTGTAATTCCTAAACCAGTGACAAGGAAGAAATAGTGGGATGGATAAGTCTTTGAGAATTAGCAATATATCTTCCACTGAAGAGTAGATCTAGGGTGGTGTCCAACCAACTATCAAGCCTGCAAAGAAGACTGTTCATCTAAAGCAAAGAAGACTGTTCATCTCCCAACCAGGTGACCTCCAGATGTTTTGAATTTCTTCTCTCTGCATTGGAGAAAATTATACTTTGGACACATTATGCAAAGACTTAGCTCTCTTGAGAAGTCTAAATGCTGCTCAAGTTGGAAGGAAAGAGAAAATGACTAGGAGCAAGGTGGATGGACTCAATTACAGCAGCAATGGGTATGTTATGAAAGACCTGAAAGTCCAGGTCAAGGACAAATCATCCTGGATAAAATGTATGTTGTCACTAGGAGTCAACCCTAACTTGATGGCACATAATAAATTGAGAAATCAACATTGGAAAAAGCTGGAACACAATTTTACCACATGGTTTCTGTTGAGCTTCTTCAGAATTAATGTGCAACAATGTGAAGAAACCTGGATTTAAGCAGTTTAGGGCTCTTCTAAGAAGGAAGATACATTGGGTTTAACATGCACTTTTCAGTCCTTCCCTAATCATATTAGCATTTGTTCTTGAAAAATAAGGATATTGCTTGCAATACAGATTGGCTTTATCACTTATGCTGGGAGTACCACCTCGGTTTTAGGAGAAATCCACAGGCAAACTACTGCAGCTAAAACTTTGCAACACATTGGCAATTTATGTCACTTCTCTGTATTATCGTCACAGACACTGTGAAAACCAGCGAAGATGTTTTCTCCTTGTTAGTATACTAATGGGCAATGATAATTGGAAATAAGGATTCATTTTCAACAAACTGATATGGAACACTCTTGAAATGTTTAACACATGTCTTATAGTCAATGTGACACAAAGATTGGGGATCAGGTCTGCATGTGCATTAAATTTGCTTACTTCTGAGTATACATATAAGCGGGGCCCACACATCACACTAAGTTATGTACCATATAGTAGATTGTTTTGTTTTGGCTTAGTGTGTTGTATAAGCTAGCTAGTTGTACAGGTAGTCCTCATTTAGCAACCGTAATTGGGACCCGCAACTCAGTCATTAAGCAAAGCGATCACTAAGTGAAAAATCATGTGACTGTGACTGTGTTTAAAATTTTACACAGGACAATGCATACTAAGTGACTGTAATGGTGGATACATGGCTGAGAGAAAGACACTGCGAAGGTCGTAAATGTGGGCATTCGTTGCAAAGTTACTTTTTCAGTACCATCGTAACTCTGAACGGTCATTGTCCAAGGCAGTTGCTAAGCAAGGACTACCTGTAGTTTGATACATTACTTAAAGAAACCAGTTTAGCACTATATATAAAAGCTGTGCAAAACCTTTGAAAGATGTGTTTCAGAATGTGCATAAGTGTGCACGAAGCATCTATTTTTGAATCATTAAAGCAAATGTGTCTTTTTCCAGCACACATGGCTTCTCTGGAAACTGCTCCCAACTGTCTCCACACATGTAGAATATATGTACACATATACAGAAAGAGCTAGGAGCAACACTAATGCAGCTATGCAAATTGAAAAAGCTACAGCTGCTGAAACAAGAGATCCTTCATACATGCCCATGTTTTGAGTTACCTCTTCCGAAGGATTTGGATGGCCCTGCAATGTATGAACCAAGTCAAACAGAAGTGTACTGTAAATGGACCTATGCAAATCAAGTTCTCTCATTTCCTGCAGATATCGTACAGAATTGAGTATAAATGTAACATAATAGCAACTGTAGAGTTTCAGATAAAAAGAAGTACACAAAATGCTAGAAATTCTGACTGATTTAACAACCTGTAGTATCTCAGAATGCATTTGTTTCCCAGAAGCCTATGGATAGCATACACTCAAGAACAGTTGGATTTGGATAGCATGATAACTGCAGCACATCTTGGAAAAAAAATAACATAAAATGTAACATCAGTACTACAAGTAGCCCACTGGTACCAATACAATACTCTCATTGATTAAATTAGTATCATTCATACTTCTTAATGTATCAGTTGGTCTTTTATAAACCCAGAGCAACTACTTAGTCAGGTTCAGGAAGATGGTCCTCATGAAGGAGGCTATCCTTCACTACTAATTGTTTCCCTCTATCAAATAAGTGGTCTTGAGGCATAAGCAGATCAAACTACAGTGGCTCCACAAGTGAATTGTCAATCTGAGCCCACTGGTGATGTACCTTAGAGCAGTGTTTCTTAACCTCAACAACTTTGGGTGGATTTCAACTCCCAGAATTCCCCAGCCAGCATGAGGTTGAGAAACACTGCCTTAGAAAACTCTCTTCTTAAACATAATGAATAACTGTGGTGTTACAAACAATTAGGGATGGATGGAAAAGAGTATGGACACTGTTACTGTCCACACTGGTCTTTCCTTCCTTCTTAATTCTCCCTTTCCCAGTTCTTTCTTAGCATGTGCATATTTAGTTATCCTCCACTCTTGAAAGTTTCCCATTTCTCTTTGCAATCCAGATGCCTGTGATATTTCCACATTTCAAAATCATATTCTCAGGTATCTTTCCTTCCAAAGCTGCTGCTCTTTATCAGCAAATCTGAGAAAGTTCGGGGGGAAAGCTGGAGCTTCAACTTGTCTACTGTGTCTGGATACAATTTCCCTTTCCAATATACCCTGAGACAGGGAAAAGGTAGAAGATACATTTATGAGAAAGTTTGTGAAGTTCCCAAAGGATCACATTATGAATAAACTTTCATCTTGAAAGTGGACAGGGCAATATAGAATTTAGGACAGAACAATAAATGAGGTCATAAGAGTGAACAGGGGACCAAATAACAACATATGGGTGATGACATCATCATGCAAATGCCACAACTTACATACTTGTGTCAAAGATCAGGATGCAAGTATGGAATGGCAACATTTGCACAGTAACGTCTTCTTGCACACTTTGTCACTCTGGTGTCATCACTGTTTGCTGCAAGTGCTCCTGAATAGAGTCTACTAGAAACAATAAAATTAAATCAAATAAAGATATGTGAAAAATGTTGCAGTGATCTTGATTCTGGTTTTGAGTTCAAGAACTTGAGTGAATATTTAAGCACTGAGTATCTTTAAATGAAAAGAATATAACTATCCCCATTTGTTTTCAACAGCTTCTTCAGATAAATTCTTCCAGATAAGGAGAGGAGTAACTTCACTTTCTGACACGTATCTTTAAGAATGTTGTTCTTGCATCATTGAAGCCAAACATTTATGCACATACATCACCATTCATTTCTCACTCTCTGCAGCAGTTCTTTTGTATCGGTAAACACAGGAACTTTCCCTCCTACTAAATGGACACAGAGTGGCATTAGTCAATTAGTCAGTAGCCTGGATGTAAACAGGGACTGCCAACATGGCACATGGATTCTCTGAGCCAGGCTGCAATTCTGTCAGAGCAAGGTTGGATGAGATGCCAGTACGCTGGCCAGAGTTGCCACTGTCTGAATTTGCTGCTGACCTGCCAACCACAATGGATAGAACAGTGTCAGGTTCAGAAAATTGTTCTTTATTAGGACCATTTTTTTGAGCGCTCTCTCCACCTGTAGTGTCTTTGAGTTCTGTCAAAGCCAACTGAGCTGAAAGAGCAAGTCCCACTTTCCGCCCACGTGCCCCCCACTTCTTCTGAGATTTTCTGACTGGTAACTCTTTATCCTTTGATGAGTTCAGCCTACATTTGTGGTCCTTCATGTACTTCTGGCGGGTAAAACCTTTGCTACATGTAGTACAACGGTACTTATAGTTGCCAGTGTGAGAACGTTGATGTTCTATCATGTGAGCTCGCCGGCTGAAGGCTTTGTTACAATACTGGCACTTGTGGATCTTCATACCTAAAAAAGAAAGAATGCAACAAACGGCTTAGATGTAAAGACTTCCTGTAAGCCTCATCTAAACCCAATTAATAATTTTGTGAGTGAAGTGAGATTTGAACCTAAAAGTTCATGGCATACTTTCTTAGCCCCTCTACATCAATTCTATATAAACTCTATATAATTACACGGTACAACTGGTGATATAGACAACATTTTGCAGAGGAAGCCGTGAAAACTCAGCTACTCTGAACAGATATGATACACTGAGGTTTTGCTATCTTTGGCTTTCATGAATAGATTCCAGCATAACAATTCAATGTGGAATGGTTAATTCAGTCCCAATGGTAGATAGAATTAGATTCATCTTATTCAAAGATCAAAAGGGAAAACATATTTCCTCAAGGCTGCTTCCACTCTTCACTGAAGTTGAGAAACAAAATCCAAGTGCTTTATTAATATTCAATACATTAATTACAATGACTTCCAGCACTGATCAGAATCAAAGCAGTAATTCCATATACCTGAATGGGACAAAATATGAGCTTTCAATTTGTCCGGCCTGTTGAACTCCTTACTGCAGCCTGTATGATTTCTGCAACAACAAAATAAAAATAAGCAATGCAGAGAGGAACTTCTAAGATTATTTATTTATTAAAAGATTTGTACAGCCGCCCACCTTAGAACACATAATTCCGTTTCACTGACACTGTGATATTCATCTTAGCAGGAGCAACTTGCAAGTTAAATTATCAAACTCCTTGCTATAGCAAGAAAGAAGTATTGAGTTCTTGGTGCTCTCTGAGCTTGTTTTCTTACACACATTTTATTACCAGGCTATGCAACATCATCAGTGAAAGGGAGAGTGGGATTTGCTGGCTGTTTTATATATACAGGTAGTCCTCGTTTAGCAGTTCTCTATGAAGCTAGTGCTGCAGTGGGCCATCTGATACTTACGAGAATGGGCATTTATATTTCTTGAAAGGCTCATGGATCAGCATATGCCGTTTGAGTTTATCTTTCCTGTTGAAGGCTGAGTCGCACACTGAACATTTAAAAGGCTTTTCACCTGCACAGGAAAAAGACATGAATTCAGCAATGAAGGCGTACACTGAGTTTGGTTAAAAAGTATTCTAATAAGTCATTTTCTGTTCCTGGGTTATAGAAACATGATTCATCAGAATTGGGATCAGTTCCCCAAGATTCTTCCTGTCTCTGATGTAATGTATTGGTTCTAGTAGATGCTTGTATGCTTAACATATATTCAAAAGGCCTGGTTCCAATCAAAGCAGTGATCCATCAGACAGAAATTAAGAAGACTGCTAAGTGAACACAATTATTCAAACAGGGATGTAAAATCCAAGGAATGTAAGGTATCAACCACCACTGAAGATGATGACAGGAGAACCCTTAGAACATGAATAGGTTCAACAGATTGGAAACAGGTTTCTGCCACTTCTTACCTGAATGAATGTGAGCATGTAGTTTGAGGTAGTGTTCTCGGCGGAAGAATTTTTTGCAGATCTGGCACTTGAATTTGCCTCCTCCTCCATGTGTAGGGAGATGCCTTCGCAAGTACCTCTCACAGGGAAACACCTGCAAAAAGAAGGCAATGTCACTAAAAAGTTGGGTAAGAGCAAGGTCAGTTAGAGGGGTAGTAACTCTTATCAGGGAGACCAGGAGGGGCCACTATTTTCTAGCTACACGCTGCACTTAATATTTTTTGAGAGGCTGAGGCTAAAAAGTGAATGGGGGTCATATCTCCTATGTGGACACGGCTGAATTTTGGGAAGTTTCAGGATTCTCTTCACTTTTCAACATGAAAAGCTTTGTTTTAGGGCTTATTTTACAGTTTTCATCTATTTCTTGGCTCAAGAAATAGATACCAATACATAGCATGATACCATCATCACTTTTCAGCAATAATGGTTAGATGGTAGCTCTGAGGTCCACAAGGGCTCTACCTGGTCCAATGTCCACAAGTTATTCACTCCTTCCCTTAGGAAATGCATATGTTCAACAAATCTATGCAGTAAAACTCCCAAGTGGATGAGACAAAGACTTTACTAACATAGATCAAGTGGGCTTTTTTGCAGGGGGAGGGAACCCTGCATGGATAGTTTCTGCATCAGAGAACGAGCCACAGGATAGACCGTACATATGTTGTAAATGGGAGAGAATAACTGTGAGAACTCAGGTGGTAACACTCCAGTAGCACCCTCTGAGGTGCATCCACTATACAAATGTGTCATTATATAAGCAGTCTTGGGCAACTCTCCATCTTCTCGGTCTAAAGCCTCTCAGAGCAAACTATGAAATAAACATGAATGAATAAACAGACAAAAATTTGCTGTACTAGGTGATAAAATCATACTTCTCTCTCCAGAAAGTCAATTTACTATTAAGACTATCTGCCTACCTTCTGACAATGAGGACAGGGGAAGTTGTGTGTTGCTGTCTGTAAGTGATGCTCCAGGGCTTCTGGTGTGGAATATTTATTTACACATTTGACACATCTAAAGAAAGAAAGAAAAAGAAAGAAAAAAGAAAGCATTAGCATTGCTGAAGTCTGCAGGCTAGCCTTTAGTTTCTTTACACATATGTATTTGCAAAAAATATTGTCAAAGAGGAAACACTTAGTGATCCTTGAAGGAAATACAGGCTTAAAAATAAATAACTACATAACTGCCTGGAAACTATAGTTCCAAGTTGCCTAATTTACCTTCATTTCTCTTAAAAAGAATGAAAGTTTATGGAATGGATTATGAGGGATAAAAACTTGTTCACCTTATACCCCAAGTATGCCATGAATATAAAAGATACTCCCTACATAAATATGAAGTGGTTTACCATTATCCCAGAAACTTCAAGCTGTATGTAATGGTATGAGGGAATGACCTTGGGAGACAGGAGGGAGACCCACAGACTGGACAACCAGTGTGTAAAAGATAGCCCACAGAAGGAGGAAAGGCATGGAAAAAGTTTCAGAAGAGACCCTCCCTCTCCCTTCTGGAGTATAAAAGGAAAGGAGGGGAGAAATACTTTGTCTTGCAAAATTCTGTTAGTGTAACCTTACAATAAACACAGAGCCAGTACTTCAGTTTGTGCTTCTTGTCTGGACTACTTCAAAGGGCTAACACTGTAGCACCAAAATTTTACTGATTAATTAATTGACTGATTTATTGGATATTGAGGCCACTTGCCCAGGACTGGGAACAGAGCTAGGTCTTCAGAAACCTATGGAACATCTGAAGGGTGCTCAGACTAATCAATGGAATCCCAGTCAACATATTATATTTTTCTGCTTCTACCTTGTACAAAACTGTAATTCTGACATATTTTCTTAACTCATATATGCTCTCATAGTAGGGTCTGATTTTCCTTGGTACTTTTTTTTTAACCAAAAAAAAAGTCAATGAACACTAAGTACCAAATCATTCAACAGCAAATCCACAACACTGACTGCTCTCCCAACTAGTTTAAATGATTGCCCTGATGATATTAATAACATCAAGTTTGAATCATATCGTTTTTCATTCTTTTTCCCCAATTACAGGCTAGAGGAATTACTCTTTGCAATGCTACCATACTTGTAAACTGCCATGTCCTTCTTGGGGCTGTGTTGAGGGAGCAAGCTGTGGGAATATTGGTGGACACCCAATTCATATAAAGAAGGGTAGTCCTTGCTGCAGAGGTGGCAGCGATAGCTCAGCTCTTCCTGGTGGTTCTTGATGTGCTCTAAGAAGGAGTCCAGCTTTTGAAATGTCTGTGCACAACTTTTCACAACGCATTTGTAAACCTGCACATTAATGGTAAGAAAAGAGAATTTAGATCAGCCTTATTCTGTGCCACCAAAAGCAAACAAACTGTATTGTACTATCAGAATTAAATTTATAAAAGTAATTAATGACTCTTGTGAGATTGATATACCCACCCACAGAGAAGGCTGTTTGCTATGTCCCTAGACAATGAATTACTCTTAACTTCTCTTCTTCCAATCAGCTTCTCCTAGAGGTTAACAATGGACCATTCAATCATTCCTTAGGCAGAAAAAATGCAAAACTATGTCCCTGCAGAGGTTACACGTTGTATCACTGCATGAGTTACTACTCTAGATTTGCCTCCTTCCAGTAAGGAACATAGGAAGATCCTTGATATGGGCTGATAGCATCTGACTCAGAATATAGTCTACACTAACAATGGCTCTCTAGAATTTTGAGGCTTTTTTTTTTCCTCTCTCTCTCTTTCCCCTTAGAAATTCCAAGAATGAAAACTAGAATGTTCTGCAAGCAAAGCATACGTTCTGAACTCTGACTTACTGAATATGCCCTGAATAGTGATTCATGCACACACAAAAAAAGAACTGTATGGTTCTTTCACAGTGGAAAAAAAACAAACATCAAGGTAGTGTAACTGAAAAATATATCTCAGCTATCAGGGATCTGTGAATTAGATTCTGTTGAATTGCTTGTGTTGTTGTTATCTAGAACACACTGTGTTGTTATCTAGTCAGCACATATTTCTACTGATGAATGAAAATATGCACAGGAGCATATTCTTATGCTGGATCCAAAGATCAGTGTGTTAAAAACATATAGTTGGCATATATAGTATCACAACATCAGAAAGAAACATCAGAAATTTGTCGATCAGTGAGTAGTCAGCTAAATTAAACAGAAAATTACCCTGTCATAGAGCATAATTTTATGTTCTAAGCTATGCTAAAGAAAAAGAAAAGTTAGCAAAATAGCCAACATTTTGCATCTGAGTTTTGTAATCTATATAGATTGTGCAAATTGGGAAGTATGCCTGCATTGTTCTGCAATCGTGGAAAAGTGGTAAAGAGTTCAGTATAGCAGAAGGAAGCCATCTCATGATGAACCATCTACCTGTTCATGTTTATGCTGAGTCATGTGTGATTTTAGCTGGAAATATGTATTAAACTTGCTAGGACAGAACTGGCACTGATAAGAACTGTCTATCAAGACCACTTGCTTGGCTTCCAACTTCGCAGCGTCATGTTCTTCCCCAGGAGGCATGGCTTCAGGCTGTGGAGGACTGCTTCTTGGAGCCTGGTTTAAGCCTAAAGGAAAAGATACAGAACACAGGAATGTTAGTTTAAGTTTCAAGCATTCCGAGGGAAAGAAGCGTTTTGAACAGATTACAAACAAGATCAGCAAAACAGAATTGCTCTTCTCAAATTACAAGCCATTTTTCTAAGGTGCAAAGCTTTGGAAATTAGATTTCCTTCTTTGTGTGCCTTTGCATTTCATTCATTTTTATCATGACTGAAGATAAAACTTATGCTTTTTTCACTTTCACTTTAAAGTGAGAGGAATTCCTATCATGAATGTTACATAGTATCTCCAGTATTGGAGTGATATGTTTGACAATGCCAGCTCTAGAGAACATGAGGGGAGGACTTTACTGTACTTGTGAACTCCTTTCAGGTGGCCCATTGGTATTTATTTCATCACTGTGGGAATAAACTGTGGGCTAAATGATCTGATTTTAAAGTGCTCCTCTCATATTCTCAAGCAATCAGCAGCCTAGTCCTTGGTGAAGTAGTACAGTTGGTATGTGGGCACAGGAGAGTAAACTAGGGCCAAATATTCTCCACCAGCTAAGTTCATTCTGCATGTTCAGGCTTGTAGCTTAAAACAGTTTTCTAAAATGGGCATGCACTTCCCAATCTTCTCACTGCCTATCAAGTAGTCGATATACACAACTCAGGAAACAGTCTTAGCCCAAGCAGTCACATTCACACAATATACAAAAGGCTTGGTGTTGCATGGATCATCATCCATAATTTCTTATGATCATCTAGAGGCAACAGCAGAGATGTTTAGGAAGTTAGTGATATCACACACCCAAATACTTAGATGCATAGGTTCTGTTTCAGGAATATATCTAAACGGGCTTTCCAAACTGATGCTCTCCAGACTCCAATTCCCATAATTACTAGCCAGCATCAGCTTCAGTTGGGGAAGGCCTGTCTAATGCAAAGCAATTATATTTGAAGGGTTATTCAGATAATGCAGAGTTACAATATCCCTTCACCTACTGTCTTGCTGAGGATGGATGATAGAATTTCAATATACATCTAATTTTAAGTTTAGTCCGTAGAGGGGGGAAAAATCAGTATTGTAGTTTCCACGAGTGGAGAAAATTTTGAAAAAGGATTAAGAGTAACAAGAGTATGGAAGAATATTGAATGAAAGGCTATGACTGAACAGGATCATAGCAGCTGTATATCTGATTTATACATTCATATGCTAATACATGCTTAAGCCAACAGTATACTAAAATTATTTTTCTAACCCTTCTAGTATTAAGATCTATAAAACAGAAAGACAGGCAGAAGCTCTATTATTCAGAGGTTTGGTGAAGCAGGTCCATATGATTGGCCATCCAAGCAGTTAATAATGCACCTGCATTTTCCTCATCCTCCTGCTGGTTGGGGTTGAGTTGCATGACTTGCACAGTGACAGAACTCCGAGAGATGGTACACCCAATTCCTGGTGGCCACACCTTATGTGTCTGCATGTGCTTCTTCACATTGGATTTTTGCGCAAAAGCCCGACCACATACAATGCACTGGAATGGCTTCTCCCCGGTATGACTGAAGGAAAAATAGACACTATGTCAGAGAATAGGAATTAGAATATCTCAACAGAGGGGAAAACATATTACTAGTGCACTCAACTGCAATCTACACTGTTGTGGCCTCAGTCTGTTTTAGGATGTTTCCTCTCTCAGCATTCAGGAATGAGACAGCAACTTCTAAATGAACAAGTTAATCCATCATTTAATGTATTTCATTTACTTTAACACTCTTTATGCTGTGCTTTAATACTGAACAATTTTCCAGCTGGCTCATAACTACTTACCAATGAAGTTGCATTCCAAACTGCACATAGATAGGAATTTGCATTATTGGAATGCTCCTTCAAAGCAAATTTCCTTACACTTAAAAAACCTACCACTTCAGGGAAGGTAGATAAAAGGTGTTTTTTTGAGATATATTTTTTCATGTGATAGGAATCTGCATGGAGAAACATGAAATCATATGAAGTCTCATCTGTAGCCTAAAGTGGTACAACCCAGGCACTCTCCTATTGTAGTTTAGAGCTAAGGATCAGTCAGGCCATAATGGTTTGTCCAATAATAATAAAACAAATCCTGCCTTAACATTATGTGCGAAATTTTATTATCACTCTGGAAGACCTGGTGGTTCAGCAATCAGGACCAAGATTAGGTTTCACACAAACACCATACAGAGACCAGTGTTCAATATTTGGGGGATCACACTGACCAAGCAGAGAGATGGCTTTATTTTCCATAGCTCTTGCCAGCAAGTAAGAATGGCTCCAATTGTTGCTCAGAATATCCAATCAAGTCCTTGGCCTGTCCAACTAGACACTGCTTCTGTCCGATTTTGGAAGCTCAACACTACCTCCTGATATGTTGCTGCAGATCAAAATTCTTGGTGAAGGCTTTATCACAGTATGTACATTTCAATTTTGGTGACTTGGGCTTTCCTGAAATGCAAACAGCAAAAAACAAGCATGAATTTATGTCAAAAAGACCACCCTGCCATGGATTTTTGTTTGTTCACTCTCCATCAAACTAGAATGAAGCTTGAGGAATGGAACTGCAGCAGGAGTCTTGAGAACATTGCTTTATTGGAAGAACAGAATGAAAATGATGGAAAAATCCAACAAAATGAGCTTACATGGGAGGAATGTAAACCCATTATTTACATCATGGGACTTTCTGCTTTACCTCTCATTCTTATTTCACATTAATTCAGATTTTGTTAATCCTGGCAAGGAAAGGAGCTGCAACATTGGCTTCTCTACCTACACTGGGTTTCTCACATCTTCTGATGTCATGGCAAGGAATGGCACTGCAACATTTCCTACAACATCAGAATAACACCTCAGCTTTGGTGGGTTACAATGTTGCAGTAATCCATTTTAGTGGATCACAACGAACACATCTGGCTTCCTGAAAAGGTTAATAAAGAACCAATGTTCCAATACTGTGTGATATGAACTGACAATGACAAACATACAAACAACTGTGGAGTCTCTGGGGTTCCCTGAGCTTGGTTGTTTTCTTGCAAACATTTCATTACCCAGCTAGGTGTACACTAGGTGTACAGTGCACTGAAGATGTTATCTAGCTGGGTAATGAAAACGTTTGCAAGAAAACAACCAAGCTCAGAGAACCCCAAGGATTCCACAGTTCAGCCCTGAGTTACACATATTCTCTTCTATTGATACGAACAACTTCCTTGAGGTTTAAATGTGGCTTCCTAGGTAAGGGGACAGATTTCTATTTTGTAAATGTACAGCAACATCTATTCAACCCTATTTGTTAACCAAAAAGGAAAACAAAACCCAATCCTAAAAATAACCTGAATAGCCACAGAAGGTTTCTGAACTTTATGAAATACATAACAAACCATATTCCTGTATCATCTAAAAATATTATTTTACATATTTTATTACATCTTCCAAATAAAGACAGTTTGTGCATCAACTAGAAGCTAAAGCTATTTCACATGTTTCAGAACTGTATAGGAAATAATACATTAGCAATTTAATATAGTTTTAAAATGAATGAGTTCTCAGGATTCTAATAGCCAATATTTGGGTTGTATGCCCTTCCAGATGTTTTTGGACTACATGTCTATCATCCTTGGTTATTATTTGCCATGTTGGCTTTGGTGTACAAGAGTCACAGTCCAGGAATATCTGGAGAATCATGGATTTCCCTTTGCTACCCAAGTCTTCCAGTGTCATGGACTTTAGTGCTCCACATACTGTTACTCCAATGTAGACAGACCACAACAAGAACTAGTAGCAAGAAGACCTACCTTCAAGCAAGTTATTGTCTGGTTTGGAACGACGGTTCTTGGAAGCAGAATCAAAATTGGTCAAATTTCCTCCGCATGTATTATTCAAGGAAGTAGCAGTATTAGCACTTTTAGACTTAAAGCTTTGCTTGCTTGGACTATATACTGGAGGGGAGGGGTACACTGGGCTTTCCACGCATTGGCTGGGCACCTAAAACAGAAATCAATGATAATAACATATATGAAAGTGATAGAACAATATAAATAATCCAAAGCTCCATCATTACTCATTCAGTATTCTGACAACCATGACTTTCAAACCAGCACACAGAAGAAAAATGGGTTATCTTGACTTTTATTGTTCAGCTCAAAGTTGGGAAGTAGGAAGCAGATCAAAGTCCTGCTGCTTACAGATGAAAACTACAAACACTTGCATTGCTTAAACACTTGCATCATTTTTTGGTATGGCCTTGAAGAGAATCTGGTACTATTTCTGTTTTTAACTGACCATGATTTACTGTGTTGGATAAAGACTGCCAAACTGTGGTTAGCCTTAAATACAGTTAGTTAAAACAAGTCAGTATCAGTTGATTATTAAGGTTAACTACAGTTAGGTTTCAGATAATAAGCTAAACCATTCTTCCCAAATGTGGAAACCTTCCAGATATGTGGACATCAACTTTCAGACATCACCATGGCTGTTGCTGAGAATTGAACTGAAAATCCAGATATCTAGAGGGTATGTGGACAGGTAAAGGATGGACTAAGCTATAGCTAATCTAAAATAGAAGTGGAAACCTTATGATTTCCTTGTAGCTGTATCAAAGGAGTAGAGAGAAGCAAATGGATCCAGAGAGGTGAGGCTCATTTTCATAAAGCTTAGCCTTAGTTTAGAATTATGTTACCACTGAATGTTGTCCCTAGATGTGTTCACACATCATGCTAAGACTAAACCAAACTACACTGTTCATTAATGCAATTATAAAGCATTATAATTATAGATTTTAAAATGTTACAAATTTAATATGAAATGTTTTTACTCAAGCCTGTGTGATTTACAACAGAAATTTAGTTGTGAGAAAATAGATCCATCAATATAGAGACTGCAGTGTGAATGCTATTTAAATTTCCACTTATAAAGCGGAATTAACTGACTACAGAGGCATGCACAAACAACATCAAGTTTTATCCTAGTACATTAGAACATAAGTAGCGGCCTGCTGGACTGAACTTTGGCTCATCTAGTCTAGCAGTCTGTTCTTACAATGGCCAACTAATTGCACAAGGAAGCCCACTAGTCTCCCAGCAATAGCCTTCAGAGGTAATCGCACTGCCATCATGGCTAATAGCCACTGATCTCCATGACTTCCATTCATTGGTTCAACCCTTTTTTGAAGCCAGCCAAGCTGGCAGGCAGCACCACATCACATGGTAGTGAATTCCAAAGATGAATTCCGTTGTGTTGTCCTGATTCTTCCAGGACTCAGTTTCATTGGGTAGGCAAATTAGAACAACTTTAGCCATTCAAGAATCTGCCCAAAACCAAACAAAAATATTTAGTGATGCTGATTCTCTGATTCGAGGAGATATTCCTAGAGACAGCTTGAAAGCTGCTCTCTGAGTTAGCAGTAGGCTATAATCAAATAAAGGCATATATGTTTAAGATCAGAGAGTATTTCTGAAAAGCAGTTTGCACAAGCCAAGCTAATCCTTATGGGATGTTTTTCATTTCAGGTGCACCCCTCTAAAACTAAAGGCAAGGTTTTGCTACTTGTTTTTTCACTGGAAAGGATCCAGTGGTGCTTTGCCCATTTGAATGGTTTCCGTCATGTTCTTATTTTCCTCCCCACTAACAGCTTTGTCCTAAAATAAATGTGACCTCTGAAAAGAGTCTCAGTGTGGTTATGGTCACTAAAATACAATTTCTGAGTAAGAGCCTTCTGAAATGTCTTATTCAGTCTCAATACTGAGACTGTACAATAAATCTATAAACTCTATCTCTTGGTAACCAGATTCTCTAACACCTAACTTAGCTTTGGCATTTTAGGATGCATTATTTATTTGTGTTAAATACTTTTATCTTACTTTTCTATTTAACAAGTACTCAAAGTGGCCATGGACAAATTTCTACCACACCTATAGACCACTATATGATGTTTCTCCTTTTGATCATATTTGGCCCAGCAGATTATATTTAAATATTATTAATCTCTCAACTTAGACAATCTGTATAGAATATAAATAAATTTCCTTCTCTCAGAAACTGGGATCTATTTGACACCTTTGGGATCACCATTTTCCTTAGGAAGAAAATTATCATTCATTATAATACAACCTTGTGTATTTAGCTGTGCCCTTCTTTGAAAACCAACGAACAAATGGTATTTTGAGGCTGAGGAGAATCAGAGCCAGCACCATTTTACAAAGGTCAGTGAGACCATGTAATTCTCACAAGCAAGACTATAATCACTCAGACAGGCAGCCACTTTTACCTCCAAAGGTGGGTAGGGCTGCATCCCCAAATTCTGTATTTCTACCGTCCCATTCACAGGCATGGAGGCTGATGCACTGTAGACTTCTGCCACTCCACTGCTACCTGCATTGGCCTGACCTGGCACTCCAAGGGTTCGAGGTGGTGGAGGGGGAGGCTGAGGGGGTGGAGGGGGTGGTGGGGGCTGAGAGAGGTATCCTGCTCCAGGGTGCATATTCAAGCTGCTCTAAAAACACAGAATAAAAAATTAGTCCCTCCCTTCCTTCCTTCCTTCCTTCCTTCCTTCCTTCCTTCCTTCCTTCCTTCCTTCCTTCCTTCCTTCCTTCCTTCCTTCCTCCCTCCCTCCCTCCCTCCCTCCCTCCCTCCCTCCCTCCCCCTTTCCTCCCTCCCCTCCCCTCCCCTCCTCCTCCTCCTCTTTGGTCCATGAATAGGAACAATATTTGCAATAAGGTTCTAACCTTAGTTCTTAAACCAAGATAAATTTCAATACTCATGTTTTTCTGCATACTAGTGAAATAAATCTGTGTTGATCAAGTCCATATGATTGCATATGCAAATCACAGTATTAGCTTCATCCAGTTTTAATAATATGGGGATCTTTTCCAAGAAGTAAACATATCAGCTTATTTTTTCAACATAATAATATTATTACATCAAAGAAACTGAACTATGGACCACAGAAGGTAAAAACTGCTTCAACTCAAGGTCAACCCTTGGTGATTCCATACAAATATCCATATACATTTCTTGGCAACACTATGGAAACAGTGCTGCAAAATCCTGGAAAAATATATATATTTGGTTTAAGGTATTTCCAACCCATTTTATGTGTGTGCCAACCCTGTCTCCAAACTACATTTTGCCCAGCCCTACTACACAATATTATGCATACAGTATGTGGTCATTAGACAGTAAAACATTCTTTTCCAACATATGCTTATTATTTTTTGTTTTTACAGCACATACCATTTGTCAGAGCTTGTGTGTGTTTTAAATGGCAGGGAAAAAATATTTACCTGCACAGTGGGTTGTACTGTGGACATTGGCTGATCCAGGGTTGTGAATGCAGACATGGCTGACATCAAAACCTCATCACTCACTAAGATATTCCCTTGGACTAGTGTCTGGATCAAAGGAGAGGGTGGGACAGTAATATATGTAGAGATCTGTTGGGCAAAATGGGTAAAACAAAATCTTACACTGGATATCAGGCAGAAATTTTTCAGAAAATTCTTGAGGACCTCATAGAAACAAACTAAAACAAGCTATTATTCAGTGCAACTGCTCCCTGTTGGAAATGATGTAGTAAAAATCAAAATTCTGTAAACAAACTAGTTCAGTATTAATTATGTAGCATGACATGATGGATAAAACATTGTTCAGCTGACAAATAGTCATTAAACAGGAGGAAATCCTGTGTTTTATTTCAGATACACTACAGTAGCCTTCCCAAACTTAACCTAACTAACCCCACCCATTCTAAAAGCTACACCACCATGAAATCAGCTGTCTCCACTGCCAATCCTCATCTTGATTCTACTGCCTCTGTTTCACGTCACTGCAGTCACCTAACTTCCCTGCAAGGTAATGGATGACAACCGCTAACAGGTTTTACACATACTGAAGCTGACCTTGGAATATAAGAGAAAACACTAGTATGTTTAGTATGGAGCTATACTTAGGTGCAACTGGCGACCCAGCCACAGAGAGCTCCAAGCATTCAGCATCTCTACCTGACGATTGGTGGTCTGAGCCTGTTGCACTGAGGTAATGGATGGGGTATATACACTGTTAGTAGCCAGGGAGACTGTAGCCAGTGAGGGGGCACTGCCTTGACACTGTTCCCGCTTATGAGTCATGAATGCTGGCAACGAGTTGAACTGCTTCTTACATTTCCCGCAGAGAAACACATCTTCATCATCTGAAATCAGGGAAAGAAAAATTATTTATTTAACCTGAAAGACTTCTTCTCAAGGAGATGCAGTTTCAGCAGAACAAAGCGGTAAGAAATTATTAACTGAAGAACTGTCAAGCTGTAGTTAGGAGAATGCTTAGCTTTCTCACAGCAAGTCCCATTTGAAACAAAATTTATGCTTCACAGGATAACTGCATTTCTCTGCCTATACTAACAAAAGAAACATAAACAGAGAAGGCCTTTTATGACTTGCGTTTAGCCATAGCCCAAACATGCCTCTGCAACCTTTACTCCTTCCATATTCCATGAAATTGCCTTCATCTCATTCCCACCCCACATGTGAGGTAGCCGTAAGTCATTCTTAGCTATTCTCCTATTAAAATAGAGCTTTCCCATTTAAGCAGGCAACAAATCACAGCAATTTTACCATGGGTACAATCTGATGTGCCTTACTGATCATTCAGTGACCAATCTGGAGAGAGAATGAGGGGACACATTGGCTATTTTAAGTTGATGCAGTCACAACACCTCCACTCCAGTCTCCAGGTACTACCCTTCAAATCCATTCTAGTTTGGGCAGAGAGAGAATTTGGATCTCTCATAATGGCCTCACCTTGTACACACCAGGTCTTGGAGCTGTTCCCTGGTTCAGAGACTTGGGTTTCAAAAAGAGATCAGTCCAAATATCAGGTGTCAAGCACTGGAAGAGGGGCTATACATGCAGCAGGAGGGAGACTCCCACTGCACCACAAAACTCTTCCTCCTAGCTGTCACCTAGACTTTTTAAAAACATGGTTTATCACCCAAAGAATGCTAAATCAATATTTAAAACAACCTGACATGTGGGCAGACAGCTTGCATAAGGAAGTGGGAAGAGGATCTCCTGCAACCCCCCACCGCCGCCCCATCTGTTGCTCATTAGCCAGGACAAATGGACCTCTCAGCAGCTTTGGTATAGACCATGGTATCCTCCTAGAGAGGCTGTCTAGTTAGATGCTGATATAACAGCTGACGGTTTCACCCATACATGGATGGCCATCTTCAGACAGTGGTACTAGGAGATTTTTGCTCAGCCCCAAAGCATTTCGTTCTATGTTATCCACCATGATGTTTAACTTCTATGTGAAACTGCTGACTGAAATCATCCAGAGATTTAAAATCAAATATCATTGATCATTTGAGGACAGTTCCCTCTCCTTTTTATCAAATCCAGGTGATGTAGTGGAAATACTAACTGTCATAATGGGTTAGATGAGGGCCAAGAAACTGAAGCTTACTCTTAGTGGATGGTCTTTCAGTCCAGGATACTGATATCTGGTCTGTTTTGGAAGGGCCACACTCTCCTTAAAGCACAGATATGTGAATATGTTCTGCTTGAGAGCTGTACTTCAAAAGTGGAGGGACCACTTTTTATTTTTTTTTAAGAAGGTTTAATGTAGCTTTATTATTTTTTTACTTTAAAAATAATTATTGGGAGGGGATTATAAAAGTAAACTCCCAAAGAAAGAGGAGGCGGAAGCAGCAGCCTTTTAGCTGGTGCAGGAAGAAAAGGGAGGGATGGAGGAACACAGCACGAAGAGGTTGGAGACAGCAGATGGGTGGTAAGAATCAACCTGTTTCAGAAAAGGCTACGTTCCCCTAAATGATCAAATCTGTAGACTGGAGATGTTTCTAGATCCATCTCTATAACCATAGGCTCAGGTGCACAAAATGCCTTCCATTGGCCAAAGCTGGGACAATAGCTTTGATCCTGCTAAAATACAGTCTCATATCAACAGTCCACGCTCTGTAATCTCTCATTTCGATTGCCATAACCCATTATACATTGGGTTGCCACTGAAAACCATCCAGAAACTTTAGTTATCACAAAATTCAGCAGCAAGAGTATTGACTGGAACTGGATGTTATAACCAAATTATGCCAGTTTTATGCCATCTTCACTTGGTCTCAGTTTATTTCTGATTCCAGTTCAAGAGGTAAATAAATATTAACCTCTAAGATCCTGCAAGGTATAAGACTACAGTATCTGAACAGAACTCCAACTGGTATGATTCTATATAGGATCCCTGAGTGTGGCATGTAGATTTTCAGGCGTGGGCCTTTCAGTAGTAACCCTCCAATTCTGGAATGCTCTGGAGCCTATTTTACTGTCTTCTTGACACTAGGCAATGACCTTTTTATTGTTGCATATAGTATTTATTATACTCACGTTAGCATTTGTATTACTATAAACCGCTCAGAGCCTTTTTGGAATCGAGTAACATATAAATAGCAGGAATAAATAAATAAATTTGAATTGGATGTGCTACATAGAAGTTTTTTAGTAATGTATTTGTCATTATGGTTGATTTATATACTGTCTTTGTTTTAGTATGCATTTGTTTTTAAAATATCATCTTAATGTATTGCAAACTGCCCTGGGAAAACTTTGTTCTGAGGCAGCATATGTGCCTGTTAAAAAATAAAGGTATAGGGAGAACGCAACCAAGTAAAGAGTGTTATCTTATGCTAAATGAATTTATGTTAAGGGCAGCAAATCACAATTACATCGCAAATTCATTGGCCTAATACCATTTTTTGAATAGCTAGTGAATATAAAGTGGTGTTTGAATACTGTTTCCAGGATCATATAACTGTTTGAATGCATGGGTTACAAGAACAAAGAATACACACACACACACACACACACACATTCACAAAGGTATCAAGTATTATGTGACTGCACAACACAAGGACAAACAACAAAGCAAAAGTCCCAATGAAAGACTCACCCATGGACTGAATGGAGGAAGATGTGTTGACTGTCTGTGATGATGGATCTGTAACACCTCCTTGGCCATCTAACAAGGACTGAACAGCTAGCACTGTCTGATTATCCATTCCTAAAGGGGATAGAAATGGCAGAAAATCTGTATTCCTTCCAGGGACAAAAATGTGAACAAGACTGACTGTAATACATCTATTTCAGCATATTAACTTCCATGTTATTTCCCGTTTTCTTACACTGAAGGGCTCTTTACTTACTCAAATACTTATTCAAACCAGAATAGAGTTCAAACTATTGGTTATGTTTACAACTGTCTGGTCACACACACATACACACACACAAGTACTTCTCTACCTTTTTTCTCCCTCAAAACTGCCTGTTCTTTACATTCCATTAGGCAGGCTCTTCTTTCTCTTCCTCATTCCAGGGTGGCAATCTCCAGACTCTGGGCTTTCAGGAACCTGGCCTTGCAACTCTGGAATCAGCTCTCTCTCTTTTTCTTTACCTCTGTGAAAGTTTGATGACCTTTAAAAGGGTTTTAAAGACTTTTTGACTAGTGGGTTAGTTCAAGGCCCAATTATTTTACCCTACTCTCATTTTATCTTGTATTTGTTTAACATTAATTATGGATATATGTGTGCTCTTTAGTATTGCAGGACTTTTCTTTAAATATATATGGTGGTTGTGTCTGATTTGCTGTAGTTGCAAACATCTTTACTGGTTGGTTGTTAACCTATGAATTAATTTTATCAGATGTAATTTTATAATTGTTTTGTCCTTCTTTTGATCTGTACCATATCATGTTAAAAGTGCTTAATAAATGAATGTTATTATCATACCCACTCATGTAACATTCTCATTTCAGTTTCCAAATATCAACCCTCTATTGTATCAATGGTTTTAACATTCCAACCAGAGTAAAACATTCTCATGAAGATTCCATCAATAGACATGGGAAGATTACTGTTACAGAAGCAGGTTAAATATGTTGGGTTTTTTAAAAGGACTAGAAGGTAGGGCAGTCTATAATGTGATTAATTTTAAGAACCAAAAGAAAATATCAAAATCCCATTATCTTCCCCTTTATGTGGATTTAGCCACTATTCAAAGATAAGATTTAAGCATCTTTATTTCCTGCTCCTATATACAATTAATTGCAAAACAGTAGGTTCCTGATAACAGTGTTCAGGAAGGCAATCTTCACTTTCTCCAAATAATTAACTTTAGGTTTCCTGTTATAAATATTGTCAAAACATTTTTGCAAATGTTTTGACTCTTTAACTTGCTTGCCAATTACTTTTGCAGGATAAAAAGACAGAATCTTCTTTAATATTCTACTCCCTAAATCAAAACCCATTAAAAAGGGTTCATAGGCCAGATTCCAGTCAAATCTTAACCACTACAGTTCTCTATGCTTCAGTAATGGAAGAGTTTCTATGACATTTATTAGTATATTCTGTTTACTGTGCACCAGAAATCTGTTAGAATGGACACTTTCAATTTGTGATTAGTACATTAATATTATACATTCCCATATTCTCCAGCTCTTATAACTAATGCTCATGAAAAATGAAGGAATTGTAGGCCAACACATTTGGAGAGCACCAAGCTGACAACACAATATACTAAATTGTAGATCCTTCTCAACAATACTTTTACTCTGTAATCACCTTGCATTGTTCATGGAATGGGAAGAAATGTGTTCCACACATCTTTCAATGGAAATAAACACAGGTTTATCCAATACAACTTTCATAATATTTATTACTATAGAAAATCAATTCAGGAGGAAAACAAAGAGGAGCTGCAGGAGCTTGTATTTTGTTTCTAGCTTGAGAAGCATCTATAAGAAGAGTCAATTTAGAAGTACCCTATGTCATGATTTATCTAGATGAAAAGATCAATATTACCTTCACCAGCAAGCTCCAAAATAATGGAATATCAGCTAATGTAGAACTTAACCAGAATATCTCTTCAAAGGGTAATCAGTACAATATACAAATATGAATACAATTCTGCATTAAATAAAAATAGCTTGATATTCATAAACAACCAAACAAAGAAAAATTACTACAATAAGACAGTCTTGGTCTTCCCTCTTACATCCTCCATCTCTTTCTAAAAAGTGCTAGCCTGATAGCTCTGATACCACAGAGGGCAAAGGGTCATAGGGGAGCTGAAACTGTTTACTGTACAGTAGTTTTCCTAGAATTCCAATGTATGGAGGCTAGTTACCTACATTCAGAAGGCTTTGTTTAGATACTATAAAATGAATAAATTAGAAACTAATTTCATATTCTTTTATTAGTGCAAAGGTTGCCAGGTACTAACTCTACAGATTGATTACATTAAGCATGTGTCATTGGATCAGGGTATATACAAAAGAAGAACAGAGTAAATGTTATACTATCTACAGGACTGCTGTTGAAAATAACATCCTTATGGCAGATACTCCTTCTCACCATAGCATTTGGGAACATTCAGTGTACGACTCAGTATCATTACACAGCATGTTTTCCAATTCCTACAGCACCACCATGTAAATATGGTTTGCCACAACGTGAGCATACTGAAATGATTACAAGGGGGACAACTTTCCAAAGGGATTCAGTTTTGATACCCTATCTAATAATGGGTATTAGAATCCTTTCAGCAGATCATTTCTGCACATATGGATCTCCTTCAGAAACAGAAAGCACTACTTTAAATAAATATAAATTACTTTCTGTCTGTCCTTGCTATGAAGAGTGAAACACCATTATGTAATTGGTGGAGCAGCTGCTATAACCATTCTAGCCTCCTTGTCGAAAAGATTAGGAAGCTAGAAAAGGGCAAATAACAACAACACAAAGATACAAATCTAATTGTCAACCATTTCTCCTAGGTAAATATGTATAGGATTATCATCTCAAATTATTAAATGTTTTGTGCATTATAAAAAGAAAATCTTTAAAAAAAAAACCAGGAAGGATGACCAAGGAGGAAAATGAAATGAATACTTGTAAAGCAGGCTTTTTCCCCTTCTGCAATAATCTTAAAACTATAGAAGCTACATTTAATGACGTTGATCAGCATTAAATCCAGGTCTTTCTTCATACGATGGACGGTTTTACATACAATGGACAGTTACACTAAGACACGGTTTATGAAGTGGTTGGCTTTATACATCATACTGAGCCAAAGCTAAACAAACAACAATATTACTTAACACAATATTACTTACCACAATGTGAGAACCTAATAACATAATTAACAAGTAGAATGCCAAGATATGAAAATATCTAATGGCTTTTAAAATGAATTAAACCAATCTTCCCCAACATATCCTCCCTGATTATCCCTAGTCAGTCCATTACATTGCTGGGGATAAAAGAAATATCAAGATGACACTAAGAGATTAGGAAAGGCTGGATTAGATCAAACTAGAAAGTAATGTTCAAATACATACTCCTTTTTACAATGAGGTAGAGATGGCTATTGTTTCACTGTCTGCTTATGAACCAACAGGCATTGATCATGAGTGTCCACAGATGGGACAAATGACAAAATGTGACCATGTTTTTACACAAAACCTGCAATTTATTTCATAATTATAGTTTGCCATGGACACCACTGGCAGCTGTAACTAAAAGCAGAATGTGAAGCTTAGACAGAATTTCTTCTTATCCAGCAAGGGAATCACAATGTTTTGGTTTTCATTTTTATTAAGATCAAATTCATTGATAACATAAGCCAGCTAAGAACCATTATTTTTTCAGTCTTTGGGTCAATTGAAAACTTAAATGCATTTAAGTCACTACTATAATATATATTGAAACTGCAAATTAGCCAGTAAGATCACACTTCAAGATAAAAACAGGAAAGGACAGCAGTACTAATCCAGATTCCATTCCTTCCGCCCTCCTCCTCCTCCACCTTCATAATCTGTAGTAATTCTCCATACACAAGGCAAAATAAACTATCTGTCTAGGCATGTAGGCTGTTTCTCACCACCTCCAATAAAAACATCTTGATCACAGCGTTAGTACAAATGTTATGTATGCATTTGAATTACACTAAATAGTTTTCCAGAATGAAACTGTATTTGGGTTAACTAAAGTAGCAAAGGAACTGTAAATTCATAGGTAAGTCATATGTGATATATGCAAGTTTTCAAGTGAGTTGTCACAGTACTTTACAAATTGCTTGAAGTACATGTGATTTACTCAGTTTTTCTAAATCCTAGAATATACCAAACATATCATTATCAGTTATTTGTGACCCCTAAACAAAAGGTGAAGACTCTGAAAACAAGGAACCTCAGTTATTTTCCTCTCTACCAAATAAAGAGCTTTGTGCAAACATCATACATATGTATTATATCTTAGTGCCATATAGAAAAGTTCTGTGTTTTTTCCACCAATTGGCCTTCAATTTGATCAAAGGGAATTTACCACCGACATTTCTTTTAAAAGAGGAGATGGTTGGTGGAAGCTGGTGGAAACAGCAATCTTTGCTACCTCAAACAACAAAGTAAA
This sequence comes from Python bivittatus, assembly GCF_059951505.1. Lineage (NCBI taxonomy): Eukaryota > Metazoa > Chordata > Lepidosauria > Squamata > Pythonidae > Python > Python bivittatus. The sequence continues at coordinate 75,504,806 of NW_028277098.1, read as the reverse complement.
CTCAGAGGGAGAAAATCAAAATAAACCCTCAGGTATCCTGAGAATTGGGTAGAAAAAAATCCCAGAAACCTCTTTTAAAAGGAAGAATTTTTTTAAGAAATCATAAGGCAGATTTTGAAACAGCTTGAGGATATCTTGTGCCCAGTATCATTACTGGGGCTATGCTAATCCTCAAAGATGCATCTGGCACTTACTGAAGACACAAGATTTCCAATAAAGTGAAGCAGCACATTTCAATTCTTAGATTGGAGGTGTCGAGGTAACACGTCTTGTTTTTTCAAGTTGAGGCAGGCCTCAAATCAAATTGTTACTTCAGTAAAGCTCCGAGCAGGTCTACAAAACAAGACTGCTTTGCATAGGCCTAATCATTGTTTGGAAGTAGGTACTGATTTATCCTTTGGTATTAATTTAATCAATGGTCTGTGTCAGGTTTCGCTATGCAGAACATGGAACAAACAACTTTCGAACCTAAATGCAACAAGGAGTTTCCATAGGCCAGAGTATGGGAACCAGTAGTTCTTTCTAAGACAGTGCTGAAGGGCTTTCAGTTTGGCACACTTTTCTGAAAGACTTGTGATATGACAGCTCACCAACAACTGTTTCACTACTGTGATATCACATACCATATCAAGCTATAAAAAATACAGGCCAATGGCTGAGTTCACTTGTCACACCAGACTAAATATTTATCTGGCTTATGTTTTAATGGTCTGGGCATTATGGCCTAGTAAACAAACAATAATGAAAGGAAATCACTGTTTAGCACAACATACAAAGTTTCTTCCAGGTAAACATCATACAATTGCTGTTTTAGCGTACTTTCACAAGACAGAATAAGTTTCATAAATTATGCTAAACTGTAGATGCCACTGTGGTCAAGTTCACTACAGCACAAACTTCAGTGGCTGCATTCACAGAACAGTGGAAACTGAACCTAAACTAACCACATTAGTGGTTACTGAGATGTGTAAACCAAGCCACCATCAATGGAAGTTCTTTTAAACTAAATAACTTGTATGAGTAGGCAGGGTGCTACACTAAATAGATTGCTGATCTAATTCATCACGGATTTTTCTTCTTAAACATTCGTTTTTTACAAGAGCAGGTCTCGGAGTTTGAGACGAACAAACGGACAAGACTTCATCAGTTACGGGGAGATGTAATTTGCAACCAGTGAACACTCTCAATTTGAGCCGCCACTGCAGGTAACTGCATCTGCATTTGTAAAAAAATAACCTTAGCGGCAGCGCTACGCAAATCTACGTGCCCAGACTTTAATGTCACACCAATAAGTACGATGCAATTTTAATTCTTCCAGGGAATGTTACACAAGCTGCATTATTCAAGAACTCAGAAAGGCACCCTTAGAGGTAAACGGGACTCTTACGGAGAAAAAAATTAAGCAACAATTGCCCTTTGAGAGGAGCTTGCAGAAGCGGAGGTAGCAATGACCAAGCCACCCTCCCCTCTCGGTTTGAGAACAATCTTCTAGCAGGACCCGAGCTGCCTGCCTGCTTTCCGCCCCCTGCCAAGATTTGGCTCCTCCGGAGCTTATCGGGCGAAAAAAACCCGCGCCTGCAGACCGCCGGACGGTGCGGCTAGTCCTCCGAGACAGACACCTAACCAGCGGCTGTTCCAGGAACCCTCCCTCAGCCCCAGAGATGGCTTAGGGCGGCCCCGCCGCCTTCTCAGCCCCCGTCCCATCCGCAGCGGCGGGAGGGAGGCACCCAGCGTGGAACAGCCGCGCCTTTTTTTTTTTTTAAATAGACTCCCCGACGCGAGGCCTCAACCCGCCCGGCTCCCCGAGATATACCTTCCAGCGCCTCGAATATCGCCTGCGCCATCTTGGAGCTGAGGCAGCCACGGCACAGCAACCTAAACGGGCATTGTGGGAAGACGAGGGAGGGACGCTCCGCCGCTAGGGGGAGCGCGAGGCGACGAGGTGGGGAGGGGAGGCTGGCTCAGGGAATAGCCTTGCTGTGGGGCAGCCGGTGCCTAGCTGGAAGGGGCGGAGCCTCCCGGCCGTATCTTAGCGAGGTGTCTTTTTGGTGGGGTGTCCCGCTTTGTCACTCGGTTTAAGAGTGGGGGAGGAAAGAACCGAAATTATCTTTTAATTCGACTAGTAGAAATCCCAGAGTTTCTTCAGGAACTCGTGAGATTTGCCTATGGCAAAAAGAGTAGAGGGAAAACAATGTACTTTGAGAGCTGAGTTTGGGGACAACCTTGTTCTTTGCCCCTGTGTGCAAGAGAAAAAGTTGCATCTGTGATATTGCCCACCAACATCAAACTTCATTTCAGACTGACTTTGAACAGCAGATCTCACGTCTGGACCATCTGTTCAGATTTTGGGGACTTCTGTGCCTCTCCATCCATCTCTCCTTTTTGCAACATCGTGCCTGACCCATACATTTGGAGAACCTGAATGTTTCCGTGATGCTTTGTTGTCCGCCGCCCGGAGTCCCCTGTGGTGAGATGGGTGGCTATATAAATTGGTTTAATAAATAAATGTTTTGTGCCTTTTTTATTGGTCCCAATAAAGGCATTATCCAACTATGGATTCGGAAGTGCATTCAGCTGGACTTATGTGCAGCCTAAAGGCTATTGCAGCAGAAGATAATATAAGGCATGTCTGTTTTGTTAATTAATGTTCAGATTTAGCCACCAAAGGCAGGTGTGGGATAATGGAGTTGTGTTGCCACTTTCTGCCTGACTTCTGCCTTTTAAGGAATCAGACTCCCCTGACATTAAGCCCCAACCAAAACCAATGAGACTATAATTATGGGAGTAATTTTCTGAGAGCACCCAGAACATGTTCTCAAAATATCAGATATGATCACCATCCCCCCAAAATTGCCTACTTCTCAGTTATGGAGCCCATGATGTGACAGAACCGCTTTAGGAAAATGTTCCACGTGAAGAATGTTAATAATACCATATGCAACCTCTACAGTGGCATCTGTAGGAAGGGAGCCAGCTTTGAAAAGAAATCCAAGTATTAAGGAGCAACGGAGAAACCACCTCTGCAAATAACATTGATGAAAATCAGAAGGCAGGCTGACTCCCTCCCAGAAATGGAAATACATCCTATAGAAGCAAAGACTATATTTTGATGTTGCAGCTGGTATCACTTATACTAGATCAAGACGTATTGAGCCAGCAGGAACTGTTAACAAATACTCTTGTGATCTTTCAGAGGGCAGGCATGATCATTTCTCCACTTAAATCCATAAGGTAATTCAGCCTTATGACCAAGAGACCCTATGAAGTTCAGTGAAACTGTCTACGCTCTACGAACAAAAATCCTTGGCCATAGAATTCTGAGATAAAAATAGAGATAGAGAGGGGTGTGCATATATATATTTATTTATTATCATTTATTACTTTGATTTATATGCTGCCTACTCTCTCAATTCTAGTCATATCAGAGCCATAAGAACTTGGACTGCTAGGTCTGTTCTGCCATGACTAGGTCATCTTCCATTTCGTCCAGTCTATGCTCCCTTCATTTTTTTTCCTCCAGCCTTTCTATTCTGTTTCTCTTCACCATCCCCAATTGTAAGACAAGATGGTGAGGGGAGATTCTATTCTTGGTAATCTTCACTAAAGCACAAAATGGCTTAAATAATTAGAACCACTTGCATCAGTGATGTGGTGTTGTTGAAAGCAATATGGAAAAAGAGGTAACCAACCCTTTTGTTCCTATAGAAACCCAATGTCCAAGAAAGCTGTGTGTCAGATAGAAGAATAGTGAAAGTAGCTCACCCCCTCAGCATATTTCCATTATAGCACTAGCACAGTTGCATGCAAAAGTTTAGGCACCCCTGGTCAAATGGTGCACGGCCATCAAGGAGGGGTCAAAAAAGTCAAGATGGCAGTTGTGACCTTGTGATTGAAGCCTTGCTTCTTTTTTACATACATACATACATACACAATAGGAATTTTCCATCTGGAACTACTAGGATGATGTGATTGGTTCTCCTTAAGGCTTGGCCATTGACCTCATAACTTCCTTAGTCATAATGTTGATGATAGATACTAGATACCAATTTTGTACTTTGTGCAATATATCAAAACAGATTAAAGTTAAGTACTTAGAGTTTACATACTTTGCACTTAAAATCAACAGAAAATGGAAACTAGTTAAGTGACCAACCTCAGTATCATCTCTTCAACTCTTTCGGCTTTAGCATTATTTTCCTCTGATGTTCTCTCATGTCTGTATTGGAGATTCAAAATAAGTATCTCAATATTACTGTATTTGTATAGTGGTAGGGCTGTGTCTACAAACGAAAGAACAATGCCTTTGCAATATCAAAAGATTTAACTGGGGCATGGACCACCACTGGAAATAAGGTATGTATAAATTTCCGTTTAAAATATAACTGACATCCTTCATGCATATCTATCAACGGATTTATATCTGACTTGAATCATAACTTACTCCAAAATAAATGTGGCTTATTTCAACTGGACTTCATTGAAAAGTATAAACAACACATTCTTGACTTCTTTTATTGGACAGCTTCACTCATTCTGCTAAGTCATGGTTTGTTTTACTATGGTTATTGAATAAACAACGCTTGACTGAGTTCACAGATCATTCCAAGCCCAAACTAAGCAAACTCTGTTATGGCTCAGCATGATGTATAAACCCAACCTAGATATTCTACTTGCAGTTTTGTACAAACTGTATCTCTAACATTGGAGTTCATGTCCCAGTCTGGCTATTAACACTTTTCATAGTTTTCTGTCAGAGATAGTGTTAAACTTTGAAACTTAATTATTTTGATATGAGATATTGTGATAATGAAACAATTTCAAATTATAACATTTAAATATACATGTAAACATGAACAATTGCATTATAGGATACTAGAAACAGAAAGTTGCCGTTCTCAAAAATACTAGACAGAACACACAAAAGCATACTCACCATTAACACTTCTCATTTTCACTGTCATAAAACTTACATATCTATTCTGTCAGTGATTGATGATCTCCTGAATCAGAACATTTTAACATTTTCTTTCCATACCTCTATAAAGAACTTTGTGCAATTCCTCTGCCTCATCCATTGAATTTTAGGCAAGATCTAAATAATGTGTTGAAATTGTAACCCTTTTATATTTTCACATTACTTCCTCTGTTTTATCAGAAAGCAAGGAATAGCTGAATAATGCCTTTTGACTGATAGTCAAGACTGCTAAAAGACTTTTTATCAGACTGACAAATTTATAAACTAATAGTGATTAATCCACTGGAGGGCACTCCAAACCTGGAAGGGATTTAGGATCTCACTCCACCCTCTGTTAGAACACATTTTGCTTGAAAGTCTTTCTCAAGCCAACATTAAAGACTTGCACTTGTTCTTGTTCCACTCAGAGAAGCTGTTTCGGCTTGAGTAGCCGGGAGAGGAAAGAGTTATAATTACGGTACATTTTTCTTTCTCTATGACTTAAGTCCGCTCGCGCGCTTATCAAACTAGAGCGGAACTAAAGTTCACGGGTTGGCTTTCCGCCGGGACATTATTTCCTGAAGCTCTGTTTCCAAGCCTTTTGTGTTCCAGGCAAATCATTTCTTCGGGTTGAGCGGCTGCTGGGATCGCGAGTGTCAACTTTGAGGCCATGGGTGACGAGACGATACTCAAGACTTTGCTCTATACCGTCAATTCCCTCTTGCAGCAGCGGAGACACCAGGCTGCGCTGGCGGTACTCAAGGGCTTCCGCAACGGAGCGGTGTAAGTTTGGGCTGGGGACCCTGTTTCTTCCGCGTTTCTGCCCCGAAACTAGCGCCAAAGAATCCTCTTGGCGACCACGGGCGAGCATTTACTAAGCATTTACGAAGCTGAGCGGGCATTTTACTAAGAATTTGGTGGGAGGAAACAGATTTGCGCTTGACCGCTCTCGGCTGGGGCCTCTCTGACTTTCTTTACAGCTCCCGCTTTGGGGGGTGCTGCAATAGATTGCCTCGTAGTGTCTGCTTGGTGAGAGAATAATAGCAGCTGAACCCTTTTTGCTGGTTTGTTTTGTTTTATTGGTTTAAGTGGCGTTCTGAGTGTGCGGTCATAAGATCTCAGTCTAATGACAAGTTCTCCCACTCTTCTGGAAATAGCAGCTTTTCAAATTGTAGATGCAACTAGGTTGAATGACAGATCAGACTGTCAGCCCTGGCTGGTTCTGATTACTAAGCCCTATTTAGATATCAATAAGTTTGCTTCTTATGTTTGATCTGCATTTCACTTGAGGTGGTACCAAAATTCTCATGGTTGTCCTCAAAGAAGTATTACCGAAGAAGCAATAATATGTCTGCTACTAGATTGAGTTTCCATTTCTTTTTAGAATATCAATACAGGACAGTATTTGTTCAGCATATACTGTATTACGCTAAAACACTTAATGTAAAACCATACATAAGCCTACAGAACAGCGGTGGGCTTAGCTAATGCCTTCTAATGTCTGGGTATGCCTGGATTTCATTTTTAATCATTTAGACTTGATGCTTGCTGCTAAATCTGTTTTTGTTTTCCCCTTGTGGATATCTCCAAAATCCATTCATTCAGCTGTCCATATAATAAACCCATTGTTATTCTATACATTGTTTAGTAATTACCTATCAGCATTTTGGCTAGATATTTTAAAATCATCTCTGGTGTTAAAATAAGTTTTCTTTTCTACTACTGGGTACTTCTAAACAAACTAGCCTTACTCTTTAGTTCTCTTATGGACTGTTCTTGCCACTTTCATATTTGCAAAATATTAGGTATCATTTTCCCAATGATAATAATAAATGAGTATTCAAAGCTGTGAAAAGTGAGCAAGAGGTTTCAGAACATCAAAAATGTTGTAATAGTGATACTTTAAAGCTGAGTGTTCAGATTTGTGTACCATGTTAGGCAAACATGATAATCCTCCAAGTGCAGAACAAACCCAACTGATTTATGCAACTTATATCCCTATGTACATGCCAGAGGAGTTGAGAAAGATACTGATTTGTCATCCAAGAACTGTATCCCCACATTCTGCTGTTTTCAACTTACATAAATCAATAATTGCATTCAAAAGCATATTAAAACATTATTTTACAGACCTTTGTATGCATTTTATTTATTTTTGGCAGTTATGGAGTGAAAATCCGCGCCCCTCATGCTTTGGTAATGACATTTCTCTTCAAAAGTGGAAGGTAAATTTCTCAGAGTGTCTCTCTTTGTCACTTATAAAATAAAGCCATAGGAGTTCAAGAAGCCTACCTTTTTGTGTGTATCCTTTTTTTAAAAAAAAGTCTTTTGAGCATGTTGTGATTTCTTCTCTGCATGCTTTCCAGTTCTTTGTGTATGTTTTTCACTGAATTGAATATATTAGAATAGAGGGAGAGCTGAAAAGGAGGTTGTCTTGTATTGGATTAATAATATTCTTTTCCCTTTTTTACTTAAATAAAACTACCAATAATATGCTATCTTATGGATATTTACCCGTAGAGACAAAATTTTGTAGGAACTGAAGGTGGGATTATGATAGCAATACAACAACATAATTCTGCATATGTATTCACAAGCAAGTCCCACTATGTCCAATGCAATTTAGGCAGCCAACCTATACGCTAACCTATCTTAACATAGAAGTAACATCGCAATCCTATCCATTGTTTAATGTGGTTGTGTAGTTGAAGACTCATTAATTTAGAGGTATTCTCCTGATTAAATATACATAGGATTCAGCTAGTAGCTATCAGTAGAATTACCTTCTTTGGGATTTTTAATTATGAAAAAGCAGGATGAAAATGTTGATAAAGAAATGCATACATCAGCCAAAATATTGCAAAATAAATGGACAACAGGGCAGTATTCAGAAACCAACAAAAATACCCTTTAATTTCTTAAGTCACATTTAAAATGGCTATCTCTGAAAATAAGAAACTTTAAAAGGAGTTTCAGAATGCAATCACTGATTTACAACTTAAAAATAAATGTAGTTCTATTAGCTGTGGCCTGAACTGAGCCAATTTGGTATATTAGTTAAGGTGCTTGTCTAGAAACCAGGAGACTATGTGTTCTAGGCCTCCCTTAGGCATGAAACATGGCTGGCTGACCTTGGGCCAGTCTCTCTCTCTCAGCCCAACCAACCTCACAGAGTGGTTGTTATGGGGAAAATAGGAGGCAAGTGTATTAAGCATGTTTACCGGTTGAGTTGACTAAAAAATATATATGTAAAAAAAAAAGTGGGATAAAAATATAACAACAACAGCAGCAGCAGCAGCAGTTATGTAGCTTACCAATGTGAGGATGTTTTATTATTCCCAACAGTGCTTTGTGAATAATTTTAACAACACACTCATGTAAGATTTAACATAACTGCCACTCTTTGCATTTTAATTCCCCACTCCACACAGAACTATAAATGTTTTTAAAAGTGCCACAAACTGCAGAATTTATTAACATTTGACTATATCTCTACATTGACTAGAAAACATATTCATGCCCACATCAGTGTCATTAGAAAGAGTTTGGGTTGTATGGCTTTAGATCACTGCTACTTTCTAAAGCACATAATATTATGTGTAATAACTGTTGTTTCTTCTCTACAGCCTAATGGAGAAATTGAAAGCAATTGTTCAAGCCACCTACATTCATTCCAAAAATCTGGCCTGTTTTGTATTCACTTATAAGGGTTTGATGGCTGTGCAGTCACGAATGCAGGGAAAGAAGATTCCATTTCAGTCTTTCCTGGCAGCCTGCATTGCGGGCTGGTTGTTGTTTGGGGAAAATAATAATATTAACAGCCAGGTAAGCAACTGTGTTGTTTGTGTTAGATGTATGGTTCTATTTGATCTAATGAAAAGTGAGTTAAGTAAATTAGGGAACCAAATTGTTCTATCACATTCTTCCATTATTAATTTCTTTATACGTACCTCAGGTACAACACATGGGGTAGTAAATTTAACTGCAACACAATTCTTCTGCATCTTTCTTTCACTCTAGCAAACTATAAGAAAGGGATTGATGATGATGATGACGATGATGATGATAATAATAATAATAATTATAATTATTATTTATTAAACTTGTATGCTACCCAACTCTCAACTACTCTGGGCGGCTCATAGCAATCAAATTACAATAAAATCAGTAAAAGATAAAAGATAAAGATAAAAGGCAGCAATTGGAATGAGGCAAGGAGTCTCGCTCTCCCTTGCCAAAAGCCCGCGTGAAGAGCCAGGTTTTCACAGCTCTTCTAAACAACAGCAGAGTGTGGGCCATCCGGATCTCAGGGAGAACCCTGCTCCAGAGGGCAGGCACTGCTCCAGAGGATCTTGCTACAATACTATCTATTTGCTCACTATCACTCAAGGAAGCTTTTAACAAAATATAAGTATTGTTATTCAAATGGGAAACCCATCTAGATAAGCATATTTCTTCCAGGATTAAAAACTTTTCTTTGAAAAGTTACAACTGATGTTTCACAGTGGTAGATAATTGTGGCAGAAGAATGCCTATTCATGTTGATTTTTCACTGTAGAATAAAAAAAAAAAAAGAAATTCCAGGTATAATTTGGATGCTCTTTAGGAGATGTACTTTGTTTTGAAATCAGTCTTCTTGCAACTGGGAAAGGGTTGCATTTACAGCTGATTTTTCTAGCACTAGATTTGGGAATAGATGTAAATTGTTGCTCAACCAAATTAAAATCCAAGGAAGCTGGTTAAAATTAGAGTGATTTCAGTATGAAAGAACTTGATGATCTCCTAAACTGAGAGTTGTTTCAAGTAATCTCGTTTCTTGATATGTTTATTGCCTAATTTTAATTGATTTTTTTCCCTGTACAGATAAATATGTATTTATTATCTCGTATCCTGTTTGGCTTGTCTCGATTGGCAGTGGAGAAAGGTTATATCCCACAGCCCAAACAAGATCCCTTCCCACTTTTTGCTGCTGTGGTTTGGGGGATTGTTCTTTGGCTCTTTGAGTATCACCGGCACACTCTACAACCATCACTACAATCATCCATGACCTACCTGTATGATGACAGTAATGTTTGGCATGATATTTCTGACTTCCTTGTATATAACAAAAGACCTACTACCAAATAATCCTGACAACGATTTGGATAATGACACATTCCAATGGTAGTTAAAAAGACGTATATCTGAACATCCTTTACTGAATGTTTACTTGTATTAACATTGGATATGAATGTCTACTTGAAGTCTATCCACAATGTTTGGTGTAGATTGCTTATTTCTACTGATTAGAGCTTGAAAAGGGGGCATTTTATAAGCAAAATGGTTTGTTCCTCTTTTCTGCAAGACACCCAGTTTCCCTTTCTATGCTAACAGCTGAGGAAAATATAAAAATGTAAATGCATTGTTTTAAAATCAAGAAAAATACATTGAATATATAAAGTTAAAGTATCAGATGATATGAGTAACTTTTCTGCAATTTATGTGCACAAAGTCACCTACAATTTCCTTAGTAAGCAACAAATGAAATAACTAAATTCTCTGCATGGTGGATATCATTTGACAATGATCTTGGTCTGCAAATACGGTACTTCCGTTTTGTTTATCCATGCCTCTTTCCTAGATTATAAGGGCAGATAACAGCATCAAGCCAATTTTAAAGGTTTTTTTTTTTTAATTAATAGGCTCGTTTTTAATCCAATTACATAAATATGACACAGGAATTGGTTTTGGTTTTTTTTAAGTACACCATCTTACAAAACACTTAAGATTTGGTAACTTACAAACAGATGAAAGTAAGGTCTTGTTTCTTGGGATCATAAAACAAAAGAAGAAAGTAGATAGCAGGGTGAACATAGGAGTGCTGTCAAACAGGTTAATCTTGCAATATCCTGCATTATGGTGGGGGGAAGAAAGGGGTAAATACCAAAAAAACTTTTCCTTGATTGAAACTCTTCCAGATGGAAAATAACGCAACCATACATAGCTAGAACTATTGTTGCAGTTGTCATGGTCTGATCATAGAGCCAACAGGTAGACTTTTGTTTAGCAATCTACCAAAAGTGCCAAATGACTACTAGATTTTATCTCATTGTTTTATTAATGAATGCAGATAACTGTGGATTGCATTTTTTGAAATATTTATAATCTAATCATGTGGACTGGCTAAAACAGGTTTTCCTTGGTCCAGTGTTGGACAGATGTACAGAAAAAGAAATGTGGATTTCTTATTTTAAAAGAACAAGAAATGGGACTTATAGATGAAATGGAGGATCTTGCAAAATTAATTTTCATAGAAAACTTAGATCTTCCTAAAATGTTAATTTTTTTTTAATTTCATCTTTTTATATCAGCATGAATACTACACTGGGTCACCTCATGCATACAAACACACACACACACACTATTGCTTCTACTACTACTAAAGAGGTATGGTTTATGAATTAAAATGTCTGTTATCCTAATCTCATTTTAGAATAGTCTTTTTCAATACAATGAATCTATAATGAAGATTCTGTGTCTAAACTCAAATACTTGAAGCAGCTCTTTTTAGTTGGAGGAAGCAAATGTACTTTTGTATGTGCTGGAGGGTTAATTGAAACAAGATGGTTAATAGGAAAACTCTGGTTAAAAATAAAACAAGACTGATCATAAAGCACTTAAAATTTTAGTGTATTGGTTAGGCTGTTGTCACTGAATTCCAATTTATCATTGTAAACTTGCTAATGGTGATTAATATAATATATTTGAGAGCCAATGAAGTTTCGTATTTAATTTATAGGACTATAACATTGCTGTGGTTTGGTAATTGTTTTATCATATCTGTATTTAGTTTCCTTGTTTGATATATATATTATCTTGTACCAAGTGTCTGTTCTCATCAGATTATCTGTGGAAATCTGTTTTATTTTCTCCTTTCTGAATTCCTCCAATACAAATATTTGAAAGCCATCATGGCCACCCTACCAAAGTTGCTGTCACATCATGTTATATGTTCAAAGGAATAAATACCAATCAGCTTCTGAATATTGATAATTTAGGCAACATCTGTCCTAACCTTTTATTGGTTCTCTTCTCATATGATTGCTTTCATGCAGTGACACCTCCTGCTGCCTTCTCCCTAAACAATAGGCAGTATTTCTTCTAAAAGTTGAAGAATCTGCATATTTTTAACTAGTACTGCAAATATATTTTGGGGTTTTCTGTGTTTCTTTTGGGCTCCAGTCATCAAGCTGTAATATTAAGCTTTTTTTTTTTTTTTTTTAGCATAGTGTCTGAACTCACAAAGCACAGGACTGTAAAACAAATCATATGTGATCACTCCACTGTTCCTATAGCTTACAGATGAGGTCGAATCCCTTCTGCCACTAATGTGACTGAACAATGCTGGTGTGTGCTAGGGAAGTGAACTAGAAGTAATGGGTCGGTCCAAAGACTCTTGGATACATAAGTTCCATTCCTCACTCTTTCAAATTGTATTGTTTAGCAAGCTAAGTATTCTGTTTGGTTTTCATGCTAATAAGAAAGAAACACAAAAAGAATAAGGCGACCGTTTGAAAATCCAGCTCCCAGGCAGCCGGTCCCATCAAAATTAACCAAGTACCAACTATCTCAGCCCTTAAGATCAAAACAGATGTATATGTGAATTGTGTTAAAAGCAGCTCAGCAGAGGCTTTACACTGAGAACTTTTTAACAGATCTTGATTCCTGATCTGAGAAAATAGTCATCCTTACTTAATATGCCATGACTTTCTTTACTGTATCTATACTATATAAATTGAATATATTATCTATGCTATATAAACTGAATGAAATAAATAAATCTAGAAATGCTGTAGAGGCAACTTTTTAAAAAATAACAGAGGAAATGAGGAAGATTGAAATAAGTCACTCTCCCAATTTCAATAGGAAAGTACAATGACTTACATAATTCAAAGGTAGTCCACAATAAGGCTTTCCCCTATCAATTTTTACTCTTAATTATTTATAAACACTGTTTAACATAAGCTTCTTAACAGGTTTGTGGATCTTGAAGGATGATCCACAGTGTCTCAAATAGCATTAACTAATGGAACAAATCATTTAACAGAACAAAGAGCTTATGAGTGCTTTTTGTTAATACAGGAACTTTCATGTGGATGAACTTTTTCCTTATAGTTTGTTCTTTTTCAGACCCTTCACATTGGCAACAGAAAATGGCCACTTCACACATATTCCTGAATTTAGAGACATTTTGGAAAATATCCATGTTGTTTTTATGATAACCGGAAACCTCTCTGTTCTATTTTTGCTCCCTGGCCTCATATGGGTAAGCTATCATATGCAAAATTAGTTTTAAAAAATAATTTCCAATACAGGCTTTTATTTTTTAGACTGTTGTAAACTAACCACATTTTTGTGCATTAGAAATATTAATGGCAACTAGACAACCCTGTGACCCATTGGGTCATCCTTTGAGAGAAAGGTAGTACAGTCTGATGTGACCAGAATGAATATTAACTTTTGGGCTGACTATATTTTTTTTTACCCCAGTGCTGGATGATTCTGTGATCATCTAAGAGTGTATATCATAAATAGAAAAATAATTCTAGTGGCAAATGAACTTCAATAATAAGTCAATATTTACTTACCTAAACAGATAAAGAGAATGAGCACAGGCAGGCAAAAAAGCAGTGGGAGCGGGAGCGACTTCTGACTTCCTGCCGGCTTCCCCATTGACTTTACTTGTGGGAAGCTGGCAGGGAGCGTCGGAAATCCCGATCGCGTGACTGCAGGGACATTGCAACGGCCACAACTTTGTGAATAAAACTGATCTGAACATTGTGGAAATTTCAATTCCACAGAAGTAATGCGTCTTGGATTTTTTACGCATTCTTTAAGTCAGCGGATTTTAGTACCTTGATTCAAAAATTGTTGCAATATAATGCACCGTTTGGGCTAACTTGAGGGAACAAACAGATAAACACAATGAGAGTTTTAGTAACATATAGACCCGATAACTGCCTATCCTTAAATGGTTTACAGAACAGATTATCTTTTTGAAGTATGTGAGATATCTGTGGTGTTACATAGTTATTCTTTGCCTACCTTGCAGTAAAACAGACTGATCATATTTTATGCTCAAATGCATTTAAAAAAAAAATTGGCTGTAAAAAGATACTCACTGATTATGAGTCCTGGCTGAACTCTTTTCTCTCAAGCCAAACCTTTTTAAAGCTGTAGAGGTCATCTAAATGATTCATCCTTAAACAGTAATGCCATGGGCACCACACACCCATATGGGAATGTAACAGCATTCATTTGGCTTGCTGAGTTCATGCAGTCAAGCTCATTTTGATAGTTTAACTGAAATCCTATTATTTGGAAATGTGTGGGCTTTTACATAAAAGATGATGAATATCTGGAGAATCAGAAGTTTCGGAAGGTAATAGAATTAGCAACTGCAGCAGACTGAAAATCTGACAATTGGGGGGGAGCAATCCTTGATTTATTAAAACATATATTTAAAATAACATTTAATGTTATATTCATGCATCATGCTATATAAAATGTGGCTTGTTTGGTTTCAGTTTAGTGCAGTGTGAACCTGGCACATGGTCTAATGCAATGTGTAAACCAGCTAGTGACTTGCTCAGTTTACTTAAGAAGAAAGACTTAATGTACTTTTAACCAATGTAATAGAACAATAAGTAATAATTAAATAGGTACCTTTATTTGATATCAGAGCAGTGTAAATTAAATATAACTTATTTAAGTTTTTTTCTGTACAATCCATGTTTATTGCTATGTTTTAACTGTTATTTTATAGGATGAACAACCTGCAGTTTACAGATTCATGTAAGAAGCTTGAAAGCAATACACATTATGCACCACATTATGGTATAGGAGTTTGCAAATGTAGAAAACCAGCTCAGGTTGAATCTCTGCAACCTGATTTTCAAAAAAACTTTTGAGAGTTGAACAGAAAAGGAGATTTCAAAAAAGATTAGATTCATTTTTAAAATGAAGTTTTTTGGTGTCATATGAAAATTCTACAATACCTTAAACTTTTTATATTAAAGACACTTGAACAAGATCCTTACTGTGTAATTTTGTAATGTGAATATCAGTTGTGATTTAGCATCTGCTGCCTTCATTAAAATGATATAAAGAGCAGTTAAATGTCCACATTAGAAGCAGCTGTCCTGCCTACAACTCTGCTTGTAATATAGCCTCCCACACTGGCCATACTATCTACCTCTATTCTAAATGACTGAAGCTGTCAATTATATTTGCTTTAATGTACAATTTTATACACTGTTTTTCTCCTAGCATTCAAGGCAGTTTACAAACATAGCACACTAAGTTAACATCAGGAATGGAAATATGAAATATAAAAATACAAAGAAAACCTGCTAATTAGCTAAAGGCAGTCCTGTCACCATTAGTGTATGAAGACATGTTGTAAAGCCCCCACCTCCATTCAACTGGGGTAGGGATCCTTGACATTCATTCCCTAAAATAATGCAGGGGGTGGGGGGGTAATTTTTTCAGAACAGATGATCCTGTAATTACAGTACTCAGGAGTTGACTCTGGTTTCCAAATAGTCTCCAAAGGCAGCCCTATGTAGAACATATTGCAGTGGTCTATTTTAGAGGTGTAAGGGCATAGGCAATTGTTCCCTGGGCCTCCCATTCTGAAAAGTCCCTAAATGGATATGCCAGTCAAAGCAAGACTGTGAGTCTAACAGGGCATCCGAATCATAGACCTGCTTCTTTAGGGAAAGTATGGTCCACATTCAGACCCAAGACTGGAACAGGGATTGAGTCAGTTCTATCACCAAATGAATACCAGTTCTTGTCTTTGCAGAGATTTAATCTGAGCTGGTTTTGACCCATCCAGGCTCCATGAATGAAGTCAGAACTTCCATAATATCCCAAATTCAGCCTCAACGTAGTGATGTACAGCTAAATACCATAAGCATACTGATGATACCTCACTCCAACTACCACCACCCTCTCCAAAAAGAGAGTTACAGATTGGTCTGTAGACATCCAAGGTAACTAGATTTAGTCACAGTCTTTTTATAAGTGAGTCCGCCACCATCTTCTTTAAAGCAGATGGCACCAACCCTTTTTAAATCCAACCACGTATACTGTTTAGCTGCTTGGCATGAATCTAGCTTACAGGTGGCAGAGTTTATGCCATAGAGGGTCTTATCCACAACCTTGGTCTTCACAATCTCAAAAGAGCCCCAGATAGTGTCTTGAGACTTTGCCTGAGTCACCAACTTGGAGCATATGTGAGCAATTTTATCTGCAAAGTACTTTACAAGTATGGCACAGCAGTCTGCAGGGGGTCTTCACCCTCATCCCTCTCCAAAAGAGCACGTAATCTTGAAAAGATTTGTTGGATGCAAGTCTGCAGATGCAATAAACACAGAGAGCTGTACAAACTTCACATTTTTACTGCCATGGTATACTCCCAAACATGGATACTCAGCCATATTTGGTCACATTTCACTCTTTGTTTTCCTTGACCACCATCCTAGGTATCTCTTTACTTGCTTCATTTCCAACAGCTCTTCAATAAATCAGAGAACCTGCTGGGATCTGCAAGGGGGAAGAGGCTACATGGGACACTCTTGCCCAATATTTTTGCTGCCTCTGCATTCAGAGATCTGCAAGATGTTCACATGATTGTTGTGAAATTACCCAAGCTCCCTCAGAAAAACGAGTCCATCAGGTGCCTGTCTGGCACAGCTCTAGTGTGCTGACAAACTGCATGTGAAACAAAAAGTGATCTGATAATGTCCTTCAACTTAAGATCATGTTGCATCTGCTTCTAGATTAACACCAGTCCAGCATGTGGCTACCTATATAGGTTAGGCTTACCATCTCTTGGGATAATGCCATGATCACCTTGGAGGCCATGAATTCCCAAGACCATCCAGATCTCATCCTTGGGGCATGGAGGTTTATGTCCCCCAGTGCCCAAATCCTAGTGGATTCTACCAGCCCTGCAATGCGATCCAGAAGCTTGGGAAGGGCTGTTGTGGGGTAATAGGGTAGTTGGTACACAAGAAGCAGCCCTAGCCTGTCCCTACACATACAGACATTCACACCCAACCACCCCCTGATCACTATCAGAGTCTCACACACCATGAGTGTCATGTCTCCTCTCCAACCACGGCATCAAGACTGCTGGAGCACATTAAAACTAGTGGACAGATTTTAGAGAGGGCTATATTATCATCCCTTCCCAACCAGGTCTCCATCATGTGGATCAGATTTTTATGTTTGTCTACCACTATATTATGTATGATCATGGTCTGGCTCATGGATCAGCCATTTATCAATAGCAGCCTGAGATCATGGTGTCCAACAATCATATAACCCAGCTCAAGGAATGAGACTGAAGGGTCAGGAGTGGGGACTTGCATGAAACAGCAGGACTTTGCTCCCCTGTAAAGGTTGCCCAATGAGACCTATCATACCCACCATCACTGTGAAAGTACACCACCATATGGTATAGGAATCCTGAAGCTCCCATACTGTTCCACATTATTCCACTTGGAATAACTCCAAAGCAGCGCTCCACCTCCATACCTGTAAAGCAGCCATCTGGTTGCTCTCTCCTGCTGTTAATACATACAGTCACACCTATATATCCCCCTCACATGCCTCCCTACCCACCCACCCCAAAAATACTGCTACCACTCTATCCCCAAGGTCCTTTTCCCACTGAGACCTAGAGCAATGGAAGTAAATACTGGCCTGTACTCTTACTTCAACAGGGGCCGCCTCTCCTGCCTCATGTCTCTCTCTTGCAAAGGGGTCTTATTCCTTTCAATCTGCTCTTGAACTATGTAACAGCCAATAGGCTGTCCCCAGTACAGAAAGTGGGGGGAATGGTAGCATCCCTAGGTGGTGACACCTGTTCAATAGTCCTCCCAACACTTCTGTGGGGATCTGCCCTTCCCAGATGTTGCTGTTTCCAAGTGTCTCCTGATAAGACGAGAAACAGCACACAGTAGCTGCCAAACCAGCTAACTCACCACTTTGGCTGGATCCATAGGGTCCTCCAACAACTTGTGTCTCTGCTGTGGCCACCCTCATTTAGCCAATTTTCCTCTGAGCAGTCCTCTAATGACAGTCACTACACCACAGAGCCACCTGCATGGCTTGAAACTGCAGCAACACTGGAGTTCTCACTTTCAACCGCCATTTCTCACTTGCTGCCTTTACCACTCACTGGCTCCTTGCCCATTTTCGTGTGTTGCTAGGCCAGCTTTCCCAATTATGATGTTCTTTTCCACCTTCTCTGTCTCAGTCTCCCTCCTTCATTAAGCTTTCCAGTATTCCTGGCTTAATCTTCCTAAGCACTTTACCTTCCCCAACACTGTCAAACATTTCTCTTCCTGACCTACCTAACACCTTCTTGCTCCAACTAAAGATAAAATCCCGAAAGCCCCCCACCCTCATTCTAATGGTGCACTTCCTTGGGTGCTGTCTTAAAAAAAAAAAATTCAAAACTGAATTAAACTGATCTTTAATTATATGCACATTCCTAACAGGAGGGAAAAGATAAATCATACAAAATGATAGCTTATCTTACAATAGAAAAGAAGACAACTACAAGCAGTGGTGTAAGCACAAAGGCAATGCAAATATCTTGCTGCTTGCTACTCTTTGGCTATGTTGTCTCCAGACGAACCCTTAAAAGATTTTGTAGATAAACATATTAAAGTTTTTTTTTTTAATGTCATGTAGAACTTTTTTTTTTTAAGGAAAATCATGAATGCCTCCTCCCTCGTGTTTCAATGCTGTGTAGAAAATATAAAGCAAAATATATATGCTTTTCATACTAGAGCTGTATGAAGTACATGTATCTGCCATCAAAGGGGCAGCCCTTGATTTCTACTGAATTTCTTAAATGTAAAGGCCAAATTGAGTAGTTATACTCAGAGACATCTCTGATATGTTCCTCATTTTGTTTGTTCATTTGACGAAGGCATTTTTTTGTGGTGATAATAGGGGAACAGTTGTGTGTGTCTATTTAAAATCATTTCCCTGACTTTATCCCCATGGCAAGAAATATTTTGTTGTTCATGTGGGAAAAAAGGGATAATTTGTGTGATTTTAAGAACAGTACCAGAGGAAAAATTTAAGCAGCTCTGCTGCTGCTTGCTTAAGACTGTAACTCCCCAAGGCTATTTGCCAATTAAAGTTGCTCTCCTTTATAAAATATTGTTGCATTATGCACATAATGTACACATTCTCAAGTACATTCTTTTTATATTCTTTACATATAAAAAGCTTCAAAATAAGGATTACATAATAAAAATTCTGTACATTTGAGATGAAAGACATTGGCTCTTCTTTTAGTTATTTCAAGGGCAATGAATTGATAAAGAGCTTGGGGAAAAAACAGGATACAATGATTGAAAACCAACTTCAGCCTTTTAAATAGTTATTTTTGGCTCCGTTGGCATCAAAGTCATTTTATGACTTTATTAATATGTTGTCTATAGATTCTAAATCTTGCTTGTGTAAACAATCTACCACACAACCACAAAGTTCTTAGTTTTCTACAAATGAAGGAAATTCAAATAATACTCTCAGAATGCAGAGAAGTATTCTCTGTATTATGGTGCAGAGTCTAGTGAAACACAGAGCATAACAAGTAATGCTAAATTTGATATGCATTCTATCTATACAATTAGGCCAAATTTTGGTGGGGGAGGGAGTGAATGTGATGTAAAAATAAGTGTCAATATCTATATAACACTGCTATATAGCAAAAAGTGGCTAGATGAAAAATCTAATACATACAGTAACATAAGATAACATAATATGGTGAATAAATGTAGAAGTTATTAAATGAATGTTTAAGAAATAGAGATTTTTGATTAGAAAAAAACATAAGAAAAAATGAAAAGGATTTAGAAAAGTGTGGTAGCAATAAAGAAAGAAATTGGTTTGGGTAGTGGCAAAAAAAGAAGAAATACATGCAAAATTTTCCACACAACTCTTTTTTAACTTTCTGCTTGGAAAAGCATAAAACAGTTTGGAAACAAGTTGATACATTTCTAGCTTGTCAGTTACCAAACTACATATCCTGACTCCCTTCCCTGCATTCTGCCATTTTCCTTTTATAGATTTCTGAAAAGAAATATATTCATTGGGAACACACTATTTACCTTTCTTTTGCCTCAAAATCATTTATGAAGCTTTGGAAAGACTTGGTGGAATTTAAAAGAGCTCATTTTGCTTTGGATGAATCTTTCCAAGTCTTCTCAGTACAGCTCTGAGTTATCTCAAACCACCGCCTTTGAAATTGACAGAACGAGGAAATATTCACCGAAAAAAAATCTCAAACCCTGCTTTCCTGGAAGGAATGGCACTGGCCTGCCTGTCTGCCTATCCTGAACAGTTAAGCAGACTCATTAACCCTGAATAAATGTACTCTGTGAATTTGTAATTAAAACTTTTTAATTCCATTGGGGGTTTCTAAGCAACTTGCCAATGGGGTCTGCCTTCTCCCCATCCACCCAAAAATGACAGCTTTTGTGACAGTAGGAGGAACAGCTGGTGCAGCAGCTGTGTCTAAAAACTGCATAGTAAGAGACTTGCAGAGATGGGGAAAGGGAAGAAGAACTATCACAAAACTCTGCTGTAATTTCTCACAGGGGAGAAAAACCAAGGTATAGACTGAGTCCATCTGGTCAAACTGCTCTTCATTTTGCAATACTGTACAAGCAATGGTTAGCCTCCGAGACAGCATTCGTATACATTGCCCATGTGACTTTCTGCTAAAATGAAACTGAATGCTCATCTCAAAATATAATTTGCTATAAACATAAAACCAGCCAAGCTTTCTTTCTCTGTTATTCAGAGAAAGAATTCAGTAGTCACAGGGTCTTTTGGTCCAGCATCAGCAAAACTGAGACCCTTTTAAGTGTAACTAGTGTTAAGGCAACTGTCTCCTAATAGCATGATTCTTTATTGAGCTATAATCTGTGTGTGAATGATTTAATCAAGGTGGGGGGAGGGGGCAATACTTTGTAGCCCCATCTATATGGTTATGGGATCATGCTACATGGATGCAGCTCAGTATGAAAAAGGCCATTCATTCATTCATTCATTCATTCATTCATTCATTCATTCATTCATTCATTTTAGTCCCCTTTAGTTGATCTTGAGTCCTAGTGACTGGCTGGACAAGTCCCTGCAGTTTCCCTGGCAAGATTTTGGAAGTGGTATGCCAGTGACTGCTTCTTAGGGCTGAAAGAGAGTGACTGGCCCAAGATCACCCAGCTGGCTTCATACCTAAGGTGGGACTAGAACAACTCATAGTCTCCTGGTTTCTAGTCTGATGCCTTAACCACCACACCAAGCTCTCATATTAAATATAAATGGGAAACAGACATGGTTGAAAAAGTAAGTGCTGAAATAGTAAATAATTAAATAATCCCTCAGTATGAAAACTAAGAGCGGGCTTCCATGTTACACTGAGCCATAATATGGTTGCTCCTAATGTGACATCTCCATCTGAACTGTAATGTTTCTTATCTGAACCAGAAAAACCAGAAAGAGGAGTAATTTATGGTGAACTCCATCTTCCAACTAAGAAGAGAGTCTAATGATATGAACCACTCCACTTGTAGTTGCCCTTACTGTTCCCATCGCTATGTTTACCACCTACATATTATACAGAGCTGAAATGGAGACACAAATAGGCTGAGGGGGAGGCTCAACTTTTCCCCATTCTAACCATGACAGCTCTCCCCTAGATTGGACTATTACATAATTGTTTAAAGAAAATAAATGCAGATTGAAAGTTACCACAAAGAAGGCTCAGATACCATCCAATACTGAGACTGACTAGTAACCATGGATGGCTACAGTTTGTTGAGTTGTCTGGTATGGCATATATAGGTAAGTACCTTTCCTATGTTCAACTAACTATTGTACATTATTTGCTTCTTGCTAAAAGGAGATTGTTTACTCAATAAACAAAGGGAGTCATTATGTAGAGTAGCTATCCAATTCTTATAGACACCAGGGAATTGTCCCAAAGTCATTCTTTGGAGAAAGTTGCCAACAAAGATAAAGGAAAGTCCTAGAAATACCACTCTTCTACTTAAGTTTTTAACATCTTTTTGAAATTGGCCCTTTTATCCAATGATGGGAAGGAACGAAACACAGCAAACTGAAGGCTAAAGGGCATAAAACATTTGTCATGAAATAGAAAGCAAGCTGTAATTACAGGTTCCTTTCCCAAGGCCAGAGAGAGAGAGTTAAATTACATTTATTTTGACAAATTATATCCTGCCTTGTTTTTAAAGTAACAATTAAAAATCTTATAAAAGAGTTAAAGTTGCTCTTAAACCAAATCATACAGAAAAGTCTTGGCTGAAGAGTAATTTTTCAGGATCGTTTCGATTGGAGGGTTATAGCAACTTCAAAGAGAGAACATTTCAGAGTTTGGGAGCCCACTGGAGAAAACTTGTCTTGTATCCAACAAAAGGACCCCAGACAGGGAGAGCATCATGAAGAGGGTGTTGCCTGCTGACCTTAATCACCAGATAGGTTTCTCTGATAGTAGAGGTTTTGATTTTTTTTTGTTTTTATGCCTTTGAGTCAGTCTTGATTCCTGGCGACTGCCTGGTCAAGTCCAGTTTTCTTGGCAAGATTTCAGAAGTGGTTTGCCATTGCTTCCTCCTAGGGCTGAGAGTGACTGTCCCAGGATCACCCAGCTGGCTTTGTGCCTAAGGTGGGACTAGAAATCATGGTCTCCCAGTTTCTAGCCTGGTGCCCTGACCAATACTCCAAACTGGCTCTCATAGGAGTAAAGATATTCCTTAAATAAATACAGGCTGTGCCTTTTAGGGCGTTAACAAAATCAGCACATAACCCTGGAAAATCAGCAACTAACACAGGTCTTTCAATAGAGGCCTAGGTTTTCTACTATTGTAGATCTCTTAGCTGTCAAACTGCTGCCTTTTACAACTATGGTTAACACTTTGCATAACTGCCTCCATCTGACTATGGTACTTCTTACAAAGATCATGATCATACTATTTATTAATATTACTTTTTGTCTGTATGTCTTCAAGTCAGTCTTGACTCTCAGTGGACAAGTCCATGCAGTTTGCTGGGCAACATTTTCAGAAGTGGTTTGCCATTGTCTTCCAGGGGTAAGAAAAAGTGACTGGCTGAAAGTCACCCAGTTGACTTTTCCTAATGCAGGACTAGAACTTAAATTTCCCTGCTCCTAGTCCTCAACCACCAAACCAAACTGTCTCTCTTAATATTACTTTAAGGACTATTATTATGTTCCCTCTATTGATCACAACTATTAAATCATACTTATTGCAGAACAATTTAGCAAGTTACTCATTATTTTGCATATCCTCATAATAGTTGCTCAGATAGTTTGAAAATACCCATCATACTTTTTACCTGAGGCTCTTTCTATAACTAAGGGCCTAGAATACTTAGGGTAGGAATTAGGCAACCATCCAAGGGCTGAATTTGCCATTAGATTATGGGACAAAGGCCCTGTATAGGGCAATTATACAAAGTGGGCAGGACCATCCCATGTTCATAAAGAGAACTGAGATCTTGTATTTTTTCCTGGATATTTGAAGGGAATTTGTGGTTTTCATTTTTTAAAACTGCATTAATTTTGGGCTTGCATGACGTTTATGTTTATTTCCTTAAAGGGGTGGGAAATACTGTTGCAAATTTTCAGCAGTAGTGATGAGAGGAGGCTCCAAGGAAAGGGAGAAATGGGCTTGGGCTGTTGTTCAGTTGCATCATTCTCATGAACTGACGGACATCATTTTGCAAGGACTGTCTGCCAGTATCTGCTTGAGTCCTTACAGTTTAGGCTTACGTCCTAGTCATCTTATCCTCTGCCAGCTTATCTTTCAATTCCCTTCCAAACATCAAGATCTTCACTAATGATTTTGAAAATAAGCTTTAGCTTCATTATCAGTGCTTCTAGCCAGAGTCCAGTTTCACTTCATCTAATATTGATTTATTCTTCTTGCAGTCCAAGACCCTCTCAACGTTTTTTCCAGCAATAGAATTCAAAAGCATCAATGTTTTTTTCATTCAGAATTTCTAATGATCCAGCTTTCACAGCCATATGGTACAGCTGGGAAAACTATGGCCTTCACAATTGTCAGTGTGTTGTCTGTACTTTCATATTTTTAGATTTATCATAGTCTTTCTCCCAATTCACCATCCCTATGAATTTTTGAGCCAGAGATAAAAGTCTGTAACTACTTCAACTTCTTCTACACCTATCTGCATTAAATTGCTTGTTTATTTTTTAATAATGAGCAGTTGACCAGCTTTTGCATTGTTCAACTTCAACAAGAGATTCTTTATGTCTTCCTGGCTTCCATCAGCATATCTAGGGGCAGTGGTATTTCTCCCTGAAATTTTAATTCCAATTTCTATTTCTTCTAATCCAGCATTTCTTCTCTTGATATAGTCTATACATAAATTAAATAAATTAAGGTGAAAGTATATCATCTTGGCACATTCTATTCCCAATTTTGAACTGCTTAGTTCATCTTCTAGTCTAACTGTTGCTTTTGGTCATCATACAAATAGCCAGATGAGGTAGCTTAGTATACCCATATTTTTGAAAGCCACCCACAATTTCTTCTAATCTGTACATTCAAAAGCCTTTATATAATAAATAAAGCAAAAATAGACATCTTTTTGAACTCCCTTGCCTTTTTTATTATCTATTGTATGTTAGTAGTCTCAGTTGCCCCTATCTCTTCTGAATTTATTGTGTACCTCAGTTTTTTTTCCATGCACTGTTGAAATCTGCATTGCAAAATCTTCAGCATTATTTTACTAGCCTGTGAGATAAGGATAATTGTTTGATAGTTTGAGCATTCTTCAGCATTACCCATTTTTGGTACTAAAATATGTAATTTGAAATTTGCCAGACCCTTGGCCACTCCTTTGCTTGCTATACAAGCTTACAAACTGTGTTTGCATCATCCCTTTCCATCTCCTTTCTCTTTACTCTTTTTATCTTTTATTGTGCCCATCTTCGCATAAAGTTTCCCTTGATTTTTGCAATTTTCTCAAATGTATCTCTGAACCATTCAGTTTGATTGCATTGGTTATTTAAATGTTTCTCCTTGTTTCTTCTTGCTTTTCTCTGGAATTCAGCAAGTAGTTGGACAATATTTTCTGTTTCTTTTGCCTTTTGTTTTCTGCCTTTTTTCAGCTATTTTGAATGTATCCAAAGACAGCCACTTTGCCTTCATTTTCTCTTTGCATTTTGGAATATTTTTGTTGGCTTCATCTTTGATGATGTCACAAATTTCAATCCAGGGTACTTCAAGCACTCTAACCAAAATTAATCTATTAAGTGTGTTTTTCAATTTCACCGTATAATTATATGGAATACTGCTGAGGTCATTACTTGTTGGTCTGATCATTTTGCTTGCATTAGTTTAAGCTGTAATTTTGCAAGAAAGTTTCAAGATCTGAGCCACAGTCAGCCCCAGGTTTTGCTTTGCTGAATGAACAGAGCTTCTTCATTTTTCCTTGCAGAGTATGTGTATTGTGTATTTAATTTTGATGTTATCCATGCAGTGATGTCCTTTTGTAGAGTTTTCTTTTAGATTGCAGAGAGCAAGAGAGCTATTCAGGACACATTCTATGCAATTAATAGTGTTTACCCATTAAGTGCTATACTGTCTAGAGGGTTTCCTTTCCTTGGTGTAATAGAGTCTATGTCCTGGTTCATTTTATATGCTGAAGCAGGTGGGCTACCAAGTCTGAGCTGCAAGATGCTGGACAATCACAAGATATTAGCAAAGAATTTCAGTTTTCTGTATCTCTTTGCTGTCATCTAGTGCTCATCTGGATTTTTACAGCCCAAAGACAGCTCTAGTTTGGAGTTCTCCAATTCTGAGTTACAATATAACATGATTTCTTATTCATCTTCTATTTTCTGTCTATAGTAGAAAATAACAGGTTCTAAATTGGCTTCTACTGATAGAATACCAATACAGGTCTAGACTTCCAATTTTTATATGACACACATGGAGGTCTACAAGTAAACCAGAAATATTTGTTCATTAAATCTAACCAGAGTCAGTAAAACCTGTTTTTGTTGTTTTTAAAGCTGTCAGTTCATCTATTAGACTTTTTCAAACAACAGAACCCTGCTATATTATATTGCTGGTGAATATTTATAAAATTGAACCATGGGAAACGTTTAATAAGCTTCAGTTTGGTTTGCATGTTTATCAGCAGCACAATAACCCCACTGCAATATTAAAACATGATTAGGAATAATGTTATAGATAAGTATCTACATTTCAAGTATGGACATAAGACTAATACTTGCATCTGCTTTCAAAGGATGGACAACAATTAAAAGTATCATATAATGTGATCTCTCTACTGAAGATTGAAGTATTAGAAAAAAAATGGCTTTTCAAGAATGGATATTTGTACTAAGCATACTAGGAAAATAGCTGAAGTATTTTTTCCAGTTTTGATTCTTCTGAATAATACTAACAAAGGGAATTGCTAGTACTTACTTGAATTCTAACTTTTTAGCAGGTTGTTTGTATCTGTAACAAATAAGGAATACAACAGATAAAACATTTCCATTTGGTCTGACTTTCTCTGGAATAAAGTTGACATTTCAATCCATCACATAGTTATTAAATACACAAGTATCTCAGTTCATACATCTTTTTTCTCACATTCACTTTGTTCAAAATGCACATCATTATAGGCATGGTTTATAGTGACAAGTTTGTATTTCATGCAGCATCTTGAAAGCATCTCATGGAAGGTAGGGCTGTTCTACAACAACAATGCAAGTGAACCACACTAATTCCCTTCAACAAAGCAGGATGTTAACCCTTTCATCTTATTAACCAGATTGATGTACTACTAGAAGAAAAAATATGGAACAAAGTGTAGTAGACTGCAGCTGCAATGACCTTTTTCTCTCAGAAGCATTTAGCCAGTGTAACCTGGACAAAGTCTTTCCCAACTTCAGATATGGCAAATAGATCCCCTGCATAAAAGCAAAACGTATCTACCAAAATATCTCAACAGTACTCGCTTTAGAATGCCATTTCACCATTTAGAATCTTGGAGATTTTTTTTTTTTAATTGTTGAGTCTAATATAGGTTATCAACCTAATGCACATTAGCAAGTACATGAAGTAACTTCATAATCTTGACCATATTTTCTGGGTGTATTTTTGAAGCCAAATGTTTATTTCCAGATAGGAATATGCTATTATCTTTTCTTTCCCTCTCTTAAACTTCAGCTTGCTTTTGGTTTTTGGTTTTTGTCACGTGCATCAGGAACTTAGTTTTTGCTAAGAGCCACTGTTATCCAGTGGGATTTCATCTCAAATTAACAAGATTGAGATTCCAACCATACGGATTACTCTCCGGAAATACAGTAAAAGCATGATGATAAGAATCTATTTTTCCCACCATCTTACTGAATGTCCAGTACAGTTTTGATCATAGGAATGAGATGTGGAAAGGACATTAATGGGAATTAATCCAATGCAACAATAAGAAACATTATTGCAACTGTATAATATTACAGTGCAGTCACAAAGAGAACTTAAGGAACATATAATGTGTACATTCTAATTCATGCGTGACTGAATTAGAGAGGGCATCTCTCTCTGACAGAGTGTATGTTAGATTAGTAAAAAATCCAAAAGTCCTCAATCTGGCATCTCAATGTAAGGCTGGCGAAACTGTCTGAACCTTACTGCTTGTCAGTGCAAACTGTAAAATATGATTGGTCTAGCCAATAATAAGATTGCTGCCTACATACTATTCATATACATTACTTGATATTTATACACACTCTGGTTTGTAATAGTCTCTTGAATGTGTGAATTAAACCTACTGAAAAATATATTTAAACTTACTTTGGAAATGGGAAACACTGATCTATAATGGGCAGTCTGCATTTCCCATACAAGGCATATATTTCAAGGAAACGGCAATAGAGACTTAGCTTCAACACGAAATAAAAATCCCAGGAAACAGAGGGCCAATAGAGCCAATCACCAGACTTACTGTCCCTGGCAATAAGCTTGTTTGCAAATACAAATGACAGTTGTGTGCATGCTCACGTTTACCATGCTGATTAAAGTTTGTTTTGAACTGATCTGATGACTTCAGGATATGCTTATGTAGTTTTCCTGACAACAATAAAGAGCTGCTTCTTTCTTATTATTAATTTGCCAGTGTAGCCTACAGATCCTAGGAATATCCTTTCTAAACACTAACCCGGTCTGATCTTCCTTAGTTTTTAGAGGTCAGCCAAGGTTGGCTTGGTGCTGCCACCTACCTGGGCTACACGGTGCATGCAGGGAGAGAGGGAAGAGAACCGAAGTGAGTGGAACAAGAACGCAAAAATGTTTAAGTCCAAATGTATCTATTCACGATCCACCAGCGAGGGCGTTATACAGTAGA
This sequence comes from Python bivittatus, assembly GCF_059951505.1. Classification (NCBI taxonomy): domain Eukaryota; kingdom Metazoa; phylum Chordata; class Lepidosauria; order Squamata; family Pythonidae; genus Python; species Python bivittatus. The sequence goes on along the minus strand of NW_028277098.1, from coordinate 75,476,362 downwards.
ATTCTTTGCAATGAACATAGCTGCCTTAAAAAAAAAAAGGATAAAATGGCATGGACGCTCTTTCAATATCACAAGCAATTAGAAAAGCAAAGAGATAGCACGAAATGAGGTGTCGGGCATAACCCCCACCCACACTTAAAGCTCCACTAAACAAAATGGGACTTATTTCGGCACGGCAAGGATTTACAGTAAACGACAATGTTTTGCGTCTCCGTTTAAGAGTAAATCTTACTGAACCCGAGTGGGAGGATTACTTTTGTTTAAACGTACCCTGGGCTCAGAAAAAAAAAAAAAATCAGCCGGCTAATAAGTAAATCACCGCTTCCACAGCGCGAGAGATACAAAAGCGCGCCCCTGCGAGATCTCCCACGCCACAATAACGCCTCCTTTCCCACATGCTCTCTGCGGCGCCTCTCCACGTCTTTCCTGCGATTGGCCAGCCTCCTTCCCCTCTTCCGCAACCCGGGCCGTTGTCATTGGAAGGCTGTCAGAACCTTTGAGCCGTCACCGCTGCGCTCCGGCGGCCGCCCGATCGTAACCAACGAAACGGCGGCGTAAGGTATCAATCTTGGAGCGACGGCCAATGAAGCGGCGACTCTCCTCTGAAGCCGAATGTTGATGTGGCTGACTCAGCCAATGGGAGCGACGATACCCTGCTCGTGCTGCTTTCGCGGCAAAAAGGATTTGGCGCGCAAACGTGTGCGAGGCCGGGACCAGCTGGGAACAATAACAGTGCCTGAGTTGAGAGCGCGCGGATCCGAGGGGGTCGGCTGAACTCGCTGGTGGAAAGACGCGCGGGAAAAAGCTGCAGCCGGATTTGGGGGGGTTGGGAATCTCGGAGAGACCCGAGCGGAGCGAGGCTGGGCAGCTAGGAAGTCGGCACTGGCCCGGAGAGCGTGGGTGGAAGAGTGCCCTGCAATGTGCTGCTGTCTGTAACCCCCACCCTTCCCTTCCCTTCCCTTCCGAGCGGCGCCCAGAGAGGACTCGCCGATGTCCTGCACAGCCGCCCTGCTGCCCTCCCGCCTCGTTCTCGCCTCTCAACTTACGGCCCTGGCTGGCTGCGACTCCGCTGGACACCATTTCCCGGGCCTCTGCTCTTAAAGAGGATGGGGCGTGTTCCATCCTACCAGCCTCTGCCATCCGGTGTCTCCCTCCACCGCAGCGGCCGGGACGATGGCATTAGTCCGCTGATGCGACTTTGATTCCTGGGTGGGGGGCTCAGGACGGGGGACAGAGTTTTGATTTCCTGCGGTGTGTGGAGGGGCAAACCCAGGCTCCCCCCACCCCCACCCTGCTTTCCTCCAAGTTCTCGGGCATGTGAGTCCCAGCGCTTTGTGCCATGTCTCTAGAGGGGCTGGAAGTAACTCAGAATGTGGCAGACCTGGAAGCCTTGCTGAGAGGAGCAGAGGCCATCCATGTGATGGAACAGCAGATCGTGATCATTTCCACTCCAGACCAGCTCCCCGCGCCCGAAGGAGAAAACGACACCGAGCTGCTGCTCTTTGCCACTCCACAGTCCGCCCGATTGGAGACCGTAACGCAGAGGCCTGCTCTAGAACGGCCACCGGTAATGCCGCCGCTTTTTCCTGTAGCTGGCTTCCAGGAAACCAGGCGCTTTGCCAGCGGCGAAGCGTGCTGCTTAACGTGCAAAATGTGTCACGCGTGTAGCATTAGTTTATTAGCGTGTTTATTAATGTGTGCTGTGATGCCAGAGGGGGCTTCTTTTCATGCTAGCTAAATAATCTATAGGCCGTTTGTTCAGCGCTGGGTGGTATCTGATCCTGGAGCATTTCTTGAGCAAGCTGCAGGAAGGCAATGGTGCTGGGTGCAGAAATGTATAAATTGCTGTATCAGTAAAGAAAAACTGTATTGGACTAGGGATAATGGACGTTCAGTCTTAATAAACATGAGGATTGTGATTACTTTTAAGGCGTACGTTGAGAATCAAGTGGTCATAATCTCTCCTCTCTTGCTAAGTGTAAGATTCAGCTTGTTAATTCTATGTGAATTTGAGCAGTGAGGGAACAAGGGCCATTATATTAGGCAGATTTCTTTCTGGCTTTCAAAGTTAAGAGAACAGCAGGACATGCTAGCAGTCGTATCTATGAGCTGATAGAATTGTTTTTAAAAACCCATATGGCTTTGTCAAGACTTTCTCGATGGCTATAATTATAGGAGGAATGTAAGACGAGTTTTCAAACGTGTGACTGAAATAGTGCTGCTTAAACGTGGCATATGTAGCAAACTTGCAGGAAGGGCAGAGTGCTCATGAAAACATGCAAAGAAATGATTAACTAAAAGGCCCAAGCCTCAAAACAAATTGTAGAACTGAATCCTGCGAGATTTTCCTCGCTAACCTACAGAGTTAATATGTTTTTTAGTCTGATAGTTAAATTTCTTCTTATTTATAATTCTTTGCAAGCTGGCTGGATTGCAGTTGGCCTCTTCTTTCTTTACAGAGCAATAGCCTGCAAATGTTGTTAATGAGGCAGCTTCACTTCCTGTTACAGGATGTTAAGGGCCGAGTTCTGTGCAATTTGTTCTTGCAGTAACAAAAGCAAATGTTTGGCTTTGGTTGTGCTATATGTTGCTTTCTGCAGAGCAACGTACTGCCTGATGTTATACAAAAGAGAAGGGAAATCCAAAAGCAATAAGCTTGTCTTGGCATGCAGAGGAAGTAAGTGGCTTCAGCAATGCAACTCTCACTTCTGTCCGGGGGTTAAAGTCTTTAAGCAAGAAAAAAGTCTAATGATGTTTCAGTATTATTCACATACAAAGGTATATATTTATACAAACACATATATGTACAGAAATAATGTTAACATTAACTTTTGTCTAATAGCTTTATCCATGACTAATGGTGCTGTGCATTTCTTTCTTTAAAATGCTTTGGAAGAAATAAAAACAAAAACCCTGAAAAACATGATTTAAGAATATTGGCGCATAATATTGTACACATAATATCCGTTCAAAGAAATAAGCAGGTCTTTCAAGGGTCCTGGAAGGAGAAAGATTTTTTTATATATATGTAATCATAACACAGGAGTAAGTGCCATCTGGATTTTAGACTTCTGTACCACAGATTGTCTAAATTTAAATGTGTGGATCCTTAGGATACAACTTCTGAGAAGGTAGACTAAACATTTATGTTTTACTGGACCAATACTTGCTGTATGTATTTAAAGCAAAGAACACCCTCCTGCAGTTATGTCTGTAACATGCTTCGGCTGTGGCCCAATGGTAGAGTGTCTTGTTTGCATGCAGAATGGGTCAGAGTTTAGGAAAGGAAGGAGAAGCTGCTGCTTGGAATCTTCCTGAAAGAGCCAGTAATTTGACTTGGAATGAGGGAACTTCTTTGTTCCTACATGGTATTGACCACCTATGCTACTGGGGGGATTTCTGTGACCCCTTTGTTGAAATGATTAGGACTATATTGTAAGCATACTCTAGTCCAAGATGCTGGTGAGGAGTGAGAGGTCTTGTTTGTAACTGAAATGAACAAACGATGTGAAAAAAAGTGCTTTGCCCTGAAGTTGCCTACACTTGTTTTCAAAATGTTATCAGGCAAACCAGCTCATCTCAACCATATTCTTTAACATATTGTAGTAATGGAGCATGGCATTGTGTGCACTAATTCTGTCTTTAGTAGCCACATGCTTAGTATGATGTTTGTGATGGGGGAGTCAGCTCTGTGCATGTGCGAACAGGACACTAAATGTGTGATGTCAGGTATGAAATTAGGACTTCTGATAACATGGAAGCAATATAAGTGTACATAGGTAGGCGCCTTTCCCAGACACTACTGTATGCTGAATGCGGAATGCAGTCCCTTGAGAATTACGTTGGACCCTACTGTCTCTGCCTTTAGAATAGCAGCTAAGGCACATCATTTTTACCAGCCTTTTAATTTTAGGATTAGTTTTAGACTTTTTTATTTTGTATTCTGTGTTTTATTTCCTGTTATTGAGTAGAAAGGTGGGATATACCTTGAATGTATAAATTCATGTGCAGCGTGAAACTGGCAGAATGCCACCTCCCTTGTTATTTTCCCCTTTTCCTAAAAGAATGTCACAGCTTCCAATTGCCTCATTATAGACATTCAGTGTAAGTAGTATTGCTTCTGTTTCCATGTTTCTGTATTAAGTGCTGCTCCTGTTGAACTTCTGCCCATTATGTAGATGTTAAAATGACATTATCTTTCTGAAGAAACTGGCAGTTCTCGTGTAGTCCCTTTCCCTGCCTTCTCAATCAAGCTATTTTATTTAACATTACATAAATGGGATTTGACTTGCAGTCTTTGTTCTGTGAGAACCATCATTTGCCATATTGCTTGGGATTCTCCTTCTAACGGTCCACTGCTGGAGAATTCAAGCTGCTGAAGTTTCCTGATGCAAGAGGTTTGATGGACCAGTGTAGCAAACATTGTTGCTCTTTCTCAGCAGGCAGAACAAGGGAGGTGATGCTCACAATGCTTTTTTGCTAGCTTGACATCCTCTTCCCACAGAGGCCCATTCTGTCAAGGAGCCTACAGTAGATGGCAGCTTTACAGTTGATTCTTTGTTTTAACTGTGGGGTCTGCTGTTTGGGTCAAGAATCTGTAATGAACTTTCACTCTGTGTTGTCTCATGGGGTGCCTGTTATTCAGAGAAGGATTGAAAATATCTGATTTACCCATCATGTAAGCCATTGAGTGGTGGGCTTGAGGGCTTGACCTATAAGGAATGGAGGAGGCCAGTGTCCTAAAACATTATTTACTTGACTCTCTGGCTGACAAGGAGTCATATGGAGAATAAGGAAGGAAGTTTTCTTTAAAAATAAAGTATTTCTGAATTAAATCTTGAAAAATATTTCTTATTGTAAAGTATTGGCTTTAAGTTTTGGAAAGTTAGCATCAGCTTTTTAGATAAAGCATGCTCCTGTTCTTGGATGCCTTCTTTACATTTATAGAAATCCAGATATATAGTAAAAATCTCACTGATACTCATATTTCTCTTTTACAGTGGGCTTGCAATAGATTTCAGCATAATTTTACAGATAGTTTGACATAGTTTTCTGCTACCTTTTTTCTCCATGTGCTTAGCATGGCTCAAAAACTGGAGTTGCCAGGATGTGTAACAGGCATAGCCAAATGTACACTGAACCCTCTCAAGTCCAGATTCTACCTGAATCTTTATTATTCAGATGACCCTTGATGCTTTCAATCAATTTAGTAATGTGTAATCACTCATTCATGTAATCTAAGAACTAAGGGACATTCAACTAGAAGCACCCCATCAAACACCCACTCAGCAGCTCTTTCCTTGCGGAGGGATAAATAGAGCTATCGTTCTACATTCAAGACTCTTACCTGAGATTAAGGATAGATGTCTCCTGACTTGCTGAATGGATGTTCATTAGGTGAAAAAATCCTCTTCAGCAAGGCTGGCCACCATGTAATTGTACATGAGATTATTCTCCTAGTCTTGCATGAAGCTCACGAGCCCATGTATTTGTGGCCACTGTAATGCCTACAAAATGAAATATTTATATCTTTTTTATATTTCTCATTTCTTTGCAGTGATGTTGCAGTGCTTGTATTTTTCACACAGATCTACTATTTATTTGTGTGTGTGTGTGTGCGCGCTGGTAGAAATGCCATGCCTCCTGCAAGCTAGAAAGAGAGAGGCAGGATGCAACACTTTATGACATAAATGTGACAAGAACAGGAAAACTCACGGACAGAACAGATTGTTCACATTAAATAGCAATATTTCTCATGACTGAATTAAAAAGTATTGTCTTATCCATTATATAGTTCATTAACCATATTCACTAGTTTCAAGCCTCACCCCCATTCAAAAGGCATTCTTGGCATTAGTTTTGAAGTATCCATATCTATTCAGCAGATTCAAACTGGTTTAATTACTGCAGCTTTTCACCCAGGGCCTCTAGAAATTCTGGTTTTATGATGATGTGAAGTGTTTTTAATTTATGCTGGGTTCACGATTCCTTTTATTGTGGGAACTGCCTGTTTTCTAAGGTTTCATTCAGACATTCGTATAATTACTCCCTGAAGTATTTTTGACATAGTTTGAGATCTTCCGCAATAATTATAATGTGTTCTGAAGAATATTTACCAGCCTGCTGAATAAGAATGCATTTTATTAATTAATTTTAAGCCAAGCAAATTTTCCCAGTCTATTAACTGTTGTCTCTTATTTTACCTGCCTGAAACTTCTTTGACTTTGCCAGGGTTCCAGGTGTGCTACACAGAGAGTAAGTGCAGTATAGATACCCAAGGGCTGAAGGCTGTCCTCACAGGTGGAATGGGTGACATTTGCTTTCATTACTTACCTCTTTTATTAACAGACTTCTGTAATACCTGAGATTGTAAAATGGAGCCAATTTTACAATCTAAAATTGTAGAAACTGAGTTCAATCCCAGCAATACCAATGAGGTTACATCCAGGGAAACAATTACATCTTTGTCTCTTAGCACATGTCTTAAGAATATGTTTAAAAATAGGGGGGAAAATGGATGGTTGGAACTTCTTTAGAAAATTGGCAGTAACTGCAGACAGGGCAAAAGGCAATGACACTTTATTTTAAAATTCTGGAATTGGGAGAAGGCAACTTTCCCTTTACTTTGCTTTATCCTTAAGACATTAGGACAATGCAAACAAAGGAGAAGAAATTATAGAAACAATGGCAGAGCGAACATTTGATGGGCTTCATTGGTCAAGAGGCTCAGCAGTAATAAAGAATTGTGCTTACTCAATGTTCAGTGTCATAGGCACTTAACAAGCCTTGAGAACTGTAAATAGGAAGAAATTCAAACAATGCAAGTTTGTGACCAAGTGGAGTCAGTCTTAGCAGAGCTCCATCTGAGAGACTTAATCTCTTCAGTGTGTCTTAAGTGGCAGGGAAAGATCCAGTGAAGTTGAGGATGCATTGGAATAACAATTGAAAAGCAGAGAGGGAAATTCAAGGGAAAAAGAACAAAAAGGAAGAATAATATGGAATTAGATTTGTCCTTTTCTAAAACCAGAGGTGGCCATGAGTAAAGCAAGGGAAAATGAAAAGGGATTTTTCTTCTTAAAGTTACAGAGGCAAGAATAGCATGTAACAAAATGTAACACGGTACATAGAAATACAAAATGTCTATAACAGAATCTGTACTGCGTTTCAATCATAATAATCTTTTAGAACATCTTATTGTCTGGCTGTGCTTGTTAAATCTCCATACTTGTTCTACACAGTGAGTGAATGTGTGAGAGAGAGAGATTTGCCTTCCTATAGAAGCAAAGGTGTCTTCAGAGAACAGTATCTCCAGCTGATGATTGCTTTGCTGGCCATGTGTTCTGGTTATTGTGAATACTGGCTTACAATGTACTTACATAGTTCAGTGATTCAGAAGAAAGCCTATTTGAAGAGACCAGAGTGGGAAATTACATAAACAAGATAAACATAAGATAATTTGGAAGTATGAAGTGATAATTTGTGCCTAAAGGCATCAAACTCTCATTCCATTTCTAATATACCAGGTTATCAACAATTTGCTACTTTCCTGAATTGTCCTTGTCTTGGGTCTGCCTTCTACCTGCTTCTACTACGTGGATCAAGGATTTCTTTTTTTTTCCCCCCATTATGGTACATATCTATTAAATATTATCCATTTCTAATTATGTTAACTAGTAATTTCTTGTAATTATCTTAGGAAAACATAATAAGTATCTTGCAACAATATTGTAATTATGGAAACTAAATGCCTGAAGACTTAACAGGAAAGAATAAGATGACTGCATCATAAGCTATTATTTTCATTGAATAAACTTCAATTAGTTGAGCTAATGCCTTGCAATAAGTCAGAAACTATGTTTTACAAACCACAGTGATTGGGTTCATACAATACACTAAGCCAAATCAAATCACATTATGGCTTAATGTGATGCCTAGGTATTAGTTTTGTCACTTCATTTTATCTTGGATCTTCAGTCCTCTTTCAGCAGCATATAACATAGATTCAACCTTTTTACCTCATTAAAACCACCCAAAGGGGATTCCTGAGCTAAACAAAAAGTGAAAGGCCCAGCAGCCTTGAAACAGGCACTGCCCACTTCTCAAGAAATCAGGCCTGTATCCAACTGATATGAATAACTGCCATCCAGTCTCCAACCTCTCCCTCTTGAGCCACGTTATCAAAAAGGTACTGGGACTGCAATTACAGAGGGCTTGGGAGAAAATGGTTTATTTGGACCCATAGCAATTTGGCTTCAGATATGAACATAGGACAGAAACTATTGGTTGCTCTCATGTGGAAGAAGGGAGTGTGACCATCCTTGTCCTCCTTGACTTTTCAGCAGCTTTGGAAACTAACTGACCATAGTATCCTTCTAAAGCAGGATTAGGAGTTGGGAGCTCAAGACTGTGTTGATTCTACTCCTATCTGCGCTGACTGTTTCAGTTGGTGGTGGTAATGGAGGAATGGTTTAGGCCCTCAGTCCTTTCCCCATCCTGTTTAATATCTGTATGAATTTATCTGGGAATGGTTTGAACCTGTTGGACATGAGGAAGTGGACAGGGTCCTTAGGGCTGTGAGCTTACCCACCTGCTATTTAAATCCATGCCCCTCCTGGCTGATTAAAGTGGCCTGGGGAATGTTGTGTGAGAGGGTTCCAGCGGTGGTTAATGCTTCCTTGAGTGAGTGGGTTGTTCCTTCACCTCTAAAGGAGGCTTTGGTTCGCCCCCTCCTCAAGACGCCATCGCTGGACCCCACTATACTGGACGATTTTTGTCCAGTATCTAACCTCCCCTTTTTGGGGAAGGTGGTTGCACAGCAGCTTCAGAGGACCTTGGATGAAGCGGATTATCTGGATCCCTTTCAGTTGGAATTCAGGCCTGGGTATGGGACTGAAACAGCATTGGTCATGCTTTTGGGGGATCTCTGGTGAGGGTGGGATGGGGTCTGTGCATCCATCCTTGCCCTACTCAACCTCTCTGTGGCTTTTGATACCACTGACCATGGTAGCCTTTTGGATCGGCTCAAGGGTTGGGGGTGGGCGGCACACTGTTGTGCTGGTTCACCTCCTTTCTCCAGGGCTGATCCCAGTCCCCGATTCCAGGTAGTCAGGGAGGAGAGAGCCTGCCCTCGGCCCTACTATGTGGGGTGCTGCAGGGTTTGGTACTCTCCCCTCTCCTATTTAACATCTACATGAGGCCGCTGGATGAGCTCCTCTGTCACCATGGGGTGAGGTAACATCAGTATGCTGATGATATCCAATTATACATCTCTGCCCCTGGTGAATTAAGTGATGCTGTGAATGTCTTATCCCAATGCCTGGAGGCTGTGAGGTTCTGGATGGGGAGCAACAGGCTTCAGCTGAACCCTGGCAAGACTGAGTGGCTTTGGGTTTTGGGATCTTCTGGTTCTAGGAGTATGCCATCTTTGGTGTTGGATAGGGTGGCACTGCCACAGAACTAATGTGCAATCTGGGGGTCTTCCTGGATTCACGACTCCTACTCAAAGAGCAGGTGGCAGTTGTGGCTAGGAGGATCTTTGCACAGCTTGAGCTTGTGTGCCAGTTGCGCCCATTCCTGGATCAGGGGGGCTCTGCTCATTGTCACTGATACCCTAGTCACCTCCCATTTGGACTTCTGTAATACACTGTACATGGGACTGCCCTTGAAGAGTATCTGGAAACTTCAGCTTGTGCAAAATGCAGTGGCATGGGCAGTTATATGTGCTCCTAGAAGGGTAGATGTTACGCCTCTGCTCTGTGAGCTGCACTGGTTGCCAGTTTGCTTCTGGGTCCAATTCAAGGTGCTGGTTTTGACCTTTAAAGTCTTTCATGGCATGGGGCTGGGTAATATGAGGGACCCCCTCTCCCTGATTACATCTTCCCGTCCCATCAGGTCTGGAAGAGGAGGCATGCTGCGGGTCCCACCTGTCAGGGAATTACATTTGGTAGGTCCCAGGAGGCAAGCCTTCTCTGCCATAACACCTCCCTTGTGGAATCTTCTCTCCCCAGAAGTGAGGTTAGCCTGTCCCTCTTAACATTCTGCAAGTCCCTTAAGACCTGGCTATGTGACCAGGCCTGCGGATCCCAGGGGGCCAGGGAGATTTTGTGAGGGCTCCCTTACTACAGTTAATATCATCCTCTCCTGTTCTGTGTGTTTTTTATAGTTTTTATAGTTTTAATGATCGTTTTATATGCATTTATTGGTTTTTTAATTGAGTGTTGTACACCACCCAGAATTACTGTCTTGTGAGATGGGCGGCTATACAAATATGATGAATGAATGAATGAATGAACGAACGAACGAATGACACTGCTGTGAGAGATCAACTGTTAGTTTGGGGTGGCATATTAATATGCTGAATATCCACACCTAGACCCCCATGGGAGATGAGGTAGATGTCCAACCCAATGCCTGGAGGCTGACAGGGTCTAGATGGGGAAAAACAGGCTCAGATTCAACTCAAGCAAGAAAGAGTAGCTGTTTATTCATCCAAGCCTTCTGATTTCAGGATTGAATCATCTTCAACTCCTGATGCAGTTGTGCTTCCACAGAAAGAGCTGGTTCACAATCTGGGAGTCCTCCTGGGGTCCTGGCTCCTGCTCAAGAAGCAGGTAGAAGCCCTGACCAGGAGAGTCTTTGCCCAGCTTCAGCTGGTATGCCAATTGCAATCTTAATTTGGACAGAATGTCCTAAGGACAGTTACACCCATATCATTTCCAGATTACTGTAGTTTGCTCTACATAGGGCTACATTTCAAGACCACCTAGAAACTTTAACCACCCCAGAATGCAGTGGCCCTCTTGTTTCCTGGCCAGTCACGGTCCTGCAGCACTCATTGCTGGTTTGTTTCCAAGTGCAATTCAAAATGTTGGTTACTACCTTTAAAGCCCAACTGCCTTCCACCCTCATTATCTAAGTGATTGACTTTCCTATATAGATTCTGCCCATCTGACCTGGATGGCTACAAGACTGCCTACCAAGAGTACCCACTTTCCAGAATGTGTTTGGGAGGTGGTTTGATGATAGATATTCTTGGTGGCAGCTCCCCTCCTATGGAACATCCTTCCCCCTAAGATGAGAATGACCCAGTGGCATACTAGGTTGGGGTGATAGAAATTATCTGTCCCAAATGGAGACAATAAAGGGGTGCTAAAAGAGGAGGTTATCCAGAGGTTGGCAGCTGGTATAGAGTTGGGTCACTGCTGCTGGTGTGCTGGTCAGCTGTTTGGCAGTCAGTGGTGTGGTGCAGTGACAGAGATGGAGTCAGCAGCACTTCCAGGGTCCCATGGTGCAATTTGGTGAGTGGAGGTAGTCGCTCTGGGTGTCAAATGTGCTAAATATGCCACTGGAATGGCCCCCGCTCTCTTGGCCTTCTGGAGGCTATTAAAGTGACTGAATAATATCAGTTAAACTTCACAGATAACCCTTTAATATGGCAGTTATCCAAGTTGATGCTCCAACCACTGATGCAGAAGAGGGGTTACGGTCAGAGTTTTATGGTCAAGTTCAATCTGAAACTGAGAGAACATACAAACAAGATGTATTGCTTGTTAGCTGGAGACTAGAAAACCAAAATTGTTGCTGTTTTTTGCACTTACTTATTTTAAAATTGAGGAAATGAGGATTATTTTAAATGTGTTTGTCAAAAATGTAACAGTTAATTCAACTAATTAAATGTAATAATATTAATTTTCCCCCAACACCCATTTTTGAATATTTTATCTAATCCCATATTTTTTGCAGTGTGACTCTCATCATACCATTTAAAGGCTGGTGTAGCCCTTACTCAATAAAAGTTGTGTACCTCTGCAGTAGATAGGTTCCTAGTTTTACAGGATTGTTTCTTGTTTCACTAGAGTTTAAATGGTGCAGTTCTTTACAAATCTCACTTCTTTTCCAGGTAAAACGGAAACTGAACTTGGAGACTGACCATCAGTACATTGCAGAGAATGTGCAGGTGGCCCGAGGAAAAGCAAAAAACCCTATAAAAGGTATTAGTATGCAGATGGGAATTCTGGTGCTTTAATTTGTGCAGTTATTTCAAGAGTCCTTGTCCTAGTGGCTAAATAATGCCAGATTCTCAATACAACTGTTGAGGTAATCTGAACCTGAAGCAGGAAAATCTTAGAAATGACTGCTACTGCTGGGACAATGGGGTGTTCAGGCTGTCTGTTTTTGAATCCATGAGGGAAATGGCTTTTGTGGCTTTCTAAAATGACATATATTGTGCAAAGTTGCTTTTTGGGGTTTCAGAATTTAACTCCCTAAAAATCTGAGCTTTCGTTTAAAAAAAAAGATTCATTTTCCTGAAACAGAAGTATTTGTTTTAATTTATGCTGCAATTTATAGTAGGTGAAAGTTTCATCTCAGTTCACAGTTGGGTTTGACAAATAATGCTATTTTAGTCCCCCATATCCATCCAAAATATCTAACTGGGTTCAATAACTTTGGTGGTACAATCCATTTTTAATATCCCCACAATGTATCTTGGCAACACACTTGGTCAGTTGTGGGAAAGATAAATGGTGTTTCTTCCTCCCTTTCAGGACAGATGAGACAGAGAGAATGATAAAAACTCAGCTTAAACTCTGAGGCAGAGGATACCTGTCCCTGACAACATTACTTGCCTTCTTGTCAAATGAATAATGCAAGCTGAGCAAATTGATATTCTGATTTGGAATTTAGTTAAGAATTGTAGCTGCTTTGCCAGTTATAATTAAGCCCTGATTCGTCTCCAGGGTTAAAGTCTCCTGGAGAGAAATCCCGCTATGAAACATCTCTCAACCTGACCACCAAGCGCTTCTTAGAGCTATTGAGTCAATCTCCTGATGGTGTTGTGGATCTCAACTGGGCTGCTGAAGTACTGAAAGTGCAGAAGAGGCGTATCTATGACATCACAAATGTCCTGGAGGGCATCCAGCTCATCACCAAGAAATCCAAGAACCACATTCAGTGGCTGTGAGTAGCATGTCATCTGTCCGTCTCCAAGCTTTTAGTACTTTTGATTATGATAAATGTTTGTTTAGCCCCATTAGATTGTCCTGTTTTTTAAATTGTTCTCAGCCTTAGACAAATGACAAAGTTGCATGTGTTAACTATACAAAACTTGTCTGGCTATCCTTTGAAGTATGTCTTTCTTCCTATTGTATGAAAAGGAAGTTGGTGTGGATGAGGCTTTCTACGCTGGACTCAGTGAATTTATAATACAGAAATTATTGGCAAAAGCCAACTAGAGAATACAAACTATAATACTGTAGACTTACTACAAATTATGTTGTTATAGTTTCCATTTACAGGTATTGGTTTACATGTGATTTTATGAGTAGGGTTATAGGCTCTGTGTATGTCTGTGCCTCTATGTGTTTTCAGCCAAGAGAACTAGAACATGATATTCTGAATTGTCCCAAGTCAAAATTACATAGAGTTGCATGTGTGCATAAGGTTACTCTGTTATAACCTTGGTGGATACTTCTGTGCATTTGTGCATTTTCTGGAAGTAAATGTAAAACACCAAATATGTGGTATTCCAGATGTGGTCCAGCCCCCAAATGGGCCAAAACTTAATCAAAAGGATATTTATCATTTGTCTTTGAATTTACTTTAAAGCAATACTGCAGGAAAGAAATTTACTGCAGGGAAGAAATAACATTAATAATATTAAGCCAGTGAAAATATCATGAATAAAGATTCAGTAATCAGGATTGGATAAAGAATTATATTTGCCAAGTGCTCAATTTAGTTAAAAGTGAGACAATCAATGTACAGGTAGTCCCCAGTTTAAGAACGAGTTTCATTCCCAAGGTCTGTCCTTAATTTGTATGTAAGCTGGAACATTATTATTGTATAACACTGTATATGTAGTATTGTATAATTAACTTAAACCATTGTGTATTTAACTTGAATTTTGCTACAATAGGCTCCATTCTTATGGGTTGTCTGTAAACCAGGTATTCTTAACCCAGGGACTACCTGTATATGGAAATTTGATCAGTTGAGTAAATAATTATAACCCATCAATTCTTTTCCATTAGCATATAATTCCTAGGCATTTCTCACAGAAAGGTCTCTAAGCAGGGTCCACTACAAAGGTCAGTTTGGTATATTTGAGGGACACTCCAGCAAGTCAGCACTGAAATAGGCTTGGAAGCAAATGGATAGTCATAGTGTCTCTAATAAGACTATGACTTTGTATGACAATCAGTTACCAAGTGGTTGAATTCTAAACTTGCTAGTTTCCGAACAGGTTTCAAAGGCAGTCCCATAAAAACTGAATTACAGTAATTCAAACATGAGGTTACTAAAACAAGGATCACTTGATGCAGAAAGAATTAGACGCTTTTAGCTAGTATGGCACTTGAGCCTTCAGTTACAAAATGCATTGCTTGGAGTTACTCCTTAATCCATCTGCTTCTTTGAGGAAGTTCAATATTATCTAGAAGTACCTGTCTTCCTAATTCTTAAACTGGAACTCCCCATCAACAACACCTCTGTCTTGTTAGGATTCAGTCACAGTTTTATTGGTCCTCATCCAGCCAATTATTGGAATAGTCCCTGCATAGTCTCATCTGCATATAGATGATACCTTGCTCTAAATCTCAGAATGATTTCACCTAATGGCTTTATATAGATATTAAAGATAATAGGGGACAACATGGAATACTATAGCAGGCATAGGATTAGAATGCTGTGGGGCAAGGAGATATACCCAATGTAATTTGTCGAAGCTTCCCTTTAAAAAAATATCTAATTTACCTAATTGAGCATTCATCAGCCCTCTGTTGTGTTATTCCAACAATACGGAAGCACAGAAAATACAATTTGCTTCTTTTATATGTTTACCTTAATGCTAAGACTCGCCAAGTTACTGGTCATAGCGTATTCCATCTTGCCTTACTTTGTTTCCTAGGGGGAGCCGGTCTCCTGTGGGGGGCACCAGCAAGAGCCAAGAGTTAATGAAGGAACTCCAGAATCTTCAGGCAGCAGAACAGCACCTGGACAGCCTCATCCAGATGTGTACTACTCAATTCAAGATCCTCACTGAGGAGCCTGAAAACAAGCAATATCCTTCAAGATAGAAGGGGATTGGGTGGCTTTATCCAATCACAGAGTACAAAACAGGTTCATAGCAGCAAATCTTCTGCATTAGCCAGTAGCAGTGAAGTACCATATCCCAAAGAGGCAACTGCACTCCTGACATTCCTGGATTGGGTGTTGGTACTTCAATTTGTACTTCCACACCCTGTGAGCTAATGGAAAATCCCTACCTAGCTGTTGGCTAAGTCTTTGAATTGTCAGTGAGGTGGAGGTGTATATGTGTGTGTATATCTGAGAAAGAAAGCAAAAGAAGGGTGGTGGTGAACCAGTCAGATGTTGATTTTTGCCTGGAAGCTCTGTAGCTGAACCTGTTTTTGATAATGAAATCTACAGTCCACCCTTTCTGGCAGATAAACAGCCTTAAGTATGCATGTGAGAGAAAACTTCAGCTGTCACATTTCGTTTCATTTTTTTCTTTTGCAGTAGTGTTCCAGTAAAATAGGTTTGCAGGCTACATATCACATGTGAGATATGTGTGGTAATGTCTTAAGTGTACTTAATGAAATTGGTTAGATTAATATCTTCAATACTCATTTCCCCAGGATTAAATTAATGAGTATGCTCATAATTTTGAATTCTTCAAATCAATTTTCTGACACTCCAAATTTGTGGAGAATTCCACAGATCTCAGAATTGCAAACCAGAAGAGTAGGATTAACAGTTAACAAGGAACTGTTTTCCAACAAAAAGTATGTGTCATGAAGAGATTATTTATTATATAGGAATTGTGGAGGGAAATGATTAAGATTTGAGCTGCTTTGAAGTAGACTGGCATAAAAATACTAAAAAGTAAGAAACAAGCAAACAAACATGGTTATTTTGAATGAGATTAAATCTTTATGGCCAGATTAATTGCATCCTAAAGTACTGAAGGAAGCAGCTGGTCTGCCTGGAGCTTTAGTTATCTTTGAGAAATCCTAGAGAATGGTGACTGCCAGGTGATTGGAGAAGAGGAAATATATCTATATTTGGAAAGGAGAAAATGGAAGATCCAATGAACTATAGATCAGTTAGTTTGACATGGATACTGGGTTAGAGTCTAGAGCAAATCATAAGGAGATTGATCTGTAAGCATCTTGAAAATAATGCAGTTGTGTCAGCCCCACTAGATAGATCAGACTAAGAAAGCAACTCCATAGGAAGACTAAAACTACTTTCATGGGGGTGGGGGGTGCGTGTCTTTCGGTCAGTTTTTGACTCAGTTTTTGATTCTGGTGACTGCCTGAACTAGTCCCTGCAGTTTTCGTGACAAAGTTTTTCAGAAGTGATTTGCCATTGCCTCCTTCCTAGGCCTGAGAGAGACTGGCCCAAAGTTACCTAGTTGGCTTCTTGACTAAGGCAGGACTAGAACTCACAGTCTCCTGGTTTCTAGCCTGATGCCTTAACAACTACACCAAACTGGCTCTCCCACTTTTATTGAGATTGGCTATAATAATAGAATCTTGCAAGTCTAATTGTGTTGTACCTCCTTCCCTTTTTATAGTTCAGTGAATTAGGGAGGTGTCTGTCTGAGCCACTTTCAAACATTATCTGGACACTCTGGACTCAAAACACGTTTTGACCCTTGTCACCTTACATCTCTATCATCTCCATCAAGGCTATGTTCCTTACTGTCTACTAGTAATTACCAGAAATCAACACAGATTTGTAGCACATCTTGCTACACTAATGTTACCTCATTTTTTGATTGGATAAGTTCCTTAATAGATTGTAAGAATATATAGACATAATATATCTTGACTTCAGTAAAGCATTTGACAAGTACCTCATTACATTGCTGATTAGCAAGCTAGTTTAATGTGGGCTTCATGGAATCACATATGGATACCTAGCTGGCTTGAAAATCATACATCATATTGGGGAGACATATTAAGTGGATGCCACAGGGTTCAGATCTTGGTCTTTACTCTTCAATATTTTTATTAACAACTTGATGAAGAGGTAGAACAATTGTTCAGCAGATCTGTGGATGACAGCAGATTAAGTGGATACCTTAAACCCTAGAAGACAAAAATAAAATTCAAAGCAATCTTGATAGGTCAGAGAAATTAACAGAATGGAATTTGAGAGAGATAGGTGCCAATATAGACTATATTCAGGCAATTGTCGTCTTCTTCCCAATATTACAAGTTTTTGCTGTGTGGTAAAGCTGTATGTCCCATGTGGGAATAAGCATATGCTGCTCTTGGATGAGTAGTGTTGGAGATCAGTATGTCTGTTTCCCAACAGGTAATGATTTGAGCCTGACAGTTGTATATTGCTATTGTAGTTTTGTGTCTTGACACATACCCTGTGATACTTCTGACAAAACTTGACTGACCATACTTCAGCTTATGTGACTTGCCAAGATCTACGCAGCATTGCAGACCCCTCAGAGCAGCTGGTAATGGTGATCAAAGCCCCCCCAGAGACACAGATGCAAGTCTCTGACCCAGCAGAGGTAACCTTTCTGCTTCCAAGAATTACAGTGGCCATTTAGGGCTGTTCATGAAATACTTACACACTTAGTTTTCAGAATCCAAATCCTGTTTGCTATGTTGATCCTCCCCACTCCTCATTAGGTAGGAAAGGTTTATGCAAGTCAGTTCAAGTGTAGTCCACCTTGAAACAATGTTGTGACTGAGAAGTCTTGCCACCAATATGATAGAATCAGATGAGTTTGGCTTTTAAATGCAAGATTCTGTATATGTGATTGCTGCATATTGATCTCAGCCTCTTTGCATACAATTTAGCTGTATTTTATGGGGCTGCATACACTGTCCAACATTTTACAATAGTCAGCTGCCACAAGGTTTTATATCCTGGATAAGTTAAATGGTGGCTAAGAATCATATCCCATCCACTTACTGAGCTGTCCTGTAAGAAAACATTTGTCCTTTTCTAGGATAAGCCACCCAAGCCGATGTTTTGTGCCTAATTTACCAAATGTAATTGGAGAGCTAAGGGAAGAGATCCATTGACATAGTGAGGAGAGTCTATTGCATGTGCAATTAAGACTACCATCTTGGGTTAGTCTAATCGAATAGGTTATTGCCTACTTAGAGCCAAAGATGATCAACAGAATAGAGGCCTTTGCAGCCCTTTGTCACCTAAGCCTTTAACTTCTAGATAGATGCAATGTCTTGTTAACTCATCAATGGCCATGTTAAAGCCATCTGTAACAAAATAGATAAGAATGCTCCAAATTGAACTTTTCCTTTCTCATTTTACTCTGTTTTGAATTAATACATCTTCTCTACAGAGCATTAAAACAGTAACAGAAGATATAAAAAATTGAAATCTTTTCACTCATTGGCTTCTCAAATATTTCCTTGCAGACTTGTCTGCTGTTCCTTTCCTTTCCTTATCTACTGTTAGGTGTCCCAAGCAGTGAAACAAATCAAAAGAGGCAGAAGTTATCAGATTTTTGTCAGTTTTTTGGTCATACAGTTCCTAAGTGATAAGCTACTGAAAATTGCAAAGTTGATGTTCCCAAAATGATGTTCCCAAAATGTTCTTCATAGAAAAAGACTCTGGAGGATTACCACTGCTACCTCCACAACAAAAGTTTATGCGGTCTTCTATATGTCTCCTCAAAAGTCCTTCTCTATATCTCTTTTAGGCTTTCCAGATTGCTGTGAAAAGTACTCAGGGCCCTGTTGATGTGTTCCTATGCCCAGAAGAGAGCTCTGGTGTCTGCAGTCCTACCAAGAGTCCATTAAAAGTGGCTACTGAGGAACCTTCTCCAGAACATTCACAAACAGCAGCCTCTGTGCTTCTACACTCTTCCCAGGATACAAATTTGCCATTGCTGAGTGGAGACCAAGGTATGTGAATTATTGCCTTAGGAATTGGCATCCAAGAATAGCATTGGCCAACAAGCCTTATCAGTCAGATAATGCTACGTCAAGCTTGTATTTTAACTATAATAGCTATATATTTCTTAAAGTGTGGCCTTTCAGCAGAAAATGTGTAAATGTAGTCCTCGACTTACAACTGTTCATTTAACTACCATTCAAAGTTACAGTGGTGCTGAAGAAAGGGACTTATGATTAGTCCTTGCACTTATGACCATCGCAGCATTCCCATGGTTACGTGATCAAAATTTGGGCACTTGGCAACCAGCATGTATTTATGAGGGTTGCAGCATCCTGGGGTCATGTGATCACCATTTGCAACCTTCCCAGGGGGCTTCCTTTCTCAAAAGGGTACTGAGAAGTACTGGGATTCCCATTTTCCTAAAGATATTCCACAGGTTGGCATGGCCAACACAATCAAAGGCCTTTTTATAATCAATGAAGCACATATTGACTTCTTTTTGGTACTCTTTAGCTTTCTCGATTATCCAGCATGCATCAGCAATAATGTCTCTTGTTCCCGAGTCATTCCTAAAACTAGCTTAAATGGCTGTTATCTCCCTTTCCATGTAGGGTTCTAATATGCATTGGATGATCCTAAGCATTATTTGCTAGGATGTGAAATTAAGGATATTGCCAACAGTTTGTGTACTCTGCTAAGTCTCCTTTCTTTGGTGTTGGTATTTAGACTGACCTCTTTCAATCTGTTGTTACTCTGTCATTCTGTTTTTTGTAATAATTTTATTAAAGTTTATAAATACAAAGATAAAAGAGTAATACAAACTAAGAGAAAGATAGAAAGTGAGGAAAAGAAAAAAGTGCAAATAGAAGAAAGGAAGAAAGGAAGAAAAGAAAAGAAATATAAAGGTGACTCCCCACTCCCTCCAGACAAGTATAAACAACTCCTGTAACTTAACACCTTCTCTAGTATTTCTATGATAAAAAAGATCTCTTCTTCTTACAATTCATCCCTTATCAGTAAACAAATTATAAAAAACTCATAATTCAGTTCCATTCAGCAAAAGTCCATTACCAGAAATAATAATATATATATATATTAACCTTAATGAAATAAATCCGTTTTGTGCTCCAATTTATCACTTTCTCTAAGAGATAAAGCAAAAGAAATCTCTTCCCAGTTGTAAACAAATCTTTAAAGCATTGTCATTCCATTAACAGCTACCAGAAATGACAATATATATATTTTAACCCTGATAACCCTGAAGTTCACTTCGTAATCCTTTCGTTTACTTCTAAAAAGCTTGGCCTTTAATCCCAACAAATCGTATTCCACCAGTTGATTTCTTATCTTTTTCTCTTTGTCTTTTCTCAGGAACAGCTTCAGTAGTTGAACAGGTCGCTTTTGTAAGTCCAAAATGAAAAAGCTATGCAAGTCACTCTTCTGATTTATTATTTGTATGTCCCCTTTAGTTATTAAAACATCAGCCAGTTTCATTTGTAAATCCACTGTGGTATCTTTTTCCATGTCACTCTTATAGTCTGTCATTTTTTAATCCGTTTTCAAATCCACATCATCTTCTTCCGTATTACTGTTGTAGTCTGATTTTTTTTTAACCCATTTTCAAATTCACATTCCAATCAGCCTCAGTCTCTATTTTATCCTGTAAAGTCTATTCCTCTTCTGTAACCACTGTTGTATCCATTTCTATAGTGGCAGACAATCTTGAAAGTAATTATTGAGTACATTGTTCCCAGACAGCTTTAATTTCTTCTATAGTCAAATAATATTATTCCATTGTATTAATAGGTCTCTTCTCCTTTAATTGTAATCTTTAGTTCTCTCTGGTTCCCTCTAGTCAACCTTCAAAGTCCCCTCTTATTATATGTCTATTCTCCAGTCAGCAAAACTTTCCCACGAGAGGATGTCTTACAGTTAATTTCAAAATCTTCATATATGCTTTTATAAAAATGTTAATCAACCCATAGGAAATATTCTTTCAAGTCCATCTGGCACCTTAACTTTCCAAAATCAACATTCTAAATGCTCTTTTGCTGTTTCTCAAAAATTATTTTTTTTCTATTTAATCTTTAAACTTATATAAAACTTCTTTAATCCATAATAGAAGGAAACTCTCCCAGTGTGATGAAACTTGCCCTTCAGAAGGTTCTTAACATCCAAAAAGTCGATAAGTAATTTCCTAAAGTAGTTAAAAGAGGAAGTGGGCAAACCCAGTGTCCACCGAACCACAGCTTAGGCAAGAAGATTTTCCCCTGGCTCCCAGATCTCTCAAACCCAGCAGAGATTGTTATTTTGCAATCTCTTCATGGGTGAGCCTCTGCATGGAGCAAACTTGTGGGTGATCCTAATCCTTTCCTTGATCCAGAGAGGGTTCTAAGGAGCTGATCCCTTCACCAGTTCCTCTTTCTGCCACAGCCGTTAGCTCCACTCATGCGGAGCCATCTTCAATCTGCCATTGCTTCCCTGGAAGCCTCCTGGCATAGTTTCCAGAAGCTGGCATAGTCAGGTTGAGATTACACTGCCAAAATGGAGCTGGAAATGAGTGTGCTAAGCCTCTGTTAGGCAAAACAAATTCAGCTTTTAAATCTGTCCAACTTCCAAAACAAAGAATGTTGCTCAATAGCAATTCTGGAGGACAAATTATACCCCCAGGCTGAAGAATAATGCCTATTTTTGTCTTAAGGAAAAGGAATTCTGGTATCAAGATTTTAATTGTAAGCCGCCCAGAGTCACCCTCTGGGGGAGATGGGTGGCATATAAATTTAATAATAAAATAAAAATAAAACATAAAATCAAGATGCCATAAGGGAGGACGTTCTGTCTTATGTTTTTATTTCATAACATTTCTAATATACAGAATATAGAATATACAGAAATGCTTCCACAGCTGATCTTAAAATATGAGCAAGAGCAAGCCAGATTTTCAGATATCCTGGCTCTGAAGCAAATACATCCTTATTGCAATGTACGTGAGTTGTTAGTCTTGCTTTGTTGGTTCTGTACTTCTGTGGAGATAATTATTCTGAATCTTTTTGACAAGGATATGAGATAATGAGAGGAGGCATGGAAATATATGGCACCAGGGGAGATCATATATAAACTGAGACTTGGGAAACCAAATAGGAAACAATGAGAGGGGAGACTAAAATGCTTGAATTGTCATTCAGTTTCATTCTGGTTTTTAAGTCATAGGACATACTGTTAGTTCTACTTTGACCAAAAGAAAACTGTAATACCAATATAGTGGGACAGAAAGGTGGCAAAAGCTGTGTTTTTGCTAAGATACTTCTACAAGGATCTACATTAGAAAGGCTTGATGGAAAAAACTTTTATACAACAGTTGGGAAACACAAATAAGATTCAAGAAAGAAAGGCAATGCATGCATTTTTTTTCTGTACCAAGTGAATCTTTTAAGAGTTTTTCAAAGAGAAGATTTTTACCGTTTTTTATACTTTTCCTAATGGAAAAATCATTGTATACAGCTCAAGATGTTTTCATGTCCTTGAGGTTGATTTCTGCTATTAGTTTTAAAAGATATCCATGGAAGCCATGCTGTTCTCTGACTTGGTTCTAAGCTAGGAGTGAAAAATCTATGGATATCTTAATGTTTTTTTGGACTACAGTATATTTTGTTTAATTTCCAACTTTTGGTCATGCTGGTTTGAGCTTGATGGGAAGTGGAATCCAACAACATCTGAAGAGATTTCCTCTCACAAAGGAAATGATCATAATAAATGGCAGGTAAAGTAGCTAAGAAGTTCACAGTTCCTTGGATAAATGCATCAATCCACAAATGGCCCAAGGTTGAGAGTAGAAATAGCTACTTCGCTGGATACACACAAGACTGTGTCCTTAATCAGATTAGGCAGGCAGATGTCAACAAAGCACTTCGTTTTGTGTGTTTAGAGAAGGCTTAACTCAGGCATGGATATATCTATCATGGTGGTTACTAAGTCTCCTCTTTATCTCTTGGCAGAACCTTTGTTATCTGGAGAGACTGCACTGCCTTTGAAGTGTCCGGGGGATGATGTAAACCTCTCACCACTGGCTTCTGTGGATGCCTTGCTTCTGCAGGGCAAGGATGACTTCTCAAGTTTTCTGCCCTCTGAATTCATTGCACTTTCACCACCCCAGACTCAGGACTACCATTTTGGGCTCGAGGAGGGTGAAGGCATCAGTGAGCTCTTTGACTGTGACTTTGGAGACTTCACTTCCTTGGATTTCTGAGTATCCTTGGGTTGGGGGAGAGGGGAGCACCCCAACTCTACCCCACCATGGGGAATTTTTTTTGGAGCTGACATCTGAATATAATTCCAAGGCTAGCTGTGGCCTTCAGGGCCAACGTGCTGGAAATCAGATGCCAGGGAAGGAAAATGGCGGCTGCGGTGGGGCATCAGTGACAGTGAGAGCACTCAGCTCCTGGAAAGGCTGCTTCTTGCTGGCCATCTCCCTGTAATTAAGGGAGATGGCTGTGAAGCTAATTGCTGCTGTGAATGTTGCAAGCTTGTTTTTGTGACCTGATTGAGAGTCAGCAGGCATCACCTCAAGCCTGCTGTGCCCAGGCCCAGAGTAGTAGTAATACTTAGGAATGGGTGAGTAGTGTCACCTTGATTCTCTGGTGCCATGTTTGGAATCTGTAGGGATAGCTCTAGTGATGCTGTTACAGCAGCCTTGTTATTCTTGTTGAACCACTCCTTTTCCTGAAGTTCACTTTAGATCATACTTAGCTGTGGGCAGGCCCCTTTTTTATCAGGTGCTTATTTTTCTATGTTTTGAGCAATTTCTCATCTTGCCTTAGAAAAACATGGTGGTCAGAAGCTATCCTTAGAACAGGGGCCTTTCCATTCCTTTCTCAGCAAACTGTTTGGGTTGTGCAGCAGAAGCACTGTGCACGTTATTGTGAGGGACACCTTTCTGCCAGACAGCTGTGGGAGAAGGTGACCAGAATGGTACTTCTCAGAGCAATCAGTGATCCCCTATCCTCCTACAATCCATCTCTTTCTGATTGGTTGGCATTTTTAACTTGTGATCCAGGGCTGGGAAAATCTTTTTGCTGGCAAATTGTAAACCAGAGATTTGTAACCCAGTAGTCAAAGTATGGCCATGTGGAGGAAAGAAAGCCAGCTGGATGGATAGGATGGGTTATATATATAGCCTTTTGTTAAACAGGCTGCTCAAACTAGTGAAACATAATGGGTGACTGGATGTGTTAGAAAAGTGGGTGGGCTTTTTTCTTTTTTCCTTTTTTAAAAAAGTTCTGGTTGAAAAGGAGAAACTGGCTTTCAAATATGAGGCACCAAGGATGGTGGGGTGAATTGTTTCTGGATGCTAATGCAGGCATAATTTTTTTTCTTTTCCCCTGTGGGCCTCACTATAAAGCTTTAAGGAGGGTCCTGTACAGATTATTTATTTATTTTGGGTGCTCCTCACCTACCACCATGGATATTGTTTTGTGGAAAGCCCATTCCTGATAGAATGTATATATATATCTGGGGATGGGATGGGTTTTTTTTTTTATGATGATTATTTTTTTTAATAGTGAGAGGTGGTTAGCCTGCTCAGGTGTCTTTAGTTCTAGAGCAGACAGCCAACAAGGCAGAGGGGACACTGCTTGTGGTAGGAAATGAAGTTGCTGGAACGTTTTGCTTCAGCAGGAGGAAGGGAGGGTTGCTCGCTATTCTCCATGACAGTAAGGGAGGCTAACCCTACACAGTATTGAGAGACAGCAAGCAACTAATACCTTTGTTTGACCCTTTCCTGTAAAGTGAAGGGAAAAACACTAACTCTGTCTCCTCATTATCCCCAACCCCCATGCTAAGCATAGTGTGTGTCCAGAAATCATGAATTCATATTATTTATTTATTATTTATGTGGCTCCATCCAGTGTTCCTGGAAGATAAAGGATAGTATCCGAGGAATATGGGTGCATGAAGTAGAACTCAACATGTCCAGGTGTGTGGAAAGAGGCCCTTATGGTATCTTGTTAGAATTGCTGACCTAGCAAGTGGCAGCAGAGAACATGATAGTCACTACAAGTAGGTTGTAGTCAGAGAGCCTTGAATAGCGAGGAGATTGAATGTCTCATCAATATGTTGAGAGAGTACGACTGGTCAGGACTAGTGAACTGAAATGCTATTTATTCATAGAGGATGGACAGCAGGTTCATCTTGTAGAGCAGTGTTTCTCAAACTCAACAACTTTAAGATGTATGGACTTCTACTCTCAGAATTCCCCAGCCAGCATGCTAGCTGGGGAATTCTGGAAGTTGAAGTCCACACACCTTAAAGTTGCTGAGGTTGAGAAACACTGTTGTAGAGAAATATTTTGGTATGTTGAAAGGGAGGGTGGGGGAGGGAAACACACACCATGCTAGGATATGAGTTTGGGGAAGGAATGGTTTTATTCCAGGTTTATCCATTTTGAGAAGTAGCTTTAGTTGAAGGAATGGGGCTTTAGCAGCAGGTATAGATGCCATCAGCTTGACTAGGGGTTTGGCCTAGTGCGTCACAAAGCAGTAATTGGTGCTGTCCCTGAGGTGCCTTCTTAGTTCTTTAAGTATTATTTCAGTTACTGGAACTCACCAAAGTGTGCTCCTGTATGTTAGGAGCGTCTTTTGCTTTATGGAAAGGTAACCATGACTCTGTGTGTGGCTTTGGGGGGGATGGGCAAGGGTTGTTTAGTAGTATACTTAACAATTGAGAGAACTACTACTCATGTAATGCATTGTGGCACCTAGTCCTAAATAATTTAAACTGCACTGGAGCTTCTTTTGGACAAGAATGAATGAAAGCACCTCTAAGTGGGTCTTTTTCGGCCAACACATATAACACGCCTCCTCAAATTAAACTTCATCAGCCAGCAGGTGGTTGTATAAACATGTAGGTACATAACATGATTCCTGTCCTCTCTCCTCACCTTTCATCCCTTTTGCAGGTTGCCAGATCCTAAAGCTGAATCAAGTTAAAAATTATCTCCCTGTTGCTAGGCTCTGCATAAGAAGAAACAGCTAACTCTCCCCAAACATTGCATATTGCAAGCTGGACATTTGCAAGTAGACTGCCCTAAAGAAACTGTTAATGCTGTGTTCTCTTAGCCTGCACTGCTTCAGAATAATAGCTGGCAAAATATGTTCTCTGCCTCTCTATCCAAGGTACACCTTATTTTCTGTTTCAGATACAAACAGGAAAACAATTTGATCATGTTCACATTAATTGCTGACCTCTAGGTGAGCCTTATCTTATCTGGGTGCCTTCTGGATTTCCTATAATCTCAAGTGTTATCCAGGCTGGCTGGGGCTGATGGGAGTTGTAATTCAACTCATCTAGAGAGCACCAGGGTTACAAATCTGGATTGCGTTTCTGTACATAGGTCATCTCCCCTTTCCGACAGGTTTATCTTTGGATACCTCCAAAGGAGTGGATGTTAGTTCTGGGGCAGCAAAGAGAGTCACAAGTTATTCCAAAGGACTCACTGACGAATTTATTTCTCTTGGTATGTCCTTTCTGTGCATATCTTGCTTTCCCAAGGGAGAGACAAGTGTTGATCTGGCCAATTTCTTTCTGAGGCAGCTCACACAAAAGTTGCTGTGATGTGCCAGATAGTTTTTCTCATTAGCTTATCAAATGCAGGCTACTTAGTTAATTAGCCCCCCCTTCAGAAAAAGAAGTCTGGTTGCTATAAGAGAAGGGAACAAACAGATTCAGAAAAGATTGTGTTGATATCTGCCTAGTAGAGTGTTCCAATACTTTCCTGACTTGATGTTCCACTCTCATTGGTTGGGAACAATAATGCTATGATGCCGGGACCCCATTTCCTGGATATGTCAAAGCAATAAACCATGCTGTATTCTTTATATTTTAGATAATTCTTGAATGAATTTCCTTTTTGATGGCTACCTAGAATGTAAGGAGTACTGCATAGATCTGTGGTAGGATGGCAAACACCTCATAATTGTTACTAAAATTTTGTCCTGTAAAAGTCCCTGAAAAGACTTCAGCAAAATGTAGTACACAATATGGTTCAATAAGCTGAACCACATTTTAATAACAAGGCAGGATTTCAACCCTGTTCTGCTGCCTGCTTGGGGTTGGGAAAAAAAGTGTGCATGCTTGCATGAGAACTTCCTATGGGTCCCTCAAGTTCCTTGTGGAAAACAGCAAGCTGTTCTTCCCCCCAAGTTCAACAGACAAGATGGCCACTCTCTTCCCTGAGGATTTCAATTTTCACTTCTGCATTAACATTTTGTTTAATGTTTTCAGCCTTCAACTTCAGCATCACCAGCAGAAAGCTATCCAATAATTTTTCAAGTCATGTACTTCACATCTCATGCCTTCTCGCCCTGTCTGTGTGGGTAACCCTCATGGCTGAGATATCAGGATTTTGCTTGAAAGAAAGAAGACCTTCATTCTATTTGAGGAACTCTAGCCCCTCTATTTAAAGCACTCCCTCTGAACAGCAGTGGATTGGAGGATCCCAGTTGTCAGATAAACTAATCAGATCATTGATAGCTGAGAAAATGGCCAATGGTCAAAGCTTCAATATTCAGAGAAAAGCAGTCTAGAATTTTTTTTAAAGACAACTGAGTTCAGGATGGAATGGAATGGTATGTTACAGGCAGCCTATGACAAGAGCATGAGTTGTGCAAGTTGGCCTTGCACAGCAGAATTGAGCATTCTGTAATGGCTCTTTGATTGGAATGGTGACCTGCAGATGTTTAGCAAGAATTTTCAAGCACTTGAGAGAAGATCTGAGGTCACTTGCTCTTGTGATTAAAATGACTTTTGGAGAATCAGGTAAATATATGAACAAGAATGCCTGTTGCACCAGAAGCCTAGTATAAGAAAACCCATCCTCCCTGCCCCCCCCCCTTCCTTTTCTGGTGTAACAAGTATCTTGACTTTGAGCATGGGTGACCATATGCACCTGTAGAAAATTTTGCTGCTATCAACCTAAGAACCAGGGAGGATTGGAGCCAGAGCGCTCTGGTATCTTAATCCGAATGGGAAGCACTTAATATAGCTCATAATGCAAATAGTTTTGCAAAGCCTTAAAATCTATTGGATCAAAGAAATAAGCCTAGAGTGCATGTGATTCTCCTTCCAGCAGTCTTCTAGTGAGAAGCATGAGAAGTCCAGTTGGGCAAGTTCTTTTATTAAAATTGAAAGCACAGCAGAGGAGAAGGTATTGTACCTGTACCCCAGCAAGGAAACTAGAGTGTCCTGTGTAAGTGATGTGGAATCAAAGCATTATTTGGAAAAGTTATGGGATCTTGTGAGGTGGCTAAAGGTTGCTGAGATATTGTGATCATTCTTAAGGATTGCACCTTCTTTGGTAAGTTTCCAGAACAGACACCCAGGATTCTTTGGCAATGGAGCAGCCAAATGTGTTGCTAAACCTGCAGCACTTTCCAGGTGCCTGAACATTGAGGGAAGTGCACATTTGTGTCTGTGCCTTTTTTTTTTTAATAACAAGCCTTGTTCATGATTTGTGCCTTTAGTTTTAATAAACATTTCTAATTAATTTCCTCTTGACTTTTAAATATTTCTTCTTTAAATAGTGGGTAAGTACTTTGGACTAGTTGGTATTAAATAAGCATGTCCTGAGATGAAACGTCTGCATTCGCCTCTGTGCAGATGACTATTTGACTATTGGTTGCCTGGCAGTCAGGCAGCTTACACATCAAATGAGTAATAATAACAGCAACAAAGAGAGCAAACAGTTATCTAAGGCAGATCAAGGGTACAGCAAGTGTTCTGCTGGAGTAGACCAACAATGCACACAATCCATCAATGTTTCTCAGATTGGCCTCTAGAAAACCCACATAGAGCATGGCTCTCTGTGGATCTGCTATAAGGAATGGAATGACAGATCCAAATATGATTTGCATAATTATCCTTTTGGGACAGGTTTCATGAGATGTGGAGTCAAAACCAATGAAACATGATTGGGCATCTTAGCCCCCAAAGCACTAAGACCATGCTGCCAAAATTTAGTGATTTTGGGGCAGTGCAATTTTTGCAGGCAAGTTAGGCAGTTTTAAGGATCTACCATCTTAGCCCCTCCCCTGCACCATGCCTCCAGGTGGAAGAATCCTGCCAATTTCAGTATTAAATCCCCCAAGATAGGAAAACATGGATCAACAAATGTTGGTTCTGACCTTTTAGTGTCACCAGAAAGATTTATACAATCTAATAGCAGGCCTGGAGATTAAGTAGTGGGCCCCAACTGTCAAGATCTACGCGAGCTAGAAACCATAGTTGTTTTTAATTTAAACTAGCAATGCATCCTAAACAGTTAAATGGTTAAAATGTTAATTGCAGGCCCGCTTGCTTGTTCCTGCCACTGAAGTTAGGAGAAGTGGGGAGGAAGATACCAAGCCAGGTGCTGCTGTTATCTCTACAGAGGCGCCAACAAGGTCAAGCAACCGTGAGACCAGGAGAAAGGCGTGAGAAATTTCAAGCGGGAAAAGAAAGGGGGGGGGGGAATGGGCTTAAAAAGGGAAGGTTTTGCTTTATAAACTTAGACTCAACAAACTATGGATGCTGTGCATTTCTCCTAATAAATCTTTAATGGAACTAATTAGACTACAGAAGATTTACTGAACTTTGGGAATGAGTGTGCAGACTCTGACATTTTGTTGAGTCTACACAATTGCAAGTGAGGGATTTACCCAGGGAAAACCTGCCGTGGAAATCTCTCATACCAAGCGCCCGGGAAGCCCAGCTGCTGCCGGGATGGAGGAGCCGAGTGCCGACCGAGGAGCAGTTGGGGGTTGCGAAGAGGCGGAGGAAACCCTAACAACCTTTGCACGCCTTCCTGTGGCAAGTGACCCCGAACGGCGCAAAGCCAGGTATCGAACCGGAAGAGCTGTTCAGGGAAACGTCATTCCTAGGGATGGAGCCCAAGGAGCGTTGGTCCATGACTACTGGCCAAATAGAATCCACCTGGATGGGAGCCTTAGAGGAAACCATGAGCCTGTTGCAAGCTGAATACAGCATGATCCGATGAGATGAGAGGGATGGGCGACCTGATACGGCGTTCAGGTATGTTCCGGGGCTCCGAGGCAGAGCAAGAGTATGGAGAGGAGAGATTGGGAGCCACACGGCTAGCCACCCCCCTCCCCCTGTGATGCCAGCTCCAGCAGCTCTTGCAGCCCCGGGTCTTCCGCCGGTTCCAGCCGCGCTGGCTGTGCATCCTCCTGGTGTCCAACTGCTGCCCGCACCCCCCCAAGGCAACCAAGACGCCCTCCTCAAGCGCTGGGGGTTACGCGAAAAATACAGTGGAGATCCGAACGAATTGGCCAGTTTCATGGCTTACGTTACCCTGTGCATGGAGCAGACTGGCCATCTATTCGCCACCGACAGGGAACGCGTGATCTATGTTTGCAGGGCGCTTTCTGGAAAGGCGGGGGAATGGTTGATCAAAATGCGCGAAGCCCAAGCACCCAAACTCCACAACCTCGCCCGTTTCTTAACAGCCCTGAGGAGGAGGTTTGAAGACCCGGGAGCAGCCACGAGGGCCTGCTCCCAATTAGTTAAAGTACGGCAGGGACCCCGGAACATCGGCGAATATGCTCTAGAGTTCCGGAGCCTCGCGGGGAAGCTCCCATATTGGCCTGAGGTGTTTAAAGTTTCCTGCTTTCAACAAGGGCTGCGCCGTGATTTGTGGCAGCTAGCTTACTCGCGAGGAAACCCACATACCGTTGAGGGATGGGTGGAGCACGCCGCACAAGTGGAGGCTGATTGGATGGCCGTTGATCCAGCGTTCAAGCAGCAGAGTGGTGCGCCCGTCAAGCGAGAGGAGGAGACGAGTTTTCCCAGAGCGGCAAGGCAATGTGTCTGTTTTCGCTGCGGAGAACTGGGGCATTTCACGCCAGCCTGTACCAAGCCGATGCCTGCGTGTGCGCAGGAGCCGCGGAAAACCCCGGGTGCTGCCCAAAAAACCACAGCTTGCAAAGGGAAGAGGGGATCCGCAGCTGGGGGAACGGAGCCGCCATTCCCAGATCCCATCCTCTACGAAGAAGGATCAGTGGCGAAAGAGCAGGAAAACCCCGCTGCCCAACCCGGGGGGGGTCCTGATAAAATGGCAGTCACGACGGACGACGACGACTCCGATGAGGACAAAGGGATGAGTGTTACCACCATAAAAGTGGTATCTTTTATCTTAGCACCCAGAACGGAGCGCAGAGCTACGCTAACAGCGTTAATGGACACAGGCTGCTCACGCTGTTTAATCAGCCCAATTCTTGTCAACGCTTTAGAACTAAAAGTGAAAAAATTGAAAACCCCCATAGTATTTAACCAGTTGGATGGATCTCAAGCAGGGAGAGGGGCTGTGCAGTACCGCACTGAACGTTTTGAACTGTAAGTGGGAACCCACCGAGAGACTCTTAAATGCTTAGTGGCTCCTTTGGGAAGTTATGCCCCGATCCTGGGAGCAAACTGGATAAAAAGGTGGGACCCTAGAGTCTATTGGAAAACAGGGCGAATGCAGTTTGTGGATGGGACTTATTTGGGTTCTGACCCACCAACAGGGGAAGGCGGGGTGGCAGCAGCTGCAAGCAGCAGTGTCCTGCCCCAAAGCCTGGACTCTGAATCAATTGAGAACATTCCAAAACCCCACAGGGATTTAAAAGCAGTTTTCGGCAAAAAGGAGTCAGACACACTGCCTCCCCACAGAGACACTGACTGTGCTATTGAAGTTGAACCAGGGGCTAAATTCCCAAAGAAAAAAACATACTCTATGACCCAAAAGGAACTGGCAACCTTGAGGGAGTTTATAGATGCCAATCTGGCAAGAGGATTTATACAACCTGCTAAATCACAGATGGCTGCACCAGTTCTGTTTCGGGAGAAAAAAGATGGAAGTTTAAGACTTTGTACTGACTATAGGGGGCTCAATGCTATTTGCAAAGAAAACAAGTACCCATTACCCCTAATGAAAGACTTGTTAGCACATTTATCTAAGGGGAAAATCTTTACCAAGCTGGATTTAAGAGATGCATATTTTCGAGTGCTCATCAAAGAAGGGCACGAATGGATGACCTCATTTAGCACCCCTTTTGGCTGCTATGAGTACAAAGTCATGCCCTTCGGGCTTTCGGGGGTTCCTGGGGTATTTATGCAACTAATTAATGAGGTGCTCCATGAATATCTGTATCGGGGAGTGTTGGTTTATTTGGATGACATTCTCATTTATTCTGATAACTTGAAAGATCATGTAAAAATGGTTCGTAATGTGTATAAAAAGTTGCTGGATACCCAATTATATGCCAAATTGTCAAAATGTGAATTCCATAAACAACAAGTGGACTATTTGGGGTATCGCATATCGCATGCAGGAGTTGAGATGGACCCCTCCAAAGTAAAAGATGTTCTGTGGTGGGAAGCTCCCAAAACTAGAAGGCAATTGCAAAGCTTTCTGGGTTTTGCTAATTTCTACCGCCAGTTCATTCCAAACTTTGCACAAGTGACACTGCCTCTAACTGATTTATTAAAAACTAAAGGTAAAGGAACACCAAAAGCTCAAAGGCCTGGGGCCCCATTAATATAGACTGATGAGTGCCAAAAAGCATTTGAAGCTTTGAAAGCATTATTTACTGCTGAACCAATTCTAAAACACTCTGAGCCTGATCAACCTTTTGTAATTCAAGCTGATGCTTCTGATGTGGCCATAGGAGCAGTGTTGCTTCAGAAAGATGACGGGAGGTCACTCAAGCCTTGTGCATATATCTCCCGCAAATTTACTGAAACCGAAAGGAGATGGCTTGTTTGGGAAAAAGAAGCTTTTGCAGTTTGCTGGGCTTTAATGACATGGAGACACCTCCTGGAGGGCTCGCCCCATCCTTTCGAGGTTTGGACCGATCATAAAAATTTGGAAGCTCTCACAACACCTAGAAAGCTCTCTCCTAAACAAGTTCGCTGGGCTCAATTTTTCAGCCGCTTCAAATTTACACTGAAGTTTATCCCTGGAGGGAAAAACTTTTTGGCTGATGCTTTATCCAGATTGCCTCAGCATAACAGCCAACGAGAGCAGATAGTCACACCAGTCATTCCTAAATCACAACCAGGCTCAGTAGCACTTACCAGAGCTCAAACCAGAACTACTAAACAAACACCTACTAACAAACTGCTTCAAAAAATAAATGCAGCATTGGATTCAGATGAATGGTTCCAGGAACATAAAAATACTTTAACTCATGAACAACAAGCCTGGTGGATGGGAGACAAATTATATGTACCATCTTCGCTACATAAGGACATTTTGCGAAGGGGCCATGATGACAAAACATCTGGACATTTTGGATTTATAAAAACTTTATATTTATTACGTAGGCAATTTTGGTAGCCTACTATGAGAAAGGGCATATCTGAATATGTGTCTACATGCCCTACATGTGCCATTTCAAAAAAGAGAGGAGGAAAACCGTTGGGACTATTACAACCAGTAGCTACTCCTCAACAACCTTGGAAAGAAATTGCTATGGACTTTATTGTTGATTTACCTGAAAGTAATCGCAACACTGTTATTTGGGTAGTCATTGATCTTTTCTCTAAACAAGCACATTTTATTCCATGTGTTTCAATTCCTAACGCTAAAAAACTGGCCAAACTATTTATTCAAAACATATACCACCTCCATGGTGCCCCCAAGAGGGTGATTTCAGATCGCGGGCCACAGTTTACCTCCAAATTTTGGAGAGAATTTATTACTTTAATTGGTTCCACACAAGCCCTGAGTTCCAGTTTCCATCCGGAGACGGATGGATCTTCTGAGAAATTGAACTCATTATTAGAATATTACTTAAGATGTTTTACTAATCACCAACAAGATGATAGATCAGAACTTCTACCCTTTGCTGAAGTTGCTTACAACAATACTGTACACCAAAGTACTGGATTTACACCTTATAAGATAGCTACTGGACAAGACTTCTTGCCTTTTCCAGAACTGCCTTTGAAAGATTTTCCTGAACTTTCAGCTGATCAATGGATCAATAATATCACACAACTATGGCCTCTAACTGTTAAATCACTACAGAATGCCAGAAACCAACATAAAAAATTTGCTGATAGAAAACGTTCTGCAACCCCCCCTTGGAAAGTGGGTGACAAAGTCTGGCTCTCTACCAAAACCTTAAGAACTACTCAACCATGTAAAAAACTAGGCCCAAAATTCGTTGGGCCTTTCCCCATTGAAAAAATTATCAGTCCTGTTGCTTTTAAATTAACTCTTCCAAAACATTACAGAAACATACATCCAGTTTTTCATGCTAATCTGTTAAAATCGTTCAAAGACTCAAGTACATGGCACCCAACCAAACAACCTCCTAACCCTATTATGATTGAAGGGCAAAGCCATTTTGAAATACAATCCGTATTAGACTCTAGAAAATATAAAGGCAAACTACAATATTTGGTCCAATGGAAACATTTCCCAAAAACACATCATGAATGGGTGGATAATACAAACGTAAAAGCACCAAAACTCATTGCTGACTTTCATTCAAAATATCCAAATAAGCCTAAATAGTACTATGTAATATATTACTCAAACTATTAAGAAATATGTATGTAAACTACCATTGTATATATATTTTGTTTTCAGATTCTCTTTCGAATGTGAAAACATCCTGTTGGAAGGCGGCATGTCAGGATCTACGCAAGCTAGAAACCATAGTTGTTTTTAATTTAGACTGGCAATGCATACTAAACAGTTAAATGGTTAAAATGTTAATTGCAGGCCCGCTTGCTTGTTCCTGCCATTGAAGTTAGGAGAAGTGGGGAGGAAGATACCAAGCCAGGTGCTGCTGTTATCTCTACAGAGGCGCCAACAAGGTGAAGCAACCGTGAGACCAGGAGAAAGGTGCGAGGAATTTCAAGCGGGAAAAGAAAGGAGAAGGGGGGAAAATGGGCTTAAAAAGGGAAGGTTTTGCTTTGTAGGCTTAGACTCAACAAACTATGGATGCTGTGCATTTCTCCTAATAAAGAAATCTTTAATGGAAAAAATTAGACTACAGAAGATTTACTGAACTTTGGGAATGAGTGTGCAGACTCTGACACCAACACTGAAGAACTCTTCTTACAGTAAGCTTGCTACATTGGAGTACAGTGGGGAGGATTGTGGAGAAAACACCAAAGCTTCACAGAAAGACATTTCTATGTTGTTTTTAAATAGGCATTACTGCAACCCTAACCCAACCCATTCAGTTCTCTATCTTTTCTACTCCTCAGCTGTCCTTTGTTGAAAAAGATTTCTGATAATATTTGCAAAAGGGCAAAGATTTCTGTCAAAGATGCAAAGCCAATGCAACTGATAGGGGTTCTAGATGTCTTCGGGGAAAAGAATGAGGTACTAAACAAAATATTTTTGAACTGGATAGTATGCTCCCCAAAACATACAATGGAAGACTGGGCTATTTAGGTGCTAATTATCTGAACAAACTGTCCACGAAAGACTTTCCTGGATGCCTGATTGAGATTAATATTCTGAAATACAAGTAAGGCCCGCAATGTAATCTTACTATGTGGACTCTGCACAGAGTTCTACTTGTAGGCAGAAATGGGAGGGAGAGGGATCTGTCTCAAGTTTGAGCCCTCGTGGGTCCAGGTGATTGCCTGAAAGTGGCTACAGTGGTCCCTGAAGATGGTTAAATGAGGGCTGAAAATTATAATTTAGTGGTCTGCTTAAGCAGCTATATTTAATAGTTCTGATTAATAATAGCTTAAAGGGAATTCCCAATATGTTTAACATTTTAATAAACTGGGTAAGTGTACATGGAATATTAATCAAATTTACAAATGTCACAAAGCTGGAAGGGGTAATTGACACAATAGATGACTGAATCAAGATTCAAGGTCTTGACAAGGCCAAAATGAAGCAAAATTCAAAAGAGGAAATATAGAATTTTGCATTTTAAAAAAGGAGACCAAACATAAAAAAAGGGGGTGGGTGGGATCTGGCTTGAAAGGCTGGTGTTCTAGTGGAACAAAGCCACATAAGAACCACAGTGTGATATGGCTGTTCTTAAACAAAATAATACAAATTTGCCTGCATTAACAAATACAGATCATAGGTCACTGAAATAACAGGAGGCTTTGCCATTATTATGCCTCAGGTTAGATTTGAAGTTTACTGTTCAGCTCAGAGTTCCACATATTAAGAATGACATTCCCTGGATTAACTTATTGCACAAAGCCATAATTTAAAAGAATGGTTTCTTGACTAAGTCATAATGGCTTAGAAACCCCTATGAATTTATTCACACCCTGTGTTATACCAAATAGAACAATTATAGCTGTAGCATCTCTACACAAAATAACCAGTGTAGTGGGGTGACTGGAAATCAAATGCTACTATATGAGAAACCACCAAAAGAACTAAGCATGTATAACTTAGAGAAGTGAAATATAAAGGAAAGGAAGAAACTGATACTTAAATATCTGAAAAGCTGTTATGGGGAAGGTGGAGGAGAGTTCCCTGTTTTAGTGATGGAGCAAAGAATAGCAGAACTTGGCTGCAGATTAAGGAAAGACAATTCAAAGTAGACTCACTGGAGTTAGGTGGACAGTTGCTTGAGGGGAATACTGCAGAAATAAGCAGGAAGTGAGACTGAATGATCTTCAGGGTCCTGCAAAGAATACACCTTTAATATTAATGTGTTGAGATTTTATTGCATGAACTATTTTCAGGAGAAATATACAGTATTTATTATACCCTTTTAAGATAGACCAATGGTAAAGGCATCAGCATGCATAGGCTATGCTGAATTTATAAACTAGAGCCTCTCCGAAAGCACTAGCTGACTGGCTGACCTTGAAAAGCAAAGCAAGATTGGACCTGTTCAGGATTTGGACTGAACATCATCAGGAAATAACAGAGCAGTAGGCTAGGCTAGCAAGTCAAATAAACATCCCTAAAAAAAGCAAGAAAGTTTAGTGGATGTGTCTCTGAATCATGAGCAGTAGAGCTTGATCTGAAGAAGACTTGGTCTTACTAGTTTTCCCAAACAGATCAAGGCATTTTTCTGATCCCAGTTCTGGTGAGAAGAAAGGGAATTGCATCCTCAGCATTGTGTCTCCATCAAAGTGCCTGTCAGTTGAAAGGAAATATAATTAATTAATTAATTATTTTAATTGATTAAAATAAATACTTTTAATACCCCTTTCATAAAAGGTTACGTACCGTATGTAGTCAAACTGCTTCCTGGATGGAGAGTTAAAAGTTCTGTTGCCTCTAAGGATGCAATCTGGCTGTAAAGAGAGAAGATCATTGGAGGCAGATCTGCTTCTCCCTTTATGAGATAAAAGTGGCCTTTGTCCAGTGAGCAAATGGTGCAAGCTGAAATCTTAATGCATCTTCTTTCCATTCGGGTTTTGAGGATCATCTAGAAGTAGCGAAGTAATTAGTGGTTGTCTCCTAAATCAATCTCATATTAAGAATATGTACAGTCTAGTTAATCAAGACTAAGAACAAGAGAAGGTTGGGACTGTCTAGAGCTTTTGTATTAATTTTGTGTAGAACATTTATAGGCACTCCTTCATGAGCTGTAATTTAGGGAGGCTCAACATGCAAATTAGAAACAAAAAACTATGGATACATATAAGTAAAAAATCATTAAAAAAGCAATAAAGTAACACAAAGATAGGATATGCTATATAACAAAATAAAATAATTACAAATATATGCCAGGTGTAATTAAAATGTATTGAAGGACACAGCTTTTTGCATAATTTCTAAAATATATGACTAAAGACCAGTCAGACTCTTTTTAAATGAAAAAAGTCATTCTGCTAACCATCAACTGTAAGACTCAGTGAAGGTGATAATGTCTAATGTTATTGTTGCATTACAGGAGGACTAATCTGGTATCCTTCAGTTGGGTTGAACCATAGTTTCCCTAAACCTCAGACATTATGGTCAGTCTTTAAGGATTGCGGGAGGCATGAGTGTCTGCAGGGAGGAGGGATCAAAAAAGTAAAGTTACCTCTGGCTGAGGAATTCTGGGAATTGAAGTCCACACATCTTAA
The DNA here is from genome assembly GCF_059951505.1 of Python bivittatus. NCBI lineage: Eukaryota > Metazoa > Chordata > Lepidosauria > Squamata > Pythonidae > Python > Python bivittatus. The sequence continues at coordinate 75,438,424 of NW_028277098.1, read as the reverse complement.
AGTGGCCAACGTTGAGTAACATTGCTTTACTATTTCAACATTATAATGCATGTATGCTATTATCAGAAAAAAGTGGGGAAGGGGGAAGAGACACACCGAGCAAATAGTCATAATGTTGACTAAGCGTCCACATTTTTTTCTTTTTTCAGAAGGATCAACAATAGATTTTTTTTCTCTCAGTAAAGTACAGGATGTATTTATTTAAAGAAAAGAAAGTGCAGGATAAGCGTCATTCCAGCAGGTGGCAGAAGAAGGAAAAGTTTTTCAAGAAAGAGAACAAAGTAACCCTAACCCTAACTCCAACATTTGCAAGATGGATTCAAAGTTCGGCTTTAATGTTTCAGCACTTTTAACATGATCCCCTAATGCAACCTTCCTGTGCTAATCTTGAAATGTAAGTCAGCTCACCTATTTAGCTCTGTGTTATTATTTACTCTAACAGTGGCTGTCCAGGTCTCTGAGAGAAATCTTCCCTCTCTCCAACCAACTGGTTCTTTGATCTAAGCATGTAAAAAGCAATATAATCTAATGAGGCGTTTTTCAAACTTGGCAGCTTTAAGATGTGTGGACTTTATGCTGGCTGGGGAATTCTGGGAGTTGAAGTCCACCCATCTTGAAGTGGCCAAGTTTGAAAAACACCGAACTAGTACTTTTCGTGTGCGCTACAAAATGCATCAACAGTTCAGGGTGGGGAGTCTGCCTGCAGAAGGCAAGAATTTTCTGTGATTCAAATAGGGAATGTATGTTTTGAGGGCTCAGTGCCCACTACCATTTGAAATCACAACATAATTTGGCTCTATTGAATCTCTGCAGGGAACATACCTCCATATCACTGGCAAGACTACAATTTTTATATCAAAGGCCATTTCGAAGAGGACAGACGACCTAGAATAGATTGTGGTTAACTGTAGGGGTGACAATTTATTATGAATATTTCCTACTTTTTTCTCTGTATTGGTTTTATAGTTTTTTGATATGGTATAGTAAGGCTTGCATGCCAGAATTACTCTTTAGCTCTGTGACTGTAAGGACTGTTAACATTTCCCTCTTTCTGCCCCCTGCCTAGTCAGAAGCTGGTGAGCATAGCTACTGGTAAGAAAAAGATTGGAGGCTGCTAGGCTTTATCTCTTCAAAGCTAGGGGAAATCATCATTTCTTTGGCCCCACAATAGGTGAAACCTGACAACAATTGCATCTAATGCCAACAAATGCACTCAGTTTGTCAACACCAACTTTAGAATGAATGTTTTCTTCCCCATTTCCTGATGTTTCTAAAATCTTGCCTGATGATGTGTTCTAGAGAACTCAAAGTTTCACAAGCTCTTTTGTGTAGTTTTAGTTGATCCTAATGTTGCTCCTGAATCCTTTGAACTAAACATGCCAAGATTGAAACAGCTGCACAACATACATTTTACCACCAAGCTATAGTTCTTCCTTGCCTACATTTGCAGTCATGCAATCATTTACTAATTTGCAGTCATTCAACTATTTAATAACACATCTAGTTATCAAACTATGGCCTTCTCAATTAATTTCTCCCCATTTCTTGGAAACCTCAAAAAAAGAAAAATGAATTAGTGTAATACCGCTTATTCCATAGCTATTAATCCAATGGCTCATTATTGTTATTGTGTTATTGGCAAATCAGTTTTCTTGCTATCTTCTGGCATACAATTATGGAACATAAATTCATCCATTCGCTGTTTACTAAAGATGACAGATGGAATGGAGAAATTTTAAGATATGCAAATGCTGGTAGAAAGGTAGAAAGTAGGACATGATATGTTGTAATGAAAATGGTTTTGAAAGAAGCAAAAATAGCTGCATAAAGGCATACTTCTGTCCACATTGTTGTATGGAAATGAGAGTTGGGTACGTCAGACAAAACATCAAAGAAAGTTGAATAGGATTGGGATACTTAGAAATATATGTGGTAAAACAAAAAGAGGTAAGTTCAGGTGCTGAATGGATGCAGACTGAATATAAAAATGAGCAATCAGAAAGTGAGCAATCAATATAAAAAGAAGTAGTTCACGATGGTTTGGTCATGTAGAGAGAATGAGTAAAGATCAAATTGCAAAACAAATGTATGAAGGAAGAGTGGGTCAATAGAAAAAAACAAGAAGTTGTCCTTGGATGGTGATGATGGGATCCTCAAAGGAAAAGGTGAGAAGTAATGTATGAAGTGATATATGGATGTGGTAGATGGTTTGCAAAGACGGAAAAGCATGGAGAGGCATAGTGAATGATGCTGGTGTAAAGTAGGTTCAGTTATATTTCCTTTTCTTAACTCATGCCTTTAGTTTTTTTGGCTTATTTTTGTTACTTCATTTTAGTAATGTTCTTCATGTAAAGCTACATGAACAGCATGATGAATATATATGTACAGAATCAGCTGAATTTCAAACTGGATAATTAATTTTGGGGGGAGAAAGCCCTCATTTTGCTAGATGAGCATAAGACTATCAAATGTATGCTGCAAAAATCCACATGACCACTAGTATGCCCTCCTATTGTCTAAATGATCTTGTATCTCTTTGTTGCCATCTAGTGGTTCTCCACCTTTTTGCAGCCCACATCTGGTTGCTTTAGTGTTACAACAGCCCACGTATTTTGGAATACATTTTTTGGAGCTAAGAGCCACATTTAGTCTTTGATTGGCAAATATAAATAAGAGAATGTGGCCAGAATAATGAAATGCATTTTGCCACTAATTCAGTCAAATTACCTAAACCCAGTTATGCGCTTTTCATGTATTTAGGACTGCTTTCCTTCTCTCATATTAAAATTGTTTAATATAATCTTGTAATTATTATTTTGTGATTCTTAGAACTATAAATTATTAAGTTTCAGATGGAGTTGATGGAGTACCATTTTTATATTCAGGTTTATTTATTGCCCATGAAATTCTGTGCCAAGACACGCCTTTCGTCACATAATCAGAAGGAAATCAGTTATTTACATTTCTGTTTGCACCAATTAATTTTTATAGTGGTAATCTCCTCTAAGGTTAACTCTAACTTTACATTTCCCTTTCTCTTCCTCACCAAACCAAGGCCTATGGGAAAATCATTTCCTATGCTTTGTGCAATGACTTTTACAGAAAGATCCTGTGGTATGTTCAAAAGATGCACTATGAAATGCGATCATAAATAATGAACGCTAAGAGACAGCTGAGATGATGAATAAACCACGAGTACTTTGTGATGTACATTATTTGCTTCACTGCTCTCTCTGATATGCAGAATTTGGAGGGGGGCGGGGTTCTCCATAGTGAACATGTAGATGGTTTCAAAGGATCTGGAAATATTTAACTTTGCATAGAAATGGGCTCATTTTACTAGATGTATAATTTAGAATTGAAGACATTTATGATTTCTCTGGGCACAGTCACAAAGTGGTTGGGTTCATACATTGCACTGAGTCATGGTTTATTGAGTATGCTGTAGTGATCTGGTTCATATATAACATTAGGTCATAAACTCAAGGTTACAAACCATAACAGCTACCTTTATAACATGCAAAAACCACCAATATACATTATGACTTAATATAAGTGTTAACTCAAACTGTGCACAGTAACAGCTAAAAATCAAGCATCTCCGCTTGACGAATTAACCCACATTCTTCCTTTCCTGACATATGCATTTGACTGAAGAAAGATTGCTGAATAAATATTATTTTCTTCTCTAGGAAAAACTCAAGCTTTGTAGTAGCCAGTAAGATCATTTTAAGACAGAAACTCTTGACTCATGTTTTAGCTAAAGGCTAAGAAATGTTTTAGGCAAGTTGCTAGAGTGGTGGAACTAGAGTAAAAATGTCCTCACTTGCAGAGAAAAGATACTTGCATACCACCATCGATTCCACACAAACTGTAAAGAATGTAGACAGAGAAGCTGGAAGGTGAGTAAGAGTTCCCACCATAGAGGGAGTGGAATGCCCAGAAGTTCTGCAGATTTCAGTACTTAAAAAAAAATGACTAGCTTTGTTGCAGTTTTGCATAATTGCAGCAGGGCTACTAATTGACTCAGCTCTGAGATTCTTCCAACACTGTGAGAACAGGCCATTCAGGAGCAAACTGTAAGCTCCAGATTCCAAGGTCCACTGGCCCTTTGGTACATTGGCCCTTCAGTACATTTCATAGTATTAGACTTGGCCTAAATCAATTTCTGCCCTGATTTCACAGCCATATACTAAGTTATCAGTTTTGCTATTATAGCCTTGCCAAACTGGCTGACTCTCATTCCTGACTGATAAGTATTGTAGCCATATAAAATAAATCATTTTCTACTCTCTTCCAGGGAGGGAAGAACTTCAAGAAAACTTCAGCTAGATTTGCTGTTCTTCCAGCCTGCAAAAGATAATGCCTCTTTGCTAGGCAGTGAAGAATTGCATACAAAGTAGAGGACAGGGTTTGACCTACCTGTTCTTCTTGGATTTGTATATCACTACTTTACCCAGAGGGCACTCAAGGAGACCTACAATAAATTAAATCACATTTTTGTCCTGATCCACCCAATTTTTGGAGAGGATCCCTTTGCTCTGCAGCTATCAGCATGGGAATTTTGTCTGAGTTACAGTAGGTGCAGAAAGAAGATCTTCACCTTCACTGCTTGTATGGATGTGTTTCATTCAACTTGTACTTTGGAATGCTGAAGAGTCTAGGGTGTCCTCACAGGCATCTGAGTTCCCTCTGCCATCTAATTCCACCAGACAAATAATCAGCCAACCTTGGCAAGCAGAAGACTCTATGGCTAGAATAAAAGTTTTCATGCCAATGAAATGCAAACATAAGCATGGATCTGGCCTTACCTCAGATGCTGTGGATTGATCTAATGTTTTACACATGCAGGGCTTTCTCTTGTGTGTAGGGCAAGGAGGAAGGCACAATCCAGCTTTGAAGTGATCCAGTCGATGGATTCCTTTAAACTTTATTGTAGTCATTGACCAGAAATGATGCATTGACCTTTTTCATTCCATGCTGTAAAATTAATCAGTTCAGAGTTAATCCTGGGAATGATTTCAGTATTGTCAGTTGCCCTACGCACTGGACCATGGATCTTGGTAAACAACAAGAAGGTCCAATCTAACAGGTAAAATGTGAAAGGGAACAAATAGGTATTTGAAAATGCCTGTGTTATACAGTTTTGCATTTGTTGCTATATAATATTCCAGGATCCGTACATTTTGGCTTTCTTAGTAGCCAAAGCAAAATGGATGGTTGTCAGAAAATCAGGAACAAAGTCAGGAACAATTCCTTGTTACCCTTCCCAGGGAGAAACAATCAGAAGAGCTCAATAGCCTAGTGCAAGAGAGACCACTATTTTTCACTCTCTTCACGTTCACATCCAGAAGAGTGGAAATTGTTACTCATAGTGAGGAGAGAGGAAAGACTTGACATGGGCAGTGATATTGCGGACAGTTAGTAGTGCAATGTGTAAAATGCTCCAAGCTGCAAATGCCTTTGATCAGATGCTGCTGCCCACGCTCCCCTACCCTGAAGGATATCTGCCTTCTTTTTGTCCTTATCCTTCTCTGTTGCTAAACTACAAAGCCTATAGCATGACACTTTTCACAGGGGCTCAATTCATTTAATTTCAGTTACCACAATGTGTCTTGATTTTTCCAGCAAGTTGGCACAGTTGACAGAATCGGGTCTGTTCTGTTCAGGCTTACCATATAATGAAAATACGTATCAAATTGGGTTGAGCATTCACTCAGCATTATGAGTAAGCAGCAGTGGGGCAACCTAACACCACAAGCAAAGATGATACCGAATTTTACTCTGGGCTTTTAGTGCTGATTATGTGGAAGGGTTTCCTTCCTTCTCCATCATGTGAAGCCAGTTACATTTGTCACAAAGACTCTTGAACCTCTTAGGCCAGTCCCCAGAACTCTAACACAATTCACAAAACTTAGCAGGGTGGTTTTGCATCATTTTTTTCCCTATTTAATTAATCTTTATCTTAGAAAAATACAAAATGTCAGCAAAACACCAAGATACACTAAAACGAAATGAAACAAAAAAGAACAATCCTTCAATATCATTTGAAGTGGAAAGCACCCTAACCCTAAGCACAGAGATATAATTAACACAGGTAAATATTTAAAAGCATTTCCAGGCATTACTGTTTCCATCTCCAGTCTCTCCAAACTATTTTGAAGCCGCTGTGATGTGTGATCAGCTGCTTCAGAATCACCTGGAGACCTTGAAATCCAAGCAACAGGCAGGAAGCACCCTGAGCCAAACAATGCTCTCCCTTTATCTTAGTAATATAAGTGCAATGTCATTCTCTCAGTGACCAACCCCAAGCTACAGTAGGTTAAGGAAAAATAAAAGTTCCCTCACTTCCCATTCCATGCAAAAAGGAAAATAAATTACTCAGATTTTTAGGGCAAGTTATGGATCTTTGGTCATTTGCTAAACAAGCAAGCAAGCAATAAATAAATAAATAAATCTGAGTGTAACGCAACTGTTGTTGTGTGGAAAATATATGGCACATTTAAAGAAATCTCTTTCCCTCTTCCTATATGCTCCTCTTTTGACTCAGAGGAGGCCCAACTTCTGGTTTCTGGGAATCAGCTAGAGATTACACTGACCAGGAGAAGGGTGATATCTGGCCAATTTGGCCCAGTTTGTGCAAATCCATTGTTAATTTTTTTTTCAGTTCTTCCTGGGCTTCTCTTTGAGGGAGGTCACCCTGGATCTTGGCACTGATTCTGCATACCTGCTCCAGGCAGCCTGAACACCATACATCCTCCGACTCTACTATTTCCTGCAGAGGGACTTTGTGATGGGAGACCAGTGTGCAGTGCAGCTTGAAATAATCTCATTTTTACTGGGTTGCAAAGGAGCTTTCAGTCATCTTATACTTAAGTGTGGAAAGTGGGAGTGGAGAGAATGAGCGCCATAACTGGTCTTTATGGCATGGAGTAGGGTAGGGAACAGGAGCAGATGGATGAGTTATTATTCAAACTAGTTGTTGCCTATTTTAGATAACCCAACTGGGAAAGGAACTTCTCAGGTCTGGGTCTTTCTTTTTCAAACATCTTGTCTAAGAAAACCAAGGATCTTGCCATTTCAGTCACAATGATAAAAGCAGTGTTGCAGCATTGTGATGCAAGTTCTGTCCCTTTAGGTGTGCATGTAACACACCTGTAAAGCTTGCATTGTGATGCCGTGATACTATGTTCATTAATCTGACCTCCCCTTGTGCCCCCATGTGGATGCAACCGGTTGTCTGATACTTGCCAAGTTTAGGTGTTTCAGTTTTATTTACCTGTCATTAGTATTCCTGATTTAAAACAACATTGTTGTTTGGCTACTACCATATAAATTTGCAGGCAAGCCAAGAATTTTAGGGCTAAAATGCACCCAAAAAATCAGGTTTGGCTTATCTATGGACGGGCTTATTCACAAGTATGCATGGCAATATTCTTTTAAAGTACCCATATTTCCCATATATACTTGTGTATAAGCTCATCCACGGAGAAGCAGACCCTTGAATTTTTAACCAAAATACAATGAAAACTGTGGGTCGGCTTATTTGTAGGTGACACATTTTCCATGGTATTCTGGTTAAAAAATCAAGGGTCAACTTATCCATGGATGGGCTTATATGTGAATATATACTGTACATCATTTTAATTTAACTATTTTTTTATTATGTTGTAAATTGTGTCTCAAGCACCCTTTTAAATCAAATAAATCAGTGTTTCTCAACCTTGGCTGCTTTAAGCTGTATGGACTTCAATTCCCAGAATTCCCCAGCCAGTCATGGTGGCTGTGGAATTCTGGGAGTTGAAGTCCATACATCTTAAAATTGCCAAGGCTGAGAAATACTGGAATAAATAGGATATACTCTTTTTAAATAAATACATAGTTTTGTAAGTCTGTTTTGCATCTGAAATTGTTGGTTTCAGGGTGGAGGGGGTTAACCATTGATGGTGATCTAAGTAGGGGCATCAACATTCTCCCTTTATTGTTTCAGTGTCTCATGATATTACAGCAAAGAATTGGCTATGTAATGAAGCATTTCATTTTTTAAAAAATAAGCAAATAGACCTACATCATTATAAGCAGAAACTTTCTCAAATAATATTATTCCCTATCAACATCCACTATAAATCAAATATTTAAACTGTCAAGGTATGTTTTGTTGAATGTTTCCTGGGCTCTACTAGAGACATGTACAGTTGAATTTTGCATTGCCGTATGAGAGATAATACCATAGAAGGAAGTCAGTCTTAACTTTTCAATAATAAACATGTTATGAAGAGTATTAATAGTAGACTGCACCAAGCAGCAGGTTGGATTGAATTTGAGGTCATTCCCAGTGCTATGATTTGAGGTTTCTCTGTTGATAATGATGCTTAATTGTAACTGGAATTGGACATGTTTTAAAGCTGAGTCATTCCTCTCCCATTGTGCAGATAAATTGCAAAGAAAACGGATGTGTCAACGTATGCCTATTGGAAAGTTTCTTTTGTGGGTGTGACATCCATTGCAACCATCCTTGAGTCACAGCAATATTGGAGGTTACTGCCACCTTTCATCAAGAATTGCATAGGTCAGTGTTGTCCAAACTTGGCCACTTTAAGGTGAGTGGACTTCCACTCCCAGAATTCCCCAGCCAGCATGGCTGGCTGGGGAATTCTGGGAGTTGAAGTCCACTCATCTTAAAGTGGCCAAGTTTGGACAATACTGGCATAGATAATTTCTATCTCGCTCCATCTGAAGAGCTGAACATTTCATGTTGATTGAGAGAGAAAGAGAAATATGAGCTAGAACCTTTCCAGAATGCTAGATTTCTAGCTGCAGAGAGACTTTATATAAAAATACATGGAACAGCTTCCATACCCCCCCACACACACTTTTTTTTTTCTTTGTCACTGTCTCTCTCTGAAGTGGTAACAGATTTAAGTTCTTCCTGCTGATAGTGGTCCCATTTATGATCAGCACACTTGGTCAAGTTTATTATAAAATAAACCTCCATTTTGTTTCCCATTACGGAGACTATACAAAGTGACCCAGAGAATGTTCAGCACTATGGAGTTAACCAAATGTTCCCAAAAGAGACAACTTCAAGGGAATGATGGGATGATTCTTAGGGAATTTGCCTACATGCAATATCTATGATGTACAAGTGTTTCAGCTGAACATAGTGTAAATGTATCTACTAAGCCTTTCTGTCCTTGCAGATATATTATTTCAGGTTAACTTTATACAGGTAGTCCTCACTTACCAACCACTCGTTCAGCAACCGTTTGAAGTTGCGATGGTGCTGAACAAATGGTACTTATGACCGGTCCTTGAAGTTCTGGCCATCACAGTCCCCCCCACAGTCACATGATCACAATTTGGGCACTTGGCAACTGGCTTGCACTTCTGACAGTTGCAGTGTCCTGCAGTCACGTGATTACCATTTGTGACCTTCCCTGCTGGCTTCCCACAAGTAAAGTCAATGGAGAAGCCAGCAGGGAAAGTCGCAAGTTGCTCTGGTAAGTCCCTCCAGCCTTCCTCCGCTCATACCGCACATGTCATCCACCCACCCAGCCTCCCTGCACTTGTGCTATGCTGCGTCACCCACCCCCAGGCCTTTCTATGCTCAGGTGGAGAAGAATGTTGCAAAGGCAGGGGCCATTACCAAAAAGGCATGCTGCCTAGATCCTGCTAGCTGGCAACATTTAAGGGAAGGGATGTGGAGTGCACCCATCCTATTGGATCTGGTGGAGTGGGCAGATACACTCAGAGAGATGCAATCCCACAAATCATCTGGCCCCATGCCATTCTGGACTTTACAGGTGATAGCCAGCACCTTGAATTGCACCTGGAAAGAAACTGGAAGCCAGTGCAACTCGGGCAGCAGCAGTGTAACGTGGGCAAACTGCAGCGTGTCCAAAACTGCAAGTGCTGCTGCATTCTGGGCCAGTTGTAATTTCCAGATGCTCTTCAAGGGCAGCCCCATGTTGTACTAATCCAACAGAAAGTGACTGCAGTGTGAGTGACCATGAGCAAGGCTTCCCAGTCCAGGAATGACTACAATTGGTGCACAAGATGAATCTGTGCAAAGGCCCCCCTAGGCTTGGCCACCACCTGCTCCTCTGCCAGAAGAATGCAACCCCAGCAAGAGCCATAGATGATACCTCACCATACCCAGGGGGACCAAGCCCCAGAGCTGCTCTGGACTGAGTCAAAACTGATTCCTCCCCATCCAAACCCTTACAGCCTCCAGGAACTGGGCCAGCACCGGGACAGTGTCAGTCAGCCAGGGATGGAGATGTATAACTGGGTATCAGCAGCATACTGATGATACCACACCCCATGCCATCAGATGACCTCTCCCAGCAGCTTCATGTAGATGTTGAAGAGGAGGGGTGAAAGACCCAAGCCCCACTTGCACAGGCCTAGGGCTAGACCTCTCCCTCCCTCCCTACCAACTTTAACTGGAACCTATTGCAGAGGAAGGAGAAGAACCACTCTAAAATAGTGCCTTCCACTCCCAACCCTTGGAGCCAGTCCAGGAGGATACCATGGTCAGTAGTATCAAATGCCACTGAGACATTCAAGAGGGCCAGGATGGATGCACCACTCCTGTCCTGAGTCCTCCACAGGTAATCCACAAGCACAATCAACACTGTGTCACTGCTGTAACCCAGTACCCGCCCTGAACCCTGACTGAAATGAGTCTAGATAATCCTCTGAAGCTGAGTGCCCTAAAATCTTCAAAAGATTTTTAGAATCTTCTCTAAAAAGGGGAGGTTGGAAACCAAAAGAAAATTGTTTAATGATTTGGTTCTTGAGAAGGGGGTGCACCACTGCCTCCTTTAAGACAGGCAGCACCACCCCTTCCTGCAATCAGGCATTAACTTGGACTCAACCTTATGCTATCTAACCAATGAGGGAAGGCATAAGTGCAGTACACATATGGCAGAAGTCACAACCCAAGGACCTGTCCACTTCCTCAGAAGTACAAGTAGTTCTTGGGTCACAACCACTCATTCAGCAACCATTCAAAGTTACGACAGTGCTGAATAAGGGGGACTTACAACCAGTCCTCAGAATTCTGGCTGTGTCAGCCTTACCAGGTAGACCAGATAGGAAACACAACACCAGATGAACTAATTCTACTTTATTGTAAAGTCTGAAAGTACAATTCTCCCACTATCACCTTTACAGCCAAAAACTTCAGAAGGGTCCCTTCTGAGCCTCTTGCTCCACCTACTATGCAGCTGCAGGCTATGCTGTCTCTTATCTGACTATTTCCTAGGCAGCATCTCTTTGCCCCATGTCCCAAGGTCTTTCTCACATACCATTAAAGGCTGTTGCAGCATCCCTGCAGTCATGTGGTTGCGATCCGGGCGCTCAGGTGCCCAGATTGTGATTATGATGTCACAGTGAGCCATGGTCACATGATCACCAAAAGCCAGCAGGGAAGGTTGAAAGTTACTCCCATAAGTCACTCCCACTGCTTTTTCTCCTGAGGAGCCCCACTACAGAGTATGAGATCCCAGGGAGTACAAGATCCCAGGAACCTTGTACTCCATAGCACCTCTTGCCCACCTGCATTCCGTAGCAGCCTCTGCTGACCCTCCCATGCTCCATAGCACACACTTGCAGTCCCCGTCAGCTCCCCTGCACTCAGTAGCACCCATCTGGAGTGCTCACCCACCTGCCCACAGCTCTTGCCCACCAGCCTGCTTGTCTAGGGCTTCAGTCACGTGAGGTCCTCTCTTAATGACCCATGTGGTCTCTCGGTTACGACAGCAACCAGGACTGCTGGGATTGCCATTGCTAAGTGATGCAGCCACATGGCATTGTGTTTTATGACCACATCACTTAGTGATAGAAATTGCTGTCATAACCTGAGGACTACCTGTAACCAGCTCAAACTCTTCCCAGATAACAGAGCCCTGTCATTTCCATAGGACCTGCTCAGCCAGATCCAACTCTGAGTGAAGTCAGGTGACTTTATCTGACAGATGCTGCAAATATTCCTCACAGTGGCCCAAGAAGAGCCCCCCAGGCTTTCCAGGTCCCTCCATCCCCAGAAGGGACCTGGTCACCCTAAACAGGGCCAACCTCACAAGGACAGTCTGTCATCTGGTTATGTCTAGGGCAGTGGCCTAAAGGCTACCAAAGACCCCCAAAACCCAGGAGGGAACATTTCAGAGAGGGGGAAACCTGCTCCCCCCATGCCCAACCAGGTTTTGGCCCTCTCATCCACCATCAAATCAAAGATGAGGTGATCTTTACTGGGTTTTTTGGCACTGAATGTCAAATCAAGTCACCTTATGCTCAGAAAGAATCACCAAAGGTTCCAAATGTCACTCCAAACACATTGCTTAAGTAAGTAGGCTGGAGTCCAGCCAATCCCCAGATGAGAATTCCAAAATGGAAGACAGGCGATACACCTATTATTTGATAGGTGTATCGATTAATATATGTCTCTAATTGTTTTATAGGTGGTAAACTTAAGTACATGTAGCTTTCAGAATCAGTAATCAGTGTCTTATATTAGTGAGCATCTGCTTTCCATTTTTATACAATATAAAACATTATTTCAGAATAGGACTCTCAGACAAGGGCTGTGAAAATCTGGACAACTGCTAAATGACGGCAAAGAGTTGCCGTTTTCTGTTTTTTTGTTTTTGTTTTTTTTGCTTCATCCAGTCATCTGGATTTCTTGCAGACTATATCTGGTAGCTCTATTCCACTATATCTATTATGTGAAAATGGCCTGCTATTAGGAACATATGGCAAGGCATATGTTCCATCAATGACTAATTTATCACAGGTATTAGCTTTCATACAACGGGACATTGCATCCTTGTACACATGCTGGACTTGGACAAAAGTGGAATTCAGACAGAAGGTGCTCTAGTTTCAGGTTCCAAATGTATTGTGGATCTCTTTTGGATAGTCTGTGTTCTACCAAGGTAGAAAGCATAGTTTATTCAGCATGCTATTTTAGACCCCTATTCCTTAATCTCAGACGAAAAAACTACTAAAGGTACTAGAGACCATTGATCAACACCTGTTAATGACCACTCATTTAGTGTTCTTAAGAATACACTTCAAGAATACACGAAGGTGTGAAAGGAAGCCCCAAATTACTCATGAAAGAATGAATTATCCTGCTCTGAAAAAGAAGAAGGAGAAGGAGAAGGAGAAGGAGAAGGAGAAGGAGAAGGAGAAGGAGAAGGAGAAGGAGAAGGAGGAGAAGAAGAAGAAGAAGAAGAAGAAGAAGAAGAAGAAGAAGAAGAAGAAGAAGAAGAAGAAGAAGAAGAAGAAGAAGAAGAAGAAGAAGAAGGGTAAGATTCCTCCCTTTTTTCAGAGCAGGACAATTCATTCTTTCATAAATCATTTGGGGCTCCCCTTCACTCCTTTGTGTGAGAATTAACTAAGGTTTATTTTAGATCAGAATTTAATGCAAAGGTAAAACACATTCATTGAAATGCATATTCAATTTCTTCTTCAAATTCTCCTGCAAATATGCATAAACACAGGCGTGCATACTGAGAGACAAAGAGGCTCCCATTCTGCTTACTCAGGGCTTACTCCTGAGTAAATGCAAACAAGATTTTAACATTCCATGAGGTCTTTGGAGGCCATCAAGTCTAACCTATGTCAATACCAAGCTAACTCATCCCAACAGGTATGGTCCAGTCTCTGCTTTGAGGATCTCTAGTAAGAGAGAATATACCTCTTCTTTAGGCTGCATAATTTAGTTCACACTGAATTTCATTAGAGTAACTAAGCTCCCTCTGGTCCACTTGCTCTACACCGTATGCCTCTGTACCAGCCTAAGAGCACACATGATTCGAACCATGGACAGATTGCTAAAATTAATTAGGAGCACAGAAGTTGAAATCCATTATCAGCCATGGAACTAACTAATTTCCCTTTCTAGCCATATCTGCCCCATAGAGTTGTTTAAGGACACATGCATTGTCCTGATCTCCTTGAAGAAAGGCAGAGATAGAAATGTGATCTATAATATTAATTGACCCTGGGTAGTTGTGTTTATTCTTCAGCTAGTGGAATGGTCTGACAATATAAACTCAAAAACTGAGGGCAATGTCATGCTGCACCAACTTTTTAATTCCTGTGGTCTGGGCTACATTTGTTGCATTAAGTCTGAACCAATGTTCTCATACTGTTTCCCAGTATTTAACTCTTCTACTCCAACTTGCTGTGCCAAGGTAGGGCAACATGGGCAGAGCTTTGCAGTTAATAACCAACTGACTGGGTCTGTTATAAAATACTATGGATGTATTCTATAACTTATTACTGTCCTGCAGCTACTGAACAATGAGAAGGAACTATGAATGAACCTTAATGTGTTAAAGGTTTTGCAGATAGCTTAGTTACCCAGGACAGAAATATTTAGTTCCTTTTCAGCTTGTCAGCACAGGCATGATTTCAGAGATATTTTTCAGGCCTTACTTCCAAAAGCAAAATGATTTCTTTTACGTAGATAAAATCAAATTCAGCCAAAAACACTTGGTAAATGCATGTCTAGACTTAAGGAAATTGATATTATGCTTCCTTTTTGCATTGTGCTAGGTGGAAAGAGCTCTTCTGTCTTATCATGATATCTCATCAAAGAATTGTATTTATAATATTACTGGATTTACAGCAAATATTTATTATACTCTTTATCCCTCTTAAACCTGAGTGAGGAGATTATTGTTTCTGTTGTTTGTCTAGGAAAAACAACTCTGCAAGGAAACCACCCTCACAAGAAACCTAATAATACAAAGTTCTAGGCATGCACTTGTTGTCCAGAGGAAATTCCACGAGCCAGCCTTCCCTAATCTGGTATCATCCAGTTGCATAGTGCTTAGTTCTCATTTCGGTCACTCTTAGCATATTACCATATAATACTCCCATTTTTCCTTAGACCTTAGCTTATTCCATCCCAACTTCAGCCATAGCAAGAATCATCTTCCGTTAATTCCATTAAGTTTTTGTTAACAAAGCTTTGTAGTCAATGCTTTGACATCAATTGTCTTATTCAACATGGGGTGAAAAGCAGGGAAAGGTGTCTCCCAATGGATAAGGAAAATAAGGCCAACTCAGAGCAGAGGAAAAGCAATGAGAATAGTCAGGGTCCAGACCGAATGGCAGAAACAGCAGTGACTGTCCTGTACAGACATAGAGGGCAGTCTGAGGCCCAGGTGAGCAAGACAGGTCAGAGTCTAGGTGCCAAGAAAAACATTATCTCAGAGGTTCCCTAATTCCTTTAAACTTGCATGCCTCCTCACTCAGTGTCTGTTTAAGCTGCCTGCCATTTGGCATTTGTGTAAAAAGATACGTTGGGCCTCCAGTCCTCATCTACTGCCTATTTTCCTGCCAGCCTTGATCTTCCTGTTCTACACCCTTGAATAGGGGCATCCATGGAGAGGTCAAAAAGTCAAGATAGCAGCTGCAACCACACAATAAAAGCCCTGCCTCTTTTTATTGTGAGTTGTCCTGCAACATCCCTGCCCTTGAACTTCTCACTCAACTTTGTGGTATTTCTCTCCTTCTCTTCATTAATCTATCCACCCATCTATCTTCTCAGTCCAAGAGATCTTCATTTGACAATTACTAAATTTTCAATGCTGATGAATTTTCTAAAAAATGCACATCCTCGTGCCCTCCTTGGAATTTCAGATCAGAATAACTTCATTACAGTCAATCACCAGGGCAAAAGAAAAAGAGAAAGAGAAAATGCAGCAAAATATCTATCTACTGTACATACACATAAATGAAAAATAGGTAATTTAAGACAGCATGAAAAATTATAGGCATAAAACCGGTAAATCTGTTGAGCTGATCTAGTTAACTAAGCCTATAAAAACTTTTCTCTGTAAAACTTGTCTGTTTTATTTGCTACTTTACAATCCCTGGCAGACAAGAATAAGTAAGAGAAAATGAAGTGGAAGAAGTAAATAATTTTATGGCATACAATATTAAAGTGGGAAGAAATGTAGAATTTTACCTTGGTAAGCCTGCTGATTTTTCTTATCCATAAAGACTTATGCTTTTCTATGGCTTCAGAGGAAAATCTCTCAATTTGTGCTGAAATAATTGGAATAGATGAAGGTAAAATTCTGTGGACCACCCTTTAAATCTTTTAATAAGTAGAGTTACCCTTTGTGTCTGGCTTGCTCACAGAAGGGGCAACTTAGAAAAAGATGAGCCTTGGAATTTCTTCATTCTCTCTTCCTCCAAGTTGAGCATTCCTGAACTAGCTGGTGTTGTCTTCACTATCTGACATGGGGGGTGAGGGTGGGAAGTGCAACTACCAGGAAGATGAAAGGAAGTGGTTCTGTCTCTAAATGCCCAGGTGGGTCTGAGGCCTCAGGTCACTGAGTCACTGAAAAGATCAGGGCAGGAACTTTGAAATTCTAGAGATGTTCCTGCTAGGGGTGCTTTTAGATCGTAAATCAGTTCATCTGGAACAGCAAAACAAAGTGATTTTCACTCTCAAGACTAATATGTGAAACAGAACATAGAATTTGTTCTGTGCCTTTCTCTGATTTTTGCAATATAGCTCTCAGTATCACAATGTGTATAAAATTATCCATTTGGGGCTAAAATGTAATTTTAAAGTAATTTGAGTTATTTGGGCTTTTTTAAAAAACTCTCAGATTGATGAAAAATGTGACAAAACAAACGAATGAATGGAGCCAGAATTGACAGAGACTAAGAAAAAGATTGAAATCTGTTTGCCTCCATTCCCTGCTGATATTTTCAAAACTACCAAGGATATTCAAATTGAGGCAATGCCATTCATCTCCTTCCATTTGTAGATAAAATTATTTATCATGAACTGTGCAAAAATGCTTGAATGCAAATCATAGATAGCAGCAGTTTCATTGCCTAATCACTACTTGATGCTCAGCATTTAAATAGGTTTCATCCTGTCCTATTGATCTGCTTAATCTGTTGACTTCATCAGGGGCAGAATTTCTTGGATAAAAATTGGGCAAAGATGCACCGGTATAAAATCTGGAATCCAATTCTTTATTACAGCATGAAAATATATGACCTGAGGATTCAGTGTTTTATTTATATCCTGCCTTTCTTTTGGAAGCTCGAGATGGCACACATGGAGTTGCCCCTTATTTTATCCTCATGCAAAATACGTTTGGAGAAGTGACAGTCAGTGCTTCAAAAATCACTTAGGGCAGGGGGCAATGTCAAGGAAGTCTTTCTGATCCCATCCAGCAATTTAACCACTAGGTTACACTGGCTTGTTATGATAGCAAACACAAAGACGCATCTCATACATCTTCTGTCCCATCAATGTGCTTTGCAGCTTAGCAAATTAGGCAAAACCAACCAGCCAATTGTGCTTAAGCAAGCCATGCTTTAGGAGGATATGCAAAACCATTCATTCTTTCTTTGGATACTTCCACATAATCAGCCTCACCTTTCTTATCTTTGCAGCAGCTTCCCAGCATTGGAGCCACCAGTCTTCACTGAGGAGATTCCCCCCCTCCCCTTCTGTTGCTGGATATTGCTTCTCCAGTTGGCTAATGGGAGCGTGCAAAACATGGCAGCCAGCCTAATCTTTTCCTAATCATGTTTTCCTTCTGTGACAAGACAAAAAAAATTGTAAAATTTGCCCAGCCATTGTGTAAGGGGAGTGGCAAAGCTACCCTTCAGTGTGACTGTGGCAGATGGAGGCAAATCATGATGGCACTTTGCCTCTTGGAGGGAGGGGGGAAATCCCAGGAAGGGGAAGGCAGGGGTTCTCACTGAAGGGAAAACTCTTGTCCTGTGGCTGCAGCTCCTACAGAAGTGTTGCAAAGCTGTTAATCAGCTTTGCTTTCTAAGCGCCTCAGAAGCCCTACAATATCTGGACATAAGGGGTAAGGACAGTCTCAACTGGCACAGCTCCTGTGTCTTCCTTCTGAGAAGCACAAATTTGCTCTGCACATGGAACTGGTGTCACAGAGAAATTGACCTTACGTTTGCTTTGTAATTATCAAGCAGATGTAGAAGAATTTGTAGAACCACATTCTTTAAGATGTCTGGAGGAAGCTACAGAGAAAAGTTGCCCAGAGACACACTTGTGGGAGAGGTGGGAAAGAAACCTTCTCACCCACTAATCTGCCAATTTCACTCTGGAGTTGGATTATACACCCTGCCTTTACATTAATACATAATTTCCCCTGACAACCTTCACGGAAAGACATTCCATATTCTGCCATAGAGGAAGAGTCATCATATCTTGGAAGTCTATATACAGCCTGCATTTGCTTTCATGTTAAAGAATAACAATCTGCCCATTGCATGGCACAATGCACAAGCATGACTGTCTATCTGTCTATCTACAACCATGTGTGTTTAAGGTGAGCCGCACTAAAACTCCAAGAATTCCCTAGACTTACTGGGTTCCAGTTGAGAAAGGCTAATAGGAAACACCATTGCTACCTGCTGTAATATTACAATTCTTGTGCTTTTTGTTGCATATATTTCACCTTCCTTCAGGGGTGCCCACAGGGTATGTAAAAAAAAGTTGAGATGGCAGCCACAATGGTGCAAGTGAAATTCGGCTGGTATTTTATGTGCAGGCAGCATATACAGTAGTCCCTCTGAAATGTAATTTTTTTTTTTTTTTACTTCCAGAGGAAGAAATGGTGAACTGAAGATGACTCCGCGAAAAGCAGAGCCAACAACCCCGTTATAGAATGAAGAGCCAGTGAGTGGGGCAGCTCTTTGAACCTCATCGGACAAGGAGAGGACTTGAGGTCACCCACAAGGGCTCTAGACAGCTTATTCTCACGAGGAGACCACAAGATAGTGGTCTCCGGTGGGTTCAGAGCTCTGGGAGATGAGGGAATAGCCATCTCGCTCAAACCGCAATAAGGTATAATACACTGGAAGTTTACATTACTAACCTTGAAGTGTAGATTCAGTTTATTTAACCACATATGTGACAAAGTTAAATCTGAGCATGCAAGTACACCTGTATAGCACCTGTGATACCATTTGTCTCCTAATAGCTTCAGCCCCAGAGACGAATTTTGCAACCTTATAGGTAATGTCTGGGTTTGGACCTGATGAAAGGAGGTTAACATAAAAGATATCTGGTCTACCTGGATATTTGCTCAGAAAAGGTGTTATAAGTAAGAGTCAGGAACCCTCATTTAAAAAAAACACCTCAATATAATAATACACATGCCACAGACTCAGCAGAGCCAGAAAGGCACAAACCTAGGGGTTTATCACGTCGGACACCAGCAGATCTACTTAGCAGACTTGCAGAGGGTAAAGCATTTAAATAGGCCAAAGAAAAGGCACACCAGTGCTTGGGGAAAGATCACTAAAAAGGTAAGAAGGTGGAGTGAAAATTTTAGTTGCATTTCCAACTGCAGAGCAACAGCTGATTCTGCTAAGGTCACGTTGTTTTTGATACCACCTAGACAGCACCCATCGTACCCCGCCTGGATTTTTATCCTTGCAATTGTACCGTTCGGCAGGTCAAAATGGAGAGGTCGTGATTGGCCCAAAGTCAGCCAATCAGTTTCATGGCTAACTGGGGAATGATCCTGGATCTTTTACAGCCCAGTCTGACATTCTCACAACCAAACTGTCCTGACTCTTCAAAGCTCAGCATTAACTGGTGATGGGGTTTTTCACTTCCTTTTTCTGCATTAACTTTCTAAGCAAAAATATTACCTCATTGAAAGAGGACATGCGTGTAAAAATTCTCCCCTCCCCATCCTGCACCAGTTTAAAGCTCCAGGACATACAACTTGAATATTCTCTCCCTTCTTCTCCTTGAAATTGCTACATTTCACAGTCTCGCTTATATTGGATGCTAACTCTTAGCCATCCAGAATCATTAATTTGAGAAGTCGGCATGTAAATTGAAATAATAAACAAACAAACAAGCTGGGTATGCTCAGTCAAGTGGAGGAGGAAGCTGAACTGAAGCAAGATTAGCTTGCAATTCTTCTGCAGACAGGTCTCTATAGATGTACTATTTCAAACATGCAGTTCCCCACTTTCCCGTACTGGAAAAAGTGCTGCAAATTCTTGCCTTCATTAGGAGAGAGATCTGAAAATGTCTAGCATTTTTATGATGTCTGCTATTTATTTAGCATAATATATTTTACAGGCAACATTTGGACATGTCTTTGTAGGATGGGCCTATACAGAAGTATTTAGGACGGTGTTTCTCAACCTTGGCCGCTTTAAGCTGCGTGGACTTCAACTCCCAGAATTCCCCAGCCAGCTGGCTGGGGAATTCTGGGAATTGAAGTCCACGCAGCTTAAAGCGGCCAAGGTTGAGATACACTCACTTAGGGTATACATGGCCATGGTGGGTAAGGGCGAAACACAGTATGTCCAGCTGTGCCTACCTCATAAAACCATAATTCAATTAGCCTGTCTCCCATTGCTTCTTTTCTTTCACCTTCTCTCTTTAACTTCCCCCATTCTTTCTCTTCTCTGAACGCTTTCCCATGTCAGCCCAACCCTCCCCCCACCATGCAATAATAAAGGTTGTTAAAAAGTTTTTATTGGCACAATGGAAGCATTTTATAAATATCTTATCCCACAAATATGATTGGGTGGTTGATTGTGGGAGTGGAAGGAGAGTCACAGCATGTGATGCGGAGAGGATGAATCCCCAGTTTCCCTCCCAGCTTCTGAAAAACTATATTGTGTGGGAATTTATCTTTTAATCCTCCTTCTATGTTGTGATCTTGCTCCCCCCAAATCCTCCAATCAGTTATGTGGGTTAGAAATGGACTTTATTGTCCACTCTGGCTTTAAGGCTGCATCACATCTTTACAGAAGCAATAAATATGCCAGGCTAATTATGTTTTTGTGAACAACTGTGTATCGTAAAGCTGTCTGGAAGTTGAAACAAATCTAAGGTAATGTCCTTTTATGACAAGAAGTGTTTTTTTATTTTTTCTCAGGATCCATTCTGGGAAATTTCTCCAGGAAAATAAGAATTTATGCAGTTTCAGAACGTGCAGCCGTAATACCTCTTGCAGATGGGTGTGCACTGCAAATGCATCAGATTTGAAAGCCCCGAGATATATTCCGTAGAGATATATTTTGGCTAATGCCACAGCAAATGCTGTTAGTCATAGCAATCAAAGTGGGTGATTGGATTTCACTGCATAATAGAGCAATGTCACACAGCACAGTACTCTGTGATGGGTTAAAGTACATATACCACCTTCCTTAAAATAGCATTTCGGTTCTCTTGTTCTTTCATCACTTGTTTTTTATCCTGCCACTTTTAGCTGCCATTTCGCTTTACCTTCTGTTGCATAAAATCTTCAGAACGCAGAGTTCCCGTCCTCAGAACTTTGCTGTCGGAACAACCAGACTGCAACACTTCACTACAAAGGTGAGGGAAGGGTCCAACAGGCCTTCTGGCTTACTTAAAACTATCCATCTTGCCATCACCCATGGGGAATATAGAGGGTGGGTGGAGTTCACTGAAGAAAATGGGTAAAAAAGAGAATGAATCCTCTTTCTCCAATATTGTGATCCCATCTCCAGCATCTCCCTGCGTCTTATTTTTAAACAGTGGGAGAGCTTAATCCCTTAAGAGATATAAGGGACAAAAAGTAGTGAAGCGTTTTTTCCCCTTCTCTGGATCTTCCTTCCAGATTCCTTTGGATCACAAATCAAGTATATTAACATTTTTCTTAGCTGCAAAACTGTGCTGCAGTAAAAACTGAGCATCTAGGTCCACAACATTACTTTGGGGGATCCTGAACAGACCATTAAATGAAAGGATTTCATTTATGAAGTAGTACAATCAACTATCTGCACCGAAGTCTCATTTACACAATACATTGCCCTCACTGACTTATACAGGCTGCAGCAATCAAAGATGACTGGAACTATTTCACTATAACTTCAGCATGATTGTAAGCTCTTTGGGCTTTTAAAATTACTTTGCAAAGTACTATATATACTGATGGAGATTATCAAGATGATTATGAATATTAACCAGGAGCTATTTATTTATACATTTTCTCACTCTGGCTTGTGCATGTAACAGCTCCTACATTCATTTGCATGAAGCAGGTTTTCAACTGTTGGGAATGATTGTTTGAGTTTATCAAATTTTATTAGTGTTTGGTATACAGACACTGTATTATGACATACAGTGTCTGACATACAGATACTGTATGTATGAATGTTTGTATACATATGTAAATAAGTTATGAAAATAGTAAAAAAATATCTTTGTAATGTTAGTAGCTCAGCTCCTAGCACTATGGCCAAGGGACATGTGTGCATTTCTGCTCATGTAGTCTTCATGAAAGATCATTTACCGTTGTTATTCTACTTTCTTCACATCAGCAAAGAATTCAGGTGAACAGAGACTTGCAGAAAAGTGATAAAAACTTAGTGCATACTGAAAATATTATATAGACTAGATGTTTGCTGTCATTTTGTCTTGGGACAAAATTAAGATGGGTTAATTAAAAAGTAGCTCAGTGGCAGAACATTTGGTTTCTCCAGTTATCTGAGTAGATAGCATTTAGCTGGATGGACATAGGTACTAACATGGTCAGGCAGTTTGCCTGCAAGACTGTTTCCTGTGCGTGCAATTCCCAGAAGGGACAGCGAAGGTGAGTCTAAAGGAGCAACCGCTCTTGCTATTACAGTATTTGCATGATAAGCTGCTATATCTCTGGGAATGATTCAAAGAGAGCCAACCAAAGACATTTCTAATAATTCAAAGATGTCTTTCTAAAAAGTTGTGCTAAGAAAATGCATTGCAGCAACATGGAAAGTAGATTAGACATTCTCAATGAGTGTTGAGCAATCTGCTCCTGAAGCTGCCTGGTAGACTTTGCCTAAATAATCTGGATGTTGTGGACTCTGATCTGTTGCATTATAACACCCCATCACATGCTAGGCATTTCTGTTAGTGCAGACTAGTAAAATCAGTTGTACGCTAACAAGGAAGCTAGCATGGAAAAGTACCAGCAACAACATGGGGTAAAGCCTCAAATTTCAGGAGGCAAGCCCCCGCAGCTTGTCACGTGCTCAATCGAAGCACATGATCCCTTGCGCTTCATGTATTACCATATATAGTCATGAGCTTGTATTAGGTAGTGTGACGTATATATGCTTAACCCAGCCCTTTGATGTACTAACCCAGCCCTCTGATGTACTCAGTAAAAGAGGTTTCCAGACTCCGGTCTGGGCGCTCTCATCCCCCTCGAAGGAGAATCAGTTTGGTGTCTTCTTTCCCCTCACTCGTGAGAGGCCCGCGGTAACTGCGTGAATGTGGATGATATTTTAGTTGCAGCCCCTGGCTCAAGGGGCACAGTTTTGAAAACTTTACCTCACCTGCAAAAAATTTTACAACAAGGAGGTCTTTATATTGCTTCTGACAAAGTCCAGACCTCTCCTCCTTTTCAATACCTAGGGCACAAATTGCTTTCCTCTCACGCTGCTCCACTGTGCCCGCAGGTACAATTACCCCAAAAGCCGACCTTGCTTCAATTACAACAATATTTGGGATCAATTAATTGGATACGCCCTTATTTAGGCCTCACTACTGTCCAACTTCCACCTCTTTTTTCTGCCTTGACCAAAGGAAAACAACCGGCAGACATAATCCCATTGCAAAAGGAACAATTGGAAACAATTCAATTAGTGAACCAAGCCTTAAAACAAAATGGGTGGATCGGTTGTTGGATGATTTTCCTCTTGCACTCTTGTTAATCAATACTTTGAACCTACCCACAGGTGCGATTGTACAAGTCACACCCTCGCTGTTAGTCCTTGAATGGGTCCACCTTTCGCATACACCTCGTTCTACCTTAACCACAAAACCAGCTCAAATGGCACTCCTCATTACTAAGGGTCGCCATCGTGCAAAAGCACTTGCTGGACAAGAACCAACGACACTTTATGTTCCCTGCTCTCTTGCAACTTGGGAAACCCTTCTGGCCTCCAGTAAGCAACTGCAATTTGCCCTTGCTGACTGGCCTGGTTCTGTCTCCTGTCATCACCCTCCTGACCCCAGACTACAACTTTTGAAAACCACACCCTTTGCATGGAACTCTCCTTTTGCTTTATTCCCTATCCCAGACGCCATCAGTTTTTGCAGATGGAAGCAAAAAATATGGTGCCTGTGCCTGGCAATCTAAAGGCCAATGGCACACAAAAATCACTCCACCACAATCCTCTGCCCAATGGGCAGAACTGTATGCTTCAATTCTGGCTTTTCAACAGTTTCCTGACCAACCCTTTAACTTGATATTGGACAGTCTGTATGTCTCACAGATTGTTTCTTCTATCTATCAGGCCTATCTTTCGCCTTCTATTGAACCTTCGCTCTTGTCTCTCTTCCTCACTCTTCAACACCTCATCTCTCAAAGAACGAACCCTTTTCACGTTTCTCACATAAGAAGCCACCAACCATTTCCAGGCATCATCCAAGAAGGAAATGATGTTGCCGATGCTGCAGCCACTGCTGCACTCTCACCTGATGCTTTCTCTCTTTCTTCACTTACCCCGTGGGAGAGTCACTCCTATTTTCATCAAAACAAGAAGGCACTGATTAAACAATTTGGCATAACAACAGCAGAAGCAACAGCTATTTTACAACAGTGCCCTACTTGCAGTAAACAAGCACACTCCATCCCTATGGGGGTAAATCCCCGAGGGACTGAAAGTTGTCAAATTTGGCAAATGGATGTTACCCAGTATCCTTCTTTCGCTTCATGGAAGTACATCCATGTGTCCATTGACACATATTCGGGTTTCATCATGGCTACCCCACAAAGAGGAGAAGCCACAAAACATGTAATTAATCATTGCATTCGCACATTTGCATCGTTGGGACGCCCAAAGGAACTCAAAACTGACAATGGGCCTTCTTACACAAGCACAGCATTTGCTGCCTTTTGTCAAAAATGGAGCATAACTCATAAATTTGGCATTCCATATAATAGTCAAGGACAAGCCATGGTTGAAAGAGCTCATCAAACCTTAAAACATGCTCTTGACCGCTACATCGGCTCAAGGGGGAAAAATGCCCCTGGTCTCCCAGCAGTGCAAGACACTCTTAACCTGTGCCTTTACACCCTTAACTTCCTTAACCTGACTGGCCAACCTGCAATGTCAGCTGCTTGTCGTCATTTTTCTTCTTCTCCCTCTGCTGAACATCATCGACTGCTCGTCTATTATCGTTGCCTACCAGACCTGACGTGGCGAGGACCTGCAGAGCTCATCACCTGGGGTCGGGGATACGCTGCAGTCGCCCTCCCTGAAAAAACCTTGTGGATTCCTGGTCGACACATCCGTCCCTGTCATCTTCCACAAAAGCTAAAAGATGAAGATACCCCTTCTTCTGATCCTGTCATTCCTCCAGCTCCACCTATTCTTTGTGACGACCGCCGCAATCAGTAAAGGATCTCAGACCGCACTGTCTTCTGAAAGGTCAAAAATGAGGCCTTTTTGGCTTATGCTGCTTCCGCTTGTGCTGATATGCAAGGCCTCCGATAACCCCCACGTTCCCCTCAACCAGACGTCGGTAATCCTTGACTCACATTCTGAGGTGGTGAACTCCTCCTCAGCCAACCGATCTGGACCTTGGTTTCCTGACCTCTACTTTGACATCGCAAAAATGCTCCGACTCACTGAAGGTGATGACTTCATTAAAAAGCACCATTTTTATGTATGTCCAGGATATAGAAAGGAGTCTTCATACAAGAAACTTTGTGGGCTGATATGTACTTTTGTGCAAATTGGGACTGTGTTTCCACCGGACATATTTGGTGGGATGCCCCAATAAAAACTGATTATGTTTCCATTAAAAGAACCACCCAAAGCTTAAAATGTCAACAAAAAGAAGAAGATGGGACTATACAAGGCTATTGTAACCTGGTTCGCATTACCTTCACTGAGCAGGGGAAGAAATATGAGGGTTGGCAAGCGGGACTCACTTGGGGGGTTCGCCTCTATGATAAGGTTCGGACAGGCCATCGTGATAAGGGAAACATCTTTACCATCAGATTGATATCTACCCCTATTACTCCCCCTGTGCCGGTTGGCCCTAACCAGGCAATCATCCCTCTCCTTCCAACTACTCACTCCCCGGGTAGCTCTACCATCATAGAAGGAGTTATTTCTTCTCCACGCATTAGTAACCCATTGTGGGACATTGCCCAGGCCACTTATCAGCTTTTGAATGCTAGCCACCCCAATCTTACTTTTTCTTGTTGGCTTTGTTATAATGTTTTGCCTCCGTATTATGAGGCTGTAGCTTTTGAGGCAGCCTTTAACACGTCTACTTCTGACAAGGGCTGCCGATGGAGACATGGCTCTCAGACCATCCAGGCCATAACGGGTAAGGGCACCTGTATAGGCAAGATACCTTCCCCATACAAATCATACTGCAATGTTACTGTCAGCAACATTGACACCACCCTTTTCTACATTCCTCCGGAAAATGGGTGGTGGGCGTGCTCCACGGGACTTACAGCCTGTGCACATGGTAATGTGCTAAACACCACGGGCTTTTGTATCCTTGTACACATCATCCCACGCATGTACATCCACGCTGAGGATGAAATCCTTAATGCCTATTCTACCACAGAGTTGTCTCGAAGCAAACGAGAACCGGTTTCCACCCTCACCATTTCCTTGCTGGTAGGTTTAGGTCTCACAGGTGCTGGCACTGGGATCGCGTCCTTTGCCCACCAATATAC
This sequence comes from Python bivittatus, assembly GCF_059951505.1. Classification (NCBI taxonomy): domain Eukaryota; kingdom Metazoa; phylum Chordata; class Lepidosauria; order Squamata; family Pythonidae; genus Python; species Python bivittatus. Next base: position 75,411,716 of record NW_028277098.1, on the reverse strand, counting down.
ACAATATCAAAATTTGAGAGCTGCAATTGATCTTGACTTAGAACGCATTGAAACGTCTATTTCCCACTTGCAGACATCACTAACCTCCCTTTCGGAGGTAGTATTACAAAATAGACGAGGCTTAGACCTCCTCTTTCTACAAGAAGGTGGCCTGTGTGTGGCCTTGAAGGAAGAGTGCTGCTTCTATGCTGACCATTCTGGAATTGTTCGAGAATCCATGACCAAACTGAGAGAGGGCCTGAATGCCCGCAGGCGAGAGCGTGAAGACCGACAAGGATGGTTTGAGGGATGGTTTAATCTCTCCCCGTGGCTCACAACCTTGGTTAGCGCTCTCGCTGGACCGTTATTATTGTTGATTATAGCATGTACAGTTGGTCCTTGTGTCCTTAATAGGCTTATAAGGTTTTTTCAGGATAGACTGGGTACCATAGAAGCACAGGTCAACATGGTCTGCACTCATAAATACCTGCCTCTCCCAACCACGGAACCAGTGGCACCTGAACAGCTTTTTTGCAAACCTCAACTCACCTTTATCAGTGATGAGGAGGAAGCTGCCCTTTAAAACAATAAAAACAGAGGAGATGTTGCATTATAACACCCCATCACATGCTAGGCATTTCTGTTAGTGCAGACTAGTAAAATCAGTTGTACGCTAACAAGGAAGCTAGCATGGAAACGTACCAGCAACAACATGGGGTAAAGCCTCAAATTTCAGGAGGCAAGCCCCCGCAGCTTGTCACGTGCTCAATCGAAGCACATGATCCCTTGCGCTTCATGTATTACCATATATAGTCATGAGCTTGTATTAGGTAGTGTGACGTATATATGCTTAACCCAGCCCTTTGATGTACTAACCCAGCCCTCTGATGTACTCAATAAAAGAGGTTTCCAGACTCCGGTCTGGGCGCTCTCATCCCCCTCGAAGGAGAATCAGTTTGGTGTCTTCTTTCCCCTCACTCGTGAGAGGCCCGCGGTAACTGCGTGAATGTTACACTGATCGCTCTCCCAAAGAGAGTTCTTGTCAGCAATATGCTTTGATTCTTCTGGAAGTAATCACGAATGGTTACCAGTTGGTGTTTTATAAAAAAGTTACGGCAGTAAGCACATTTTGTCAGGGCCAGTTGTTTTCTTGGATAAGTGACTATGGGAAAAATGGGTCAGCTCAGCTCTCCTGGCAAGACTGCAACTTTAGATGAAGAGGATGCAGCCATTTCTTGTGCCCCAAATATTTTTAGCACTGTTATACATAAGAAAGCATGGCTTTTCTACTGAATTGTTTCCAGGACATTTAGAGTAAATCAGAGGACTCGGGCGGAGATCGTTCACAGGTTGGTCAATTGTATATGCAGAAGCCACCCACATATCACTTAAGCTAGAGCCAAGGGGTATCTGCACGGGGGTCAAAAACCTCAAGGTGGCAGCCAGAACTGCACCATCAAAGCCCTTTCCCCTTTTTGTGCAGATAAGAACATGGGAATATGTTCTGCACATCCAATTTTCATAATAAACATGAGTCCACTGTTAAAGATGATGAAGCACTAACTGTTTTGCCCTGAATTTCATTCCTAACAGCCAGGTTTTTTTAATCAACTGCAATCCATAATCTGTTTCTTATTGTTAAAGATACACTAGAAAATACATTACTGTCCTAAAATAGGCTGCCACCTGGTCAAAATCTATTTCAGCAGCTCCTAGAGGCTTTGTAGCAATTTACCACATAATGTCTACTTTGGTGCAGGGATTCTTTCTTCACTGATGATCCTGAGCAGAACCTGCTCTTCCTTTTGCAACAGAAGATGCTGCCAGCGTAATGATGAATTGTCCTGACTCTCTTCACCGCTCTCTTGAGTTCTGCAATGCAGAAAAGAGCAAGATAAGGGTGTTTCAATCATGGCCTAGAGATGAGATAAGGCAAACATCATGGGGAGAATTGAGCTTGCCAAGTCACTTTGGTGTCCTATAAAACCCTCGTGAAAAAGTATCAGATTTACTTCGGTTTATATCCTGCCTTTCTTCCAGGAATTAGAGGCAGTATACATAGCATTCTCTCCACTAAATCTTTCCCACACAACAAACCTGTAGGTACATTGGATTGAAAGTGACAGATGCAAAGTCACTTAGTGACTGAGGGTGGACTTGAACCTGGGTATTCCTGCATATTAGGAGCCTCCTCTGCTAGCACACATAAGGTGACAGAGAATTAACAGAGAGATTTTGGGGAGAGAGCTCATCCCTGAGTAGTAAAAACATTACTACTGTCTTCCCCAGCCTGTGCTTAATTCCAGAGAATTAAGATGGTTGAAATTCAAAACATCTCGAGGGTACCAGATGGACTGCTGTACCAAGTCTGTCTGAATAGGTTAACAAAGCATGACATTCCCAAAGGGCACAATGCAGGTCACATAAGGACAATTATTCATTCCGGACAGTACTAAAAACTGGGGAAACTTCAGTACCCCATTCCAGTTTGGAAGTAACTTCAGACTTGTCAGCTGATTTGCAGTGTGTTTAAAATCAGAGCAAATCAAGTGTCCCCCCCCCCCCCCGAAGTTTTGCATCTCTGTTGAGCTTGTGGGAGGTCTGTTTCTCATTAATGGGAAACTATAACTCAGCCTCTCCCAGCTCCTGGACTTTCTCCCACCCCAATGATATCATTTCACATTGACAGTCTTTTCAAGATAGCAGAAGAATGGTATTGAGGTAGCTTTGATTGTCTTTCCTTCCCTCCTTCCTTCTGATAGCTTTCATCACAGTAATATGGACAGATCCTGAAGTAGCAATTAATGTTCTAGCCAGTTTGCATGGACTGCAGTTAAGGGGAGTTTTATTGCTGGGGGACCTGCAGTTGTTCCGAGGATGGGATACTAGCTGGACACCATTTTTGGCACCCTTCTGTTAGTCAGCAGGTGGACACATTGATTACTTATGTACATTTGCTCAGTGTTTTAAAGGTAATTGTAGTCAAGATGATTAGAGAACAAACTGTTTCATGAAAGTTTGGAGAGGGAAATACTATGCTATGGAAATGTTCTGGTATTATTACCAGAGAGTAGGGACTGCTGATGGTATAGATTTGGTCTTGTCCTTTAGCCTAAGCATTGAAGGGACCCAGTCAGTTGTTATTTTGTAGCAGACTCTCTTTTCCATCTCTTGGGGCCTGCAGTGAACTATTCCCACTCCATATGGCAGCAACCAGGTCATCAAACTAAGACTGCTATTTTTCCTGCTACAATACATTAGTTTGGTTCACTAAGCTGTAATGTATTTTGTTTGGTTTTGGCTTAGCATTTTGTGTGAACTTAGCCATTTATGGCTTCGTGCTGTGCAGGCCTAGAAACCTGTACTCTTTTCAATATGTCATGGCTACACAAACCGTGGTTTAATGCAATGTATACATGCAATCACTGGTCTCATCTATTTACTGTGCTTAACATTGCAACAGACATTTTGGCCAACTTGCTAGAAAATTTGTGTAAAAAACAATACATGGATCACACAGACACCGAAACATTAGTGGCAATAGCAGAGATTTGCTTTAGATTACAGTATTCTTTATTTTTGGTCAGTTAACCAAAAGACGTTATTTTCAGTCTTTAGCTCTTTTAAATTCATCCTGGGAGTTGCTGGGAATCAGGCAGCATATAAATTTAAGAAATTATTATTATTATTACTAATAATCATTAAATATATGAGCAACAAATAAAAACTGCTACTGTGATCTCTGCAGCCTTGAGCAATGTTTCAGAGAGAGCTCCATTGCCACTGTTTATCCACTTTTACTATCTTGAAATTGAATCAAGACAGGTTGAAGTCAGTGGTGCTGTTTTGCTACTGGTCAACCATTAAAGAAAAAATGCAACCTACCACATAATGGTTCAATTGTGTCTCTGATAATGTACATGCACCTGCTGACTGCATGACACTGATTACTAACAAAAGTCATTGCACGGCAGGCTTCTAAAACTCTGCTTCTTATCCCTAGTTTGGTGGTGGATGACACTCTTATATTAGTGAGTTCAAGTTATGTTTGTAAGCATTTCGTTCCATTGGAGGGACTATCTGCTATGTCCCAACTTGTGTTTCACCCAAGCTTTCAAATGCAATTTAGGTGCCATGAATGTTGTGCCTATGCAATATTCTCAGGATGTGCTAACAAACTTTCACTGCAACAATGATTTAGTGCCATGCAGAGGTGAAGGCATTTTAGGCTTCGCTGCGTACTTGTTTTTGGTTCATCTCTTCTAACCACCTTGTAAAAGCCTACCAAGTTTTCCAAACCAACAAATGTTGCCAAATTATATATCTGCATATGTGTGAGAGAAAGGGAACTAGAAACTTATTTGATCTCTTTTTGAAGAGGAAGAGGAGATGGCTATGTTAGCTTGTGGGTATCCCAGAAGAAATAATCTCAGCAACTGGCAAGTTTAAAGAAGAGAGAATGAGTGTTCATTGATTGGTGTACTCTATGCTCATGCTCAGAAATGATTGGTTGATGGTGCTCTCTGTGAACTCCAAAACCACCAGCATATGGATAAGAAAATCTCAGAAGCAGGAAACAATACCCTAATCAAGGAACTACCAAGGAGACAAACAAGCAGGCAGACAGACAAGCAAGTAGAAAACAATACCCTAATCAAGGAACTACTAAGAGGAAAACCACATCCCTACCAACACTGGCAAGGCAAGCTACTGTATATAAACAAGAAGCAAACCCCCCACACACTAGCATTGATGTTGTTACCTAGTTGGGTAATGAAATGTCTGCAAGCAAACAACCAAGCTCAGAGAGCAGTATGGACTCCACAGTTCAATACTGAGCTGCATATATTCTCTTCTGTTGGATAAGAAAGTACTGAAAGCATTCAGTCTGCAGATGATGAGGACACAATGGAGGAGTAGCAAATTGATTTTAAAGGTGGTAATTTTTAATAGGGTGACCTGGGTGATGAATGGTCCAGATAGGTTTCTGTAAATTAGATCTCACCATATTGTTTATGGGAGAGACACTCTTTGTCTGGCTCCTCTGCTGAGACCTGTCCAGTATGGTTGAACCTCTGCCATAGCTCTCATCCTCCTTGGAGCATTCAAGCCCCACAACCAGGTCAAGGTAGTGCCTCACTGGGGTTAATAAATGTATATGCCGCCTAACTCCCAGTGACACTGGGCAGTTAAATTAACACACACACACACACGCATATATGACTAATTCAGGTTTATTTTTATTTCAGAAAAATTAAGAGCTATTTTACTTTGTGCTTCACTGGAAAGCGTCTTTTTGACATGTCTTTCCCCATTTCTCTTTGACAGTGTTAAGTTCCATAAAGACTGGGTGGGGAGATTGGACCACGTTCCCCATAATAAAGAAATCCTCCCAAAGCATACTAGAGTATTTGAAGTGGGGAGATGGATTCACATTTTTATTAGTAAGATCAACAAGTTGAAATGTAACCCAAGAGTTACTTTGAAATTTCCATACATACTCCCCATTACATTGCCTTTCGTGTACAAAAAAAAAGGCGGGGGGAACACATTGATACAGGCTGGAGGGAGAGGAGTGTACAATGGTGGAGTGTTCAAATAAACATTCTACTTCACGGTCTCTTTAACATTTTGAGAGATTTTAAAGCCACTGGTTCCAAGCTGAATATTCTAAGAGTTGCTTCCCAAACCGGTAGAGCAAAGAGTCCACTATGCATACTTCCATGTTATCAATGAAGAGGCTGCCTTCTCGATAGTTCATTAGAAGACTATTAAAAACAGAATCAGAAAATCTCTACCCAGGGCTGCTGCAGGCATACAAGATGACCCTGTGCAGAACCCCAACTAGCCCTTTCCCTCCAAAGAACAATTTTTCCTGGTGTTCAAAATGTTCTCTCTTTCTTGGACCATCTCTTCCTTTATAGCCGTGCTGCGTGGCATTTTATTCGTTTCCTTTTTAACTTGCAAGTGGGCCCTCCCTGTGCAGTGCCCTTGTGTGGCATGCAGTTTGCATGCTGGATTGTGGTAACACTGACTCTATTCTACTGTACATGGGGATTTTTTGTTTGCTTTTGTTCCTTGTCAGTCTTAACATCAGGCGACTACATGGACAAGTCCATGCAATTTTCTAGCAGCATTTTTTCAAGTGCTTTGCCCTTGCCTTCTTCCTAGGGCTGAGCGGAGTGACTGGCCCAAATTTACCCAGCTGGCTTCATGCCTAAGGCAGGACTAGAACTCATGATCTCCCAGTTTCTCGCCTGGTGTCTTAACCACTGGACCAAACTGGTTCCCAATTGGAAATAGTTAAGCTGCTGGAATTTTTGTAGACCCATTCCATCCATCTCAAAGAATCTTGTTAAAGAAAACTCTGTGATAATCACGCAAGGAAAAGAATCACTTTTGGTTCAGGCAGCTGCAAAGAACTAAACAATATTAAACCATCTTAAAAAAACAAAGACATGGATTTTACCTAAAAAGGTTTCCTGATAAGATAAATACATGGACTATGGAAGAGGAAATCCTGGAAATCGTTTGTTCCTTTCAGGCAGTTTTGACAGTTTCCAGATTTTCCATTCTGGGGAAGAGTCTGACTGAACTTGTACATGGATACAACTAAAAGCGTGGGAGAGAAGGTTTCCTTAACATCTTTTTTTGGAGAGCTTCTACAGCTTTCTGCAAAGACTTCTTAGTTCAGCCAGCTCTAGAAATAGTAGATAGCAAGGTGAATTGGCCTAACTTTTCTTAAGCCTACAGGACATAGAACTTTACAAAACTTTATGAAATATCTTAAGATGCAAGACGTAATGCAGCATAAATGAAATTTCAGTGTTTCAGAGTTATTATTTTTATAACATGTGAAGTCAATCCTTGCATTTAAAAATATTTCGAAAAGATAAGGCAACAGAATGCATATTTGCAACTAAAAATCAATATTGTCAGGTTAACTTAGCTAGCTTAGTTTTTTTAATGTTTAGCTAGCTAGCTTAGTTTTTTAAATATCTGGGTTTCAAACCATACACGAAGAAATTAGGTTTGTGGAGACCTAACTTAAGTCTGGTTAGATGCTTCCAGAAATACAAAATATTGAATATTCCATTTTTATTGGAATTTGAAACAAGTAACAGTAGGCCATCTGGTGGAGAAAGACTGCTATTTTCTCCAGTGGTGAAATAATCACAATCTCTGGTGTCAGTGCATTCATCATTCAGTCAAAAATATACTTAAACTTGTTTAACCCACCTTCATGACTTTGACCTACATCATAAGAAAACTGCCTATATCTGACTAATTGAGACATTGTAAAAAGAGAAAGGGGGGAGAGAGAAATGAATGTACATTGAGGAATATCTGTCTGTTGTGGAGTTCAAGCGGACTCAGGACATTGCACATACTATTGATCTGCTTCGAAGATAAGAATTTCTTAAAGGTAACCATAACATCACAGAATCATAGAATTGGAAGAGGTCATAGAAGTCATTGAGTCCAACCCATGTTTCCATGCAGGAATTGAAATAAAACAGTCCTGATGCTATTAAGCCTCCACTTTCCAGAGGACAGCCACCATCTCACTAGGGCAGTGTTTCTCAACCTTAACAACTTTAAGATATGGCTGGCTGGGGAATTCTGGGAGTTGAAGTCCACATATCTTAAAGTTGCTAAGACTGAGAAACACTGCACTAGGGACTTGGTTCAACTGTGGAACTGCATTTACAATTGCAGTTTTATTGCAGATTGAAATAAAATCTGCACTCCTGGTCATGACTGGCTTCGATTCCAATTTTATATAATAAAAATATTTCTTCTTAGTTATGAATCTAGAGAAAGAACAAAAAAGAAGACAACAACTGCACAATTATCTCATATATTTAGATGACTAAAAGAACTTTGACAATATTTCAGAAGGAGTTGTCTCCAACCATGAACTTCAGAGCTCACCCAGAAGCAAAGGTTTGCTTATAAGGGCAGCTTCTTGGCAAACACAAAGGCTCATACTCCCCAAGGTTTTTGCAACTTCATAGGCTATAATTTTTAGGCTGTTTTTCTTCTGGCATTATTGCTGGAAATGGCCTTATCTCTGCAGCAGAACATGAAGTTTGCCAAATTCTGTGTTAACTGATTCACTAACCCTTCAAAGATTCAGTCATCAGGAGGAACAGCACTGAGTACACGACTGGTTAGACTTGGGGCTATTGTCATAATAAAAGCAAGGGCTTTATTCTGGGTGCAAGATAAAGCAAGCGCACATTAGGGAAACAATCTCCATGATTGTCTGAACCCAGTTGATGTGTTTGCTGTTGTTACAAAGCGTGCTGGAAGAATTGTGAAAAATGTGAAGTGTTTATGAAAATTCTCTGCTACACCAAAAACAATTTGTTCACAGAGCAAAGCATTTTATCTTCATTTCTTTACATGTTAGATACAGTTATCCCAGGAGGGGTATATAACACAGAGTAAAAGGATTTCCCATTTCTAAGTACATTTGAAGGACTATTTTTATCTTACTTATAGTACTGATCTTTGGAATTTTCCAAGACAGTTTAACCATTTGTGGGTTCTCCCCTGAGTAAGAGATCCCTTTCTTACTATTTTTGTGATTAAAATAGGATGTATATGTGTGTATGTGTGTGTGTACACACATATGTACTCATAACACTGTTCTTTTTATTCAGAGTAAAAAACAGTATTCAAACTGTAAAAATGACCCAAAAATATAATAAACCAACAAAATTCAACACATGAGATTGGAGAAAAGAAAAAGGAAACATCACCTTGGATGTTATATGGATATAACTATTGGATATAAATATTGAACACACACATACACCACTGTTCCTCATGGGTTTGGTGAATTGAAGTGTTCTCATTATGCTTTTTAAAATAGAAAAGGGGTAGCTTAGGTTACCCACCTTAATCTTGCCTACATTTCATCAAAAGATAACACACACTCAGGACAGGACTATAAGCCTTGAGATTGCCTTGAGAACATATCCTGGACAGGGATACCCACCTGCATTTGGTCATTGAGTGATGTGCTGGGACTGGGGGGAAATAATATAGCAGGTGGGTGGGCCAAAAGAAGAAGTGGATGGAACTGGAACAAAAAAGCTAAATTAAATTAAAAGCTAAACAAATATAATAAATGTGATTATTTTTATTTCCTATGAATTCTTTATTTTCCCCCTTCTTTTATATTAAAAACAGCAATTTGGTGACAGTTTTGGGAATCTCTGTAGGAGATGCCCAAGGCTTTAGGGGTCATAGGTGGCCCCATGGCTCCCAATTATCATCCCTAACCTAGGACTTAAAACAATCTTCCTCAACCTAGTGCTCTCAATATAACTCCTGGTAACAATGCTGTCTAGAAATCACGGGAGTTTCAATTCACTATACCTGGACGTCAACAAGTTAAGGATGGCTGTGGCCTTCCTAACTTCTCTGTGGCCTTTGTTCATTTCTATTTGAAATATTTCTTTTTCTCATAGTACAAAACACTGGCTAGCAAACTAACAGCTCATCCACACCTAAGAACGTTTTATGCAGAACACTGGGTATAAACAAAAGCTTACTGAACTGCATTTATATTTGGGAGTCTGAGCAAGGAGTCTTTTATTCATGAAGTCCTGAGCAATTTCCTATAGTAATATGTGGAAAGCTTGATACACATGTAAGAAGGCCATATGTTGAGTGGGCTCAGCCAGTGCTACCTTGCTCCAGCAATTATCCAGCTGCATAAGTTGACCTTTGCACAAATAGCCTTGTCAGAGATATCAGTTCATGATGTAGCAATTAGCGACATCAACACAACTGGTTGCACATCTGTTATTTCCCCCTCCCCACTTCTTGCTTTTGTTATCCTTTTGTATCTGTGATACTGTCAGTGTAGCACCCTTAATTTTCTTTCATGCCCTAGATCATTCAGTCTCTCCTCTTTTATCTAACATGTTTGTCCCCGCCATACAAATTGTTCTTCTCTTAATCCTTTCTTCTTCAATACTCTTCCAGCTGAGTGGTGTAAATGGGCATAGGTACATTGCAGCAAACAGAAGCTCAGCCTGTAAATCCTTAAACTAAACCTTCCTCTCTCTAAGGAGGAATCTCTTGCTGAGTCTGCTGCTCCAGAGTGATGATGAGATTCTAAGAGGAAACTTGCCCGTCAGAAAACCTGACCAATCAGTGCAATCTAGGGGAGGGGAATTAAGCACACACTGAAAGTTGCCTGGAGGCTGGCAAGAGCATCTCTTCAGTGTTCAGTTAGTTGCTGTTTCCAGCTCTAGCACAGCAGCCTCAGCAGCTAACCATCACTGAATCCAGGGCAGTCAGTGGGGCAGGCAACTTTTTGGAGGGGGAGGGAAATCAGAAAGCCAGTGTTGGTGTGAAAGAGTTGACGAATCTCTAGCACGAAGATGATGGCATGTACAGAGATGCTGACAATGTGCTTGCTCTCTGCTAAGCATGCTTACAGCATGAAATCCACAGAGACCCCGCAGCACTATGGCAAGGGATTAGCAATCTTCCACGATGTAAGTAGCTGCATAGTGCATGCTTTCCATGTTTTGTTAATAGAGTGGTTTTGAGAGATGTGGGGTAATCTGGACTGTCAACAATATATGCATATTTGTATATTTGACCTGCAATTCTTCTCCCCAGTAATTCCCATTCAAGCTTTCTGAAATGCTGTATGCATAGAAGTCTGATTCTTTTTTAAAAAAACTTACTAAGCATCAAGAAAGAAAACAAATAGAACTCCATATGTTTCTGCCTAGAAACGGTCCATTCTGTACTTTTGCCGAGAAATGTGTATCTGTAGACCCAGGACAGAGATTACAAGCCAGGAAGGTCAGAAATGGAATATTAGAAAAGGAGGTAAAAGAGCTTAGTTCACAACCTTCCTATAAATATAATCTATGATTTGAGTAACTGGTGGTTGATAGTAGGGTTCCTATCTTTAAAATGGGAATGCGAGTGCTCTGCGTCTTCTAGGTCTATCCTCCTGTAATATTTCAGCTCCATTCATTTTTGCCCCTCATAGCCTTGCAATTTATTTATATTTCTTTCTCACCCTACTTTTAAAGCAGAAATTCTAAAGAAAATCAAATTTATGCACTTTCACTTATGCTGTACTAATAAATGTGTTTAATAAGAGAAAATGGGTGGACCTTATAGAAAGTCATGAAGTACTCAGGTTTCATTTTGACTAGTGAGATTGCAATTGCAATGACCAAAATATGCAAGTAAATAAAGCATTATATATGTTTATGTAAGAGCTAGAAAATCTGGTGCTGTCCAGATGTTTTGGAGAACTCCCATCATCTGCTTGCAATGGTCATGTTGGCTGGAGCTGATGAGTTGAAGTCCAAAATCTATCAAGGACATCAGGTTGCCACCAGGTATCTGCATTACACGAGATATCTGTCCAAAGAAATCATGGCATGATCCCTTCCTATAGGCATAGCCAAGTTGCAGCAAAGAATCTTGAAGCACTTTGAAGAATAATACATTTTCCACGGACACATAATATAAATGTGTTCTTATTATACACCTGACATAAACTGTTATGGATTGAGATGTATTTTTTAATCTAGTAGTTTGTATCACCTAAATGAAGGACACTTTTTTCAGGAGAAAAACAGGAAGAAGAAGCACCAATTATAAAATTACACAATTATCAGTAGCAAATTGTGTTTGTGTATTGGGAGGCCACTGAATGCACCCGAAGACTAAATTATATGTTATGTAAATGAAGGATGAAGGAAGAGACTGGTAGGATTTAGACTGTACCAGAAGTGAGCGAGGCAGGGAGTTTAGGCAGAATTCTAAGGTGCCACTCCACATGACTCCCTGCCTTCATTGAAAGAAGGGCCTTTCTAAGGGCTGACATACCAAAATGTTGGACCATTTAACTATTTAAGGGAGAGGGAGTACTGTTAAGACCATGATCTCCAAGATTAGAATTATCTCAGCCGCTGCAGGTAATTAATACATTAAAATTCCTTTCTTTCTGGAAGTCTGTGTCACCTTGAGGTTCCATCTCAGATGCTGCCCAGTTTTTTTCTTGCCCACTGATCATTTCTGTGAGTTCTCCATCCTTGAACTGCTGGCCCTGCAAAGGCAATAAGGACTTTGCAAAGCTTTGAAAATGTTCTAAGTGCTTTATTTGAAATAACTGACATACTTTATTCATAGTATTTGTAGACCACTTTTTTGGCTAAAAAAATGCCAATGTAGGTTTATAATATCAAGCTAGGGAAAGCTTGCAGAGTATTCTGGAATTCCAGAGCTTCTTGAATTCTTTCCAACATCTTTACCTGCAGTGGCCATTGGAATTTATGAGAGTTTGTGTTTTTGTTCTACCCCCATACTGTGTCTGTGCATGTTGTGTGTAAGTGTGAACTGGGAAGGACAGGGCAGGCTGTCTACACTTCACTCTAGGTCATGTGACTAAGAGGGAGAGGGGAGATAGCAGCAGCAGTTGGAGCTGCTGCCCCACTCCTATGGGATGCATGGAGAATGTTTTTCTCTACAACCAGCAGCCTGATCCTGACCATTTTCAGAGACCATCTTTCTTTTGCTGACTTAACTCCCTCTGAAATTTGGTTCCAGTTTTTTGAAGAGTTACCCTGCTGATGGGCAGACAGATGGACACAGTCCCAAGCTCTTTTCCATAATTTCTTTCCAACATTCCAATGGTTTGGAAAGAATAAAAACATACATTCTGATAAACATAAAAACTAAACAACTAAAAATTACAAAGTAATAATGATGTAGTTCTGTATGATGCTTTCAACTCTGAAGTATTATTTGGGAAAATAATGTAATGTGTTTTAGTTATGTGCTCTTTATATCATCGTCGTCGTCATCTTCGTTGTTATTTTCTATGCTTGTATGCTGCCCAGAGTCTACAAGTTACAAAACTGTAAAATAAATACAGAAATAATACTTGTCATGTATGATAAAATGAACACTGACATAAAAGAATTTTATGCAGTTGATAAATTTGCTCTGTAACAGTGTAAAAATGGCTTCTTTTCCTAGCCCATCCAATAAAATATAGAGGAGTTTACATATATTTTCCCAAACTTTTCTCCTAGCCTGTTCTATCCCTGACATTCATGATTGAATAGAAATTTCTTAAAAGATCAACTTTTAAAATTTGCCTGAATTCATTTACAATTCCACCCAGAATCAGAAATCCATAATTGTTTGGATGTTCAGTCAATCCTGGTAAGAATTTCATTGTAGGACTTTAATGGGAAAGTATCACAAATGGATCATTTGGTGGGAAGAACATTGTGGCACCCTCCATTTTCTCTTCTTTTAGTATGCTAAAATGTAACTTTGGATGGGAGTTAATGTGTTAAAATAAGAGCTCATTTCCTTCATCAGTCAGTGATAAATATTAGTTGAACTCCTGGTAAGCTCTGCCTGGGATGAAAAAATGTTTTTGCTAGGTGTTTGACTTTAAGCTCCTAATAAGATAAAACATAGAAACTTTAACATTCTTCTGCAATCATATTTAAAATAATGACATGGGTAACATTTGACAAATACATTTGCATCTAAGTTGTTCAATTTCTCACTGATTTTCATGTATTGTTAAATCATTATGTTTAATACACTTAAGAAATAAAAATAATTCTATATAATAAATGTAGGGTTGAAATGTGGTCCATATTTACCTTGGAGTTAGTCTTACTCATAGGAATTGCTTCCAAGGGAATAGAGCCAGGATTAAATTTTTAGAAGGATAAGAATGCAGTGATTCAGACAGCTCCAAACTTCTGTTAGTATCTTCCCCACTTGTGAGTACAAGGAAGAATCAATCTTTTGTGTTTGATTCCATGAGCACAGATATTAACTAAAAGCCTTCTGGCTAACTGCACAAATGCAAAGCTCATAAAATTTTGAGAAGTCAGACATTTTACCCTAGTTGTGTCAATGCTGTGAAGAATTACCAGTTTTATTTTAGAATCTCTCTCTCTTTTGGAAACTGGTTTAACTTTACAGTGAAGAAGTATCAGCTGCAAAAATGATGCTACCTGTTTATCAGCATGTTTATCAGGTTTTGGTATTTGAGGGAAATTAAATACAGAATTCTCCTGGAAAATTCATAGAATAATTTCTTCTATCATATAAATGATTTAAATATTTACTTATGACAATAAATCTTGGGCACTATCTATTGGAAATAACTCAAGAAATGGCTGAATTTTAAAAAGAAAATAATTTTAAGGAAGCAGGCAAAAATTAATAACAAATTATTAGGAACTATATACACCTACACACAACAATCCAATAAGCTACTTAATAATTATTATTTGACCAAGTATCATTCAACTGCAACAAAATTCAAGTTAAATGTGTGGTTAGAGGTATAACAGACGGTCCCTATTGACAGATTTCAAATTCTAGAAATTTCAGGGCTGGAAAACAAGCTTGTAATTCTATATAAACTTATCTGGAAGTAAGTTTCTGAATATATAGACATAGTCCTGTAAAATACATTAAATTTCCTTACTTGGCTAGAAATACTAGCACAGTAGTGGTTATTAGTAGCAGTAGCTATAGTAATCACAGTAGCATTTAGAGATGCACGGCATTGAAAGAAATTTAAAGGAATTTAAAGATACACGTCTTTTAAGAATAAATTAGTTGATGATATTTAACTATCTTTTCAAATACAAAATTTCAGTATCTCAAATTTATATTCTCTAAGGAAGATAAAGATCTAGCAAAAGCCATAATATGAACTAAACTAACAGAAAGTTGATGTAAAAATTAAAATAATAAATCATTAATAAATAAAATTAACAAAACACATTTAAATATCAGTGAAGAAGAAAGGCATGCTAATGAGTCAAATGGAAAAAAACTGATTTTTTTTTTTTATGGAAGACAATTTCTAATTGTACTAAGCCATAATGAGATTTATTTGGGGTTGGCTTAGCATGTAATATGAATCAAGCTAATTTTGTCTTATTTAGAAAACCATGGTTTAACACAATGTATGAAAACAATATAAATTCTGTTGGGAACTTTCTGGGTTTCAGTCCAATATATCAACAGGGGGTTAGGCTGGTTTATTATCTAAAACTGAAGAGATAGTAATGGCTATCAGAGGGTTATTGTCTCTTGAATTAGGACTAATTAATTCATTCTCTCCATGAAGATGCTTGTAAGACAACAGGATAATTATGATAATGATAATGAGGTTATATACAGCCCCTTCCTGTATGCAAAAGTATGAGAGGGATGAAAGTTAATAGAATAGCAGAAAGTCTAAGAAGATCTTAGGGCTTACAAGCGTTGGACTTCCAAATTTTGGGAGTCTTCTACACAGAGGTTATATAGAAGGGGAATATCACTAGTTGTGAATTTTCCTTGGAATGGGAAAACTTTATTTTGTGGAAAATTTGTTTTTGAAAAGGTCCAGAAGCTATTTCAGCAGCTACTGTATGTTACCACAAGGAAAACTCAAATGCTGCTGATTTCATGTCCATCTCCACGGTGTTTTCTTGGCAATAAGACAGATATGATTTGCTAGTGCTTCCTTCCAGAATGTCTTCTTGATTTCCAGCTCTAGTCTACAGCTCTGAAATTTCTTATGCTCCCTATCTAAGTACAAAACAAGTCCAAGCACACTTAATTTTTTTGAGATCAGCTGAGATTGTTAGGTGCTACAAACTAGCTGGGAACATGCTTCAAAGATGACATCCTCTCCTAATGCATCTTCACTAAGCCATCTTAGCTATTTAACAAGAATTGAAAGTGTGTCTTGGTGAATTGAGCCATTTGACACACATACCTCACATCTCTTACAATTAAGTTATTTTATGGATTTTAGCACATTAAATAAATATATTCAAGTAACTTCTTTAGGAAACAGTTTCTAATTTTTTAAATTGGAAAGATCAATAAACCATTTCAAAATAACAGGTAAAATGCAAATTAAACAAACCACAGAAATAAGCAGTGCAAAACACAAACAGAAGGAAGCATTTAAGCATTGGCTAGGGCGAGGAGCTTAAATGCTCCTCGTGTTTTTAAGTTGTTTTTTTTTTAATTTTGTTTTTCCTGACTATCACGAGTGGAGAGAAGAGTTTGCTAGAGAAAGACTGGGTTTGTGCGAAATTGAGGGGACACAGAAGGTTTTTTGAATTAGGGTAAAGTAAAGAAAAAGCTCTAAAAGGGATCTTGAAGACTGTGGAGATTTATCTCCTGCTGTTATATAACAATTGGGGAAAAAGAGTCAACAACAGAAAAAGAGATATAGGGAACCTTCAGTTCAGAGACAGACATTCTTCTAGAGACAGAAAAAATGGTTCAAAAGATTAGTTTTCCTAAGAGTCTTGTTCAACCAGCTTTTTGAAGCACTATCTGGCTCTATGTAGTCTCTGAAACTACTAAGGCTTCCACAAAAGGGCATTTTTGTGGCTTCTTTCACTAGGCTTTCTCTGGGAAGCTGGAAGAAAGTGGAAAGCAGAGCTATGATCTCTGGGGCATCCACTTCTGCTTATCTAGGAAGATGGATTTGCCCAAAGAGAGTCAGTAGATGAATGTCCAGACTGCTGGACGTGAGCGACGGCAGCTATAGAACTCACAGCAAATTGCAGCACAGATTGACTGGCTTCAGTCCACCAAAATAATATGCTAGAATAATGATGTCAGTGTCAGGGAAAACAATATTAGTTAGAGATACCTGATTGACCCATTAACCAAGTATTCCACTTTTGATCAAATTAACACATACCCAATTATATTGAGAAAGATGATCTGGTGGGGCTCAGGCCCATGTCCTCCCTTAGAAGTATATTTGTCACACAGATACTCATCCCAGAGAAACTATTGCTGAAAGAATATTTTAAAGTATCTTCTGAAATCAAGATTAGAGGGTAAGACTCTTTACACAATGCATAGCTCTTGTCTTTCAGGATTCAGATAGTCGCCTGTACATATTTTTACTTCCTTCTGCAGACTCAGGATGAGGGCAGGATTATTTTTAAAACTTAAGTCCAATAGTTTTATATGCATATATAACGTAACCGTCATAAACTGAGTACTCAGTGACAGCTGGCAAGTTTGGGACTGTGTTTTGTTTTAAACATACTGGTCTTCATATTATGATAAATGCATTTCTTTTTCTTTTAAAGTGTATTCAAACTCACAATTTAAATTTTTTATATAAAAAGAGCAGCTAAAAAATCCCAATCAAGATTATAATGTTATCTGGGAACTTGTCTCCCACAGAAAGACCCTCAAATGTTAACTGGAAACAGCAGATTTGGGGCAAAGAGTAGCTCATGAGAGCAGATTTTGGAAAGAAATAATTGTGAGGTTGTAGCCTATATCCCCTCCCCTCTTTTTATCACGGCAAGTAGCATGGCCCTCAGGCTGCAGCTAATATCTAACTTTATACCTGTGAGTGGGGGAAATGGCTGAAGGTGAATAGAGTTGAATCTGGCAGAGGGACAATCCTATGGGGTTTGTAAGAAAAAGGAGTTTTTAAAATGATGTTTCTGTGCACTCTCCTACAAGACAGCCCAGAATAACTCTACCATAGCCTTTGCTCTCAGCTCTCAACACGACTTTTACTTAATCCTTATCTGTATACAGGGAGGTAAAAGAAACGGGAGCAGATGAGTGTCGGTTAAGTCCCAGCTTTAAGGGAATGGCCTGTTTGCCCATATTACAGCACACGATACAACAGTGCATTAGCATGGCCAGCCTAGATGCAGCTGGAGGGGGAAGGATAGAAGAGTTGACAGGAAGAATGAATGCCAGTACTATCCAATTGCACCAGTGTGCATCAGCTTGACTCAGGCCTAGTTAATGAAGCTTGTACAATGGAAGCACATTACTTTGTTGCAATTAATCAGTCTACATAATTATCTTGCTAATTAGCGCTGAACATCTTGAATTTTGGCTAACACCCTGCTATAATGCAAATTATATTTGCTTCTTAAGCAGATAGATTCTACGAGAGTAAACTCTGCGTATTAGATTAAATGAAGATGAGGGAAGGTCACACTCACACCTATGCATCTATACACATACATCTAATAATCATTCATAATAAGATTTTGCTGTGTGAAGTGCTTTATGGCCAAAAAAAAGATGCAATTATTAAAATATAGTTCATTTGCAAGAGTGCCTCTGCCCAATATCAAAACCAGAGAGCTCTGTATAGAAAGGAGGATAGTTTCCTACTACTACTCTATTCATGAAATTCTTAATGTGGGACAATAAATCAGCACTGCAACTTCAGAAGACTTTAGTGCCAGAGTCAGGGGACTAACATAAAAATAAAACTTTATAGTTTTTGCATAAAATTATTACAGTATTTACATTTGATTCTATTGACAGTAATGATCGATAGATAGCAAATTTACATTTGTTTTTATCTGTGCTAACAATGCAGCACATTTATGATATACTGAAATGGTAGGGCACAAGTAATTTTTAAATAGTTGAGTCTGATTTGAAAGAGACATAGCTGCTTGTGATGTTCACGTACATTCTTCTTCCAAGAAGTAAGTATGGTGGGCTTTTTGTATTGCTTCAAAAGTATGCAAAGCCAGTTTGGCTAGAGAAGAAAAACAATGTCATTATTACTGTGTCAGTTATTAGTTCATATAGCTCTATTTAGGTACACGGTACTTGCCTTAAAAATAGTATTTGCACAGAAGAATAAATCATACATTTTCTGCATTCCAGCTTAATGTATCATTCCCATTCTTCTCCTGCATACAGATCTTCTTTGAAACAGGACTTCTGGCATGTTCTTAGGAACCACAAACTCATTTTTAGATAATGAAATAAATGTAAAACAATAAGAGGTGGATAATATTTTAATCCAAACAGCAGCCCTGTAGTATATTTAGAAATGTGCCCACCTGCCAGGAAAAAAAAAGAAGAAGATAAAGATAAACTGCATTGGGGGCCTAAAGGATGGAAGGGCATTGATCATATTGAACAGTTTACCTCCTGATACAAACTGGGGCAGGGTGACTGGTGATATCTCCCATGGCAGCCATTTTGTGCAAGCACCTGTAACATACTCTTAAATTCCAACTGTGCCCACTAGCATAAAAACATTGGAACACATGCTGTTAGTCCTGGAAAGATTCACACAAGATAAGTACTCCTACAAGTAGTGTATTGCCAAGCTATTTAAAAGTCAAAAGCCCCACATTTTTTTTTCCAGAAGGACCTTGGGAACCAGGACAAGAACAAGACATTTTCTTAGCTGAGGTAGAAAAGCAAAAGAAACTTCTCACCAACCTAAGACAGGGTGCACTCTAGCCAAAGTCAGCCGACTTATTGACGGCATTGGGTGGAAAATCTCACAGCAGAAATCCCAACAATAAATAATTACTTGACTTCTCAAGACACCCAAATCAGTTACCTAAGATAGTTACCTCACTCTACTAAAGGTTCAGCCAGTCTTACCAAGAAATAATTAAGCTCTTACAGCATATATTTAATATGATTAGGACATCATGTCCTGGTAAGAAAATGGGCTGCCATATTCAAATAAAACCATCTGAGATTTTCAAGAGCTTCCAGATGCAAAACTACTCATATTTCATTAGGTACTGGAAGATTAGTTGTAAGTGTTGTAAGTTGTAAGATTTGTTGTAAGATTTTGAATTATGTCTGCATTTAGGACTTCTAGTTGTGATTATGGAGTATGGACAACATCTTTTTTTGAACAGTAAAAGTCTAAGTAGATTGGAAATTTAAGATCTACTTTTGGAAGAATCAGATCTTCAGAAGCACCTTCCAGATTAGCCTCTATTGACCCTTTGTGGCTAAAATATTATCTAAATTAATCTGTAGTTTTATCAATACAACCATAGCTCTCTTTCCTTTTCTTCTCTGCCTCACAAATGCTGCTTAATACTAGATACAAATTCAAATAAGTGCTAGACTTTAGCATCTTTAAGAGACTTTTTAGAGTGCTAAAGTCTAGCACTCTATTTTTTAAAATAGAGACATAGGAAGCTTCTATATACCAAGTCAAACGCTGATCCCTCTATCCTGATCTTGTCAAGTGACTGATGGTGACTATCAAAGGTTTCGGCCGAATTTTTCCAGCTGTATCTGGAAATGCCAGGGATTGAACCTGGAACCTTCTACACCCAAAACATGTACTCTACTAGTGAACCTGGCAGACAAATGATGGACCTGGGAAAGTCTTCCTTATTTTCAAGATCTACAGAGAAGAAAGATTTCTATGAGGAGAAAGCCACACACAGAGATCTTTCCATCTATGAAATGGTCAAATGTGCCAGTCTTCCCTTTCTTTCTTTGCAGCTGCTCCCTACCTGAACCTATGTGACCTGGCCACCTCCATGGCAACTTCTTCTGCACTTTCCCATAGCTGTGAACATGATGCTTATTGTGCCCAGAAGGATCTGTTTGTTATCTCTAGATGTATTTTGCTTCTTTGCAGAGAACTAGGAACACTGCAAACAAAAACAGCCTTATAGCAGGCAGCAGGTGTTATTGCTAAGCAGCAGGAAGTTTTAGAGGAGGTAGCAGGGTTGCCAAGGGATAAAAGAATTGGCAGAGAGACCCATATTATTTAAATCTGTTATATCTGATGTTTGTACTGCTATTATTATCAGAGCATAAAATGCATCCTGTTCTTTATGTGATGAATGGGAGCAGGTTGGGGACAGGTAAGTCAGATGTTACATGGGACTGTTCTATGGAGGAGCTGCTTTGTTTTATTTTTACAATTTCATCTTCTACTCTTAAAATTCAGTATCAGGGAAAATCAGATGTCAGAACTTCCTGTTCTTCAGAACAGTGAGACACAGTTGATTTAATATGATTGTTGATATTTTAGTAAAAAACTCTATACCATTATACAATGGATGCATTCTATTTAGCAATTGGATTATACAGAGTTCAGAGGCTTTGTTGCTGAAGGGTACAAAAGGTGAAAGAAAGGATAAATAGACAGCTCAGGAAATGAAAACTTACTGGGAATGGGAGAAGAAAGAGGAAACCTAGCTTTTATGGGAACCAGAATATGGAGAAAGTCAGAGAAGACCAGGCTGTAGGGCAGGGTTCACTATCATGGTGCCAATGAACTTTAGCACGTCTGCGACAATTAAGATGGTCTTCATGGATCCTCAAATATAAAGTGTATTCTTAATTTAAAAAAACATTAAAAAGCTAAAATAAGAGATAACCACATTACATGAGAATTCAGTATTCACATAGGAGATCTTGTGCAATTTCAGTCAAGAATGAAATGAAATTATGCAAGATTTTAGCATTCTGACTTGATAATGAATTGGCCTGTTGTTTAAATTCGATAGATTCAAAACAACAGGCCAATTCATTATCAGTTTTCAAGTTGCTTTGATGTTGGATTTTCCCATGATTCTTGCCTTACCACAATACTCAGTTTGGGTACTGACTGGGTCATTAACAAAATTCATAAAATAAAGCCATAAAATAAAGTTAAGGCCAATATCCTGATAGTTTTTCTAATAACAACTCAGAAGTGATTTGTTGTTGCCTTCTGGGATGTTTTTGAGATTTCTCAGTTTAATCTAGAGCTCTTGCTTTCCCAGGAGTTTTTCCATTCAAGTACTAAACAGATTTTTAAAAACTGTAGAGGATAAACACTTTTTTGCTTGTGCACATGGAACAGAAAAAAATACTGTAGGAGTGTAAGTTGTCTGATTTCATACTCTGATTTCATACTCTACCCTCTTTTTCATGGTTGAAGTTACACATGGTTACACTTTATTGTGTAATACGGTTCTAGGCCAACTTCCTAGTTATAAATGAATCCAGACTTTATGAGATAACATTGCTGTAGTAATTGAAAGCCCAAGCTATAAATTGGAAATATCATGTTCAAACTGTCAGCTCAAACATGAGCTTCTTAGGTGGATTTATGCAATCCAAAATTCACTTTATTTTATGAATGTTAATGACCCAGTCAGTACCCAAACTGAGCCTCCCATTGTATTGTGTTATATAGCCATATGATAATGTTGCCCAGATCTTGCAGTGAATCAAAAGGCTTATAAAGACCATACATGAAAATGCTTTGAGCAGCATGAAGAGGAGTTAGCAAACATTTACGGTCTTGAATGACTCCAAAATAAGAGTAAATCATTTCTACATTGTTAATCTCATGTGATTTCAGGCAATCCTATGAGATTTCAGAGTTCTCACTCCTGAGAGTCATACAATTTTGTGTGAGAATGCTGAAATTTCTCAAGCTCTTACTTTAAATCTCCACAGATTTTGGAAGTTTTACTTAAATGCCAAATGGTGAAACCTATAATATTTTTTCAGAAATGAATGAATGAATGAATGAATGAATGAATGAATGAATGAATGAATGAATGAATGTTTGTGGATGTCCTCCTATTCACCTATTATGGATACCATGTGGTCAAGTCCTGACCTAAGGGGAAAAAAATTCTGTGAACACTAAATATCATAAATCCCTTCAAGCAAACATAAGAAAGAAACATAAGAAAGTTGTACTCTAGTTACATATATAGCAAAATAGTTACAAATGTGTTGAATCCTGTGTGCTAAAAAGTTAGCATAATGCTACTGAAATCTAGGATTCTTGCTGACAACACATTTACACTCTTAGCACTTACTACTGTAAGTTAATTTCACTCTGACCCTAGTGGTCTTACAATAAGCTCTTCTTTCAATGGTAGTATTATTTCATTGATTTCAGGTGTAACCTCCTCCTATAGATTATGCTAAATGGGTATTCTGGAATTCTGGATTTTTTCCCCCTCTTTTCTACAAAAAGCAGTTATGGAAGAAAAGACAGACCAGCTACACAATGTCTTTTGACTGGTAGTGCTAAACATCTAACTTTTTATGCATATCTAAAATGCTGATATATTTTAGAAGATTGACCACCTTAATGTTCTGAGAGAAGCCTTAGTAATGTCTACTTCAGGGCAACCAGAATGGGGCTAGTTGCCTAACTCTAGCTGTGTTGGGATTTCTTGTGGAGATTTTATTGACAGAAACAAGAACAACAAATGTTGGGTGCAAGAATTTGTATGGAATTGGTGTTCTGAGCATTGCTACATTGTAAGGTCAGCCTTCAAATGTCTCTGGACTTTGCTTTGAAGTTCTGAGCATCTTGGATCTTTACCAAAAAAATACTAAAATTCCCATCAAAATGAATACACCACTGCTTTCTTTGAATGGTTTTAGGTTTTTCTGAAGTGTTTTGAGCTGAGAAGGCAGAGCTTTACAGCTGAAAATAATAAGTAAATAAGTATCTTGCAGCAATAGAGAATGGAGCTGCCCTGTAGAGCTTCATGGGGTGAAAAAGTGACTGGAGAAAATATTGTATAGAGTCATTTTGTGCATATTCTGTGATTGAGTTAGGCAAGCAGAAAAATTGCCATTGCAAAACTGATACAAAGAATTTGGCTTCTTGAAAATTTCATTAAAGAAAAATGGGTTTGACAGTTAAGGGCAGGACTTTGGGAGCTGTGAAGGTGAACCGATGTAGAGCTTCAAAAGGCATGCCCAATGTGTTTGTTTTCTTCATCCCCCATCCAGATTCATCGGTCCTGGATGGACAGACTTAAGAAAATTAATGAGGATAAGAATAAATAAATTTCTGTGTCCGAGAAGCTGTCTGTTAATATTCATGTAATTTTCATCTAGCATGCACAAACCTTAGGAAAAAAGGTTTTTTGTTTCATTTTTTCTTGCTTGGAGACCAATAAATTCAGCTGGCAGTTTATTTCATGCACACTGTTCATGGACATTCTAGGTAGCATTATGCCTTTTGCAAGCTACCTTTCTCATTTATTTTTCTCTGTCCCTGCCTTGATTTCCCCATATGTGAATGAATATTTAAGGTATGAAGGATGGTTCTTAGGGGACTTGGTGCTTAGATAACTTTGGTTAGGAATCAAAAGGTCTGTGGAGGGAGAGGACATCAATGAAACTGGTGACAGGACCGATCTCAGTGGTGCCTTATGAACAGTTTTAGCTATTTAGGGAGACAATCTTTTTTTTTTTTTAATTGGTGGTGATACTGTGAAAGTAGCACTGCCCTTTATATAACCTGTCACTACAAGTTAGTGGAGCTTTCCTAAAATAAAAACATATATTTCGTTATTGTCTTAGACTGTTGTTGTATCATCTTACATATATCTGTCTAGAAATCAATCACATTGTTCAACTTACCAACTTTTGGAATAATACATTTCAGAAGATAGGGAGGGAAGGATAGATAGATAGATAGGTAGATAGACAGACAGACAGATCTTGTCCCTTGTTGACTTCCTGGACTAGTCCCTGCAGTTTTCTTGGGAACATTTTTGGAAATGGTTTGCCATTGCCTTCTTCTTAGGGCTGAGAGAGAGTGACTGGCCAAAAATCACTAAAGCAGAACTAGAACTTACAGTCTCCAGTTTTTAAGCTCAGTGTCTTTAACCACTACACCAAACCGGAGCATTCTGCCTCTCACACACAGACATACATACACACAGAAATATGCACATAGATCTATAAATAAAATACACTGTATTCTGTATTACCACTAGCACTGTGTTTTTGTACTTTGTTGCTGTAGTTTTCTTTCTGATATTTAAGAATTGTATCTTTATTTTTAAAAAGGGTGGGGGGAGAAAACGCCTTAAGATTAGCACCACAGCAAGTAACATTCTGCTTCCATGCTTAGTTTTGGGGGAAGAAAGTTTCTGAGGAAACACGGTCCTTTTCCTCATTGGCTCAAGCCTATGCCACACTATACCTTGTACTCCTAAGATTTTTCCCCATCTCTGTGGCGATAAGGCAGGTTGTAGCAGAAAGATTTTGTCTTGCTGGCAAGCTCAGCCTAGGAACTGAGAGTCATGCTGGGTTGCTGCTGACTCACTCGCTATTATCTGAAACAATAATTCTGCCTTTTGAGCTACTACAGTAGTGATGAAAGTTCCTGAATAAAATCCTGCTCATCAACACAGAGAGGTGTTGGATCCATGGGGAAGGAGAGAACGGGTGGAGGCCAAGAGACGGTTAAATGAGAATCACTTTTGTGGGCCTGTCAAGCGGTCCTCCTTAACCCGTGAGCAAAAGATTAGCCCTGGGATAACACAGGCATTCTAAGATTTAGGAACAAACTAGAATACATATCACAAGCTAAAACATCTACTAATGCTTTGGCAGTGGCAACAACAACAAACACCACTTTTTAAATGCAGAAGCAGCAGGGGAAAACTTGCTTAAGTCCTTCCCTCCTGCTTTTCAGTTGTTGTTCCTTCAAATTGCTCACATCAGTTGTTCCTTCTTCCTGCAGTTCCAGATGTATGTTTTGAAGCAGTCCCATAATGAGAATCTAAAGTCCTGATGGGTCAAAATAGATTGCAGAAAATGTTGGAATGGAAAACTATACCGCAGGGAAAACCATTTGGCACTCCTTCTCTTTGCCGCTTCTCTCCTCAAATATGCTGCTTTTAAAAAAGAAAACTGGGGAATCCAGCAGCAGAAGGTTGCAGCTTTAAACTGTGTTATTTTCAATAGGGCTGGAAAAAACCCTGCCTGAACACTTGAAAAACTGCTACTAGTCAGTCTCAAACAAAGTGGGTTGAACGGGCCAGCAATTTTACTACAAAGCAGCTTCTTATATTTCCTCTGTTCCTACAACCTGAAGGACATTCATTTTGCAGAGGTTTCTGCAGGTGAGGTCTGCAGCTGCAACACATGTAGAAAGAGGATGGGGCATCAATCATGCAATCCCTCCATGAATGCACCTACAGTGTGGAAATGTGACATTCTTCCAGAGTTCAACTTAAAGATCGTCACTGAGATCACTGGGACTTGAGTATGCCTAGTATTTCTACTGTAGTCATGGATAAGATGAGTCACATTTTAAATTAATGGGACTAATTATGACTTGGTTTAGATTTTTTTTCTTTCTTTAATTTCTTAGCTGAAACAAACATTCTTTAAATTGCTGTTTCGAATTGTTTTATATTACTATTTTGTTTTTTAACTACCTCAAGATAAATGAAGAGGCAATTAGTAAATTTAATTGTCCTGCTGAAGAAGATCATTGCTTTCTTCTTCGTAATATAACAAACCAAGAATAAATATTTTATCCTGAATTATTTGAGGAGGGAAGGTCATTTTGATGTGATGAAGCAAATGCCTATGATCTGGCAAAACTAATCCTTTTCTTTATTAAGACTGATGGGCTGTTACTACTAGTGAACAGAAGTAAGTACAGGAAGAATTGGGAAGTGTTTCAAACACATAATGGGGAAATTAAAATAGGACCAGCACTTGCAAGTCCATTTGAAAAAAAACACTGAGTTTAATTTGCTGGAGTCACGATTAGTGGCACCACTTCCTACAATCTATATGTGCAGAATCTTAAGAGTCATGGACACTGGTCCATCTAATTCAGGGGTGGTCAATCTGAGATCTTTGACTCATGCTCTTGCGTCTCCTAGACCCCTGCCTGGCTATGCTGCTACATTTCATTTCATTTCACAATCTCTGAAAATTGACAGAACAATTTCTTACCATTTGGGCATGGAAAAACCCACCAAAATCACAACAGGCTTACCATTAAAAAAGATAGAAAACCACACTACAGTACTAATCTGTTTTTCCTAAACCCCAGAAAAATTAGAAAAACCTGGCCCTGCTCATGTTCATGATAAACATTCAATCATTTTGTATTATTGCTCCTTCCACTTTGCCCTTGCTTTCTCAAAAGTTAAGGGGTGACTAAAAGGTGGGCTATCCCTGATTTACCACAGCAGCATCTATACGTTTCGATATAATCTTTCCAATGTTTCAGGCAAGAATACTTCCAATCCTCTCTGGAGATTCAAGGTGGAATCTTTAGTAGGCAAAACATGCATTCTATGCTGAATAGTGGTCATTCCCCCTTTTCATCCCACATATAAACTTTAGCCTGCAACATATAAGTTTTCCATTTACTTTTGTATATACTACCTTCAGCTCATCATATGTACAACTCTGTGCTATTAAAGGAAATAGAAATTCTTTCAGTGCTGCAATGAGGAGAAGAATCTGTATAAGTCCTAAATCTATTAATAAAGCTGTTGTGATGCCCCCCAGAAAATACAAGATTGACAGCTATTTCCTAGACATGGAATCAATGACCTTCTGTCTCAAGTAGGATCTTCTTGATTAACGTATGGATTAATGAGGTAGTCAAAAGAGCTCCAGCCCCTCTCCTTATGGAGACTGGTTTTTTGCCTTTTAAAATCCAGGCCAGAAACTGGAGACTGGGGCCAGAAAAGGAACTAAAGTGATATTGTTTTTGAGCCTCTAATTAAAGATTAGAACACTGCAAAAATCAGGGAGACCTAGACTTTTGGGATAGGACACTTTCACCCTATGGGTTCAACCCTGCCGCACAGAAACTCAGAAAGTGGTTTGGCTAAAGGTGACCATCCTTCCTACGAATGAACTTTAGCTTCACTAGACAAATTAAATTACAAAACTCTTGCACACAGTTGGGATAACTCTAATTTCCATTCTTACCAGTAGATATTATGATTGGTACTTGCTAGCTAGTAGCATGTGTGGGTGATATCTCTATATCTATCTCTATCCTCTATATTTATCTCAAAAAATCCCACAAGATACAGTATAAGAAAGAAATCAGAGATGAGTCTGACTTCATTCCAGCTGCATTTTTTCCTTGCTTAGCCGTGCTATAACAAGGATGGGAGACAGTTGAGCTAGTTCTTTGTGAGTACTGAGGTGACAATGTAATGATACTATCCTATGATTGGCTTCCTCCACAAATAAGTATTTCAAGAAGTCTAAAAACATCCATATAGTTTTTATTTATATTGCATTAGTGTTTAACAAAAACTTTCCATACCAACTTCCTCCTTCTCCAAATGGTTTAAATGTGGAAAGATTGATCTGGAAGGCTGATCTTGGAGATGAATATGAAGGCTTTCAGATAATTGTGAACATTGGTGATTTTTTTTTTTTACCTTTTTCTTCATGTCATTTATATTTAAATCCAGTGTTTCTTAATCTTGGCAACTTTAAGATATGTGGACTTCAACCCCCAGAATTCTTTGCTGACTGGGGAATTCTGGGAGTTGAAGTCCACATATCTTAAAGTTACCAAGGTTGAGAAACACTGTTTAAATTTAATATAGAAAACAAAAAAGCCCTCAAAATGTGTAACTTCATCTTTATGAAAAACATCTACATGCACTGGGAAAAAATTAAACATGTTCTGTGAAAACTTGATTCTTAGCACCCAAAAACCAATATTGCCCCTCTCTGCAAATGCTTCACTGTTTAGCTGAGGGGCTAATACTGGTTCCTGAAGGGAGGATTCCAGCTGTCATTTAGTGACCCATTCTTACACATCAAGATGGGACTAATTGAGATAACTATTATTAAGCAGACTTTGTTCTAAGGAAGGTAGTTGAGATGGGGATGGCAGGTTATAATTTTCCAGTCAGAATTTATGCTTACATTAAGTAATGCAGTGACAGCTTCCTTCTTGTTGATTTTTCTACCTCCTTGTGACATCCAGTCCGCTATCTAGCACAACTGAAAATCAGTCAGAAGGAAAGTGGCAAAGAATGAGTCCCACACATCTCATTGCTTGTGCACTATTGAAGCTCATCAGGGACTAATATGCATACCTTAAGTATTTGTGGTTCTAGTGATCCTTGGGATCTAGAAGGATCATGTTCCACTGCTGCTGAACTCATCTCTGGCTCCTATACAGTAGCAATAATATGGCAGCACTGGCACGCTAAAGAACGTTCTAAAATTATGTTTCTTGAGCACAGTCCAAGAATCATAACAACAACAACAACAACAACAACAATTTTACTTTCCTATCTTTTAGGCACAGCTGGGCCACCCATAGCAACAATCTTGGATGCCAGGAAATTTGGGCTGGCCCTCCAGGTCACAGGCTCCCTGTTTTCCACTGAGGGCCTGAAATACCTCAAATTCCCAGAGTTGCCCTTGTTCCTCCAACAGAGCTAGATCTCTGACTCAGAGTGAAATCCTGGCAGCAAAAAGGCTGCCCATTTATGTGCTAGGCAATAGTTTCTTTTCTGGCCCCATGACTGCATGCATTCCCCCCACTCATCCCCATCAGCCATGGATGTGGTCATCAAAGTTCTCCACAAGTTTTTACCAAACTGTAAAATTAATGTGATAAAAAAGAACATGTAGAATTGACAGCTTGGGACTACTTATGTTACTTAAATTTAAATGAAAGTGAAACTAACACCATACAGTTACACATCCCTCTTTTCAACTTAGTCTGAACAAACCAAGTTGGCTTGATTTATATATATTAAGCCTTAAGTCATGGTTTACACACCACAACAAACAGATTCACATATCAGACTAAGCTGAAACTGAAGAAATCCCATTATGCTTAGTGAAATGTATGAATCCAGTTTCCTTAGAAATAGGAATAGAGGAGCTTTTAGTCCCTTACTCATTTCCTTTTCCTAGCTCTGTGCAACCTCTGAATGAATATCAGAATCATTTTCTGTGTGGTCTCTTTCTGGAAGAGTTATAATGTAGTTAAGGAGGCAGTGCTTTTTCAAGAAGTAGCAGAGAAAGTCACAGAGCCTCTTGGCATGAGATATTCAGACACTGATTGCAGACACAACTTATAGCCTCACTATTTCAAGGTCTACGGGTCAAAAGAAAGAACAACTGCCAAGCCAATTCATATTTAATGAAATATGATAAAATAATATGTCTGTAAAGGACACATGAAAGTTTGTTAGGAAAACAGTCTCCCTGGCCCAGACAACTGCAATGCATCCTTTTTGTGTAGCAGCCCTGCTCTTAACCATTGCAGCTAGACAAGACTATGTACAACAGTGAAGTTTTTATTAGCAAATGAGGGATAAATACATCCCACCTGCAGTTTGCACCCTACCTGTACCCACAGAGGGGATTCAAAATGCCAGCACACTGGGAGATGCTATTATAGACCTATCAACAGCTGTCCTTGCAGGGGAGAAATAAAACAACAACAACAGATGAGCAGTAATTGTACAGAAGAAGAAAACAAAAATGCAGAACCTGAAACATTTTTGCCAGGAATGATTATTGTTCTCTTCTTGTCACCGCCCCCCCCCCCCCACACACACACCATTTTTGGCATTTCCTCTATCACATGGAACTCTATTATATTTTTTTGCTGCCAGTATGGAAGTCTCATCACTACTGTATTGAATCACTGAGTTTCTGCACTCAGAGATGTCTTTCTAAAGAGCCCTTCAATCATATTACCTTGAAGTTTGGGTCACTTCAACTTCTGACCTTGTAGAAATAAACCAACAAAGGGAAGGCATGGTCAATGAATACCCAATAGTATAAGAGCTTATTAAAAGTGCTTTGGGTTGAATTCTAAGACTGCAGTTCCATATATACTGTATATCCTAAGGTGGGTTTAGGTCCCACTGTAGCCTGTAGCAACTTATCTCCAAGTAAGCATCCATATAGTTTATCTATACAATAAACATATATCAGTACTTTTAATTGGCTTCCAGCAAATGGGGAAAGTGGCACATTCACAGCAAGGTTTGGGATAGAATTCCAGAATACCGATTTAGCATAATGTATAGGAGGAGGTTACACCTGAAATCAATGAAATAATACTACTATTGAAAGAAGAGCTTATTGTAAGACCACTAGGGTCAGAGTCTGAAATTAACTTACAGTAGTAAGTGCTAAGATTGTAAATGTTCCCAAAGGATGTTAGTCCACATTTCCATGTTAGTCCTTTGCAGAAAATATCAGAGAAGATTCTTGCAGAACCTTAGAGTTCACATAGAGAAAATACTAGCATATGTATTTTCACATGAGAGTTTGTGGATCATGTCCACTTAAATAGGAGCGATCCATAAAGGTTAATGGGAAAATGAATTTGCTTGTATCTAAGGTGCCATGAGAGTCTTTTCTATTTTCAGGAAATTACTCTTTGAAGAAATATTGATATTACTCTTCTAGAGAACTTTCCCCATCTGCTTGCAAGCCATATATTCTGGGTTTAAATTATTTTAAAATTGAAATGGTTGAATTCTGTACTACAGAGATGCTTTAACAATTCTATACATTTATAATCAATCCAACATCTCTCTTGGGAAGCAAAATGCAAGACAACAACAACAGCTATTTACAGACAGATACAGTGAAATTGGCAATAACTTATCTCACAGTTTACCAGCTAGTTTTTAGATTTGCTACAACTGACTAATATAGAAGCCATCATACTCCCCCTGGAATTTGTTATACATATAAATACTCACAAGTATTTGGCTATATAAATCGAGTTTTAAGCCAGTATGAACCAAGCAGGAATTTGTTAACAGATCAGAAAAAGTGCTATCCAACAGGCAATTTTAGAAGAATAGATATTTAAATGAATGTGTGTATGTAAGAGAGTATAAAGCTGTAAGGAACATGGAAGCAGGGGAAGATGTTAGTTGACATTAACATTTTCAGTTGGTAGGGAGAAAACTGTTACTTAGGAATCCCCAGCCAAACAATAACCCTTAAAACTATGGAATAGTAGACACATTTATTATCTACCCACTCACCCACACACACTAAGCACATCTGAGATGGCAAGGCACAGCTGAGCCTTTTACATAGCTTTTCACAAAAGGGAGGAATGTTTTGAAAAGATCAAACTCAATGAGAAGAATGTGCGTTGTGCTCATGTTATTCTCTTACTTCTGTTTTGCACAGCCATATTTTTTTAACATTAGAGCTGTTTCCATTTATCTCTAGCTCAACAGTAGAGAGGGAAAAACTCAACCACAATGCTTTTGCTCACAGTAATGAACAAGGTACCTATGAGAAATTCCATGAAACTTTGAGTATTGTTTAAACCCAGCATAAAAATGGCTACCAAATGCACTGCTAGGTGCTGATGTGTGCTAAGGAATAATTGTTGACAAGAAAACAGTCTTGCAGATATCAGAAGATCAGCAGAGGAGAAATGAACCTGGAGAAGAAGCACAGGGATGGAGAAGGCTATACTGCTGGGTGGATTGCAGGGAATGAGGAAAGAAGAGAGGACGATCCCTTGCATCATCCATTTGTTACTAGCACGTGTGTGGAGCTGCTGTCTGGACACAGTGTTTATCGAGATTAATTAACAATGCAAAAAAGATTTATTCCCTCAAGAGTCATGCTGTGTAACAACATAATAAAACTGAAGAGCTGGGACATCGCCATTCTGAATGGGCATGAAAACACACACTTACACATTTCTCTGTAATGGAATGGAAATCTATTACTGAAATGCTCCATCATAAATAGAAATAGAACCATGAAACACTTCTGTTCTCATATCAAGGAATAAAATGCAAGCACTACATACCACACATTAACGAAAACTCTAATTTATGCACTGTTTGTGGCCTCTGATTGAGATGGGTTTCAAAAAAGACGAAATGTTTTCATAGAGGATGAACTATCTAGTCTTGATGGCCATATTCTATTTCTGAATCACAAGCAGCTTATCTCAAATGCCATTTGCTAGGAAGCAGCAATGGAATATGTTTATTGCCCTCAAGTACGGCTTGTAAGCTTCCAGATATTGCAGCTTGGAATGGTGGACTAGATAGGCCATTAGTCTGATCTAACAGGGCTCTTATGTTCTTATGTTTTTATGCTCTTTTAATTTACTCAGAAGTACAGGGCTCATTGTCTTACCATTCGATGGAGTGAACCAATTGTCTTAAGCAGTAAATCTTTTGGCTCTTTCTCCTAACACGGCTGCTGCATGCGTTGCCGTGTTTTATATTATGTTTTGTATTGTTTTTAAATATTGTAAGCCACTCAGAGTTGCTGTTGTGAGGGGGGCAGCCATATGGAAGGAAGGAAGGAAGGAAGGAAGGAAGGAAGGAAGGAAGGAAGGAAGGAAGGAAGGAAGGAAGGAAGGAAGGAAGGACAAAATAAAATAAATTCCTCAGCTGTTGCCTTTTTAAAATCCCTCTACTATGATTGAAGAAACTTATTCCATCACCAGATTTTGTTTTGCCATTTTTTGCTAATAGCAATATAGTCATATCTACAGTATCATCTGTATCTATCTGTCTATCTATCTATCTATCTATCTATCTATCTATCTATCTATCTATCTATCATATTTTAACACTGCACTTTGTTTGAACTGTCAGAAGAATCTTATAATGACCATATGAAATATGACATAAGAAACAGGGGGGAAAAGCAAAACAAAAGAAGCAAAATGGCTGGAAAGTTGTTTCATAAATAAAAAAGGAGATCTGATCACATTGTTCAAAAGTCCTCTTGCTCTTCTGCCAAAAATGAACTAATTCAAAGATTGACAAAAAGCACTTTTCAAAATATCTTTCCAATATTCTATGATAATTCTTTGGCTGAATCTCATGCTCAAAGCATGCAGAACTCTTGATTTGCTTTGATAAATTCCAGATGCTGAGGATAGAAGCAAGAATACCCTATTTTTGACGATCAGTAGTCACTCAAAAGTCAAGCTGGTAATCTTGTAAATTTCAGTCCAAATTATGACAGCAGAAGGCAAACCCAAACTATATGAATGTTCTCTTGTCCTGTAACTGGCTGGGTACCTGACAGCCTAACAAGGTAGACCAGAATAAGAAGCCAATGCCATAAAGATCAGTACTACTGTTGTTGGAACAGATCTAGTAACAGAATCTTGCAAGTCTGAATGTGCTTCCCCCTCCTCAATTTATCTTCATGTCAGCTAGGGAAAGGATTGTCTGAGACATTTTTCTTGGCCCTGGCTCAAGCCCCTTATCTGACTGTTGACTTGGTAGCAGCTCTTCCTTCTGTCCTTCAAGACCATTCCTATGCCCTCTACCTAAGTTTTAGGTTGTCTCAAAAAAGACCTGATGTGCATCCCCCTACTTTTTCTGGTCCTTCCCCTGAACTTTTAAACTGGGAACAAGCCTAGTTATCTCATCACCAGCGCTGAAGATTCTCCTTCCAGTTATTTAAGGAAAGCTTTGTGTACGGACTGAAAGCATGTGCCAGCTTGTGCTTTGTCCCAGTCAATAATCTAACTTGAGCTAGCTTTGCAGCAAAAGACTGCCCTGCTCTCTTTTCTGAGAATTATTTTGCTATTTTGGTTAAAAATATACTAAAGAAAAACTGCTGTTCTGCAATCTCCTATTTCTGACAAGTGCATTTATAGTACATACATTACAGTCAAGAGGAAGACACTTCTTCCTAACCTCAAACCCAAGGAATTTATCTTATATAGCTTGGGGGAGAAAGCTAAGCAATAATTTATCAGGAGGGTAACACTTCAACAGAGTTACAGGTAGTTCCTCTTTTGGTGAATGCAAACTTTTACACCAATTGATTTATGATTCTCTGGGAGGCCATGACAGCATGATGTTCCATGTGTGTGATGCAATTCTTTCCCTACCTATTCTCCACATTCATGACATGCATTCCCCATTACCTTAGTCAGCACATTGATGCCCATGCTGTGAGTTCTAGTTTTAAAACTATCTTATCTGTGCCTTTTAATTATTTCCAAAGAGGGCTGACCTGAAACTCACCACCAGCGCCACTGTTTTATGAAGAAAAAGGTGCCTTCATTACTGGTATCAAATGACAGCCCTTGGTGCTGTCAGTTGTGCAGTGATTCTATTTTCTCTTTTTAATAAAGTTTTTTGTGCCTGACTCTCATCCAGCTCCAGCAGGAATCACAACTGAATAAGCAATGGTAAACATGGGGAGGGGACAAATGAAAGACAGTGATGATGTGAGGTCAGTTAACAAGGAAGTATTGTGTTCTTGTAAGTGTATAGTACATTTCTCAAGAAGAAAGTATTCTGAAAAAAACATGGGGGGAAGGGGGGTGGGAAGAACACTAGGAAGTTTTTTCTGGGGTGAGAGAGTTTGACTTAATCTCAAAAAATTCTCAATTGATGATTCTTCATTTAAATGAAGAACTTTCTGAACTCTTGCTAATTAACATTTCAAAAATGTACAATTATATTTTAATACTAAGACAACATTGCTGCAGGATTCAAAGTCTGCTCCCACAGGTACCCATAACCTCACATTAGTAAGACAACCAGATTAATTTCTTACAGCAACACCAGAGATTACACAGAGGTGTTTTGTTTTGGTGGGAAAATCTGTAATTGCCCATGTACTCTGTAAGTCAAAGATGCCAAAACAGGAGGTATTTAATGAGAAGCACTTTTCGAGTGTATTTATTGTGACAATGTATCTCAAACAAATAAACAAAGAAATCAATCTTAAGGAAGCCAAGGCAGTTTCATGTGTTTCTATTATTCCCCTGTATCAGAAACAGTCATTATGATGTAAATTGTGGGAGGGGGAGGCTGAATCTTGGGAACACTTTGATTTCTCCTTCCAGCCTAAAACTACATATGGCCTTATACAGTATGTATCTTTGTATTTTTTTTTTAAAGTACAATTCATAACTACTGTGGGATTGTTCAGTATCTAGGATTGCTGTTGGTGTACCGTCCTACCTGCTGCTCAGTGGCATCCCTATTTAAACTGTTTTCTGGTGCTTGGGGATTTCAATGTATCACCTGGTGATGTTGAATCCAGGGCAACTCAGGAGTTCATGGCCTCCAAGGCAACCCTGGACCTGTCCCAACTCATCCATTGGCCACTGCATACCAGTGGCTGCATGTTAGATCTGGTTTTTGTCTGAGGGCAGTTGTGACGTGATCTGGTATTGGAGAACGTTAATATCAGTCCGTTGTCATGGACAGATCACCCTGGTTACCTTCTAGCTTGCTGGTGCTCCTCTCCCCCATGGGGAAAAGGCCTATTAAATTGGCTTATCCCAAGCAACTAATGGATCCTACTGGAATCTAGATGGAGCTTGTGGTTTTCCCTGAGGATCTGAGGGGTGGTTCGACTGAGGCCTTGGTTGTTGTCTGGAATGGACAGGTGGCTGGGGCCTTGGACTACATTGTCCCTTTGTGGCCCTTCAAAATGCCCCACTTCCGGGATACACCTTGATTTACTGAGGAACTCCAATAGATGAAGGGCCAGAAGAGACACCTGAAGTGCTGTTGGAGGAAGATCTGGAGCAAGTCTGGCTGAACATGGGTAAGAGCCCAGATTAGGGACTAACCTTGTGGCAGTAAAGACAGCAAAACATTTATATTTCTCCAAACTTATTGCATCTGCCAATAGCTACCCAGCAACTCTGTTTAGGGTGAACTGGTCCTTGGTCCCTTTTGGGTAGGGATGGGCCACCAGATCATTTGCAGGGTCACTGTGAAGAATATTCTAGCTATTTGGTGGATAAAGTTGCTCAGAACACTCTGGGTAAGTCCAGCTGAGGTGCTTGCGGCACAATCTGGTGTGATCTGGGATGAGTTTGAGTTGGTGACTCTCAAAGAAGTGAACAGGTTTCTCTGTGCAGTTAGCTCAGCCATCTATCAGACCCAGGCTTGTTAAGGTAGCTAGAGAGGTCACCTGTAATTGGGTCCATGCAGTGGTATCTGCCTCTTTGACAGAAAGGTGGTGTGCCCCTCTTCAAGAGACCATCTCTGAACTCAACTATTTCAGACAACTTCTGTCCTGTCTTCCCTTTTCCTTAAAAGGGCAAGGTTGTTGAGAAGGTGATTGGGCTGCAGTTACAGAGGACCCTGAAGGAAGCAGATTATCTATACCCATTTCAGTCAGGGTTCAGGCTTAGTATGGATACAGACTTGGGCACACTTGTTGATGACCTGTGGCAGAGTTGGGATGGGGGTGATGCTTCTATCCTTGTGATCCTTGATCTCCCAGTGGTTTTTGATAGCACTGCCCATGGTATCCCTCTGGACCAACTGTGGGAGTTGAGAAATGGGGGCTTCGTTTTATGCTGGTTCTCTTCCTTCCTTCAGGGTTGGTTCCAGTCTATGTTGTGAGGGAGAGAGATAATTCCCTACATCCCTCCTTTGTAGGATGCCTCAGGATTCTGTATTCTCTCCCCTCCTTTTTAACATCTAGATGAAACTGCTGGGTAAGGTCATCTGCTGGTTTGGGGTACAGTATCATCGGTATGTTAATGATACTCAAGTGTATCTTTTGACCCCAGGCTGGACAAGTGAGGCTTTCAAAATTCTGTCCCAGTAGGCCTGGATGAGGAGAAACCATCTCTGGCTCAATCCTTCCAAGACTCAGTGGCTGTGGCTGTTGGAACCACCCAATTCAGAGTTCTTCCATCTTTACTCCTGGATTGGGTTTCACTTCCTTCCCCAGTCAGGAGTAGTGTGCAACTTGGGGGTTCTCTTGGACTCACAGCTCCTGCTTGAATCCAGCTCCATCTGGTGTGCCAGTTGTACCCTTTCCTGTATCAGTCAGTCCTCCAGATAGTCACTGACATCCTTGTCACCTCATGGCTTGACTATTGCAATGCACTGTATGTGGGGCTGTCCTTGAAGACCACTCAGAGCTTCAACTGTTCCAGAATGCGGCAATGCAAGCAGTGATGGGCTTGCCTCAGCAGGCCCATGTGACACCTATGCTCCACAAGCTGTGCTGGTTGCCAGTGTGCTTCCAGGTGTGATCCAAGGTGCTGGTTATCATCTATAAAGCCCTACGTGGCATAAGGCCTGGCAATTTACAGGACCACATGTCTTCCACGGTTTCTGCCTGCCCAATGCAATTCAGCAGAATGGGTGTGCTCTGGATCTTCTTGATTAAACAGTGTCAACTTTTGGGATCCAGGAAGCCTGCTTTTTCTGTAGTGGTGCCTGCCTTTTGGAATGAGCTGCCCCCAAGATCCATATGGCTCCCAGTCTGGTGATGTTCTTTAAAGACTTGGCAATTTACCCAAGCCCTGGGATAGGGTAGACGGGACTCCCCTGTTTGTGAAATTTTATGTTTGCTTTGTTATTGCATTGTCATCTTGTGATCATTTTGTTGTTATTTTTGTACCATTTTGTTTAATTTTTTGTATTCTGCTGTTTTCCTGGTATTTATTGTTGTGAGCCCTCCAGAGCTGGTTGGAGTCAGGCAGCATGCATATTGAATAAAACAGACAAGAGCAAAATCTTATTTTGGTAGGCAGGGATGGGAAAATTAACTTTTTTCCCCTCCTGGGGACTGTAAGGGTAAGCGGGAGAGGAAAGGATTATTTGCCTGCCTCTACTTGTTAAGATTACAATATTCATATATAATTCAATAGTAGCTATTACTTCCATTTTAAAAATGATCATACTGAATGCAAATATTATATTTCTGTAGAATGCTGTGCCTATACATTGCATGTACTGTACCTCTGGGTTGATGTTCTCTAGTTTATTGTGGGTGTATATGAAAATAGGGTCCAGAAGTTAATGATAGCTGCATGTTACATTCCAATGAATAGCCATAATAGAAGGGCCAGAGGAGAGTTTTGAGGGAAAATGTGCAACTTACTGAATGTCTGGGTCCAGAGAGGTAGAAAGAATATTCTGTTAGATGGTATGGATGGGTGAAGATGAGAGAGTACTGAAAAAGTATGTGGGCCATTTGGAAGCCCAAGGATGAATGAGAATGGTAATTGTTTGGTCAGCATTTGCCTAGAAAAAGGACTGTTTGTTTCAAATATGGGGAGTCCCCGGGTTAAAAATGCCCAGTTTACAGACAACCCATAGTTAAGAACAGAGCCCATTGTAGCAAAATTCAAGTTAAATACACAATGGTTCAAGTTAATTACACAATACTACTTATACAGTATTATACAATAATACTGTTCTGGCTTACATACAAATTTGACTTAAGGACAGACCTTGGGAACAGAACTCATTCTTAAACTGGGGACTTAACCTGTATATGGTTTAAGTATTAATCTATTCACATGTACATACATTAAAGGAATAAATATAAATCTAAAAGCATGATTGATTTGATTGTTATGCAGAAGACTGAGATTGTAAGTGCAGGATACAAGGGGCTTTAAATGTGGGCAAATTATATTTGGGTAGTAGCAAGAGTGGATTTTGCAGCAATGGACCTAGAAGAAAAGGAAAAAAAGTGAAAGAAATTGGGGTAAGGTATAACAACTGCAGGAACAGAAAATAGGAGTTTTATATGGAAAAGCGTATAAAATAAATTAATCGCTCAACAGAATGAATGAAAAGTGGATGTATGGAAAGAGGTTAGGGAAACTGCTTGAACCAGACTGAAAAGAATTATGTTGCAAGGTGCCACAGAAGTGTGCAGAGCTGCACTCATGGGAAGTATGAAATCTGATTTTTGTAGAACACTGAAATGAAAAAGGCTCTGAATGAGTAAATGCATGTAAGAAAATGATTGCTCTAAAAGTGAGAAAGAGAGAAAGGCATTGTGTGGTGCTTATGCAGAGAAAAAGATTGTTACAAAGAATGTAATCAAAGAGAGCAAGGAACGGTTAAAAGAGGCAAAGAAAATGCAAAGTGATTTTTGAATGAAACAAAACATTGTTTGGAAGTGGATGAAGAAGGCTAAACAAGAGAGCTGAAATATCCTCCAAAAGAAAGAAGTGAGAAGTGGTACATGGATGTTCACAAGGATGGTTTGCAAGGAAAGAAAAGTATGGAAAGGCATCATGAATAGGATTAGTATGAATAGACTTACCAATATTTCCTTGCCTTTTCTTATATCATGCATTTGTCTTTGTCTTACTATTCTTATTCCTTGTCTGCACTTTACATGCCGGTGTTTATGCAGAAACGGTATGTATGATGGCTATGTATGCAAGTAGGTATGTTGTGCCTGAGTTGTTATCAGCATTCAGCTTCCCTTATCTTCAGAAGACAATTCTCTACTGAGATGAAGCATTGCTAACATCCATGCATTGAGGCACACATTCATGAACACTAAGGTGCCACATAGTATATACTGTAGTTGGTCATTTTGCACGCTGGTGAGATTAACTCTGTAACTAATTGCATTGCCAGTATATATTTCAAGTGTGTAGTACCTTTAGTCAAAAGAATTTCATTTTTGGTAAGAGAGAACAGGTAATTGCAGAAAAACCAATATAACAAATGGAGTAAGCCTTCAGCAATGTTGCTAGAGGCTTTAACATTGAACATTTACTATGATTTGTTGGGTTTTAGAAGCCTGCCTCTTTTTTCATCTGGGAAAGAAAACTGTAGGCATTTCCACAGGGGGGTGTCAGAAAAAGTCATGATGGTGGACACATGATTGAAGCTGCCATCTTGACTTTTTTGACACACTCTTGCAGATGCCTCTGCAAAACTATGCCACCATAGAATTGCTGATCTTTAAAATGGGGTAAGATGGTCTTCCTGATTTCATTGTAGTCAAGGAATTTATGTAGGAGTGAAATTCCATTTCTACTGTAAGATTCAGGGATTTTTTTTTCCCATTTGGTAACAAAATACAGCTGTTAGTGCAGGTCAACTTTTATTATGGTACATTGAAACTAAATCTTCTTTATTTAAAGCTGCTGAGAATTTAAAGTCATGGAAATAATGCAATGATGCAGTGAAGATGCACTTGGTGATGTTTTTTGCTTTGAGAGGCTTCCATATATACCCTTACCTAGAATGTGTAAAACAGTGAAAGGATGTTCCTGAATGTTTTGCATGTTGCTGAAATATAGACAAATCCTCATGGGGGCCTTGTGGGTTAAAGTTTAGAAACAATTGCCTGAGTTAGCCAATGAAAATTCCTTCCAACTCTTTCTGGGCATCTTTTGTAGAATGAATTGTGCCATAAGAGACTACTCCGTAAAAACATAACTTTTGCCACTTGTCCAACCATGGCCTGGACAATCTCTTTCTTCTGCCATGTTCTCATGATATGGCCTTCCTTTCATTTGCAATGAATACCTGAGGCAGCTTAAAGTTGTCCTTAGCTATTCTGGTGTTAAAGTAGTGCTTTCTCCTTTTAGAAAACAGCAGGCAGCAGGAGTCTTCCTGGTGTAATCTGACATATTTCACAAAGTATTTGGCTGGGGTTATAGTCAGATGATCTCAGGGGATGGGATCAGCCCAGCACTTATTGGACACTGTCACTATGTCTGGCGTAGGCATATACTTTTGCCTCTAGTTCTTGGGCATTATCTTCCAGGGTTCTCTTCCAGTACAAGTTGATATCAAGTTTAGAGACCAGGAACAACCTAAACCACAGCTGAACACTGGTGGAACTCTGGGGGCTGCAAGATGGCAGAAGAGAGATAGCCACTCTCTCTCTGCTGCTTCATGGTGCAGCTCTCCTTATACCTGTCAGGTGTTATTCAGGCTGGTTCAGCACTCTTCTCGAACAGTGCTAAATCAGTGTCCCAAAGTAACTTGTCAATAAAGCACTTGTGTAAAAACTAGAGTGAGTTTGGATAGATGGATAACCTATCAGCCTAGCTATATGACAAAACTCACCTCCAGCCCAGCCCAGCCCAATCCCATGGTAAGGAAAGTGATTGGTGGATATTTTCTACAAGCTGCTAACATTTAGTGGGATGGGAGGGAAACAAAGTCAGGGGAATCCACCTTAATGTGGATAAATAAGGACAGTACCATTTACTGTTATTATGTCTTAGCATGAAAGAGATTGCCAGTAGAAAGCAGCACATTTTATACCAGAATAGGTTTTGCCAGCTTCAAGACTTGTGAATAGCACATTTAACTTGGCCGTGAGGAAGATCAACACAAAACTAAACAATGCAGCATAGGAAATCCTGATCTAATATAGTATACAAACCACAGGTTGATGTTGTGAATCTGCAACTGTTCTACAGTATAGTTTGGAATTCACTGCTACAGCTCCTAATTTGTAGAATGATCTATCCACTGAGATCAGATAGGTTCCAAATGCGGTGCATTTCCTCCAACAACTCATTTGTTTATTTACTAGGATTTATATGCCACTCCAGGTGAAACTGATTCTGAGCGCCTTATACTCCACATTGCAATAAAAGGATTAAAATATAATATTCTAAAACATAACATGATGGGGGGGGGGGGAGAGAGAGATTCCTTATCATAAACACAATCACCTGGTACCACCTTTTCAGGAGTGATTCAATAATCCCCACCATCTTGAAAGGCCCTCCAGAACTGCAAGATCTTAATCACCATCTGAAACACAAACAAAAAAGGGCTCTGGGTATATGCAATCCCAAAGGAGGGGGCTGTCCCAAAAAAGGCTCACCCTTGGGGTGCCTGATAGCAGCTTTCCAAAGAGTTCAGGACCCATAACAAGCTTTTCCTGCTAGATCTAACCAGACAAGCAGGTTCTACTTGGAGAAGATGGTCTTGGAGTTACCCAGTTCCTAAGCCATGAAAAACTATCAAGGTGGCAATCGCCACCTTGATTTGCACCTAGACATCACTTGGTAGCTAATGCAATTATCAAAGTATTGGTGTCACATGGGCAAACCCAGCTGAATCTGTTACCAGTCAAGCTGCTGCATTCTGGACCATCAAGCTTCCAAATGGTATGAAGGCTGCCCTATGTAGAATGAATTGCAGTAATTCAAACAGGAGATGACAAAGGCATGTTTGTATGTTCAGCAATGTCTTTGACTACCAGTTACTCTTAATGACTGTACAGTAGTAGTAATATGCTATCATTCTGATTTTTAAAATTCCTATTTATTTGTCTTCATTTACATGTTCATTTTAGACTGCTTTGGGATTTTCAGTGCAAATGTAAAAGCGATACATATTAAATGAAATTTAATAAAAATATGAGACCTTTGATCCACATCCAGAATTGTGAGCCAACAAATACTGCTCCATTTGTTTTTATGGAGGTATCAGATTCAGAATTATCCACTTCCCTTGAAATTAATTCTTCCATATGGTGTTGTGGCACCAAAGTGCAATGAATTCCTATATTTGTGCTTACACAGATTCGGCATTAGGACACATTCACACATTTTTATTTGCAGATTTTGATGTATGATAAAGTACTTCCATCCATGAAGATCCACCCATCTGTCTATATGGAGTGTTGAAGTTAAATTCCAGAGGCTATGTGCATTGTGCAGTTGTGTGCACAAATAAATACAGTACAAAGGGCAGTCTGTCTCTTCCAGGAACACTTCCTTAATTTGCTACAGTAAAAAAAAAAAAATAGGGGATACCTAATTTGGAGGTATTTAGGTGACCAAACTGACCAAAGGAACAGGAAAGACTGTGATGAGATGTTCAATGATGTGCTAAGCATTGATGAGCAACTTCAAGGCCTTACTTCTAAACTGGGCTTGGACTAGACAGTCCTTAAGCTAGAGAGCAGGTTTAAATAGGGAGGTCTCCTCTTTAAATAGGACACATGGCCTCCTAGAGATACCCCTGACTTTATATGGGCTGTGTACATTGATTGAATGGGTTTACTCTTCAGATGTTATTGTATCTTTTATTTGGGTGGGGTTTGATTCATACACATGCAGAAAGTGATATACATACACAAAAGAAGGATTACCCATAAAGCTTGTTTTGAAAACATGTTTTTCTTTTCAGATTTTTCGAAGAGCTGACAAGAACGGTAAGTGAATGAGTACGTGATTGTTTTTTAAGCAATGCCACGTGATTATACAGCCTATCCTATTTCAAAGGCTAGGGATGGGCAATCAAGTCATCTAACAGAATTCTGGATACTCTAAAACATCCTTTTAAAAACAGAATAGGGGGGAAAAAATCACATTTCTATTTCAACTCTCCTCTAAGAAACTCAAGATGACAGATACAATTCTTCCTCACACCCCAATTTTCTCTCATCACAAGATTAGGCTGAGAGACAGTAACTGCCTGAAAATGATCCATAAAATGTAATCATTTTATGGAGACCTGAATCTGCTTTTTTTTAAGATCCCAGACTTACACGCTGTATTGACCCTCAGCACTTCTAAGGTTTGCTCTGCAGTCTTAAGGGCTAGAAACTTTGTCATATATGTAAACTAAGATTCACAGGCTCCTAAATTTTTTTATCAGATAAACAAACTCCAGTCTGTGTATGGGATGATGTAGCATACCTGTAGCCTTAGCAGCCTACTTTATAACCCATGGTTGATTTTTAATTCCTAGGTGTTTTTTCATGGCTTTCTCCACTGCTGCTTTTCACTATGACACTTGCTTGTATCATATCCCTTATTCATAAGAATATGTTGTGTTGCCTGTCAGTCATTCTTCCTACTTCAGTCAACCCACTCATTATGTTCATCTTTCATTGCCATTCGATGTTCTGCTGTAGCCTTTAGATCCCTTATATTCAAACCCCTCTTGCTCCCAAGAAATTGCTCAGAACTTTATGACTTGTTTGTTGTTTTATGCAAAGTTGGTTTTGGTCAAATCCATCTGACAATTCATTTTTGCTTCACGTTAACTATATTTTCCAAGGCTTTTCTTTTCTTTTTTCTTTTCACACAGCACTTGTCATGTTATCCCCAATTTGTAGATGGAAAACTGAGACCACCCTGATTTAACATGTCTAGGAGTAGATTTTAACCCAGGTTTCATGGTCCTATACTTTGGACATATCTGTTTATTAACAGGAAGTTCCAACTTAAGGAGAAAGCAAAGGATCACACTCAAGAAAATCAGTGACAAGCCATGAGGACC
This sequence comes from Python bivittatus, assembly GCF_059951505.1. Lineage (NCBI taxonomy): Eukaryota > Metazoa > Chordata > Lepidosauria > Squamata > Pythonidae > Python > Python bivittatus. The sequence continues at coordinate 75,367,173 of NW_028277098.1, read as the reverse complement.
TCAAAATGACAACATATCATGACATCATAATACAAATGACACAGCTTAGTACATGTGACATGACATCTGATGCAAGTACATAAATCACATCATTGGTGTGATGATATCATGATGCACATATCAACATTTGACCTACTTGCCACCCTATAGACACCTCTGGCTGCTGTTACCAAGATGTGTTTTTAAAAATTAGTGTTTACATTGATTTTATGTTATTATTAATTTAGTTTTTATTTTTGCAACTAACATTTTACTTAAGGTTACCTGCCTTGAATGTTAAAATTGAACAGTGATATAGATCTAATGTTGATATCCCTGTAAATATAGTTTAACACAGATTATTGATAATATTTATTTTATATGTTTTATGTTTTTATGGTTAATAGTTTTATTGTTTTTAATGTTTTTAATGATTTTTTTTCAGGATTTTGTGGTTGTCTTTGTATTTTTTTTTAACTCTGTAAACCACCCAGAGTCACAGCAGTGATATGGGCAGCTATATAAATGTAATAAATAAATAAATAAATAAATAAATAAATAAATAAATAAAATTTCCTTTTTATTGGAGAGGTATAATAACAAATAAAACATGAATAAATATACTAGTGATTAAACAATATTTAAAAACCTATATATACTCTAGGGATTAAAATAAACTAAACATTAAAAATGTTTTATATATATATATATATATATATATATATATATATATATATATATATAAAAAGAGATCCATATAGTGACAGTTTGGTATCAATGTGGGATTAATTCAGTCCTTAAATTTATCACTAAATATAGAACATATAGTAACATATTGCCTCATCTTCTCATTTTTGAAATATAAAGACATTAGATTACGATAATACTTATTCATACATAAATGTAATGCTAGAAACTTGGTGCAAGTTTTAACAGATACACAAATCTGTTAATTTCAGTTTCTCGTGAGCTTTAAGTATGCGTTCAGTTGCAATTAGTACAGCTAAAGTGAGAACTGGGAAGCATGTAAGTTCTGCCCAAGGGTCCCCCAAGCAGGATCACTGCTGGCCTTCAAGATGCCTTTCTGCAGAATTCCACTTAGTCCCCCCCCCCCAAATTATATATTTTTTAATGTTCAAAAATTATTAAATATAATTACATAACAAAAATAATGCAAGGGCCTACTGGGTCACAGTTACAGACTTTGTCACTGGTCTCAACAGTTGAGTATGCATGCACAAAGTCAGGGAGCCTGTGCTGTTGATATTGTATCTAATTCTCTTTTTTTTTCAACTTACAAGTGGTACCCTTCCTCCATTCAGTACCCTTGTGCAGCATACAATTTGCATATCGGGTTGTGGCAGCCTGCCCCCATGTCCCAATGCTAATGAAGTCCTATCATTACAGGTAGGCCTAGCTTAACGACTGCCCTTTTTAGCAACCATTCAAACTTATAATGGCTCTGATAAAGTAACTTTACAATTGGTCCTCGCATTTGTGACTGTTGCAGCACCCCCATGGTCATGTGATCAACATTTGGGCACTTTGCAACCAGTGGGCGTTTATGACCGTCGCAGCGTCCTGCAGTCATGTGATTGCTATTTTGGCACTTCACAGCCAGCTTCTGACAAGCAGAGTCAATGGAGAAGCCAGCAGTAAAATCACGAGTCATAGTCATGTGATGTCTCACTTAATGACAACGGATGATTCACTTAATGACTGCATCAGAAGTGAGGTCATAAGTCTGTTGAAGTCAGGTGATGTTTCACTTAATGATTGCATTGCTTAGTGATGGAGTTGCTGGTCCCAATTGTGGTCATTAAGCAAGGTCTACCTGTATTTGCAAAGAGTTCTGTTAACTCCCAGTCTCAGTGCCCTTACAGAATATTTGTATCTTCTGAACTCTGCTTCAACAATGATCTGATTATGGGAATTCCATAAGTAGATTCAGCTAATTCATTAGCAAACCCTTCTAGGTTTCACACTGAATGTGTGACTGTGAGTAGGCAGCTGATGATGCAGATACATGGGAAACATATATGCATGTTCTGTCTCCCCACAAGTTTAGCTCAGTTAGAAAATTTTAAAATACTACATTTTTAGCTGCACTCAGCTGGTTTAACTGCACTAAACCACTATCTACCCAGAGATAAGCTGTGAAGTTAACAATGTTTCTATTTCTGCATCAGTTTGTACAAAAATTGTGCTTCATTTTTGTGAGCATTTCTCCTAATAGAGATACTTCAAGTATGCAGGAAGTATTTTCCTTCATGCACTCTTGTATGTTCGGAATTTTTTTGTTCTGAACTGCAGTGCATATATATGTAAACGTAGATATTAGCATACACTTATATTTTATCTGCATTTGTTGTAAGAACTGCATCAAAATTTTCAGAAATGTAAACATTGAAAGAGAACCCCAACCACCCTCAAGTTCATGGAGTAGTCTGAAAGTGCAAACCAAATGAATTTCTCTCCCAATTCGACACTCTTGCTAAAGTTGTGATTCAGAACAGTAATTTAATCAATAAACATTTTGCTGTTCCATAATGTTCTCCTAGTACAGAATATGTTGAATTAAACCATATATAGCATACTAAGTAGAGGGGTCATCCTGTTCTCTCTTCAGAAAAATATAATTATTCCACGTCTTTAATTAAATGTAGATGACGGGAAGCTGTCGTTTGAAGAGTTTAAGAACTGTTGTGCTGATGGCATCCTCAGCTCTGAGGAACTGTGGGAACTATTCAGTGACATTGACAGGCGTCATTCAGGGTAAGTAATAGGACGAGTAATCTAGAAGCTAAAAAAAATGACATGTGTACTTAACGAAATCCCTTCATGGAAACAGCCATAGCTTAATAGCAGATCACGGATTTTTCATGCAAAAGGTTCTTGGCTTAATCATTTGCATTGCCAGATAGGATTACAAAGATACCTATCTGAAATTCTAAAAAGTGGCTGCCATTCACAAAAAGGAAAGAGGATGTGCATTTTGTGGGTGGAATTTTTCCCTGGTTTGCTTTTAGTTGCTAGAAGAACCTTTAGCAAAAAAAAAAAAAAAAAAAGTATGTGGTTAATGGAAATACAAGCATCTTATGATGAGCTGAATGGTTTTGCATCTCATGTTTCACACAATGTTTTCACTGTATTATAGTTCGTATAGTCTTATTCCATCTTGCTTTTTTTTCAGTTCTGAAATGCAGTATATATTCACTGAAATATGCTGAAGAAACTGCTTTAGGTTTGGCCTCAAGTTTTATGCTCAATGACCTTCTGTTTCCATCCAGATTTATAATGGTATGCTTTAATAATTCAGTAAAACTGTAATACATTCTGTCTAAAGAATGTATATGGCTGCTTTATGGGAAAACAGAAGCACTACAGATTTTGAAGAAGGTAGACCTGGAAATTAATGCTGTTTTAAGAATTGTCCAGGCTGATCATTATTAAAATAGCATGTTAACTTCACAGCAGTATGCCTGAATTCCATGAATCAAAATCTGATTTGCTATTTTTGTCCAAGGGCAGATTAAAATAATATGTAAATTATCTATGGGATATGCAAGCAGTGTAATTCTACCTATCATTTCTACAGCATAACAAATGATCTAGTCAGCTTCAGTATGTCCCATACCACACATGAGGATCCTAAGATAGGGTGGATTGCCTGAACATCCTCTGAGTTCACAGCAGAAGAACTGAATTAAGATCTTTCTGATTCACAGCTCAGTTACCTAGCCGCTAGGCTATATCAATTTTCCAACAATATATATTATTGTATTCACTTTTATTGTAGACAGCGATTAAGAGATTTAAACAAATTTCTCTGGTAGATCAGGAGATTGAAGGCAAATAACTGCCTCTTAGAGTTGGGCTTTTTCATGCTGTTTGGATCCCTTTCTAATGATGATTGTTTTTTTATTCCTTGTTTCTTCATCTGTGTAAAATATCTAGTCACTTTATTCCTTCCTGGACAATTTTTCTGGTTTTCAGTCTCATGTCGATGTTGACAACGTATTGTATTCCTATTTTCATCTCTTAAAGTTGGATGTTGCTAAGTGCACCAAGAAAATCCTTGTGACCTGTATATCAGAATAAGACTCCAGTCTGAAATCTAGGAATGTTATTGTCAGTTGGCATAAAGTCATCAACAATACTCAGCTACATAGATCAAAGACATGCTTAAGGCAACATCTTATATTTGTAAGGCCATACAGAACACAATACATAGCTTCCATTGGTTGATTACTACATGGAACAACTAGCAATGCAGTTATTTAGCTGGGTGTCCTGTGTGCAAGTCCTGATCAAATGACTGAGCATGTTAAATGGACAAGAGGGGAAGTAGGAGCAGGGCCTCATTCCCCATCTCCAAACCCTATGGATAGACTAGAGTTTAACTTTATCTTGCTATCAGAATTCCCAACAAGCATGGAAATGGGAATTCTGGGAGTTACAGTTCTAACTTATGTCCCCTGGAGGAAAGCAAGTTGGAGAAAAGTGCTGTAGCTGTAGCATAATACATGCTATAGTATATTACAGTATGCAAATGCTTTACCTGCAGAGGGTCTTTTGCATGATCTATACTTTTTACAGGCTGAGGGCATGTAGACAGAGCCTATGTACATTGTGTAGGTACATCATTTGTCCAAGTAAAGGCTTTTTGCACAAACTATAACTGAAGTGTGAAAATTAGGTTGTGGTGGCCTTCTGTAGTGGTCTTCTCCCTTTTGAATATATACCATGGGCAGTCATTTATCGGGTGCACATATCGTAAGGCGCCAGAGCCAGTTGCAGCTGCCATACTCTGCATCTACAGAATGGAATACATATCTTAGCAGTTATCACACATGGCCGTCTCCCTGCAAATTAGGAGTACAGTGTTAGTCTAGATAACATCCAAAGGCCAATTGAACCGTATAACTACTATAACAGGTGTATTTTGACTGATCTCTGCCCAAGATCTCAGCTTTTGGCACTTGAGGCTAAAAGAGCTGCAGATGCATTTAGATGCCAGAAGCTAATCATGTATACATATTGAATAAATGAAGACTGAAGTTACCACAAATGAAAAGAGACGAGTCATATGACTGTGTGGTAAATGATCATAACCTTTGTCATGAGGAATCATATAACTAGAAGACCTACAAGGTCATCTAGTTCAATCTTATAACACACACACACACACACAAATCAGTGAGTGCGGCTTTTAGACAACATTCCTTATAAGTGATTATGCATTCTCTGCTTAAAAATCTCTAGTACAGTCTAATTTCCACTAATGTCTACTATACTGTCTTCCTCTGTCCATTTTATAACTTAGACAAGGAATCGATTTCACTGTCTGCTAGGTCACATAGTTCATGTGAGCTTCTCTCAGGTTATCCTTGACAAATGTACCCATTTTCATGCCCATATAATTGAGATGTTTACTAAGAAAACAGCACTGCTTGAGCAAGTTGTTTTAGTATTGTGACTGTATTTGCATATAATACAAAGCCAGGATTTGTTTTAACCAATGTTAAAAATACTTTTGCTGAAGCAGTGCACATGGGCCTCCACCAGAAGGAACAGGCTCTGGTTTCTGAGCCATAATCAAGTGAGCAGGCAGCAGAGGAACATTAGAAGCTATGGCATATTCATTCATTCATTCATTCATTCATTCATTCATTCATTCATTCATTCATTCATTCATCATATTTATATAGCCGCCCATCTCACAATCAAGTGACTCTGGGCAGTGTGCAACAAAGTATATTAGTGTAACACATTTATGTCAGTGCAACACATGCACATGCCTGCAAGGTGGTAAGTAACAAGTGGTGAGGTAAATCACTGATTCCAGTAATCTGTACCTCTGCAACAGCTACACAATGGTATACTGTAGAGCCATTCAGAGGCCCCTTGTCCATGTTTACAAGTCATACCGGGAGAGGCCCAGGCAACCCTTTAGTACATAAATGAAAAGCTGGTGATCATCAATGCAGGAACAAAAAAGAAGTAGGCTGCCTATGGCAGCAAAGCAGTAGCCAGTTTTGGAGGAAAAAAAACACCTTTGCAACATGAAACATACATTTATTTTTAAGTAAGTAATTAATACAGAAGCAGTCAAACTCTCATCAAGGGAATTGCTTGTCTTGCATGCTCCTCTCTTTTCCTTAATTTTCTCCTGCTGTTGTTTGGTTCATTTATGACTGGATATATTGCCAGGCCATCATCATTTCAAAATGAGAGCAGTTGCTGTACCAAATTTACATCTCATGCTAGTGTAGCAGTTCACAGCCAGATTATACATTAGTTAAATGATATGGCAATCTTCCCATTGGCTAGGATTGGAACAAAATGAAAAAGCGTGCCCTCTCGCTCCTTTTTGCACGTGTGAGAGAGGTCCTTGCTCTACTCCCGTTCCTCCTCACAGCCTATTATAAAATGGTTGGGTATGATGGGGTTGTAGTCCAACAAAGATGGACAGCACAGGTTGGTTTAGGGTAACCTTGGAGATTTTCTTCCCTTATTTTTTACAATCACTCTCAAGCTGTAGCTTCACACTTTTGTTGTCTCTGATCAGATAGGTTGCAGATTTTTTAAAAGCCTTCAGAGGCTTCTTTCTGCAAAGAAAAGAAATGGATGAGTATAATTACCAAAAGCAGAGATGCCTCATATTCCAAGATCTGAAAAATTACAGCCTGACTAGAATACAAAGGTCTGTTTTTAATATCTAAAGATTTTGGTGCTACAGCAATTCCCCCCTTCCCCTCCCACATTTATTTATTCATTGAATGTTTAAAGCCGTACAACTCTGAAAAGACTTTCTTTTTTTAATTTTATCACTTATCAAGCAGCTTCTCCAAAATGTCATTTGTTGGGTGAAACCACAATAACTAATTCCTGCAGAGTTAGTATAAAGCTGGCCTTTAGGATAGGATATACTGCTATCTCCACATAGATCTCCGTCTAGGTGACAGGGAAATGCTCAGATTCAGTGTGAAATCAGCCATCTGTCTCCTTGATGTGAACCTTACTGGCTGCTATAATGTCATAACAAGTAGTTTTGTCTCTTGGGTCTCTGTTGTTGCAGAAAGCCCATCCGCGGGATTGATTCTTTTAACTCTGGTGTCTATACATTGCAAACATTATTAGAATCAGCCTGTTAGCTGTTACTGCCTTGGGAGCAGAAATTGCTAGTACTTCTGGAGAGAGCAGTTGTTTTGCTGAACAATCATATATGACATTAACTAATGCCTACAAACATAAATGCTTGTAGTTTAAGCCTGGGAGGGAAAACTCTGCCTTTGGCTCAGGGAACAGAAGTCTTTCTGAGATGCCTTTATTCAATATACACCAGGAAATTTATTTATCCTTTCTCATTGAATCATACTGTAACTCAGCTCAGAAATAAGAATCAGTAAACACTGCCCATCCCAAGTCAGGCCAAAACAGCAAATAAGGAGAACCATCTTGGATCAGGCCAAAGTCCAATATAGTCCTGCACTGCATGGCCAGCCAGATGCCCACATGTAGGCAACCAGGGCATTAGAACTCTCCTTCATGTGATTCCCAGCAATGTGTCTCATACCAGAGGTCATATTAAACCATTATGACTAGTAGACATTAAAAGATCAATATAGTCTTGTCTACACTGACTGGCAGCAGCTCTCTTGGGTTTAGGAAGCTAATTTCAGATTGTAACATTAAGGCTGGAACTCTGTCTCTAAGTTGCAGTGACTTTCCTCGTTACCAAGGGGTAGGGTTAATAGATTTGGGCTGCAAAAGGGGTCAATTCCAGAATATTTGATGTAAACATAGCAGCACTCTTCCTCAATTAAATAAATGCTCATAGGCTAATTGTATAGTTCTAGTGTAATAGAATTTTAGTGATTGGTTGATTTATCAATCAACTGCAGCCAAACATTTGTATATAAAAAGGAACAGTTGTTTCAACACAAAAAATTAAGTATATTTGTTGATACGTAGTAGAGACAAAAGATGCATTCTTGGTTTCTCAAAGAAAGGAATGCTTCTTTTAAGATGGTATTGGCCACCTGCAGTATATTTAAACAAGTGTACTAAAAATAGCTTATAGTAATGCTTGATGCATTACGCTTGCTTCTCTCGTAGTTGTTTTTAAAGAAAATGAAATATTAGGAAGAGGTTATAGAATATGTAGTTTTATAGACTGCTCATGTTTTGGCGAACAATGTTTAAATACTGAAGCATATAAAATGTGGAAAATAAATAATTAAAAGCTATTTAAATGCTTTAAAATCTGCTGACCAATGGATTACAGGCACTTTTTAGCCTTTCAGAATGTTGGTAAGATACGGAAGCTTTCTAAGTAATAATTGCCATTTGAAAAGTATTGTTCTGTTATCTCAGGAAGCGAACCAAGTATGTCATGTTTGGATTCAATCTGTATTAAGGACTCAAGCAATCTTGTGCTGTAGAAGTCCTATCATCCCCAGCCAGCAACACAAGGGAGCCTGCTATCGAGGAATTTCAAACCAGCTACTCTGATAACAATCAGGCAGGCCCTGGCAAGCCTCAGTTTGAAATGAAGTGCTTAGCAAACATTCACTCTCTAGTTTGATCATGCAGTAATTAGCAGGATAGTCATTAGACGGAAAAGCTACTTTCCTGTGTATCGGATATAAGCTATATTATTTTTAGATATTGTTGCTCTACAGCATCGTCTTTTTTGTATCTTTTCAGTGTTTCAGTGTTTCCATCTTTTATGATTCCTGTAGTTTAAAAGAAAAAAATCCTTAGATTTTAATGAAATTCCTATTGAGAAAGGACGTTTAAGGAATCTATGTAATGTGAAAGAAATTACAAGAGGTGTGATTTGAGTTACTCATAGCTTATAAAATTAATATTGAAATAACTGACAGGATGGCATGGAACAAGATGAGGGGTTGTGAAATGGTGTAGTCCTGGTACCTGACAGGAATAGCAAAATCTATTATCTGAGTATAGAAAGAATATATGGCATTATCCATGCACAAGATAGAGATATCAACAGGTATGCAAGAACCTGAAAGCTTTAAGATGTATTAAGAAGGAGAAGGAGAAGGAGAAGGAGGAGGAGGAGGAGGAGGAGGAGGAGGAGGAGGAGGAGGAGGAGGAGAAGGAGAAGGAGAAGGAGAAGGAGAAGGAGAAGGAGAAGGAGAAGGAGAAGGAGAAGGAGAAGGAGAAGGAGAAGGAGAAGAAGAGGGGATCCATAAACAGCCCAGTGTTAATGCTAAATGGCTACCAGAAATCCCAATCTCCTGATGGGAAGTGGAATAGAAAACTAGATAGGAGGAAAAAGGAAAAGGAGTACCTTGGAGGACAGCATGACTCTCTTGTGAAATACCGAATAGGAGCATTCCATAGCACAACTTGTTGTTGATGACCTCATTTACAGCAAAGGTAGTGTTTTTAGACCAGGGAGGAGCAACTTATAAGCCTTGGTTAAATGCAGCTCCGCAATCCCTTTTTGTGGCCCCTGAACCTCCACCAATTAGACCATTAAATTTTATCTACATGATTTCCAAAATTTCATAACCTAGTTTCCTGCCACTCTGAATTGGGAAAGTTACAAATTCATTAGTAAATTCCAAAATAAGCTTAACTTGGTTAAATACACTCACACACACACACGCAAAATCCACAATTTTTAAAAATATCTTAACCTCAGCTTGTGTCATCTCCCACCCACTGCACCCTCCTCCCAAATCACATGTCGTGCAGAGCTATCATCTCTGTTTAAGAAAGAGACAACTTATAGGGCTACAGTCACAAATAATTGTACAGCAATTGCATCTTTCTCTTTTTGGTGGCTTTTTGGGTGAATATATACAGTATATGATAAGAAGAAGAAAGAAGAAAAAAACTCAAGATGATTATAGGTCAAAGATGATACAGCTGTGCCCCCCCCTTTTTTTTAAAAAATCATCTGGAAGTACCTTAGAATATCCTGAACTCAGAAAAGCAAAAGATTTGGAGAAAAAGAGTGACAGAAGAACTGGAGAGAAGCTGAATGATGGGGCAGAAATATACCTGCCTGTCATTATGCAGATCTAAATTTAGCTGGCATAACAGCACCTAGGAGGAATTTACTTTTGCAGGTGAATAGAAAAAGGAAATAGACATCTCTAAAGGTTCACCATCTATTTAACAGCTCATGAAGATGGGGATGTTTCATCATAGTGATAGTGAACCTTTAAAGAGGCATGAAAGCCGACTGGGTGACTTTGGGCCAATCACTCTCTCTCAAACCCTGACATCAGGCTCAGGCAACAAGCTGGCTGGTCAATTCTTCTCACAACTAACAGATCAACATTTGGTTTATCGGGGGGTGGGGGGGAGGTGGACCCTGCACATGCAGGAAAAACACTAGGATGAAAAAAAAAAGATGGGGAAGTTTCAAAACAGCACATTATGTTCCATGCATACCTGAGAGCTGGATTTTTCTGTCAATGGTGTCAACACCAATATAATGTGCTTTATCTTCTGGAACATTGCACCCCAGAGAGCAGTAGCATAGCTTCCCCTTAATGATTTCTTAAGCTTGGCCTGGAGCAATTTTTGCAAAAGTGATTAAATTAACCTTAATTAATCCCTAGCAACAAGTGGTGGTCATTTGAAAAATAAATAAAGATACATACTAACTCCAGGATGGAGTTGCTAAAGGCAATCCAAGGAGGTAAAGAGCATACAATTATCTTAGTATAACAAAGATAGTTCCCAAAGAGTGACTGGAGCTGGCAGGCTGCTGTTTTCCCTAGAAAAGAAAGTGACTGAGCAGCTGAGTGACTTTTTACTATTGTTGCCAGAGGAGAGCTGTACAAAGGAGAATGAAAAGTGTCTCTTATGGGGGATCTATCTGATGCTGGGGCAGGTGAAAGTAGTTGCTTTCATGACTAGATACACTACAGAATTAATTTAGTTAAGTCTAATGGAAGTCATCTCCTGCGTCTAGAATATTGGCCATCAACATTCTTCTGATGTTAATTTCTCCAGGAAAGTAAAGACAAAGTTGCTTATAGATTATGAATTAATGAATGAAAAGAAAGGAAAATAGATATATTGCATGTCTGTAAAATTCAAAGAAAGGGGAAAGATGAAATAAATATGAATGGAAGTTGTCTGATATTGTGGAGATAAATACATGCCAGAAAGTGAAGGCTTATGTTTAATTATGAATGAAAGGGCTGCAATGTATGTCAGTAAGCATATGAAAGTACAATTCTATATGTTGGTGGTAGTTACATGTTATGCTGTAGTGAATTATAATAATGGAAGAACCTGGGATTAATTTGGGGGAAAATTGTATAATATTCTGAATTAATATAATCCAGAGGAAAAATGAATGTATTAGATTCCATGAACAGATGAGTGGAAATGGGACAAAATAGTACAGAAGAAATAATTGGACCATTCAGAGATCTAAGAATGAATGAGAATGGTGATTGGTGAGTATCTGCTTAGAAAAAGGTCTGTTCTGAATATGTGGTTGATGCATAAGTCTATTCATATGTACAAAAGTCAAAGGAATGAATTTACGTTTAAAAGCATGAATGGTCTGATTGTTCATGATGAAAGATTGAGAGAATTCGGGAAGAATACGAGGGTGATGAGGGGTTGAATGAGGGACAGATCTGTTTTGGGTAGTGTCAAGAGTGGATTATGGGGGGAAATGGACATGAAGGAAAAGGAAAAAGAAAGAAATGCAACTGAGAGTAGACCTACTAGAAGAGAAAGTATGAGTCTTGAATGAAAATGTATTAGTAGTTTAATCTCCCAGTAAAATGAACAGAAAGTAGGCATAAAAAAGAGCATCTGAAAGCTGCTTGAAATAGAGTGAAGAGAATTATAGATATTACTGTATTATGTTAATGGAACTATGAAAAAGGACCCTTGGTAGCATGATGTAGTGAAAGAGGGTCAAAAATGAAGTTGAGAGAAAGATACTTTCTAATGTATATAGACAGAAAAGGATGTAGTCAATGAAAGTAAGGAATGGTTAAAATTAAAAGAGGCAAAGAAAATACAGAGTGATTTTGACAAAAACAAACACTTCTTTTGGTAGTGGGTAAAAAGGACTAAGCAAGGAGCCTCCAGCAGAGTGGATGGAACTGAGAATAAATGTAATAAAATGATTTGGAATTAAACTGAAGTAGAATTCTGGAAGGAAAAAAATAGAGATTTGTGTGGGAATGATAGTGGTAAGTTGAACAGTGGAATGTTAGTGTAAAACACATATGCGCATGCACACATACACACGTCCCAACCCAAGCCTTTTGATGAAAAGAAAGTCCTAAACACTGTGAGAATATTGAAAAATGGAATGGGTTCACTTGTAGATGGTGTAACTGGAGAAATATAGAGTGGCAGTATGATTTTCTTATGTGTCTACCACGAGGATGCTGTTATATTGTTCCATATACAAAGTGAGAGATAGCAACAGTGAATACAAAAAGTATAGGGGAATTAGTTTAAGTATGCCCAGGCAGAGGCTGGTAGAATTCTAACTGAAAAGATACAAGAGGTGAAAATTATTAAACTTTAGGAAAGGCATGGCAGCTTTATGCTGGGCCGGGGTGTACAGACCAAATTTTTGCTCTTTTGCTAGACACTGAAAATGTATGAAAGTGAGAAAGTTTACTGTATAATTCTTGATTTAGAGAATGCATATTATAAAATGAATGGGTTTGAATTATGGAAGATTTTGCACAAATATAGACTTGAAGGTTAATTGCTAAATGCGATACAGCAGTTTATGATTAATGTAAAACATGCACGAGAAGAAGTGGAAAGCATAGCAAATGGCTCAACACTAAGCTTTGTATAAGCCGCGGATATATAATGTCTATTTGTGGATAAAAATATAAAAATGCTTGTGGTGACATTGGTTGGGGACATAAAAGTATGTATACTTTTCTATGCAAATGATTCTTGGTTGTTGACTAAGAGCCTTAATAATTCTCAATGAGTGTTAGATTGTATGATGAAATGAGGAATATGGAACTGAACATTAATTTATCAAAGACCCAGGTAGTTGTGTTTGATAGTGAAAATAGAATAAATAATTGGAAGTTATACATAAATGGCAAAAAAACAAGAAAAGTAGATGGCTTGTGTACCTTGATAGAAAGTTTACTAAATATGGAAAAATTGTGATATTTTAAAATGTACAAATCCTAGTGCAAAAATTGTAAGGAATGAATGTGAAAAGAAGCAAAAATGGCTATGTGTAAGAGTGTGCTTCTGCCCACTTTATAATATGGAAGTGAGAGTTAGACACATCAGGAGAAACATGAAAGTTGAACACAGTGGGACATGGATACTTAAGAAGTGTGTTTGGTAAAACAAGAAGAGACAGGATCAATAATGAATGGGTCCTGAATGAATGTGGACTGCATACAAAAGAATGTGCTCAGTATGAAAAGAGTTCATTGAAATGGTTTGGTCAAATAGAAAGAATGGATTACAGTCAAATTCAAAGGAATACATGAAGGAAGAGTGAATGGGCTAAGAGGAAGGGTAAGACAGAGAAAGTCATGACTGAATGGAATTGATGAAATCCTGAAAAAGAGAAGTGAGAATTTAGAGATGTTTGTCTCATCTCATGGCTTCCATTTCTTTGCTTATTATTTCTCACTCCTTTTCTGCATTGTACATCATACTGCTTACCCCGAAAAGGAACAGAGTGATCAGTATGTATGTAATTTATATCTCATTTTTCATATTAAGAAAATGCATGCTTAACTCTAAAAGCAGAATCTGTAGAATAGAACACATGGCCGTTCTAATTTTAGTATTAATTCATAGTTTAATGCAAAGAGATTTTCATTATTATGATTTATATAGTATGAATGAAAAATAAGATCATGCTGGTTTCATTTTCTCTAGGAGATTGGCTTTCAAGAAATACCAACTGCTGATTTGTTTTGAGGCATAGCAAGAACCTGGGCTAAACAATGGAATGCAAAGAGTAATTGTGACACACAGATTATTATGGAAAGGCTGAGGCTCATACTTTCCAGTGTGTTTCCAATCCTTTGGGAAAAGGGCTGACATCTGGGAAGATAAATATTTTAGACTGCCTATTCATAATATTTCCTTCCATTCATGCCCCTGCAGAGACACACACCTTCCATCTTTGCTTTAATCCCACAGTGATTGCTGACTGAATATTCTAAGTAAATAGATTTTATCAAGTAGAAAAATATGCCAGTTTATATTCTGAAACTGCCCCCAGAATTTGCTCCTGATTCTATTTGTTTGTTAAAGCATGTCCTATAAAGCATGTCCTTGAGCACCTTAGAATCTGAGTGCTTTAGCGGTCATTGCATCAGATTAGAGCTGAAGAGATATACTCTTTAGTTCTACTTAATCTTGAAGCTTTGGCAACATGTTACCAGGGGCAGCAACGTGTGTAGGTATAGCTTCCTTAATATTTATTTGTTATTACTTATTAATTAATCAAATTTGTATGCCAACAAAATCCCAAGGACTCTGGGTGGCTCACAACTGAAACAAGGAAAATACAATAATAACCAGTTTTAAATAATAATCATCATAGATGGTGAGAATGACAGACCAGACAAGAAGAAAGCAAAGGGTGTCTCCTTGCCAAAGGCCTGGGTGAAGAGCCAGGTCTTCAAGGCCATTCTAAACAGTAGGATGGGGACCTCCTGAACCTCAGGGGGAACATCATTCCAGAGGGCAGGTGCTGATACAGAGAAGGCATGCTTCTGATAAATAACATTATTTAATCAAAGGAACCTGGAATGTGCCAGTCCTGCAGGATTGAATCACCTAGGTAGATACTATAGGAGATGGGGATCCCTCAAGTAACCTAGCCCTATGCCATGTAGGGTTTTCTAGATAACCTCCAGCACCTTGAATCACACCCAGAAGCAAACTGGCAACCAGTGCAGCTCATAAAGCAGAGGTGTTACATGGACATACTGAGGTATGCCCATAACTGCTCATGCCACTGCATTTTGGACCAGTTAAAGATTCTGGGTGGTTTTCAAAGGCTGACCCATGTAAAATGCACTGCAGTAGTCAAGCCATGAAACCAGGGCATGACTGACAGTCTGAAGGGCCCCTCAATCTAGGAGAAGGAGCAACTGGTGCAGCAGATGAAGTTGTGCTAAATCTTGCTTGCCACAGCTTTGTCAGCCCTCCCAGGTAAACCAGACAGGGAACGCAACTAGATGAGCTAATTATACTTTATTGTAAGGTCACATTAACAGGCTCTTGCAAGTCTGAAAGTATAAATCTCATGCCCTCCCTATTTACCACTTGAGTAGTTAGGGCGGGTCCTTCCTAAGTTTCTTTCTCTATTACTCTGTTGCAGACCCCTTTCTCTTTTATCTGATCATTCCCTAGGTGGCACCTCTTCCCCCTATCTTCCAAGGTCACCCTCACATTCCATCACATCTTTCAGCTTCACTTCAAGGAGGAGCTGCAAATCTGCAAATCCAGGAAGACTCCTAGAGTGCACGTACACCGTTGAAAGGATTGAGTCAGAGATGGTTCCTCTCCATCCAAACCTGCATAGCCTCCAGGCACTGGGACAGAATGTGATAGCCTAACTTGGCAAGCCCAGGGTAGAAACATATAATTGGGTATTATCAGCATACTGATGATACCAAACCCCAAACCAGCAGATGACCTCACCCAGTGATTTCATGTAGTTGTTGAAAAGGAGGGGGGAGAGAGTAGAACCGTGCATCACCCCACAAAGGAGGGGCCTAGGGAGCTACTTCTCCCCACCAACCAATACCAACTGAAACCAGTCCTGTAGAAATGAAGATAACTACAGTAAAATGGTGCCCCCAATCCTCAGCCCATGGAGCCAGTTCAGAAGGATCCCATGGTTGACAGTATCTAAAACCACTGAGAGATCAAGGAGCACAAGGATGGATGTACTACTCTATCCCAGCTCTGCCACAGGTCATAACAAGCATGACCAAGGCTGTCTCAGTACTAAATTCCTCCCTGAAAGCATACTAGTTTATCTGTTTCCTCCAGGGTTCTCATCAACTGCAGAAAGACCACCTTCTCAACAACCTTCCCCAAAAAGGGAAGAGTAGAGACTAGTCAACAGTTATCCAAGATCATTGGGTCCAAGGACAGCCTCTTGAGGAGGGGTTGCATCACATCCTCTTTCAGGGCAGGAGGTATCACCCCCTCCATCAAGAAGGCCAACACCATTGCACAGACCCAACCATGGGTCACTCCCGTGGTTGTTTTTATGACCCAGGAAGGGCCTAGATCCCATAAACAGGTGGCCAAGCTGACAGCACAGAAAACCCTCACTCCTGGCCTCAGAGTTACCAGCTCAAACTCATCACAGATCATACCACCAAATCATGCCCCTGACACCTTGGCCTGCACTGCCCAGTCAGAGTCCAAGTCCAAGCGGGTCTGAGCAACTTTATCTGCCAGTCAGCCTAAATAATACAGCAGCCCAACAGATGGTTCAAGTGTGTCCCCCCCCCAATAGGGACTGGGTCACCCTGAACAAGGCCACTAGACAGAGGATGCAATAAGGATAGAGATATATTGATATTTCACTACCCTTATTAAGACTCGCTTCAAGTCTTCCTTCAATGGCATTCCAGGCATTTCTTCTATCACTTCACCTCCTGGAGCTTCTTGGTAAACCAGGTGTAACTTGGTATCAGTGTACAACGAGAGGCCACACAGGGGCAATACTGTCCAAGACCCGCGCCACCTGCTCATTCCAGGCAGCAACAAGGGCCTCAGCTGAACTGCCCATCAGATCCTCAGGAAAAACTCCAAGCTTTCTCTGAAAGTCCATTGGGTCCATCAATAATATGCACCAGGTTTTCTCCACCTGACTTAATTTTTTTAATTATTTTAATTAAAAATAAATATATAAGAAGATGGCATCCTGTAAAGCAAAATTACAGCTTCTAGCATCATCTTTATTTATAAGAATCTCTTGGGCCTACTTATGTTTTATAGGAATTTGTATACAATGTTTTCTTCTAGAAGTGTGTCCACTTGCCCAGCAATTAGATCTCTGTCTTTTGGGCAGTTTGCTGGTAAATATATGTTTTGTAGTTAACCACAGAGACCATGGTAATCAATTCATAAACCAGAAGGTCCTGTCCTGTGGCAACTATTTTCTGAGATTATTTACAGTATACTTTCTCACAATCATATGCCCATTGAGAAGATAAGTTGCAGGGACAGACAATCATGCCTTCTTCGTTTCCTTGGAGGAAGCATGGGAGTTAAATGAAATAAGTACAACAATGATTCCTATGTTACTAATTTGATGTACAAATCACAAAATAATTGAATTTCTGAATCCTACTCTCTTGTTCTGATTATCTCTCTGCAGCGTACATAGATAATAGATAATTTTCATCCAATCTCCCACCTCCCCTTTATGGGAAAGATGGTTGAGAAGGTGGTGGCACTGCAGCTTCAGAGGATTTTGGATGATACGGATTATCTGGACTCCTTTCAGTCAGGTTTCAGGCCCAAATATGGAACAGAAACAGCATTGGTTGCATTTATGGATGATCTCTGGTGGGAGCGGGATGGAGGTGGTGCATCCATCCTGGTCCTCCTTGACCTCTCAGCAGCTTTCAATACCATCGACCATGGTATCCTTCTGGACCAACTCAGGGAGTTGGGGGTGGGCAGCGTAGTCTTGCACTGGTTTGCCTCCTTCCTCCAGGGCTGGTCCCAGTCGGTGTTGATAGGGGAGGAGAGATCGGGCCCACAGCCCCTCCTTTATGGGGTGCCACAGGGTTCGATACTCTCTCTCTCTCCTTTTTAACATCTACATGAAACCGCTGGGTGAGATCATCTGTCTCCACGGGGTGAGGTATCATCAGTATGCCGATGATACTCAATTATACATCTCCATCCCGGGAGAAGTAAGTGATGCTGTGGCTACCCTTTCCAGGTGCCTGGAAGCTGTGAGGGTCTGGATGGGGAACCACAGGCTTTAGCTGAACCCTGGCAAGATGGAGTGGCTGTGGGTTAATGTCCCCTCAGCCCCTAGGAATTTGCCATCTTTGGTTCTGGATGGGGTTGCTCTGCCCCAGACAGACCTGGTGTGTAACTTGGGGGTTCTCTTGGACTCATGACTCCTGCCCAAAGAGCAGGTGGCAGTCGTGGCCAAGAGGGCCTTTGCACAACTTCATGTTGTCCACCAGTTACACCCTTTCCTGGACCGAGAGGCCTTTCGAATGGTCACTCATGCCCTGGTCATCTCCCATATAGACTATTGTAATGTGCTCTACATGGGGCTACCCTTGAAGAGAATCCGGAAGCTTCAGCTGGTCCAGTATGCGGCCGCACGGGCAATCTTAGGTGCATCAAGATCAGCACGTATAACAGCTTTGCTCCGTGAGCTGCATTGCGTGCCAGTTTGCTTCCAGGTCCAATTCAAGGTGTTGGTTATCACCTTTAAAGCCCTACATGGCATGGGTCCAGGGTACCTGAAGGACCATCTCATCCCCATTACATCAACCCATCCCACCAGGTCATGCAGAGAGGGCATGCTACAGACACCGTCTGTAAGAGAATTTCATCTGATGGGGTCCAGGAGGCGAGCCTTCTCTGCAGCAGCCCCTGCCCTTTGGAACACCCTTCCCTGAGAAGGGAGATTGGCCCCCTCCCTTTTAGACTTCAGAAAAAAATTGAAGACCTGGTTCTGCCGTTACGCATGGGGTGGGGATGGGAATAGTCAGCTTTGGGGTTGGCTGGTTCCCTAGTCTTACCTTTGACTGATATAATCTGGTCACAGGCTGAAATAATATCACCATCTCTTGGGTTTTACTGTATTTAATACTTGTATTTTATATTTGTATTATTTATGTTTTTATTGATTTTAAATTGTTTTGTTGTGAACCACCCAGAGCCCCTCCTTTTGGAAGATGTTTCGAATTACACTTACCACTAAAAAGTATTTCCTCAAACCTCAGCAAAAAAAAAAAAGGGAGAGAGCGAGAGAGAGACCATTTATCATCATGGGAAGTTCCCCCATTCTGTTGTGCCTGAACTGGCCATTTTCCTATAAAAACAAAACAGGAGAAAGAAGCTATACAACATAGGACCCATGGGGGGACCCTCTGTTGTGGAAAGATGTTGTTGGTGTTACTTTTGCCTGCCTCACGGTCTCATTTCTGGAATCCTTCCAGGGCCCTTGATGGTAGGTGCCCTACAGGGGCAGATGGCAGGGGGAATATATACCACTGCTAATCCTACAAATCAGGAGCCCATGACTCACATCTCACCCTGGCTCACAATGAACTTATCCAGTCAATGTTTTTCAGTCTTACAGCCTTCCATCTGTAATACAGGAATAAAGTGAAGAACTTCTTTATTAAGTTTTGTAAACAATACAATAACATTTTCTTGAAGAGTTTTGAGCACCAAACTCTATGAATGCTAAATTACCATCCACTTCATAATGATGGTTACTACCATTATCCCACTTTTTATTGCCATGCCTTCAAGAGGTTAAAAGAAGCACAATTTCATGTTGGCAAAACAATTTGAAAATGACTGGTGCCATTATACATTCTTTTGATGCTTGTTCCTAGAGTTGCCCAAGGAAAATTTGGCTGGAGAGAATTAATGCACCATAAACGTAGTCATATACAAGGAATATACTACTGTAATCTATTACTCAGAGAACAATTAAAGCATAATATTTCTGTTCTACAATCTAGGCAGTCAGCATTCCATTTTATAGCATCTTAGCAGCCTGGTTTTTCTTCCTCAGCAATAAATTATTCAGCATTTTAATTATTAATTGGTTAGTGTTTGTTACAAATTCAGAAGATAAAAAGGGCCCAGTAAGTATGAAATGCAATGGAAGCAATATATTCTTATGGAAGCAGGAAGCAATATGTTCTTATGCAGTGTGGTCATTCATACACATACATATCTTTAGCTGTAAAGAAGCTATCAAACACCTTAAATGCTTTTATTAAAATGCTGTAATAAATCCTGAAAGCTTAGCAGCTAAGGTTAAAAACTAATAGTGTATTCAGGAAGCAAAGACTGCCATATATGAAAAACCATCCAGAAAATGATTAATTAGCAGACCCCACTTCAATCTCTGTCTGCCACTACCTGCTTTAAAGCAGCTAATTTCCTTAATCATACTAGCTTTCCATATTCTGATGCATTAATCAAACTAAGCATAACATTACAATTGAATTGATCCTCCTTAGCATTCACCACAGTGTTCAAAGGGGCTTACTCTCAGGTAATTGTACATAGGATTGTAGCCATGGCCTGTGACTAGTCTATTTTCAGTGTGTATCATGTAAAGACTGTATATGAGGGCACAATTGTGGTTGTTTTTGCTACTGGCATCGAAATATAATTCCTCTCTAATGTTCTTTTTCACCATTTTCCTTTTTAAAAATTGTTGGTCTAACAGAAGCATCTATTTTCACTGAAACAGATGGCACAATATTATTACTGAGATGGAAAGCCAAAAACTGCACTGTGGGAAACTTACAATATGGCCATAGGAAACTTAGAAAAGAGTTGTCTTGCGTAACAGAGCTCTGCAACGGTAGGCAAAGTCAGAAAAAGAGAATATGGAATCCTCTGTTTACTTACCTAGCAAAACACCTCACAGAACTCAATGTACTTTCTTTTGAGTAAATATTTCTCCAACTCTCATGTGAGAAGTGCTTCAACAGAGTGTTTTACAGGCAGTTTCCTATCATGACAAAGCTGAGAAAAATCTTTCCTATTTGTTTAGAAGAGGGAATTTCAGTGTGACAGTCAGTCTCATTTGTTCTGTTTCCTCCCTATCCCCCCTCTATCTACTGACCCCACCTTATTTATACAGAAATGGGGCAGGATTGGTGATGGAAGTGGATACAAAAATCATGAACATTAGGGCAAGGTGGCCTGAAGGCTGTGGGCCACATAATACCTGTCCCTTCTGTTAAAGAGGCAGGACCTCTGCCCATGTTTTCCTCTGTCCCCTCCCCTCTCAGAATTCTGGAGAATGGCTCTGATTGGCAGAGACAATGTTGAGTCAGAGGGCCATGATAACAGGTCTTCCCCCAGGGCCCACTCAGACTTACCATATTTGTAGTACAGTATGATAATTGGAAGATACATTATCTGAATAGTATTCTCATAAGACCTTGAAGTCCAATGTTTAAAATTATATACTGCAAAACTTTATGGATTTAAACAGACCAATGCTTAGGCCTACCGTATGACATATTTTGAAATACTTCAAAGAGTACTAGTTTGTGTAATATTTGAAATGAAGATTTAGTCAGCAACTTTAATTGACAGTTGCCACTTTGCTTCTTCCAGCAACTATTTCCCTCAAGCCCCAATTCATCATCTCATGCAAATATTTTTTTTCCTTCTCTCTATGTGTCTTCTACAGCAATTTAGAGACCGAGAGGTTGTGTGGTAAGTAGCTCAATAATTTCCCTTGCTATGGAATATATACTTCCTAACTTTCTCTGATATATTTGGTTTTTTGCCCCTTCTTAGATGTGGTCTATTTTTCCTCCCAGGATACTACAGTGGACAAAAGCTTGTTCCCGCCTCCAGTATGGTGCCCTAGAGATGTGCTTGGACCATGGCTGCCAAAATTCCCAGCAGCTTGGCCAAAGTTATTCTAGGAGTTTCAGTTGTAACACATCCAAAAAGTGCCATGTTGAGGAACCTGCACTTACTATTCTGTAATGCCACGGACAATTGATAGTGATGATGAAGTACAGATTATATGATAATAGAGGCTACTTTTCTTTTAAGAATTGCTTTAAAAACCACCTGAGGATAAAATGGCATGCTGCTTTTGAATTAATGAGCCCTTCTGCATGACAATTTTTATTATACACCCCCTGCTGGTTGTACACTGTTGACAGCCAACCAGTTGGGTAACGCACTGCAAAGTCTGAAACACTCCCTCCTAACTATGCTGTAAAAACCAGAGATCCCCCCCGCCCAGCCCCATGCTTTAGTTCCTGATGAAACTTTTATTCCAGCCAGGTCACCCGGTGTTTGTCAGCTTCTACTTTCTCACTGGATGGACTACAGACTGTCTGCCTCCCAGCTGTGTTTCAGTCAGCCCAGCTTAAGGAAAAGTCTTTGAATGCATCTGTAGCACTAGCAGGATTTGTTGGGCAAACACACTTCATACGGTGTGCTAAATTTATGCTACGCTGAACAGAAGGCTTCTTGGCTTCTTTTTTCATGATGGGAGATGGGTTGTTTGTTAATTCACGGAGCCCTGGGAAAATCTCACAAGGGGGAAGTGAGCTCAGCAAGTGGCAAGTCTGAAGCCAATGAGCACTGGTTGGCTGCCATTTCTCAGAGTTCAGCTATCGGCTAACTTGAGCATTGCAATGATTGCATGACGGTGCTCCCTGAAAGCTCCAAATTTTCTTGAGATGGGAGGATGGAGTAGGAAAATTGCAGGTTGTAATTGAAGTACTTTGAGAAGGATTTGCAAATGGAACAGGTGGTTGTGTGGCAGAATACAATAACAAATGTATTTTCTTCCTTTCTGCTGCAGAGTATTTCTCAGAACATCTTGGAGAATACAGACATGTTTTGTCTGCTCTGGAGCAGCTCAACACTGCTGTCCTGTCAGCTATGGATAAAACCAAACTGGTAAGCGTGAGTTCATTTCCAGTATTGTTTTTATGGACGGCTTTAATTAGCTTCCATTGCCACAATTTACCTACTTTCGAATATACTTGATGCAATGGAATGGAAGTCCAGCTAAGGTACATTCCAAGCATCTATGGCACTCATCGGAAAGGAGTGTGCACTTCAGAGATCAGTTAAAGGAATCATTAGTTTAATCTGTTCCAAACTGGGGCAGGGCTTCCCAGAGGCAATTAGCTAAGCATCTTTGGGTCATCTACAATATCCAAGGTTTTATGAGTATATAAAATGGGTCAGTTTTCTATATTTAATTACTGTCATACCGATAAGGTCCAGGTTTCTTTCTGCAGTCCTAAATACATCTACTAAGGTATAGGTTTAATTCAGAAAGCATGAATTGAATCATACTATGAATGATCCACCACAAATTCTCCTTCCCTGTTCTTTTATCATTATCATCTCTTGTTAGGTTTGTAGGAATGGCAGCAAGGAGGCCAATGGAGGAACAAGGCAGCTGAAATTAAGGTTGCATTTATCTCCAGCAGAGCTTGGAACTTGCAAAGAAACAGAAATTACTAGATTTGTTTATAGCACCACTGGCAGTACTTTGAAAGTTTAGTCATTTATATGAACAAACAGCATTTTGAACTTTTGATTCTGTCTAACTAACTAGTGAAACTTGCTATTATTGTTGAATCTGGTGTCTGTGATGAAACTTAAGTGAATAATTAACAAGAAACCTTCTAGGAAAAAGATTGTATCACAAATATGTAAAAAAAATTCTTAAAAAGTATTTTTATTAGACATTTTAGAGAAAATATATAAACAAGGAAGAAAAAAATAACAAAAGAAAGGGATAGAACAGTTGGATACAAATAAATAAGCAAGAGATTTACAAGTGTCATGGAGATTATAATTTTCCAGTATATCATTAATTGATTATAAGTAATTAAATGTTAAATAATTTTAAACACTTGAAAATCTCTACTAAGTTGTAAACAAAGCATAGATATCAAAAATCATGGTCAGCACAATGTAAATCATAAAATAAAATTATGAACTGCAATAAATTATGTCTATACTAATAAAAATCTGTTCTATTTTAGAATCCTATAAAATTAAAATACAGACTATTTCTATACAGAGAAAAACCTGGATTTTGGATGTGCCCAGTTTAAAGTGATCCTTTTAGAACTTCTTACTATCACTTTTTGTTTCCAACTTCCTGAATAGTTTAGTATCATCTACAAACTTGGCCAGTTCACTGGTTACTCCTAGGTTGAGTTCAATTATAAATAAGTTTAAAAGCACTAATTTCAACACAGATCCTTGAGGGATTTCATTTCTCACTTCTCTTCATTGAGACCATTGCTCATCCATTCCTACTCTCTGCTTTTTGTTTTTTAACCAGTTAGCCATAAACAGACAGGTCCTCTTATCCCATGACCATTAGATTTACTCAAGAACCTTTGATGGGGAACTTTGCCAAATTTATTTTGAAAATCCAAGTATAGAATATCAATAGGGTCACTATCTTTTAACACTCTAAACAAATTCCACTGTCCCACTCTGAAAAAAAAAGTACTTATAAGCACGATAATTGCTGATTATTACATTTCATATACATAAGCTCAAACATTTATTAGGGTCAGGATTAACTGTAGGATAGCTTTTTTTGAGAAATTGCTTTTATAATCTACTGAAATGTACAGTATGGCCTTGTGTGGTATTTGAAGCAATCTAAATATTATGCATATAAAGGATTATTGCTTTTTATGGTGGATTTATGTTAGTTCTATACCAATGTATGATTTCACGTAACTGTACTGATTTTTTTCTTGTTGAAATAATAAGAATGTGCTATAAATAATATAATTTAATATTTTGTATTTACACTGTTTTGTATCTGAGCAGCCACCATTCAGGTATGAATCTAGTTAAGGGTTTTCTCTTACAAGGAATATAGGCCTTCCCTGCTATTATTGCCATTGTGGGGAGATGGGCAGGGACAAGTCCACTAAATAAATAAAATAAAATAAATAGTATGAAAGATGAGTATATTCAGGCAGTGTCTGTGTTAATAGCTTGTTGCTTGCAGGATACTTCTTTTTCAGCTTTCAGAAAACAGTTATGAAAATATAGTGTAATGATCTAGCTTGATTACAGAGTATATTAACACAGTAATGTTGCAATGAATTATACTTCTCTGAATATTCACAGCATAGAAGTTACTTTTGTCCATAGATTTTTCTCTTCTCATATTTACCTTGGGATTGTCAAAGAGATTGAATACAATCAAGCACTAGTGAAGCATTTTAACTCCCACTTTTAAAGAGAGTTAAGAACTGAAATCAATCGAATTTCAGCTGGATAGGAAAAAACAGTCAGAAGTAGAAAGCAAACTGTGCTGTCTTTCTCTTCCCCATTAATGTCTTGCCTTAGATCCATTTTAATGGATGGGGTGATAGTCTACTTTGTCACTGAGACATATCTTTACCTACTTAAATTTCTTGTGCACATATGCTGCTCCATACTCTTGATAGTCTTGTTTTCTCATCCACAAGCTTTGGAAAGAGCTGAGGGAGGCTGCCAAAGAACCCCCAAGCCAAACTGCTATACTTCTTTTGGGGGAAGCCAGAATTTTAATAAAGTATTCTCTACCATGGAATAAAGCATTCAGTTCCAAGCACATCCTCTCTGGAAAACCAGGAAACAATGAGGAACCTCCTGATAACACAACATTATTAATGACTTCTCCTTTGAATTCATCTGGAACCTTCTGCAGACTTTGGAAAACCAAATGATGAAGCCCTGGAGAGCTCTGGCTGAGCAGATGTGGTTTGAACAGTGGCTCTGGGCAGCAAAAGCGTTCTTTGTCTATAGTTAACAAGTGCCCATCAGGGGTCTCAATGCTCACAGGTTTCTGGCAAGTTTTCTCCTGGAGATCCCTTTTGTAGTCCATGGATATATAGCAGTATTTTTTCTTAAGCTGTGTTACCATCTTTTTGTTCAGGGTCCTAAGAAGACATAAATCATTAGAGCTGTTCAGCAACAAGTTATGCATGTATTTGCAGAGACCCTTGCCAGCCACATCCAATCGATGGATGCCTTCCATACAGGTTTGTCCAGAGTATATTGGAGTGACGTGGGAAATCCCTGCCCCAGCTTCTACAGCCAGTCCAGTGATTCTACCACAGTAGCAGAGTGAGAGGAACCCTGTATTGGCCACATACAAAGCTGGGACACTAAAGCCTTCAAAAAATACCTCTGCTATCTTCTCTCTATTTGTGGTGGGACAGGAAGGGGAGTCACTTGTCAATATGGGATGGTCCTCGGTGGAAATTCGCAACCCACAGTAGAAGAGATGGCTCCATAAGTTCTCCATAGCTTGCCAATCTATTATAATGCCATGCTTAAGTGGCTGAGTTTGCAATTTTTCACCACTGAGAGAACAGACAGGATGATAGATAGGAGGAAGATATGTAGTTTTCATGACAATTCTTGGTTTTTCTTCTCCTGCAAAGCCAGATCGACAGAAGCTGCTGCCATTGTCTACTACAATTGCAACTTTCTCCATAATGTTTCACTATATCTCTTTGATTTCATGGATGATGAAATGTCTGGGAAATAAAAGAAGGGGAAAAGAAACCAAACTTTTAAAAATGTATTTATCTTCTCTAGGACTAATAACTGCTATGCCTTTAAACACTATTTGGTCAAGGAAGAGACTCAGGATATCTGATCAATTCTACAGAAGTAATATTCAACATTCAATATTGAAGAAAAAAAGGAAAGTTGTTTATAGGAGTAAGTCCCCATTGGGGACTTTTATATGTGGTTAGATATATGAAGTAGAACCTGCTTTGGAAATACTTTTGCTGGAAAATAAGGTAAAAATTGTATAAATAAAAGAATAGTAAAATATGTTATTTCAGGACAAAATATAACGGCATAGAAAGTTCTTTAATGCAAAGTGATATGTTTCTTCATGGACCAAAGAAACACTAATTGACATAATATTGTCAGAATAGCTAATAATGTACAATATTCCCATTACAGTAAGAGATTGATAATTCTAAGTATTAGTACAATGATGGGGGGTTTGTTTTTTTGGGGTTTTTTTTTTTTTTTTTTGGTGCCTTCAAGTCAGTTTTTGACTCCTGGCAACTACCTGGACTAGTTTCTACAGTTTTACTGGCAAGGTTTTTAAAAAGTAGTTTGCCATTGCCTGCTTCCTAGGGCTGAGAGAGAGTAACTGGCCCAAGGTCACCCAACTGGCTTCATGCCTAAGGCAGGTCTAGAAATCATGATCTCCTGGTTTCTAGCCTGATGCCTTAACCACTAAACCAAACTGGCTCTAACTGATGATGAATGCTGAGAGACAGAGAGAAATTCCAAGATTAAAATACAAACTGGGATGAATTAAAAAAGAATACTCAAATCTCTGCTTGAAAATATATTTCATATTTCAAATTCCCGAGTAAATTTACCTTCAGAGTAAATTACAGCAGCGATACAATTATTTTTATAAGTTACCGATGTAACACCTAAAGCTATATGAGTGAGGGACATGTCACAGAAGCCTTTGTAATGCTGCAAGGAATCCAGAGAAATGTGTTCTCACTTTGCAGCCATGACATAATGTCACTAAAATCCATGGCATAGTCCCTAAGACTCTTAGAAAGTATTACACTTTGCAAAGAATATGCAGGGAAACCCATGACAAGATCCCTGCATGCTACTTTCCACATGTCCAGGAGATCTGCAGAAATGTAGATTGCATCCTGCCTATGAGCCTTGCATCCTGATATTCCCATCCAGATATTTTAGTGAGACTTAAAAGAACCCTTGTGTTATTTTTGGAAGTCGTCTGTATGGAAAAGTAAAGTATCCTATGGTGGTGCCACAGCATACCATCATAATTGCTCAGTTCTGTCACAATCACCTCAGAGTCTGAGAAAGCAGAGTCTATGAGGCCTCTTTTACTTAGGTTCTGGCTTTAGCACAGGGCTTGAATAATCCACCTCAGCTGCTGAATCCTCATGGATGTTACTGCCATCATATAAAGGAGAAACAAGCTGAACAGTTCAGGAGAGCTAGATTATGAAGCCAGGCTGCTTGGAAGTGATAGCCTCCTCAAGCCAGGGAAGGGCTGATGAGCAACAGCTGAGTTTAGGAGAGATTCAACCACTGGAATGTACAAGTAGACACAACAGACCGCTAAGATCACAATTTTTGTGATTACCCATCCTACCTGACCTCCAGAAATCTCAGCCTTAACTTGCTTGCAGAGATTCCTCAAAACTTGCTTGCATCTGTTGTATTGCTGCTTTTGACACATGAATAGAATTTTATTGTATCTTTTTATAGCATCCTTATTTGAACAGATTTATATAC
Organism: Python bivittatus; assembly: GCF_059951505.1. Classification (NCBI taxonomy): domain Eukaryota; kingdom Metazoa; phylum Chordata; class Lepidosauria; order Squamata; family Pythonidae; genus Python; species Python bivittatus. The sequence continues at coordinate 75,339,150 of NW_028277098.1, read as the reverse complement.
TCACACTCTCAGCCAACTTAATTACTGTCACTCTCTCTCTTAATTTTGTTGAGTTGTTCAAGTTCCCAACAACTTTTCACAGCATTAGTAATGTAGTAATTCATAAGAGATGGAATCAGTTCTGTCCCATGTTCCTCCTCATTAATCTTTAACAACACCTCCTGGAAACCTCTAAAGAAAAGAACCTTAGGAGAGATGTTGGCCAAACAGAATCAGTGGTTGTTGGAAGAAGACATTTAAGCTTGCTAGGAATTCTTAGATTCAACTGAAATTCTTTTTCCAAGAAGAATTCACTTCTTTTATGATATCATCAGATTCTATCATGCTTCTTTCCCCTATTCTCAGATCTATTTCAAAAGTATTAGTTCTGTTTGATGTCTGACTCAACAATGTTGGTTATTTTTATCCAACTGGTTTGCTCCCCATCTTTCTCCACAAAGCTCAGAACTCTTTTCATAGGATTTCCAGGTAGACTTCTATTCAGAAGCTATCAAGAACCAGAGTGATATAGTAGCTAGACTAGGACAGGGGAGACCTAGATTCAGGTACATCCTCAGGCACAGAATTCACTGTGTGACATTTGGCCAGTCCTCTATCTCAGTCCAACTTATTCCACAGGCTTCCTGTTGTAGGAAAAAATGCAAAAGAGATCTGGTATTTATGCCAACTTGAGCTCCTGATGGAAAGCTTGGATGTAAATCAAATAAATAAATAAATAAATAAATAATCCGGTTTTTTTAGTGCCAATCTTAACATTTCATAATGAATGTTCAGGTGTAAATCAAACAAACAAACAAACAAACAAACAAATAAATAAATAAATAATCCCTTTTTTTAGTGCCAATCTTAACATTTCATAATGAATGTTCAGGGTTTTTTAATTTTTAAAAAAACTGGGTATAATATAATTATTCAGTCACATTGTGATTAGAAACAGCAGCTACAATATCAATATGATCTAGATAATAAGATTAAAACCAGTTATAAAATAATGAAATACCTCAGCAACTAAGGAGAAAAGGCCTCCATGTATTACTAAAAGGATATCATAGTGGAGCATTCCATGTCTCCACTACTGAAAAATCTTTCTTAGTTACCTCCACCTACTTATAAATTGTATAGGGACAGCCCATAGTGCAGTGAACTTTAGCCAGAAAAAACAACTTGAAAATTGTGTTTTATTTTTGGAGAGAGGTTAATGTATGGATTGGAAGGGATCTTATAGGTCTTCTTGTCCAATCTCTTGTTAGTGCAAAGAATTCATTCAGTCATTGCTAATATATGGTTCTTTAACTCTTGCTTAACAACCTCCAGCAAGGAAGAACCTACTACCTTTTTAGGAAGATGATTCCATTGCTTAACATGTCTTACTGTGAGGAAATTTCACTAAATCTTCAGCCAGAATCTCCTTTCTGTTATTTTTAACTTCTTGTTCTTTGTTCTGGTTTTGGTTTCCACAGAAAATTGGTCCACCACCATTTGCCCATAACAGCCTTTGTGTATTTGTAGATCAGTTTCAGATCTCCTCTTAGTCTCATCTTTTGCAAATGAAACATGCCCAATGCTCCTTTAACTATTCTTCAAGGCTTGTTTTCCAGATCCCTTGTCCGTAGTGCTTTCTTTGGAACCCACTGTAGCTTGTCCATGTCCCTTTTAAAGTGTGGTGCTAGACATTGTGCTCCACATGAGGTTTCACCAATGAAAAATACAGTGGAATTATTAGCTCATGTGATCCAAACACAGTGCTTTACAATGGAGTCCAAGAGTATATTGGACATTGTAGTTGTTGCCTCCTATACCTAGCCCATGTTCAACTGATGGTTCACTAAGTCCCCTTACAGCCTCCCGGTATGCCCTGCCACCAAGCCAGGTCTCCACAATCCTATCCAAAAGCCAGACATTGCATTTCATTGTCACCACTGAACATCATCCTGATGGATTTGGTCCAGCATTCAAGCCTGCTAGAATCATTTGGAATCAAGATTTTGCCTTCTAAATTGCTAGCTGATCACCTTACTGTACTTTAATGTCAACTGTAAATATAATAAGCATCCATTCTATTCTATTTCATCTTTATAATTTATAAAGAAGTTGACTAGCACAGGCTGACAATGGAGCCCTGCAGGACTTCAGTTGATATTTCTCTCCAGGGTGATGCAGCACCATTAACAAGCACAATTATTCAAACAGTTGCAAATCTTCTGGATCACAATACTCTTTAGCTCATTCTATCCACACAAAAATATCATCAGAGACCTTGTCAAATGCTTTAGTGGCCCAGCCTCCCTGTGCCAGTCCTTGCCAACTGCCAGATGAGATCGAGGTACATTGCATCTGCAGCTATATGTCTTGAGAATTTTATGGCAGAGGTAGGCACATTTTTTGGCTGAGGAGCCCTGTTGATGGTTGGCTGGTAAAGTGAATGGGAACAAAGGAAGGCACAAATAGGTTCAGCGGTACATTGGGTCAGGCAAATTTACTGTTACCCTTTATATATGTTGCACATATATGCATTTCCATTCTGAAATATATATTCTTCCCTTCTGGCAGAGACACTGACATCTTTTTCCCTCAGCACATACACACATATCTTTCCTTCTTCTTGCAAAAATGCACACAGATAAGTACATGTTGCATATACGCAATTTTTCCTTCATTCTCTCTTCGCAGCAGAGCTTCGGCAGAATGGTTTCCTCACAACCATGTTCTTTTTGGTCTGTCCTTTCACTGTAGATGTGAGGAGATTTCTAGAAAAAAGAGTGGTGTTTGTAAAATTGGCATTAGATGCAAACCAGTTACAAATGGATAGGGAAGCTCAGGAGTTCAGCAGACTTCAAGCAGGCCCGGTTTTACTATTAGGCAGAGTGAAGCAGTCACCTCAGGTGGCAGATATTGAATGTCATGTCAGGGAAAGGAAGCAAATTGTTATCTACAATACTTTGTTAGCAATGGGAGTTTTACTGGTAGAAATGGAAAGTTGATATTTTGGGAGGAGGGTTCCCATGCGTGCCTAATTTGGGCTCATGAGCATCTTAACTTGGATGAGTATAGGATGTCATTTTCCACTGTGCCTCAGGCAGCAGAATGTCTTGGTTGAGCCAAAGCCACAGAAAAGATCCCTGTGAGTTGGATGGAACCTACTATTGCTTAGCCCATGGGCTTTATGAAAAAGGACCATACCTCAGTGATCCTGAAGCCTACACTGGCATCTTCAGATTCAGTTCCTAATGTATAAAATTAAGAGTGTTATGTAAGAGCTGTTGTGAAAGAATTGTGCTCGAGACTTAATATCCCTGAGACAGATTAACTAGCTGGTATAAAATGTTTTGGATTCCAAGATTTCAAGTAAGGTGCAGTCTCTTATCCATCATCTGTTGTTTGTCCCTAACAACTAGCAAATTACAGATCCAGAATATATAAATTTACAAGCCAATTTCCATTGCTTAGCTGTTCTGGCAAAAACTGGAATAAAATGTAAGAATTTTCCAATCACAAAATGTGTTGAAATGTGAATTTGTGTGTTAGCTAGTTTAGATGTGTACTGAAATGAGAGATGTCTGTATTAACAAAATTTAGTTTCTAGCCAGATGGATTGTTTTTCAGTGAATGCTGAAGTCTAAATAGTTATTCTGGGGATATGGGAAAGAAAATTTATGTGTCTGCTAGAACTCGGAAGCTGTAATCACTGAAATTCTTGGGGGATAAGACCCACAAGGAAACTATGGTACTCTATACAGGATTCCTATATGGAATCTGCAGGAGGTCCTATAGTGTCTCCTCAATAGGCCTATACAAATCCTTCAAAAGAGGTGTTTCAAAGCATATTGGGGTACACATGAAAGGCCTCACTCTTTGAATTATTAAAACAACTGCATCTTTTTCTAGGCTCCTGTAATTGACTCAGAAGCTGCTTCTGATTATTTATTTTCCACCTTTCTATCTTGCTGCAATCCAGAGGCTTTCAGCAGCTTGCATAAAGTATAAAATCAAATAAAACATACACAATATAACAACTGTATAAATAATAAAACACTACTACCCAAACAGAAAACTACAAACAAAAATAGACAAAGTGTAGATGACATAATAAAATCAAGAGAAAGCTCTCTGGAACAACTCTGTCTTTAAAAGCTTCTGAAATATCAACAAGGAAGAGGCTAATCTGATTTCAGATGGGAACCTGTTCCACTGCATCAGTGTTGCCATGGAAAAGCAGTACCTCCTTGCTTCAACCCCCCACCCCAAGAATTCCCCAAAATCAGTAATACAGTAGTTTCTCTCTGTTTGATCTAATTGGTCAGACCAGTACTGGTTGGAGCAGGCAGTCCTCCAGCTATCTTTATGCTTGCTTATGTATGTGCAGCCTTTTCTCTCTGCATTTTTCCCAAACATATGAGCCTGGAAAGACATAGCTATCTTAACAATTAAAAAGGGGATTTCATAAACACACCTATTCTTTCTGAAACACTCAAGGTTTTGTACAGCCCCCATCCCCAAATGCCACAGAATAGATCTTTGTCAATCCTCTAAGACCTGGTTTTGAGATCACTAACATCTGATTGTCCCATGAAACAATATAAACCCAATTTGAAGGGACCCAAAGGAAGTAAAATGCTTAAAAGTCTTCAAGCTTTTGCCATCTACTGTTTATATCTAAGAGTGTTAACTGAACTGATGTCTCCAATCACCATTATGTGAGACTACAATACATACTAGAACTATAGCATCTAGGCAGCTTTTTCTGATAAAACTTGAATGTACTTCACCTTTTCTCTTTTGGATTTTTGAGATATTGTATTGATCTTTCCTAGAAGAGTATTGTCTGTACATGACTAGGTAGCTGCAATAAGAGATTCAATTGTCCCCTTTCAATTTTTGTTTGTTATGTTGCAGTGACCACAATTAATTTTACGTCACCTTACCCTTACTGTAAACAAAATACAGGAGTTTATGCATATGAGAAGAAACCCATGTGTTCCCCACCCCACCCCTTTAAGAGCACACAAAAAGTGACAAGACTTTTGAGATGCTTAAGTTGGTTTATTGCCTTCCCATGTTCTGGAGGTTTTCATTTCCAGCCACTGATTTGGCAACATCAGCTGTTCACAGGCCAGGTTGTCCCCTCATGCCTATTGGATGTATGGTGTACCAATGCTTGATTTTATTCTTGGCAATCGCTGAATCTCCATCTGCGGTTGATTTCTCCGCCTCAACCAAGAAAAACAAAGTGAGTATTCTACGCATCTTCCGCATTTCACCATCTCCACCTCCTCGCTGTGCTGCTGAGGGAAATGGCAATGAGGGGCTGGTTTTATCTCCACGGCATCCCCTCAGCTCTGGTCGGCTGTAAATATTTACCCTGTTTCCCAGGGGAAAGGTGAACAGGGGGAGGACTTTTGAGCCATGAGACAGTTTTCCAAGAGGAGGCAGCAACACTACCTTGACCTGAAAGCAAAACAGAATCTTCCTAATAAATGGCACCCTTCTTTTCTCAGACATCATCAGCCTCTCCCTGATCCTGTTCTACAGCTTAGGCTGGGCTCTTTTTTGAACTGCATAGAGTTAGATCTGTTTTTTTCTAACAGATTTTTTCACATTGCTGGCTTCCCTTGCTGTGATTAACATCTGGCAGAAATAGAAGATCTATCACAGAGGTAGACAGAATGTAGATTAGAATCTACTGTTAGATCTGAATTCTGATTGTTTTACCAAAAGACCTTCCTTATTTACACATGCTTCATATTAAAAACAAAAAACAAAAACACTAGGGTGTTTTCCATAATCTGCAGTATCACAGAAGTGGATTTATGCATATACATGGCTCATCTCAGCAGATGAGTTGGTGAAGTAAGAAATAGTTTCTGCTGCACAAGATTTCATACAATATTTAATTCTTTCCTAAAGCCGCTATTTTTCACTATAATCTGATCCTGGAAATTGGGGCTATAGTAGAGGCATGTTTATATCTCATCTAGCATATTTTTACCAGTAACTTGGATCTAGATTTTATTGTACATAGAGCAAAAAGGTGAAAATCCCCTTAAATTGAGCTTAACTCTTAGTGACTTGGTGTTTTATCCAGACAGTTTTCTTGGTAGATTTATGGAAGTGATTTATCACTGCTTTCTTTTTGGATATTTTTTTTACTGCTCGGTTAGTGTGCAGCCATGGGATTTCCTTGTAATCTCCATGACCCAGGTCCAACACTAAGTTTTTGGGGGATTAGCCAAAGTAGGTTAAGTGCTGCCACCTGCTGTGATTCAGAGAAAATTAGGGAGTGCTGCAGTGAGGAATGTATGTGGTTAGAGTAATTGGAGTAGCTCTATAAAGGAAGAGTGAAATAATGTATAGGAAGTATAAAGCAGCAGAGATACAGGATGACAGAACCTGTAATGCAAATCTGGATGAACTTGTTGTTATGGGAAGTCTAGGTAGAGAGCCTATAGGCCTATCTTTCAGGAAAATAAGAACATAATCCAAGCAAAAAATGGGTTTCAGACATTGGTAAAAATGTGATTTGTATAGCATGAGTTTGATTAATGATATCTCATCAAGTTGTTTTTGATTCCTAGTGACTAGATAGAAATGGATAGACAATCTATCCCTAACCTGTTCTTTCAGGTCTCCATAGCATGAGTACAATGTGTTAAAATGTCACTTAGCTGTTCCTGTAGATGAACTTATAGATCAGATCTAGATGGACATTATATCAAAGAGTTGCACCCATAGAATAGAACTCATGCTGTAGCCCATCCTCCAGACATTATTTTCTATTAAACTTCTGCTTTTCTCCTTTACTGCTTTTATTATGGCTTGGGGGAGGGGCATTTGTGGTTTTGGGGTGCTTCTGAGCAAATATGTTTCTAAGCTGCAATTCTATCATTTATACATTTGGGAAACTTCTATGGAAAGATGCACATTAAATCAAGCTGGAGAGTTTTCTATTAAGGTTATTCATTTGCATATGAAATTGACAAAAGCAGGCAAAGTATGAAGGGTTAATGGAAGAGTGGAGCACCTGAGCTCAACTTTCTCCACCTTGTTGGTGAACTGGAAACTAAGATCAGACAAATTAAGGAATGATTTGAATTTGTGCAGAAAAAAATAAACATCTGAGTAGTAGAATCAGATTATTGCAGTTTCACCACTATTTGATTATCAAACCATGAGGCCTTCCAGGCATCTTCAGTTTTGTCCATACATAGGAGATGTACACCCTGAGTTCATGTTACAGATATGGTTTATGTTCTTCTATACTGTTTGCCATGTGTTTGCTGAGCAGCCACTGTGTTTTAGAAAATTATACAGACTTTCATACACTTTACTCTAATCCTGCCAGAATCTTTTCAGCTTATTTGTAAGATCATTTGATCTATTCACTATCCATGAAAACAGACTGCGCGACAGTGAAAAAGACAGGTAAGTCTTGCTGCATGAACTGTAATGTTTTAAGTGTGTTAAACACTGTATTTTCTGCAATACTGTTCAAGCCAGAAACACCCTTGCATACTTTTTCAGGCCAATTCACCCTTTAAATCCCTTCTGCAATACCATTTTTCTATAAACTTCTGAATAAATATAGCTTCCTCTTTGTTTCTTGACTTCCAGTAATCAATATTTTTCCATCTTCAGTATTCTTCCTTCTTACTTGATCTTGTCTAGATTGTGTTTCTTAGATTTTAAATATTCAGATTGGTACCTATTCATTTGCTACATGATATACTTGTGATACTGTTTCAAAGTTCTTTCTAGTACTGGCTTACAGAAGCTTTGTTTTGTGTTTTGTGGGCAGAGGATTAAATGTTAAGTAACGATATTGAATGATACTGAAAATTGAAACATATTGGTAACAGCTGCTATTTAGAAACTGCCATTTTTTTACATGTTGGAAGAGACATAGGCAAAAGAGAATTCTAAAAGATGAAAGAAGCTTCTGTGATATTACGGGAATAGGCTGGCTGCATTCTGGGAAGGCTTGCATTGTAGAATATGCTGCATTGTTCACACAAAACCCTCCTTTTTAAAGATGCTTCACAAGCAATGTGCTTCTCTGTTTGACAGCAAAGTGACCACATTGCTTTATTTGGAGACTTTCTCTAGCAGTTCCAATAATGAAAAGAGACTTTGCTGTATGTGTTATACAAGCAGAGGAGAGTCCTCTCTTGCTTCCAGGCAGTTACTGAAAATCCAGACATGGTGTTAAGGTAACATAAGCAACCATATTGCTTCTTTGTTCTATCAAGGAGAATCTTGTTGCCTCGTTACCTTGGCAAGGGTGAATTGCATTGCCTCCATGTCACAAAGTGCCTTGATCAAGACAAAGATAAGTTGTTTTACAGACGTTACAGTATAGATGCTTTGTTGGGCTGAAAATGATCTGGGCCTGTCTCATTTTCTGAACAGCAGAAATAAACATCTTTATTATTTATTTTATATCTCCTGTTCTTCAGCTGAAACTTCCAAAGGAAAAGTCAATCTCAAAAAATTAAATATAGATAAGAGTCATGAAATGCAAAAGGCAACAAAATCTTACAAGCCAAGTGAAAACAATCAGAAAGGTTAAAATTCAGTCCAAACCAAGACCACTAGATATGGGCTGCAAAGTTCTGGATAACAGCTAGATGGCAGCACAGACTTTTCTGTATTTCTGTTGCATCAATTGGTCACAGGGATTTATACAGCTCAGATCTTGTAGCATAGTCTAAATGGCTTGTAAAAATGTTATTTCCCTGAGCAACAAAGTGTACGTCTGATGGAGATTTTTGGTCATCATTAAGAAGTCCACACCCATGGTAACCACACACATCACCTCTAACAGCAGTGATAATTCTCTGTTCTGTCTAGGCCAATGTTACAATGCTTTCCCAATGTGCATGACTCCAGAAATGAAGACTTCACCTTTCAGAATTCCCAGTACAAACATGTTGGTTGATGAATTCTGGGAATTGAAATCCATGTATCTGAAATGTAGGGCATACTGGTGAAGCCTCTCTTGTGAGGAGAGAAGATGTGTGGTACTTGGCTATGGAAAACTATAGAAATAAGATGTCTGAGGAACACTGAATAGGTAGGTCAGCTAGTACTTACAGTGGCCTGGTCTTTTTTCAGGAGGATGACAAGCCCCCCTTTCTCTTTGTTTTTTTCTTGGTCTATGATCTTTTCACACTTAGTTTTTTTAATATTTCTGTGGGAGGTGTTATTTCCCATTATGCCACCAAATTAGTGGCCTTTCCTCCTTGGGAAGCAGTTGTAACAGTGTTGATACCAGCTCTACCTGAAGCTGGTGCACTAACACCAGGAACAATTATGATGTCATCCAACTTCACTAGATGATCTTACAATGGTTGAGATATATACCACTAAGCCCTTTAAGGCTATAACCATAGCTAAACTGTACTAAGTGCCCTTCCCAACATGATGCTCTTGATTGGGGTCCCAACACATCTGGATGCTGAGGAAGATTCCTTTTTGTTGAACAATAGCAACCAGAAAACCTGGATAATTTAGAAAAAGAGCATCAAGCCAAATTAAAATAGGGAACAGTGTTTCATTCCAAGGTTCACTTCTAAACTTCATCTTCCCAGCAGCTGAAAGCTCTGTTCCTATACGATGTTTTTAACTGTTCTGCAATAGCCTGGCCTTCACTAATTTAAAAGGCAAATGCAATGACATTTAATTTATTGTTAAGCTTAGTGTTGGGAAAAACTATCCCTGTCAGAAAGTTTAAATCTGAAATATACATCAGCTGCTGATGTGTAGAAAACATCACGCTGTGCATAGTTAATTAGTTAAGATGATTTAAATGTTTTTATTGGAGGTCAACTGTTTTTATATATGAGGGTATTTTTTGTTTGTTTCTTTACTGTTAGTTGTGTGAAATATAAATTGAATAATAACATTATGCATTATGCTGCATTAGCATTCATACTTTTAGATCTTTGGAAATCCTGGGGAGGAGATTTTTCATTTTTCTTTCATTGAAATAAAGCTAAGGGAGTTACACAAAGCCCCAGCTCTTGAATCTCCCCAAATTTATTCTAATCATGATAGTCCCCATTGCTTCATAAAACAATGTTGAATGTTTAGCTTCTTGTCACTCTAATAATTCACTAAGATTAGCTATATCTGGGCTGCAAAAATATGGACAGCCACTAGGTAATAGCAGAGAATCAGGGCTTTTGTCTCTCTTTGCTGCACATAATGTCTTTCAATGTTATTTGAATGGTTTTTGAATCTGAGGAACCTGAGAAAGTGAACAGAATTCTCTGTGGTCTTAGCTGTACCACTTTTGCACTGGCCTCTGTCCCACCTGGCTGGTTAAAGCAGGCTGGAAATTGGAATCAGGCAATAATCAATGCTTCTTTGAGGGAAGAGGAGGTTTGGGGAGCCTAGGAACATGCTCTGATCCATCCAGCTTAGATCCAATGGAACTGGATAACTTCCATGCTACTTCCCCTTTGGAAGGAAAGTTGTTGAGATAATAGTGGGGCTTCAGTTAGAGGACTCTGAAGGATACAGATTATCGAGATCAATGGCAATCTGGTTTCAGAACCAGTCATGGCACAGACTCAATATTGGTTACTCTCATAGATGACCTCAGGAGGGACTTAGAGTTAGGGAGGGAGCACAACCATCATTGTTATCCTAGATTTCTTGGCACCTTTATTATTGTCAACCTGGTATCCTTCTGGACCATCTGAGAGGTTTAGGAATTGGAGGCAAAATTTTATGGTGGTTCTACTCTTCCTGAGTGGGTGGGTTCAGTCAGGGACAGTATGGAAGGAAAGCTCAGGCCTGCAATCACTTTGCCATGGAGTAAACCAGGGATCAGTCCTTTCTAAATGAAGCCATTAGAAGAGGTCATCCATCAGTTCAGTATTCAACAGTATCATAACTAGACTGATGATACTCAATTGTACATCTCTACCCTAGGCCCAATGAGAAATACTGTGGAGTTGTGACTTGGTGCCTGGAGGCTGTCAGGGTCTGCATGGGGAAAAACAGGTTCAGATTTAACACAAACGGTGCAGAGTATCTGTTAATTCAGAAGCCTACAGGTTCCTGGATTGTAGCAGCTCTAATTTCTGATGGGGTTGAGTTCTACCCAAGAGAGCAGACTTGAAATTGGGGGCCTTAGCTTCTGGATTCTCAGATCCAAGAGGACTTTTGCCCAGCTTCAACTTGTGTGCCAGTTGTGGCCTATCTAGAATAGGGCACTCAGAGGACTGTTACTCACATCTTTGTCATCTCAAGGTTTGGTTACTGTAATTCACTCTATACATTGCTGACTTTGAAAACTACCTTGACATTTCTGGAAGCTGGTCCAGAATGCAGTGGCCCATGTACTTATGGGGCAGGCATGATACCATTGTATTACACCATTACTGCCAAAGTTGCACTGGTTGGTTGTATGTTTCCAAATGCAATTCAAAGTGCTGGCCACTAGCTTTATGGCTTAGACCAGGGTATCTAAGAGTCTGGCTTTCCCAGATACTTTCTTCCCACTTAATGCAAACCAGGCATGAAATACTTGCCAAGGGTTCCTGCCTACTAGGACATGAATCAGGAGGGGGTTTGGCAACAGGCCTTCTCTGTGGGAGCTCCTCCCCATGGCAAGACAAGGGTGACCTTCTAGAAACTGGTAAAAAAAATCTGGCTTTTCTGGAGAACCTACAAGGATAAGCCAATTTATCAATGTGTTAATTAATGCATTAATAGAATTTGTAATTTATAACTGTCTTTATTATAATTTATTGTTATTGTTTTTACTAAGTTTTTTAATATCAGTAAACCACTGAGAGTCGATTTAAATTGAGGTGGGATAAATTCATAAATAAAGGAACCTATCTAGTAGTCATCTGGATTTTTGCAGGCTGGATATGATAGCCCTTAAAGCTGAACCTGAATGGGAAGCCTTATCAGCTGTACCAGAAAGCATGCCAAACAAGAAATATTACTAATTATAACTGATAACAGAAAACTGGAGTTCTTTTTAATGAATAGGCACAGTTGCTATATCAAGGCTTAGAACAGCACACATATAAACAATGACAGTTTTTTTCTATTAAGTCCATTTCTGAGAGAGAGAGAAACAGACAGACAAACAGACTGACTGACTGCTTTTGGCTTGATGGCATGGATCATGTATACTAGAAGTGGGCAAGCTATAAATCTCAAGATATTGTAGCACATCAGTACTTAGCCATTCCAGTCAACCTGGCCAATGCTAAAGAATGCTTGGGATGGCAGCTTAAAGTAAACACGCCACACACAAGTGTTCATATCTTGTAATATTAATAGTTTGGTAATGTGGCACCTTGACATCCCCAGATGGGGTGGTTGCCTGTCAAATATTTAAAAGTGAGATTTTAGACATTTGTAATGATTTTTTTATTATTATTTGTATTTTTTGGTGGTACTCACATATCATGCAAAATTGCGTGATGGGATCTGAAAACTTGATTTAGGTTACTATACAATGCCTACCTAGATATATAGTGCAGGTAGTCCTCAGGTTACGACCACTCATTCAACGACCATTGAAAGATGTGATGGCACTGAACAAGGGGGATTTATGACTGGGTTTCAAAGTTCCAGCTGTCGCAGCATCCCCACTGTCACATGATTGCAATCTGGGCACTCAGTGCCTGGCTCATGGTTACAACACTGCAGTGAGCCATGGTCCCATGATTGCGATTTCCAGCTATCCACAAGCAAAGTCAATGGGGAAACCAGCAGGAAGTCAGAAATTGCTACCACTCCTGCTGCTTTATTGCCTGCCTACACTCCATAGCACCTGCCTGCAGCACCCCCACAGCACCCACGCACCCGCCCACACTCTGGAGCACTTGCCCACAGCTCTCACCTGCAGCTCCCACCCACATGGCCTGCTTGCCCAGGACTCCAGCCTCTTCCCGCTTAACGATCTGCACAGTCCTGGGGTTACAATGGCAACTGGGACTTCAGGATCTCTGTCACTAAGCAATGCAGTCATGTGACATTGCACTTCACAACTTCATCACTTAGCGACAGAAATTCCGGTCCCAATTGCCACCACAACTCGAGGACTACCTGTATACTAGAAGTATACTGCTTAACTGATATTAAATATCTAAGTAAAATACCGCTTTTCCAGACATTCACATTTTGCACATGTATTCACATAACATTTCCTGTGTTGCTTGATTTTTCATTAGCTTCCCTGGCCTTCTCTTCATTTGTATACCACCAGTAACAAGAAAAATAAGCAGCAACTTCATAAATGCTTCTGTGACTTAAGATTGCTATGTATCCACTGTTGGAAAGTATGTTTATCATATTTCCAGCAAATAGAATTCTGAAAGCTAGAAGAATGTGGAAGAAAGGATCAATTAGCATATTTATAAGGCTAAAAATAGCAGGACGGAAAGCTCCTGTGGTCACAGTTGATGTGCGCTGGAGCTAGCCTTTTGCTGTGTGGCAGGGCACTGGCTTTGAATAAATCAAAAGACATCTTCCTCCTCCATCTCTCCTTTTCCCATTGAATATGGAGGGGTTCAAAACAATTAACAGGTGAATGGTAACAACTGATGAAATTCTTCAAAGAAATTGTGTGGGGCAAAACTTCTTTGGGGAAATGCCTCCTTTTTTTCTTCTAGAAATTCATTATGAGTGCCTTGGCATTTTCTCCATTCCTTAACTCAGGATGCATTTTGGTATCTCATAATTCATCTGGTCCTCGCCTTCTTCAGTAATTGACTTCCTGTGCAGATATGTTACTTCCTATATTTGACTTTCTGATGATTCCTATAATCAACTTTTCTTTTGCTTTCAATACACAGAATAAAACATAGTTTTTTAGATTTGGTTTCAGATCTTCGGCTTGCTTATAGTTAACCAATTAACCATCGCAAACATGTATTCTAAAACTTTGACTAGATGACTGAAGTTCAGGGAATGCTTAATTCTAACTACAGTACATTGTCCATGTTACATTAATTGTTGCTGTCTTGCTGCTATTTATTCTTAAACTTAATACAATGCTCTTGATTTATGGCTTCTTAAATAATTAAGAATGGCTATTGTGGTAGAGGGAAACAGATCAGTGGTAGAATCCCTATTTGGCCTGAATAAGATTTGGTCTTCTGCACTGGCAGTTATGAATGGAAAAGCCTACATCTGAAACTTCCTTTGTTTCTATTAGATTCAGCTGTTATTTCCATTTTATCATTATTATCCTCAACAGTGGTCTTTTCTAAAATTCCTGGCCATCAGTCATGAGTGGCAGCCAAGAAATTAGGAGGGAGCCAGTTTGCATAGCCAACTGCTTTGACCCAGAGATTTGTGTAGGCTGATGGCACGATCAATATGTTTCAGTCTCAGTCTGCCATGGAGACCTGATATAGTATAGTGGCTAAAAGTCTTGATGAAAACTTAAGAAATCCCTGCTTCATATTTCACATCTGTCAATGAATCAAATGGGTACTGGCTTTAAGCAAGCTGTTTTCAGCCTCAAGCCACCCCCACCCCCCAACCTGGAATATGGGGGTCATAATACTGAAATATATTATATAATTTTTGAAATGTTTTAAACTGCATGGCTAATTTTATTTTCTCAACAAACATGCTGTGCAATGACTGGACTTTTTCTTCTTCCTTCTCCAATAATGATAGCAATTAGTAACAATTATATTAATATCTTCTGTAAAGATGTAGAGTTGGACCATTTCCTCCATTATTATTGTCTATTGATTGAATGAGTACCATGGCCTTTAGACTAGGTATTCCCCAGTGATTTGGGTTCTAACCAAAAGCCTAGGGATCATGGAAGTATCACTGTAATATGTTGAAGGTACAAGCAAGATGATTTTTTTTGAAGGTACAAGCAAGAAGTCAGTAGCGACAAGTCCAGTAAGTTTAAAACTTCCAGATATTTGGTGAATCTCTTTGGTATGGCTCCAAGAGCTCCAATTATTATTGGCATTATAGTGAATTCTTTCTTCCCACATCTTTCAACTTCAATTTGCAAATCCTGATATTCTATTACTTTTTCCATTTGTTTTTCATCAATTTGACTATCTCCTGGTATGGCTATGAAGAATCACACTTTTTTTCTCTTCAGTAATAGTAATGTCTGGTGTGTTGGGTGTCAGGCATCTCTCAATCTGTACAACTCCCACATTTTCTAAAACTTTTTCAGATGTGTGATCCCAGTAGTTGTTCTTAACAGTAAAGCCAAACTTTTAAAATAAATTTCAATGCATGATTTTTGCATTTTTACCACGGCATTGCTTACACACAGTTTGGACAATTTTGATAGGTCACTAATGAGGTGATTGACAGTTTCAGCTTTGAACTTACATAGTCAGCCCTGCAAAGGGGACGCAGTGGTGCAGCGGCTTAATGACGCTGAAAGTTGCCGGCCAGAAATGGTCGACGCTTCAGCGGTTCGAGTCCAGCCTTCGCGTTAACAGGGTGAGCTCCTGTTTCCTCCCCAGTTCCTGTCAACCCAACAGTTCAAAAACTCACATGAGTAGATAAATGGGTACTCTCACTCCGGTGGGAGGAAAAATGCTGGCGGCGCCTTGCAAAAAGGAGTCGGAAGCAGTTGCTGGTAAGCGTGAAAAACCGTGCGCGCCCAAAAAGGGCACAAAGCAACGGAAACCCCACCTCCTGCGCTCGCCAGCTGGGCTCTGCTCTAGGAAGGAGGCACCTCCAAAACACCTTGCCTTGAAAACTGCAAAGGATTTGTCCAAAGCAGTCACTGCAGAGTTGGTAACGACTGAGTGCAGATAAAAAAAAAAAAAAAAGTCAGCCCTGCTTGACAATACAGCATTATTGGAAATATGTTCAATTTTGCCTTTGATTATGTTGTGGCAAAAGAAATTGAAGGTTGGTTCTTAGGACACTTTCTCTGACTTTGTAAATGTGACAGGACCAGGTTGAGTTCCCCACTTTACATAATCCTGAGAGACCCAAAAGAACTATTCCTGCCCTTAAAGAAAGCCCCCTTAATCCTTTTGAGCTGAAAAGAAAGATATTACTCATCCCAACACAAGTGGGATGAAATTGACAAAAGCAGCAGAGTTTCCGCCCATGCAATTGCCTGAGGCAAGCTTCATTATGGGAAAAGGCAATAGTGTAATAAGGCAAAACTGCAGACATTCCAGTCAATTAAGGTCATGCGCCTAATCCTATCAGTGTTCCACTGCTCCTTAGCTGTGTGTTTCCAGCACCATGACCTCCTTGGAAAAGTGCAGTTCTTGTAAACAATAAAATGGCTCTGTTTGTAAAGACTAAGAATAGCCTGGTTTCTTTCCTATGGTGCCAAGATCTTAAAAAGCAGGTAAAATCAGGACCAGATGAACTTGGGGGAAATGTTCTTCCAAAGGGCAGGAGCAGCAACAGAGAAGGCATGTCTTCTGGGTCCCACTGTATGACATTGCCCAAGCAATGGGATCTGGACAATGCTGACCCTGTCAGATCTTACTGGTTGGGGACAACTAATAGGAGATAAATTGTCCTATAAGTAGTCCAGCCTTGCACCATAAAGGGCTTTATTGGTAAGAACCACCACCTTGAATTGCATTGAAAGCAAACTAATAACCAGTGCAGCTCACAAAGTAAAAGCAATATATGGGCATGCCTAGGTTGCCTGTAACTACCTGTGCTTCTGCATTCTGGACCAGCTGATGCTTCCAAGTGGTTACCAAGAACAAACCTATGTAGACCGTATTGCAGTAATCAATTCACGAGATGACTAAAACATGAGTGACCATGCAAGTGACCTTGCAATCTTGACTTGCAAGGTTCTATTAATGTAACCTTACAATAAAGTAGAATTAGTCCATCTTGTTGTGCTTCCTGCCTGGACTACCTTGCTAGGCTGATATCAGTCTTGCAAGTCTGAAAGTACATTTTTCCCCCACCACCTTTATAGCCCAAGAAACTAGGGAGGGTCCCTTCTGAGATGTTTTCCATGCCCACATTCCTTTTGTGGGCTAAGCTGCCTCTTGTCCAACTGTTCCCCTGGCTGTGGCTCTTCCCCCTGTCTCCCAGGGTCATGACCACATACCATTATACTCCCAATCTAAGAGCAGGCCCAACTGGCACATAATATTCAAAGAACCTCCATACCACAACTGCCGCTACTCTTCAACCAGGAGCTCTCAACCTAGGAAGATCCCCAAATTGTGCACAGGGCCTATCTGGGGCAGTGCTACCCTATCCAAAACCAATTATGAAAAATCTCTGAACCTAGTGGCCCTACAATCCACAGCCACTTGGTTTTACAAGGGTTGAGTGTGAGCCTGTTCTTCCCCATCCAGACCTCTACAGCCTCCAGATACAAAAATAGAATCTCAATAGCATAACATGGAGAGGTTGAGGTTGAGATGTACAATTTAGTATCATCAGTAATATATAATATCTAATAAAAATAATAACAATATCTACCCCTATGCTGACAGAGGACTCATCCAGTGGTCTCATAAAGATGTTAAGCAGTAGTGGGGAGTGATTGAACCTTGAAATATTTCCCAAAGCAAGGGACTTAGGCAGGTTGTCTCCCTGCTCCCCTTTAACACTGATTGAAACCAGCCCTGGAGGAAAGAGGAGAACCACCAGAACACCATGCCTCCTACTCCCAACCCTCTGAGCCAGTTCAGAAAGATACCATGGTTAATGGGATCAAAGACCACAGATATATCGAGGAGGACCAGGATAGATGCACCACCTCCATTCCAGTCATGTCACAAGTCATTGACAAGTGTGTCCAATGCCATCTCCATACTATGACCAGATTTGAAACCTGACTGAAAGGGATCCAAATAATTCACTTCATCCAGGGCTGTTTGAAGCTGTGGCTTGATCACCCTCTCGATAACCTTTCCAAGAAAAAGGATGTTAGAGACAGATGTCTTGAAAAACAGTGGCCCTACAAGTGATCTTCCAACCCAGCCTTCCCTAGCAAGGACCAAGTCACCTTAAAAAGGGTTGCTGGACTGCAGTCCCTGGATGCAACAAGAGCAGCAAAATAATTCCATTTTGCTGTCCTTATCACAATGGTTGTTACCCATTCAGTTGAATTCACTCTTCATTCTCCTCCAGCATCAGTCTAAGTGCCTCTTCTGCTGTTTCATCTCCTGGAGCTCCTCTGATAACCAGGAAACCCTCCAGGAGCCACAAACAGAGAGAGGCAACACAGATGCAATCTGGTCTATGGCCATTACCAACCTCTTATTCCAAGCAGTAACTACGGCCTTGGCTGAATTGTGCATCAGATCTTTGGGAATTCCACCAAATGCCCTCTGAAACCAGCTGGCTCCATCAGGTACCTGGGACAGATCAGATGAATGGGCCTTACCTGCCAGCAGAGAGAAAACTGCAAAGCAATCAAAAAGTGATCAGTCCATATCAAGGAACAGAGAGAAACATCCCCCAACTCCAGATTATGTTTCCACTGTTTTGAGACAAAAAACAGATCAAATATATGAACCCCACTATATATAAAGCCCTCAATGACTTAGATCAGGTCCATAGTTACCATGGTGACCATGAACTACCAAGCCACTCCAGTTTCTGCCCAAAAGCAACAGAATAAACCAGGAAATTCCACCTCAAGTAACCCAGGCAGGGAGGCTGCTACCAGCAGAGAGGCTGGTGCAGAAGCAGCAATTCCATCTGTTCCCTGGAGCCCAACCTCACATCCAGTTATCGGGGGGACAACACTAATGAAAGTCACCAGAGTTTCCCAGATAATAATAGCCACTTCCCCGTCCCTGCCCTGAGATTGTGGCTGGTGCCACACCTGAAAACCAGGAGGGCACATTTCCAAAAGGAGGATCCCCCCTTCTATGCCCATCTAGGCTTCAGTAATACAAGCCAATCCGCTTCTGTTGCAAAATAAGAGTTTGCATGAGGAGAGCCTTACTGCAAGCCAACCTGGCACTGAGAAGCAGCAGCCTAAGATGAGGCCACCATGGATCCAGTGACCAAGTCTTGGGGTTGAGAACAAAGAGCCAGAAGGCGGAATCAGTACAAGACAATGAGGACACCTTAACTGTGAGTGGTCTGCTCCTCTCTCCCATCATATCTCATCTGCCCATCACAACTGCAATGCTACTATACACTCTTGCCTCCCCCTTCAAAATACTCTCCTCCGAACTCTGCCAGCTCTTGCCCAGGATGTAGGATACCACCACTCACCCAGATAATGCCAACCATCCCAGGTCAGGCTGCCTGGCAGGGTTCTAGGCACTTTTCCATAGGTATATTTTGGTCTGATTTTCTGGCATTAATTCAACTTTCAGTTCCTTCCTTTTTGTAATCTTTTGCTTCTTTAGTATTTTTTCTTTCCAAAATTCTACCAGTAGTGGTTCCTTGCTGTACCTGATATAGTAATTCAAGCTATGTTTCTCTTCTTCCACATTTTGTTTTACTCAAAATAATCCCCCCCCCCCCACACACACACACACTTTACTTCTGGCAAAGTAGAGTCTTTCAACATCACTTCTTGGGTGGAAACCATGATTTATGGTCATTAATTTTCTTGTTTCTTATAATTTCAGTTAACACACTGTGCATTGACTGGACTTTCTCTTCCTCCTTCTCCTTTTTCTACAATGATGAAAATTAGTAGCAGTAATATTAATAATATCCTCTGTAAAGGATGCACTATTGAACCATTTCCTCTTTTCTATTTCTATTTTTATTAATTTTTTATCAATTATTATTGTTGGTTGCACTGTCAGCCAGATGCCTAGACTGGATTTGGCATTTTTATCCATCTATCAAGTCCTTCCCAAGGACCTGGGATAGGCAGATGTTATTATTTGATGATGATGATGATGATGATGATGATGATGATGATGATGATGACTGTATAGCCTGACTTGTTCTTAAGTGCAAGCAACAGCCATTCTGCAGTTTTGTACTAGAAACCAAGCACATATATCTCCCTGGATCTTGACCAAATTACAAGTATAGAATATGCCTCATAGTTCATGACTAACCCAAGGCAAAATATACAATACAGTACGCCAGAGATAAAATTGAAGACTAAGTTTCCTGGATGACAGTCTCATTTTTTCTCAACTGACTTGTAACAGCTCATCATTATCTCAGTATCTTTTTCCAGAACACAGTTGTTAATATCAGTTTAAGATTAATGCATTGTGGTCTTCTATAGATGAATTAATTTATTTGTTAAGAGCCTGTCCTGTGATTTATGGTTTCTTGCCATATTCTGTGTCTTACATAATATAACTCTTTAAAATTCAGAGCACATGGCAAATTTCTATTAATATGTACTCCATTTAATAAATGAAAATAATTGCTGTTCTTATTTAATTAGAAATTAGAATTCATATTATTTTTTCATGAATAAAAAAGGACAAAAAATTTAACCATCTAGCAAAAAAATACAATTGGGTATACTGCTACTTTTATTTATTATTTATTAAAATGTTCATGAATTAGGAGTGATAAAACAAAATGTCAAAAGATTTATTCCTGAATTAGATTCCTAGAATAGAAATGTAAACAATCTGTAGATTAATCAACAAATGTGATCCATTTTAATTAACAAACCAATTCCAAGAGTAAATTAAGAGCACATCCATCTATTTTTGGATATTATTTGGTTTAAGTTTCTGAAATTAGCATTCTCCAACCTGACTGGGAATTATGGAAGTTTCAAATGAGATTTTGACTGGTTTTTGAATGAGATTGGCCTTGTACATGCTATGTTTGCTGTTTTAGAAAGTTTTAACCTGAATGTAGCCACTCAAAGTTGCAGATAGATAAATAGACAGACAGACAGACAGACAGACAGACAGACGGGACTCCAACACATGTGGAGATTCTTGGGATAGGAAACACTATTATAAATGTTCTAGAAAGTTTTTTCTTCTGAGAATAAGTGGTAGCTTTTCTTTCTTGAATTTTGAACAAACTTGCAAGTCCTTCATTTAGTTTGTAGTAACTGACAGCTATTATTAAATTGTGTGTATTTTCTTTTACCTGTCTTGCAATAGGAATGCAAATTGAAAGCAGGCCAATGTAGATGTTTCTAGAACATGTGATTACCACTAAATAGTAGTAGTACTACCACCACTAAAGTTCAGAAAATCTTATTAAATTGGAAAACCAAGGAGATTTTTGCCTGTACATGAAGTCCTGAGCCTTTTCACTACATTTACACAAACCTCCAATAAAGCAGCTTCTCATTTTATCCAAACTGAGAAATCCGTACTTACTCCCAGGCTTTGGACCAAGTGAGGATATATAACCATATTTTAAACTTTGGTTAACTACATGACTTGTTCTGGAGCAGATAACCCTAACTTCTTTGTATAGACGAAAAACAAACCAGAATTAAAAGAAAAGTGTCCTTTTTGAATTGTTTGCACTGCAAAGACAGAAAGAAATATGCAGTATAATATAAGCCAAAGCCTTGTTCATATATCTAATTATCAAGCCAAACATGAAGAAGAGTTGGAGCTGGACCAAAGTGTCTGTGTGGATAATAGAGGATTTCATGTGGATTAGTGGGGATTGCTACTCCTAATGGTACCTTGAACTTTTCCCTCTTAACAATTAACCCGAATTCAAAAGTGAAGTTAACCTGTCAAGGTGAAAGGTAGTTGTGGGAACACAATTTGAGAGAAGAAGGTAGAAGTGGGGAGAGATCTTAGCAACATGTTAACTTGCATCTTCCAAGATATTCTAGTAACAAAAGGATTATATGGCTATATTTTATTAGACACATAGCTAGAGTATATGGATGGTTTCAGGACAGAAACAGTAATGCTAGATAAATGAATCCATAGTTATATAATGAGGTCAAGTCCAATAGGTATAGGCTCATGATAGTAATTTATCTGAATGGATGAAAACTGAAATAGCTGTTTTATATGGATCATCCTTGTTGCTGATTCATTATAGAGAAAAACAGCACAGGAGAAAAGCTTCCCAGTATTACTGTATATTATTGCCTGGGCTGTGGTTGCATGATTAATATTTTGTAATCTTTTGTAAACAAAAGATTAATCTTTTGTTTCAATCTTCATGAAAGTAAAGGCTCTATACTTGTAGCATAGCTCAGTGATAAAGTACTTTTATGTATTCCATTTCATTGCAATAGAAAACTTCAGATGAAAGTCAGTATAACAAACTGCCAAATGATACTTAACTGCTTTATAATGTGGGCCCAGTTTATACTATGCAAAATCTCCATGTAGGTTTATTTCAAAAGGTTTCAAAGATGGAGTACGTTAGTCTTTTGCATCAGTGGAATAAAATGGCCCAATTTAGAGTAGGTTTAAAAAAAAAAAAACCAGTGGAACTTAAATTATTTATGTTTTTATAGTTAACTGTATATATAAGTAAATCTAGATCAAATCTAATTATTTTTTTAAATAAAAAACCTTTATTTTCAGTTAATATATATAGAACTGTGCTGGCTAAATATATAAAGGCATTTTAAAAAAGGAAATTTCATTTAATTGGATCGAGACTAAATTATACAAAGCGTAGACCTTACAAAAGTGTCAAGTAAATTCCTCTTATTCGCAAGTGGAGGTATATAGGCTGCTTCCTTAATGCAGTATATTTACACAATGACTGGCAATGATTCAGATGCAATAAGTACTTCCAAGCATGCAAGGGTATGAAAATAACTCCTGTCTGCAACTCTTTAAAGCAGACACATCTTTTCCCAGGATTGCGTAACAGCTGCAAACAGTTGACTGGCTACCATTTTTAAACCTTGGTTTTGTTTTGTTTTTTTCCTATTAATGTAATATAGACAGTTACTTCTTATTCTGGATTATGATAGCTATATATTACAGACAGTGGTAAGATTTTCCAAGATAAGGAAAAAAGGCATTATAGCTTTGTTTGGGGAAAAAAAATAGGTGAGAAGTATTATAATATATGTCAAGATTTTCCAATGTGTCTTGCTTTTAAAAAAAAGGCTAGAATTTTTATGTAGAGTCAGATGCACTGGTCAGAGATATTCCAGATAGTGCCAATGGGCACCAATACACCTACAAATATTTCTGAACAAGCCACCAAAGAGTCCTGTTCCACCTGCTTGTTTTGGGGGTGCTTTTAAAAGACTATATTTTTAAAAAATGAGAAGAAACATGTTACAAAGCAAAACACCAAGTTCTAGCATCATCTTTATTTCCAAGAATGTCTGTGGGTCCCCCAAAGATTAAAAAATAAAAATAGTGGTGGCTGCAGCCCAATCCATTTTTTGGAAGTGTGCCTACCTGCCCAGAAATCAAGCTGGGGTTGGTCTAGTGGGCACATTGGAAGACTAGAAGAGCTGGCAGCATGCAATATCACTAGTTTGCTTTCTAGAAATTGGGTGTTTTGGGAGTGGCCACCATCATTTTGGCAGGCAGCTGTCTTGTGATTATTCAACACACACCCTCCCTTGGCATGGTAGCCATTTTGTGACAGTACCAATTATATGTATTAAAAATCTGAATTGTTCCCACTGACCTAAAATATTCTTTTTCCCTACTCTAGCAGCTCTGGGAGAAATTAGTATCAGTACCCAACTGCCTCTTTAACTCCTACAGGTATATGAGAGCTCCTCCAAGATGGAACAGTTTGTGACCCGCTTCCTTCTGCGGGAGACAATGAACCAACTACAGTCTCTGCAAGTCTCCCTAGAGTGTGCTGCAGACACTGTTGAAGAACAGGCTGGCAGAGAAAGGTAAAACAACCACCTGGGCTATCTAACAGAGGCAAAAGAGAAATCAAAAACTTAAGGGTGGGGTTGAACTCAGTTTCTATCCTTTTCTAAGTCTCCTCATCTAATCTATAAAGATTGGTTCTACCATACCTACAGCTTTGGTGTTGTCCCTCCCCCACATTTGTTTGTTTGTTTGTTTATTTGTGTGTGGCTCCTTATCTACTCACAAAATAGGCAGGCACGATGTGGATGTGGTCTATGCAATCTGCATCCAGCTACCACATTGTAGCAAAAAATCTGTACATAGTTCCTGTGTTTCCAGTTGTATGTTTGGTGCAGTTCTCAGGCCATTTCCCCACTACTGACTTATAACATCTTTGTATCACCCAACTACTGTTGAAGATGTAAAGTCTGTCCTCACTATAGTTATATTGACTCAATAGTGGTAGGATTACACTAGAAGATGCTGTAAGTCACCAGTAGGAATCCTGCCTTGTTAATTATACACCTTGTTAATTGTAGCTGGTGAGAAACCGGTAAGCAGAATATTATTAGTATTGGACCTTAGTATTTCTGGCCAATGAAAGAGAGTCTCAGATGGCAAATTTTCTGCAGTGAAGTTTTGCATTATTGGTGAATTAAATAGTTAAAAACAAAGCAAAATAAATGAAAGGCCACATATTTTAGCTCATATGTATGTTTAGATTATGTTATTTATTTCTTACTTTGTATTCTTATCATGAAAAATGAGGAATCGTGCAAGCAGAATCTCAGAGGCAAGCTAGTGATTATTCCTAGGATATGTACTGTACTGACATTATGCTTTTTAGGAATAATATGAACAAATCAGAAGCTTTGACTGGCCAACGCGCTACAAAAAGATGTGGCCGAAGAATTCAGAAGAACCTTTGCTTTTCTCCTACAGATCCTTATTCTGGGATGCTGACCACAGGTATTGACAGATTTCACCATTCCTATTGCCTGGATTTGCATTAGTATGAGAGTACTTTGCTGCAGAGAATTATCTGTAAAAAACAGGCACAGTAATGTCTGAATAGAGAAAACAGTAACTTAACAATTTACACAAATTATTTAATCAACATCATAGGCTACTTTGCATAGCAATAAGCATCACAGAGCAGCCATCCTTTTCAAGGCTGAAGGGTGTTTTTAATGGTTGGGAAGTGAAGGCATGGTGGGTGAGGAGATGATTCAAAAAAATGAGAAGGGCTATATCATTCATATTTCATGAGAATAGGGTGTTCTGTATTTTTTCTCCCAAGTTTCTTTGGTGGAATGGGGTCATTTTATTGTGGAGTCCTTGGGGTTCTCTGAGCTTGGTTGTTTTCTTGCAAACGTTTCATTACCCAGCTAGATAACATCTTCCGTGCTAGTCTGGAATGGGGTTTGCTCTCTGTTTATATATTGTGGCAGGCCCTGCCAGGGTTGGTGGGGGTGGGGGTTTTGTTTTGTTCTATTTTTTCCTCTGGTAGTTCCTTGATTAAGGTATTGTTTACTGCTTGTATGTCTGGTGGTAATCTTGGTGTTAATCTCTGCTTATCTGGGTGATGATTGCTGGTGAGGAGATGTTCTGGTCTTTGTTTCCTTTTTATTGTCTCTTTTGAATAGTGTGTAGATGTTGTTTATCTCTATGTGCCTGTTGATGGCTGCCTTGTCTGAATACCAGGCTTCCAAGAATTCCCTTGCATTTTTGGATTTAGCTTGGTCTAAGATGCTGACAGTTTCCCAGCTGAAACTATGGTTAAGTTTGTCCATGTGTTGCGAGATTAAGGAGTTTTCATCATGTCTTCTGAATGCTAGTTGGTGTTCATGGATGTGCTGTGCAAGCCTTCTACCTGTCTGTCCTACATAGTGGTTGTTACAGTTCTTATACTGTATGTTGTAGATGACTCCTGTTTTTCCTTCTTGGGCTATTGGGTCGTTTGGTTTGCTTAAGATGTTTTGGAGGGCTTTAGTTGGTTTGTGGGCTATGGAGATGCCATGTGGTTGTAATAGTCTGTCGGTAGTTTCCGAGACATTTCTGATGTATGGCAGTGTTATCCTTTTCATAGCTTATGCTGGTTGTGTTGTAGTAGGTTGAGTGGTCAGGCACTTTTTGATAAAGTTGTGTGGTATCCATTTTGTTGGAAGATGTTGTATAGGTGGTCTGTTTCCTTTTTCTGCTGTTCTGGGTTGCATCCTTAATGACACCAGACATATAAGCAGTAAACAGTACCTTAATCAAGGAACTACCAGAGGAAAAAATAGAACAAAACAAAACCCACACCCCCACCAACCCTGGCAGGGCATGCCACAGTATATAAACAGAGAGCAAACCCCATTCCAGTCTAGCATGGAAGATGTTACCTAGCTGGGTAATGAAACGTTTGTAAGAAAACAACCAAGCTCAGAGAACCCCAAGGACTCCACAGTTCAACCCTGAGCTACACATATTTGCTTCTATTGATATCATTTTATTGTTTCTTTTAAATTATGTTTCATCAATTTCAAGTTTATGGCTTGAAATGTGCATCATGCCTCAAAATGGCAGAAAACTGCCATTTGGCAGTGCAGTTGGAAGATAGGGAGCTATAAAAAGGATTACTCATTGTTGATTTCTCGTTAATTACTGAAAGAGTTGGTAACTCAGTGTGAACTGACTTTTTAAAAGCTGTTTTAAAGTTATGTGAAAGTTCTGGGTCTGAGACTTAATCTCTAATGGTTTATCCCTGCAACTTATCATAATATGATGGAGCTAGAAAATACAGTATGTATACAAATCAACTAAGTACCTTCATCATGAGACATATTGTGCCTTTCTTTCAAATGAATTGCTACATTGCAAATACAAATCTAAAAAATTTTTAAAATGCAAAAAGAGCCAGTTTGGTCTAGTGGTTAAGGCACCAGGCTAGAAACCAGGAGACTTTTGAGTTCTAGTCCTGCTGAAAAGCTGGCTGGGTGACTTTGGGCCAGTGACTGTCTCTCAGCCCAACTTACCTCACAGGGTTGTTGTTGTGGGGAAAATAGGAGGAGGGAGAAGTATTAGATATGTTCACTGCCTTGAGTTATTTATAAAAATAACAAAGGCAGGATTAAAAAAAAATCTAAAAAAAAATTAATTCCTAACTAGATATTATCATGGAAACTTATGGCTTCTCCAATCCACATCTCCCTAATGTCATGAGATTTGACCCATTTTGCAATCTGGCTGGGGACTATGGGTGAGAAGTTGCCATGCTCTGTAGGAATAGAATTTCAATCTCCAGAAAAATTTCCAAAGTGGGACAACTAAAGGATATCTTTATCTAGCATTGAGTAAATAAGATATGTTGGGGATACTGTTGGGGTATCAATCTCTCTGTCCAAGGTGGAGGAGGTAGTCTCTATTGTGGCAGTGGAGAGCTCCAGGATAATCCTAGAGGATTTCACGTTCATGATGATATTGCCTAAATAGAGCCATCCCAGGATTTCATGACCTCCATAACAGCCCTAGGTTTATTTCAAATTGCTATTGAACTAGCACATAGGGTAGGGCATATATTTGATTTAGGTTTTTGCCTCAGTACATGTGGAGGTGACCTGGAAACTAGGTTGTCATGTTCAAACCACTATCCGGTGAAGTTTGGTCTCCAGCATCACTGTCCTGCAGAGGTAGATGATTAATTAAATTGGTCTGCCTCCAGAAACTGATGATCGGACAAATTTGTGAATGCTCTGGAGAAATTTGAAGAAGCCAGAAACCATCAGAGCTTGACATTGTTGGTGCCCTTGGGAAAACTGAACAGGTCATTTGCAGGATTGTCCCTAAATGTTTTATATAATACTGTGGAGCTCAGGCTCCTCCCTGGTTTTCTGCTGACCTGCATGGGATGAAACAAGACAGAAAATAACTAAAGCACAAGGCTGATTCAACAAATATTTGTACACAGTCATGTCTACTGTATGCCAGTGAAGATTGCAAAGAAGTTTCCAGACCATTGATATTCAACCAAACTTTTAAAAGAATGTTTAAAGATTCATCTACCCCAGAAAATCCAATATTGGCACTCCAAAGATCTGCTGTAGCAATTTTGAAAGATACCTAAAAGATAAAATATCTAGTCTTCATCTAGATTTAAATGCAGCTCTTAATACAGTGCAGACTGAGACGTACAGTGCACCATCTGGCCCAAATGTATGGGATCTCCTTCAGTTTTTCAGGACATGGGCAATATTTTTGTACTATCCAGACTATTACATGCTCTCTTGAGCTAACTGAGATGTCTTGGCTTACTAGAGCTAACTGAAGGAGATTGATTGGACAGATCCGGGAACTGGTGAATGCATTTTTGCAAGACAGATTGTTGCTGCCAGCCTTGAAGGAAGTAATAATCCATCCACTCCTGAAAAAGTATTTCTTCTCGCCCCGGTTACTTCAGCCCGCCCCATTTGGTTCAGCAGAAGGGGCATGTTGCAGACCCCACCAGTCAAGGAATTTCACCTGGTGGGGTCTAGGCAGAGGGCCTTTTCTGCTGTGGCCTCCACCCTATGGAACAATCTGCCTCCCAAGTTCCGGTGTGCCCCCACTCTCATGGCCTTCAGGAAAGGGGTGAAATCCTGGCTGTGCCAGAAGGCCTGGGGGCCGGATGGGGGCTCGCACCAGTGGAGGTGGCTTGTGGGGTGATTGACCTTGCCCCCCCCCCATCATCATGAAAGTTTTTAGTATGTATGTACAGGGCTTGTTGTTTAGATCTGATTTTTAATGGATTATTTTTTTTAACTATTTATGGGGGATTTTTAATTGTTGATGGGGTTTTTGATTTTAACTGTGAGCCGCCCAGAGTCACCCATTGGGGGGAGATGGGTGGCATACAAATTTAATAATAAATAAATAAATAAATAAATAAATAAATAATAAAAAAAAATTCAAGCTGCCCCCTAGTCTCAAATACCCCTTTTTTGGATTGTGCTTAAGAAAATGGTGTCTGTGCAGATGCAGATATTCTGGAGAATGCCAATTATCTCAACAATTTTCAGTTTAGGTTCAGACCTGATTTGGAAACAGAATCCATCATTATCATTCTGACAGACACCCTACAGACAGTGAAAGTGTGACTTTTGATCCTGCTAGACCTCTTAGTTGCTTTTGATGCCATCAATCATAGTATTCTCTTGACTGTCTCTATCAGCATAAGATTGGGGCCATTGTGTTACAGTGATTTCTCTCCTGCATGTGTAGATTGTCTAATACAACAGTATTGGCTCACTGTCCCTTTGCAACCTCACAGCTGTGAGGAAGTTTGAGGCCAGGTGTCAATATACTGATGATTGTCAATGCTATTTCTCCCTAATATCTGAGTCAGTAGGGGCAAATAACATATTTTAAACCAGTAGTAAATATTGGGTGGAAGGCAATAATTGAGATTAAATCCTGGAAAGGCTAGAACCTTATGGGTGGTGGTTCCTAGACAGAGAAACCAGGAAATCTGAACAGGGTTGTACATGAAGAATAAATATATAGCTTTGGGGCACTCCTAGGATCATCACTGTCACTGGAGGCCTAAGCAAGCTCTGTAACCAGGAACACCTTGTACTAGCTGTGATTGGTATACAACTTATATTCTTTCCTGGAAAGGGCCAGCCTAGCTGCTGCTATTTATGCATTGGTGATGTCTTGTTTAGACTATCAAAATGTGCTCTGTGTGGCGCTGCCCTTGTGTTTCATCTGGAAACTGGAGCTGGTAGCAGAATGGGATACCAGGGCTTAGCCAGGCTTCACCACTGTTGAAGCAATTGTAGTGGCTGCTACCAGCTGAAAGGGTTTGCTTGTGACATGGAAGGCTCTAAGCAACCTGGGACCAGGATAATTGATAGATTATTCTCACCACTTGATCGTTAAGATCATCAGGGAAGGTCCTGCTGCGTGTGTCAAGATTGCCTGAGTGCCATCTTGTGGTTAATAGTGGCCAGGCCTCGTCTGTGGTTGATGTGAACTCTGGAAAGTTCCCTCTGATATTTGTAAGGTGCCTCTTTGTTTTCCTTCTTCTCGCATACATTTTATTTATTTATGCATGCATGCATGCCTTCAAGTCAGTCTTAATTCCTGGTGACTGCTTGGACTATGTTTTCAGCTACCAAATGTTTGAGCTAGACATTTTTGGCTGTTCACTAGTGTGGCTTGATTTTATTGTTATTTTGTTGTATGGGGCTTTATTATGCACTGTGGTATGTAAATTGGAAGTGAAGTATTTTCATCACATTGAGTCACTGATATCGAAGCTGGTTAAATTAACTCAATCTTACTCTTTGTGGTGAAGGACTGCCCCACTTCAACAAGGCACTTCAGGGGATCCCTTTCAGTGAAGCTTTATTGAAGGAGATGTTCTCTTGAAGTTTTGCACAGCTGTAATTATGTAAGGCCCCTTAGGCTTTTGCTCTTAAAGGCGAGTGGGATGTTTTTTAAACAAATAAATGTGGTGTCTCTTATCAAGGAGATACACTAAGGGAGATCTGTCAGTTGATTAACCACTTGCTCCCCATCACATCTAACCAAACACTCAGACTTAATTATAACTGTGTTTTTGAGAACTGCTTGAAAGAGCAGCATTTCTGATTTGTGAATAGGCAACATGCCAAGGCTTTCCCATGTTACAGTTTTCATCACAAGAGTGGCATGGGGAAGGATGCTCACTAATGATAGTATAACCTCTATAATGGTTTAGCAATTTCCAGTCTAAGTTTTGGTCTCTGTTATGGGAAGGAGGAAATTATTTTATATTTGTTGTTTTAAAGAAAATATGAGAGAAAATGGTGCATCATGTTCCTTGGTGGGGTGGAGTGGACAGGGAGTTGAAAAAGAGTAAAATATAGATACATCTGTGTCAAAAAGAAAGTGTGAAGGTTTGTCATGTCTGATGCCTGGCTTTCAATCCTATTGAATTTTTTTCCCCCTATATGCTACTTGGCTGTGGTAAGGTATTTGTAATTTTGGCTGAGTCTTCTCTCTCTTTGCATTATATTCAGGTGTTTGTGTGGAAACTGTCAGCCAGTGGCCATCTGAAATTACCCAGCTACAACAGTTCATTGGCAAACTGGAATGTAAGGTGGGCCAGCAAATGAAACTGAAAAATTGATAAAATTGAGAACTTCATCTTGAAGCATTTTCCCATGACATTGATAATTGTTTAAAGTATTTGGAATCTGGTCAAAACACAGCTCAAGAACTCAACACACAGTTTACATGTACTTCACTTCTTTTTCCAGTCCTGGTATTCTTTTGATATACCCTGTGAGCATCAAATGTAGTAATTAGGTTGCCTCTGGTAACCCACACCTAGCTTCATGTCACAAATTTTCCTACTACTGGAACCTAAAAACTCCTCAGAGATGCTTGAAAGGTTGATTAATTTTTGTACTTAGTTTCTGTTCTTAACTAGAATTTAAAGTCATATTTGGATCAACTTTTAAGAATTACCATCTTCAGTCAAGAAATCCTGGGAAATGCCTATAATAAAATATCAAGGCTAGGTCACAAAGAAATGTTCATGAAACCAATTTTTAAAATAGCTGATAGACTCAAAAGCAACCAGAATTGAAACCAGGCAAGTTTCAAACATCTATGGATGGCCAGTATGTTCAGACGTAATCTCTGAGACATGGAGGAGATATGCATAAAGAATGCCCACCTAAGAGGTGAAGTACTGTATATTTTAAGGACAACTGGGAGTGAAATTTTAAATCAGGTTGTATCAAAATGGTTTTGATTGCAATTCCCAGGATTGTCCATGGGTGAAGAAGTCTTGCAGTGTACGGAATTATTTATGCAGCTATATGTCTCTAGTAATGTATAAACAATACATTATATTCAATGTGAAATAAGGGATGAATGATTCTTACAATGCCAGTTAAGGTTCACACTGGTTTACATACAAGGTGTTTATCCTGATACAGATTTCCATAACTAGGAAGGGATGCATACTAACACTGGTCAGGCTGGAACAACAACAACAACAAAAAATCAACAAAATAATTTATTTCTCTATCCCTTTTCTCTCCTCTTATTATTTCTACCTCCCATTTCATTTCATTTCATTTTTGTTCTGTTTTGTTTCACTCTCTTTTCCTTTCCTCCCTCCCTCCCTGCCTACTAGGCTAACAACTTAGAATCAAATGCCTCTTAATAAAGGTACCATGAGATAACTAAGACTGCATGTGGCTGCAGGTTACTCTCCCCACCATATATTCTTTGATTTGCCTCTAAGATCTCACTTTACAGTTATCCTGGTATCTTAGAACTAATTCACCTGCACAAATATCCCATTCACAAATAGATGAATATATCAACTACCTCCTTTGAAAACAATTGTATTTGATGTGCATAAGTTCTGCTTGTGATGTTTAGTAATTTTGTGTTAATATATGTGTCTGTATCATTTAATCTTGCCTTCACCAGATAAGAATATATATGTGTTGTGTAATTCATTCTCAGACAGAGAACATATAACCCCAAAATACCTGCTAAAATAATAGCTCTTTTATCACTGGACGCTAGTCAAATATCTAGCTTTACCTTTAGCAGTGATCAAAAGTAGAGAATCTCCATGGGAATAGTGTTCCAATCTTATGCTTTGAGTTTATTATTATATAACCAAGTAATTTTCCTGGAATTCTTTACTCCAACATATTTTTATAGTCTTATAGTCAGATCTCTTCCAGACAACCATATTTTCTTCCACCTAGCCCTTCTTAATCCAGTTTAAAACATCTGAGATCACCTAAGCTCTACTCATAATTTGCAGACTTTTTAGATGTCATGAGACCATGAGGATGTTTATGTATTTGCAAATTGAAAGTTTGCAAAAAACAACAACAGCCAGTTAATGTTTTCCTTTTTCAGCCAATAGCTGGCAAAGAGAACTGCTCATCCATAGTGCTCACTTGCTGTCTTTATAAGCAGACCAATAACCGAGAGCCTCATCCCACCCACTCAGGTTTCACCAGGTCTGTGCCTAAACATTCTGCGCTTCTCATTAGCAGAATATACATCTATAGATACATATCCCCCTCTCCTGTGCCTCATGTGCTTTTCTGCATATATTTGTGAACATTTGTCTCTTGTTTTGCAAAAAAATCCCAAAAACAATTTGATAGGAAGCTGGGCAAGAAAATGTGGCTTTTCAAATAAAGAAATAAATGAATTTCCTTAAAACCTTCCTACTTACCATGACAGCAAAGTTATCCTGCCTTTCAAATTCCTAATGCTGGTGTACTAGCAATTCTGCATTTGGACTCCTTTTTCTAACCATGGCTAGACTGTGATACTAGGAGCTGGGAATCAACACAAGCCATGTCAGCCCATCAGTGGCCACAGAGTCTGCTTCTTCAAGCACACGACAAAAATAGGTTGCCATTTCTGTAGTGACATTCACTGCCCTGAAATACATTCAGACTCAGAGCTTTAATGCCGCTGTCACAAAGATATATCTAAATTTCTTACAATTACAAAGCCCTGATTACAATGTTATATGGTCAAGGGTTCATCTCATCTCATTACTGGACTGTAGCTTCATCTGGAAAGGTTCTTGGGAGCAGGGGTGATTGTTATTAGATGCAACCTCAGCTCCCCGCCCCAAGATGTATGATCTCTTATGTATTAAGCAAAACTAAAACTTTATTAAAACTAAAAACATTTAAATAAACGTTTACTTAGCAATAGAAAACAGGGAAATTAAGCATATAAAAGCAGCCTAAATTTCTAAACAGTCCTCAAGATAGGACTATAGTAAAATCCCTGTTCAAATACAGAAAAAGTGAGTACTTCAGACAACTGAATCATTGATAGAGAATGGATGATCTGCCAGCCATATAGTATCATTCTTCCCAACCAAAAAAACATGCTATGCGCAGTTCGGTCATCTTCCTATTTGTTTCTATGTACTGTAAGATAATAGAATCTATACAAAAAACAATCGCTCTTCCAGAACAATAATACAGCACATGACGACAATGAATGAATCAGTGTTGCATTTTGAGCACCGTTTCTTCAATATTTAGCTGAATCCATCTATTTCTTCCTAAAAACGACCTATAGGTATCTAATAAATGTGGGAAAAAACAACTTTTGATTAATTTGTTATAATTTAAAGTTAATAGAAATGTGACAGACAGGTGACAGACTACTTGGAGGATTGCTTAGCCCAGTGTTGTCCAAACTTGGCCACTTTAAGATGAGTGGACTTCAACTCCCAGAATCCCCATGGCTGGCTGGGGAATTCTGGGAGTTGAAGTCCACTCATCTTAAAGTGGCCAAGTTTGGACAATACTGGCTTAGCCTTTCCCAAGCTGGTGTTCCCCAGATGTGAGAAGACTGTGACTCCTAAACTACTTAGCCAGCATGGCCAGGCTATTGGAAGGGCAGCAAGATGAGTGAGGCTGCTCTGAAATGACTGTGAATGCCTAGTGAAGAGGACAGTTGTGTGAAATCAATTATATACCTCAACCACTCTCTTCAACTTATTTCCTTTGGTAGTAATTCTGTATTTTTGTCCATCCAGAGTCCAAGGCTGGAACCTTTGAAATATAATACAGTCTGCAAAGGAACAGATTCTGTAAGTTTCTGGACCCTGCTTTTTGTTATCTGATTGTGCACTGAGGTAGCACTACAAACAAGGCAATTCCAAATGTAATGTGAGAAATAATTCATATATTAGTGGCCATAAAAGAAAAAGATTCCGCAACCTTAAGGAATAAAAGACAAGGCTACTATAGATTAGATCAACACAGAGCAGGTGGTTTAGAAGCTGAAGCTTTCATATAACAGTTTGGCAAAGATGGGAAAATGTGTATGCACTCTGTCCCAGCTTTCAAAACTGTAGCTACTTTGTCCAAGAGTCCTAATCCTGATGCCTTTTCACAGCATTTCCTTTGGAATTGCAGGGCAAATGGTTCCCACCTTGGTCCTATGTCCTGTTCCTGCAATTTCTTCCCTCTCTCCGGAAATAAAAGCTCTAGGTGTCTTAGTGCTTCCCCCCCTCCCCATCTTTCCTGATCAATTCTAGTAGCAGTTCTGTTATTTCCGAAGTGGATAACTCTGCCCCCACCCCACCCCCATTGAGACAGTGCAGTAGACTGGGCAAGGGGGGAGAGTTCTAGATGGGACTCCCATTTGGGGAGTCTTCCATTGGAATCTGAGGAGAGGTGGGAACAGCTGGCCAATATGGCAGCCAGAGATGATCCTAGTAAAATATGATTGTGAGGCTGGGTGGGGATCAAGAACATTTGCTTTTAGTGGGTGTGTAGAAGTGCCTTTAGTGTTATCTCTGACTTGCAAAGCATTTCTAAATCTATATTAATAGAAGTTGCAAACTTTCTCCCCTTTTACTATCTCTTTCCCATTTTTGCAGCACATCTTGGTGGCACAGAGACAGATCTCAGTGGCAGAAAGTGGATTACTGGCATTCTGCCAAATTCTCCAAACCTACACAGAAATCACAGCTGGACAGAGCAGTTGTCTACAGTAAGTCTCCAAGACATTGATTTTTATAGGTTGTTTTGATGAGATATGTGTTTAAGAAAGGGAAGCAAGGTTTCTGTTGGACTCTCTTTCTTCAGCATTATGAACCTCACTTTTCTCTCAGTAATCAGAAAAAGGTTTATGCAGTGTTGTTTTATACCCTAACCCTGATATCCATGAACTTCACTTTCCAGCAAACAGCACCATAAAGTAGATAGATACTGAAATACAAGAGGCAGACTCTTTACAAATACTCTTGCTTCTTTTTCTGTATAGATGAAACAGAAATTCAGAAAACAAATGAAATGGTTCATAATGCTGTGCTCATGTGACTCTGAGTTCAGTCCCATCCTGCTCTTCCTAGCGCTATCATTATACCAGCTATTCAAAAGTATTCTTGGTAATTGAAACATGCTAGTAACTGCCTGAAATGTAGCTGCAAATTATTGAAATAGAGTGTCTTTACGGGAAGAGCAAGAAAGAATCAAATTAATTAATGCTTCATTTGGTACCATTAAAAAAAAAACACTTTGAAAAGGAGGAAATAAAATTGATTTCAAGTTGGAATAATAACCCACCTTTATAGTTTATTGGAATATGTAAAAATGCAAAGCTAGATAAATTAAGGCAGCCCTTTCCAATCTGGTTTCACTAAACATGTTCAGACTACAAGTAGCCAACTGCAGGACCAAACAAATTCTGGAACTCAGAGTCTCTACACATTTTGAAGGAACTAAATTAAATGCTGAATTCAGGCATACTGTATGAAAATGATGAGATCCCAAGTTTATTTATGCATCATCACTGATAAACCAGAGATCAGCATACTGAATGAAATTATGTTTGCTTTGTTGTTGAGTTGTTATCTTGTGATTATTTTGTAGTTATTTTTATACTTGTTTTGGTTAATTTTGTGTATGCTGTGAGCTGCCCAGAGTCGGCTGGAGTCAGGTAGCATCCAAACTGAATAAATAAATAAAATGTATAACTTCTGAGGAAAATTGTATCTGTACTCAACATCAAGCTACCACACAAAACACCAGTTCAGCATTAAGTTCTGTTCCTTCAGCCCTTTCCCATGTTCAGGTACATTGACCAGTCTCCTGGGACATCAAACTCTGTGTTTATCCAAATCACTGACTGCCACTCTCCAGGAAACAATAAGACAAATGACTAAACATTATCAGGAGACAGGGAGCAACTTGAGGGCTAGCATTTTTAGCAATAGTCTTGTGACAAGTATAACTACTCTGACATGCTACTTTAATGGGTCATACTAAGTTAAGTTTCAGGATAATCGATTCCTGTTAATGAAGAATGGTATTATGTCTACTCCTTTTCTTAGAGTCCAAGTGAAGTGCAGCCTATCAGATAAAAATTCTGTTATACCTCCCTACGCAGCATTTGCAGCACCTTTGTATCAGTTTCATGCCCCTGTGATTCCATGCCATTCTGCACTGAAGTTCTGGCTCAGTTGTGGCAAAACGGAAACTGCCCCAGTGAGAGTTTTCAAGCAGAATAATTGGAGCTCAGTGTTCCAAGGTCAACTGCAGTGAGGACAAACATGGGCTGGTATGGATTTGATTCTGAGGGTTTGGAGAAAACCGTGGTGGGGTGGGACCTCTGTTGTACGTAGACTGGGTAATTAACACGACTACCATAACATACTAAATGTTCCTTTAAAAAGAAATAATGAAAATAATAATGAAATATAATTTAAAAATAATGAACAATAAAAAATAGTGAAAATAATTATCTTTTCTTTGAGAACAGCACAGTAAAAAAATTCATTCATGAATCGCTGAGGAGGGGGAGTTACGATGGAAGAGTCAGGCTGGTTGTGGCCACTGGCATCTTATCTATATACGCAGCATAATTTCTGAAATATAGTAATATTTTTTCCTCATGTCTTCCCTTTTTTGCCTGCAGCGTGTCTGCCCACAAACTGGCGAGTGACACCTGCTTCATCCTCTATGAATTCTGGCAAGATGTAGTTTCTTGGAGAAGGTGATTCCTTAAAATTATCTACAATTTACATCAAGGCTAAGTAAAATTCCACAAAGCTTATTTACATAATCATTTTTGATTGAGCAAAAAGAGGCATCTGCCTGGGAAAGATTCCTACTAGATTAAGCAAAGTCTAGACATTCAACTATACAGAACCCGCTACTTGTTGCCCTTAGATATGCAGACTGCCCAAGTCACATGAACACTCTGTTCTCATTTTTTTTCTTTTTTTGTTTTTAGCCATCTACACTCAGATAATAGTAAGAAGTTCCAGCATGCCATCACTGATCTTTTGGATGCTCCAGAGCTCTTGACCACTATGCTGTTCCCAGGTAAGATAATGCTTAGTGATACATTGATTATGTGCCATATCAAGTCCATATTGACTGTTAGCGACCACATAGATAGATTTTCTCCATGAAATGCTTAGTAGACAATTGATTTTCTGTTTCTTCTGGTGAGCAAAAGACAAACGTTGACATTGTAACAACTCTCAGTTTGATAGCCATATCTTAAGAATTAACAACATTTTCAGACTATGGTCACAATTGCGCAGTTTCATACCACAGAGCAGGTATCAAACCCCTCCCCCATCACCAAAAAAACAAAATTCTTCAAGCCAGAATTTTTAGCCATGATATGTTGAAAAACCTATACAGGCTTGATTTGTACATGTAATATTAAACCATAGTGGAGGGCTACCCTAAGTCATGGTTGTACAAGGACTGCTTAACCAATATCAAAACCAGATCCTCAATTTGGAAATGTCAGCCTTTCAAGGTAGGCCAGGTCAGAAAACAAATACTATAAGAACTCTATGGAACTCTATTGTTATAAGGTATAATAACAAAATCTTGAAAACCTGACAGAGTTTCTCTCTCCCTCTCTCTTATACCAAAGAGTCAAAATAAATCAATCTTGAGTTTCTTTGTCATCCCCACCTATCTTTCTGGGCTAAGCTGTGGTTTTTGTAATGGTTGCTGCAGTACTTCTTCAAGGCTGTCTCTGTACTCCTCTACAGAAAAGTGGTTTGATCCACCTTGTTTTACCCTGGGGGTAGCTCATCCTAACTCATCTGAATTTCAGAGTAGTAATTGGAAAAAAGGAGTCTTGGATTCCCATTTATTTAGAGTGGGGGAAAAAAAAATCAACATAAATGGCTATAACATTTTTGCTTTCAATCAGACTAGAATAAAATTTGTAATAAATGTAAACTATTGTAAGTATAGTAAGTATATTTAATCAGTGCAATGAAATTTGTTGCACTTTTTTAAAATCTGTGGGTTTTTTTAGTATATGTAATCTTTTGTGTTTTTAGAGTGAAAATAATGACAATTCTACCAAATGAATCTTATCATAAGCAATACAGGTGGCAAATTACAAACCAATTGATTAAAGACTTGTGTGTGTATGTGCAGAGAAAAAGGGATATAGCAAGAAATAATAATGTCACTTCATAAACTGATAGGAAATAACTGTTAGGAATAAAGAGTGGGGAAAAGTATATGAGATTAAAATTTCCATCTTTTCTATATCAGAAATATAGTCCTTAAGCTAGTCAGGTAAGTAAAATAGATATGAAACATCTAACATCATTAAAAGAAGGGAAATGAGAAACTATGAGGGGAGCAAATGGTTAAACAAGGGTTGTTTATTAAATTCCTTCCTCTCCACTTCTAAGATGTTATGATTGAACTTGCTAATGGTAGACTGGTTGCAAAAGTGACTTTGATTTAAGGACTGACCTATTAGTCAGTCACTGAATCCAATATTATTCCCTCTCCCATTCCCACTAAGGTGTTTTAGAACAGTAGGTGTCAAAATATAATATTCTAAAAATGTCATACTTTTTACGGCATATACCAACCGCTCTATGCAGCATGCTGAGCTCCCAGACTGCATAGGCAGACCTTTATGGAAGACTCTGAATCAGAGATAGAGCAATTTAGACATACACATTCCACTTAGAAGAAATAAAAAAGCTCCGATGTTGTCCCTATTCCACTATGGATTTAGGGTCGGTGCTACTATACAGCCCAGCTGTAAGCCATAATCAAATATGGCTTAGCACATTGTATCTATGTGGAATAAGGCTTATTTTAAGTCTAAAACCTGTGGATTATGAGGTCAGAACTCATGTTTTATAATACAGTATAATCTGTATTGCCTCTTTAATGTTTGTAAATATTTTCTTTTCTTTCTTTAGCTTCCTGGTGGATTATGAACAATAACTGATCTCTCCATAATATTATCTCAATCCAACCAGCATGTGATGGATCATCTTTCCAATACAGCCTTCCTTCCAGAGGTGCCCATTCTCATCCTATCCTCCGCAATGTTGTTTTCCTTTTGTGTATTAATGTGGAATGCTTCCTTTCCTCTGCAGCCATGTGAACAAGATGGGCCTTGCCATCTTTCCTGAATATGACTTAAACCTTTCTTTCGTTCTGATGTACAGTTTTCATTCAGAAATGTATTATAGCCTTGCTAGCCTTTTTGGCTATAAGAAGAGACTATCCCTGAAGCATGATGGACAGTGATACAACAATTGATTGGCCATAAGTGCTGGTGCACAAAGGGGACAAAATTAGAACATTTGGGCACAGTAATTGTGAAGGCTGAAGGAGGAAGTCTTCCCCTGGGCATAATCAATATGTGCTTTTTGGCACCATGAGAAGATATAGCAGGATCTACTTCCCACATCACTGAATTTCATTTGAAATGAAGTCATCAATTAATATAATGCCTAGAATTTTTCCAGATCTCTTACCAGATTTATACACTAGATCAGTGTTGTCCAAACTTGGCTACTTTAAGATGAGTGGACTTCAACTCCCATGGCTGGCTGGGGAATTCTGGGAGTTGAAGTCCACTCATCTTAAAGTGGCCAAGTTTGGACAACACTGCACTAGATGTGGTTGGATTTATACAAGCTCCAAAATTCAGAATTCAGATTTGAATTTGGAAATGTGTATGAATTCAGAAGCAATGCAGTCAATGAGTTTCAATATGATGTTTGAAAGTAGGTTCCTTGGTGCAGTATTGGTTTGGAAGTTTTGCAGTCCAGATGTGATTAATTTCACAAATGCCTGATTATTTAACACTATTTTTGTGTATATGTGATCAGTAAGCAAAACATGGTTGTATCCTTCACTTTCCTTGTCTCTTAATAAACAATTCTGTACTCCTGCTATAGACTGGTTAAATTTTAGTCTGTTCCTTCTGATTAATTTTCCCAAATTTC
This sequence comes from Python bivittatus, assembly GCF_059951505.1. Lineage (NCBI taxonomy): Eukaryota > Metazoa > Chordata > Lepidosauria > Squamata > Pythonidae > Python > Python bivittatus. The sequence goes on along the minus strand of NW_028277098.1, from coordinate 75,298,719 downwards.
TTCATGTGAATAATAGCAGCTAGAGAAAGTCTAATTTTCCTAATGAAATTTCTTCTGAAAAACGCTATTTCGTATTCTGTAATAAATGCTGACGTGCTTGAGGGTTTGTTTAATTTTATTTTTTGTAAACTATTTCTCTTGAAAACATGTTGTTTACTAACTATGGGGCAAGAAGAGAGATGGGCAAACTTTTGGTGTCTAATACCTGCACTAAACATTTTCATTCCAGCCAGCCTTCAATATTTAAGATAGTTCATTGATAAGCTGAGTAGGTGCTGTCTGTTTTGTTAATAGACCTTTCTGTTTCTGTGAGCAAACATTCTTTCAACTGTCTTCACCTCTCTGATTTCCCACACATCAATTAAATCCAGGGGAAGTGATCATGACAGTTTTCTCCCATTAGGGAACAACAGGAACGCTCTCCACCAGCTCCAACAATAATAAGTTTAAAAACTCCACCAAGAGTAACTCAAAAGATGTTCTCAAACATCCTGGGATTAGGTAGAAGAACTGAAGCTTCTTACAAAAGATTTTTTACAAAGTGGATTTCAACACACCATTAGTACATGATGCAAAATTTACTAGGGAACTTACAAAAGCATATACCCTTTTTTGGTACTAACATTCCCTCACTGACAAATGATTCTTCTTTTCAACCATAGTGAATCAGTTGTTCCACAACTTAATAGCACTAATGTTTGCAATTAAACATCACCTGAGTCTTATATTTTCAGAAGATGTACTATCTGTTCTGTGTCCTAGTTCCAAGACAGGCAGAAAAATCAATGGCTATTAAATTAACATCCATCATCTGTCCTCTATGATCAGCCTGATTATACCAGGATGCAACTCTGCAGTCGTCCTTCATGAGATAAGGCAGCCAAACAATGCCTTATTCTTCAGCTCTCAAGTGCTATACACAGAGTCAGAGACAGCTTGTCCGGTATCAGCACATCCCTATATTTTTCCAGAACTCACATGCCAAATGTAGAAAAGGGATCTTTTTTCTTTTGCAAGAAAAATCAACCCATATCTATTTGCAAAATTGCTGCAAGAAAATGTAGTTGTGTTGATAAACTGACAGTGGTCTAATAGCACATGTGAAAGCTCAGATTTTGAATGTTTCTAAACTCAGGGAATCCCAGGTGGAAGAAACTTTGGGACTCAATGACTCCAATGTATTACTCAGTGCCAGACTGGCAATAGAAAGTACTTATGCAGCAGATTTCCCAACCTAACTTCTTCCAGGTATGTTGGAATTGCACTCCCATTATCTAGCACATAAAATCGGAATAGCTGGGAATGACAATCCCAAAACATCTGAAGGTGAGAGGCTATTGTGATGAAGAATTGGTTACCTACCTGGAATAGCAGTTCAACTTCAATATGTGAATTCAACATGGGTTATTATTGCCCCATTGAAAATATTCTAGAACTTGCAGAATTAGTTGTGGGCAACCCTCTTCCCCCAGCACACCATGTGACTAGGTACAGCTGCTGTAGAACTTCTTCAGATCCTAAGACTAACATGGAGTATCTGCAGGTGCACTGAAGTTGTGTGAGACCTAGCAGGAAGGTGAATTCACAGATAAGCACTAGAAAAAATTACAGCTACAGGGAAGGACCCAGTTCTTTCTTGTGGTTTCTTATTTACACATATGGGTGAGCAGCAAGCTTCTTAACTGTAAGACAGTCTGGTTATTTTTAAGGTGACTAAAGACAAATCATCCAATGTTTGCTTTTTTCTACGAGTGTGGTGCAATCAATAGATGAAGGTAGATGGCTGAATCCACATTGTTATTCAGTATAACTCCAGAAATTGAATACTCTGGAGTGAGCGTGGATAAGAAGGCCCCTTTGTTTTGACCAGTCCATAATTAAGTCTGATGGTTTCCATTTGGAGAAATACTGGGAGGAAAGACCATGCTTTTACATAGGTCTTGAGCAAGATCGAGCAGCAGGGAAACCATAGCTGCCAAAATTACTAAGATGTATTGAGACTACAATTGGTTGATTCCCTGTTAATCCTTGCCAGGACTCTGGTCAAGTGGGAAAGGCAGAAAAACAGCTTTGTTCCAAGAAAAAAAAAAAGGACAGTGTCACTGAGCAGCCATGATCTGCCCCTTCTCACCTGTAAAAGGTTAGGTATCTACTGCCTGTTATTCTGTGATGCTCAGGAGTTAACTGGCATTGTATGTGTGTATAGGTTTGCAGAGGCATTGGAGCTGTAGAAGAACAGCAAAAGACCACATAATGTCAGCTGGGTTTCCTACTAGTTCCAAGATCTGTGGTGGCTTGGGTGGGGACACAAATAGGAGAAATACCAAGAGTCTCCAGGCTGGTCAGGGAACATCAGCCCTAGTGGATATCAGAAGATTGAGACTCTGGCTTTAGACCATTGCGGGGGTTGCTTGAACAGAGATCAGTGGAGGAGCTGGCAGAGCTTGCCAATCTGGTGTACAGATCAGCTGTGTGGCAATGGCAACAGCAAAGATCAGCTGTTTGGTAAAGGTGATGGTGAGCTTACCAGGCTCATTGTGGTGGTGATGACATTTGGTGGTACAGCAGTGGCAAAGGCAATCCAGGTGTGCCTGATCTCCACATAGCAGAAAGCACTTGTGACTAGGTACCAGGAAAGAGTGGGAGCTAGATTGGGCTTATATTAGGGTTAAGAACTAACCTGAATCATGCCTTGATGACTTCTAATTTGATTTATTGCAATGCACTCTATTTTGGGCTGCCCTTGAAGATAACTCAGAAGCTACCGCTAGACCAAAATGCAGCAGATTGGGTAATTATGGGTGCACTTCAGTATGCCCATGTAACACTGCTACTTCGTAAGCTGCAGTAGTTGCTAGGGAGCTTCCAGACAGAAATCGAGGCACTGGTTATCACCTACAAAGCCCTTTGTAGCATAGGGCTGAGATATTTGAGAGACTGTCTCTGCCCACCCCAAAAGATCAGAGAATCAGCATACTCCAGGTACTGTTTATTACACAGTAACATTTGGTGGGACCCAGCAAGTGTGCTTTCTCTGTCACTGTCCTCCCCTGTGGAACAGCACTCCCCCAGATGGCTCTGTTGACCTTTAAGAAGGTTCAAAACACTTGGCTCTTCCTTTGGGCATTGGGCTAGGATGTTGCATGAGCCATCAATATGTATTAATATACATGAGGTGAATTTTGACCCCAGCACTGTAAGCCTGTTTATGTGTTTTCTTGTACTATTTTTTTTATTTGTATTCATTTTATTGTTTTTAATGTTCTTATGCACCCAGAGTCACTTGGAATACTAACTAAATAAAACAACCAAACCTTTGGGTTGTCTCAGTGGGGTTTGATGAGGACCATTGTTGATAAATGCAGTTTTCCTTCATGGATGGCTGTTTTTTGTACAGCTGAGTGGATGCCCTTCAGAAGCAGAATGGACAGAAGGTAATCAATTACTATCTCAGTAACTGATTTATGCCCCGCCTTTTGTATAGGAGCTCATGTTGGCCTATGTAGTACTTTCTCCTCCTGTTTTTCCCCCTCAGCAATAGCCCTATAAGATAGATGGGGATGAAATACAGTGACTGGTCCAACGTCACTGAGTGAGCATCATGTGGCTAAAGGTAATCTAGAAGTGGGCCTCCCTGCTCCTGCTCCAACACCTTAACCGCTTGCACCATAGTGCAACAGAGATTTCAGCATCTTTTGTGGATGATGTAGAATTTGATTGTTCTTCAAAGAGATGAGGATGCTGCCAGACAATTTGGGGCACATGATAGAAATCTTGAAAAATGAAAAAGGTTTTATATAAGCTTCAGAGTCTTCTACGCAAAAAGTTTACTCCCAGAGATTGATTTGCAAATGAGAACAGTAATTGCAACAAGCCTGTTCAGTAAGCACCAACACTTACAAGTGTTAACTGCTTGTCCTTCACCAAGGCAAAAACAAAAACAAAAAAACACTGTTTATACCTAAGGGGGAAGTTTGCCCCTGCATCTCTGGCACTGATGAAATTAAGACCTTAAGTCTGAAGGCTGGAAATCTGTGACCAGCAAAAATGGTGTCTTTTCAAAGAAGAGGAGGGAAGAGTAAAGAAAATAAGAAAATAAAGCTTTTTGATAAAGCAAAAAGACAATCACCTCAGGGACAAATGTGCTAATGCTGTACTGCTCCAAAACAAATTGAAAGGGATTAGCAAGATTGTGCCTAGTCACTCGGTAAGTGTGGGGAGACAAGGTCCTTCACAAAGTAATTCTGTAAGCTCCAGAAGGTTCCAAACAGAGCTGTGTGCAGCTGCATAATCCATGTATATGAATCACAGAAACCAAGATGAACTTTGTCTACGAAAGTTCTCTATACAATTGAGGATCCTGATTTTCCAGTGCTTGCATTCATATGGAAAGCCCTCAGCAACAGAAGATGCTTATCACTACAGATACTCAGCCTTCATTCATGTGGAAGAACAAGACTAAAAAGAGTATCCTCATACTTCCTAAATGCAATTATTCTGTTGGACTCAGTTAGATGCCTCCTACAACTGGACTGACTAATAAGAATTAGTAGTTGTCTGTGTTTCTTTTTAACTTTACTATTTTCATTCATTGTATACTAACTCATAATTAGGTTTGCATCCCCACTTCTATTCAGGCACCTCAAATCATAGCTAGCTCCAACACAAATGTAAAAGAATCCAGTAACAAATCATTGTATTAGAATTGGTCTGGAGTCTTCCACTGATTTCTGCTTCCCAGAGTGCATCAAAAGCTATGACGGCAGAGAAATGTTCATATGAGTATGACTGCCAAGGAAGAGCCACCCACCCATAGAACCTCCTGCACCCCACTGATTATCAAGGGTTTTGGAAAGGGTTCTGGGTCAGACTCCCAATTCCTGTAGTAGTTCTGAATAGGCCAGTGAAGTCTCACTATTGCTTCTTGTGACTTTAGACCACACCTTATAACCTTATCAGTCTTTTAGAGAAAGAAAATTAGTAATAGTCAATGAATTGACTTACAGAGAGAAGTGCCAAGTTTTACTACTTTCTCGCCACAAAGACATTTTTGATAAACTTACTCAGCACTCCAGTTAATGGCCCCTTTCTTTGAACATAGCAGCTCTGCTTCCCTTATATACTGAATTACAAACTAGGCAGCCACATTTTAGCCTGTTGTGTTGTGTGAACCTCTCCCATGCGGTTTTATTGTGCAAACCCTGGCAATTCAGATAATGAGTAAGTTAGGATTACTCATAGGTAAGCATCTCTCCTATAGAATAGGTTTTCCTCTTATTGTATAACTAAATCATCAACAGTACCTGGCATTATTGTTTCAGTAGATCAAGGATTTCATATGTCAATCTGCTACCTTATCTGATGATTTAGATAATTCTTTTCCAACTCTGAGAAGACTCCTCCTTTGGGCCTTTGCTGGCACCATGTTTGCATAAATATACACATCTCTTTCTTTAAATCCCCTGGTTTCTGACCCTATGGCTAAACAAGGTTACTGCACAGACCCTCACAGCAGGGAGATTGATTCAGCAGGGAGACTGAGGAAAGCAAAGTAAAGAAAGTCCTACTGTTTCTCTGTGCTGTGAGCTCAACCCTTATCTCTCCACCCAACCATCTTGTTAAGTCCTTTGAATAATGAATAAACCAAGCCTTCTACCTGAGAGTGATAGGGAGCTGCTCTTTATTCCCCCTCAGCATAACAGTAGGGCAAGATGTCAATTCAGAGATGATGGGGAAAATGTCTGGCATGTTTAATAAGCAACACATGTCACTGTGCTTACCAAACTGGGTTACTGCATTCATGGTGAAGTTAAACAACACTGGGAACTGGGTAATGAACTGCCAGTAAGCCCTGGCACTAATTCAACCATTAGATGAACAGAGTCTAGAACTCACATACCCAACACAGAAAGAGTTGGTGATATTATAGTGGCAACAGATTTGAGATTTGAGAGCCAGTTTGGTGTAGTGGTTCAGGTGCTAGTCTAGAAACCTGGAGGCTATGAATCTGAGGCCTCCTTTAGGCATGAAAGCCAGCTGGGTGACTTTGGGCCAGTCACTCTGTCTCACCCGACCCACCTCGCAGGGTGGTTGTCATAGGGAAACCAGAGGCAGGAGTATTAGGTAAGTTTGCCACTTTGAGATAGGTAGGTAGGTAGGTAGGTAGGTAGGTAGGTAGAGACAGACAGACAGACAGACAGACAGACAGACAGACAGACAGACAGATAGATAGATAGATAGATAGATAGATAGATAGATAGATAGATAATATAAAGTGGGATAAAAATCTAATAATAACAACAGATTTGGCTTTTAGACTTGTAATTAAAGAGGCTAGTGGATCATTATCAATAATTATAATCACCACCACCATTCAAAGTGAAGATAGCATTTCGTATGCAAATGTATACATATAGATGCATGTATAGAAAGAGGAGTAATGTAGGAATATGAAAGTTTCCATGAACAAACCGGAACAAGGAGACTGAGTGGACTCACACTGCATCTGACAATCATTTGGAGTTTTTCAACCTACAGATTTCATGTTGCCACACAACCAGGTGTTATGGCTAAAGCACAACCATCCCTAGATAGATCCACTCCAGCAACATTCAGACCACTAATTTAAATAAGACTGTGTAACTTTCAGTATTCAGGTTGGTGTGAACTTTTGTACATTGCTTACTTGACTTGTTTTCTTTATATGTAAAACCTCAATGACAAGATAATCATTTCATACAAGAACTAGCCACTTTAGAGTCATCTCTCCCACCAAGAGGTGAAGGTCTCAGTTTTTGCATATCTGGGAATCCTGTGAACAATGTATCAAGATATACTGGAAATGCAGTGACAACAGTCTGCATTAAAAGCCTTAACTTTATAAAGATTAGAAGCTGAAAAATGACAATGTATTAAGAGTTATAATCTAATTAATAACATGAATTATGATCTCTTTTCATGTTCTTTGACTACTGGATGCTGTTGATGATGCAGTTTCATTGGATTGATCACATTGAAATCACCAGGCCACCCTACAAAAGAAAAGTCATAGATATTTGTGTAATCTTCTGGCATACCATGTTTCACCCCAATGACATACATGGAAACTTGATTAACAGAAGGAAGTATGACATGCATAATGTATGTCAAGAACAATCACTTCCTTCTCTTAGAAATGTGTTATGCCTGTAACACCAAGATGACTTCTTCTCCATCAATGGAAGATAACAGCTATGAGTGTCTACATCTGTGCTTACCTCAGAAAGAGCAATGCTGGGTTTTGTCCATTTGATATTTAAAACAGAAGGCAATGCAATTCCTTTGCAAAGCATGCCTAAAAGACAAAATAATAGTTTTCAGTATGGACTGGGTTTTACTTAGCTAAGCAGCCTGTAAATATGCTAAAAATTATATTGAAATCCTTGAGACGTTTGTGGAGGTTAAACCAAATTAGGAAAACCCATGTGTAATTTCTTAAATTGAGACTTGTATGAATTTCCTGGTTTCATTTATGTCCTTAAGACGTTTTACAGTATGAAATGAGTGGATGGTCATACTTGATCTTGTGGAACATGTCAGGAGGCACATGGGGAAAGTGAGTATGAGGTGGAAGATAAATCTGTCCTCTGATCTATGAAATAAATTGATTTCCATTTAGTCCATTTTCTACAGTGTATTAAATACATTGAAATATACCCAATATTGCCACTCTGACCAGTTAAAGAAATGGAAACTCTGCTATTAAAGAAGAGACTTAAGTCCAAACTAAGACTCAGCCACAAGCTTATTTTGATTATGTTTGTCCTCCTGTATATATTTTCTTATTTCATTTATAATACAATGAATTTACTTTATGAAATAAAATGGTATATATAAATGGTATGGATATAAAATGGAGCTGTACATCATCATTCAGAATGGTGTCTCGATCCAGACTGTCATAGCAATCTCCCTGGAAGCAATAACTTGGCTCAGAAAATTGAGTTGCTCCACCTGAATTACCTTGAATAAAAGTGGAAAAGTGAATTGATTTATATATTTTTGAGAGCTATATCCCGTCTTTCCCTCAGGACTTCACAGTGGCATACATAGTGCTCCCTTCTCTCATTCCCCCCCCGCCCCCAACAACTCTGTGATATAGGCTGGGTTGACAGAGTATGGCCCAAAGTCACCCAGTAAGCTTCAGTGACTGAGGGGAGTCTTAAGCCTGGCTCTCCCTGGTGCTAGTCCAACATCATACCACACCTGATTTGCTCTACCGGCAAAGAGCCACATGTGCAAAAGGCCCTTTTATCATCTGGACTCAAGCAGGGTGGCTGCTCCAAATTGATCCTTTGACAAGTAGTACTGTTTTGGGGGGGGGGCATGAGGGGACATGCCTGGAAAGCACCACTTTGGCACTCTTCACAGCCCTATAGAAAACCTGATCACCATTATAAGAACCTGAGACAGAATTATGTAATTGGAGCAGGCTGAAGAAACATCCTTCTTGGGGAGACAGTCTCAGAGATGTGATTCTGTGTTAATCTAATTAGCAACAGTCGTGGGCTTTTATCTAGATGTATTTTCCCTGTAATGTAAACATTAATGAGAGTTCTCTCAAATGAAGTTACCTTTTTCACCTTCACCTTTTCTTACCATTCATAGCTGGTAGAAGGCTGTTTGTGTGAATGTCACTGATGTACTCATAGAGCTTCTGGGCCTGGAATGTATGATAGTTTCTACTGAGACTCAGAAATAGAGAGGAATCCCACATTTAAGGAAAAGTATACAGGAGCTTGGTGGTAGCATCTAGCCAAACCTTGGCTGATCTCAAAAAGGTAACAGGGTTGGACCTGTTAATACTTTGATGGCCAACAAATAGCAAATCCCAGGATTATCGACTACACTGAGACAGAAAAATGTGGTGGTGGGCCATTTCCATATTACTGCCCAGAAAACAATATTCCCGTGGTGATTAGGAGTCAATTCACACATTGACTACTGATTTACATAACAGCTAAATGCATTCAGCTTTAGTTCTTGCATTAAAACCACAGTGCTGCTTCTGAACCAAATAGAGATAAGCAGGTACACAATGATGGAAACAAGAAGCCATGTAAAGAAAGATAAAGGATGAAACAGAGATTAAAATCTCTTCATCTAGATCAGTGTTTCTCAACCTTGACAAGTTTAAGATGTGTGGACTTCAACTCCCAGAATTCTCCAGCCAGCATGTGTTGGCTGGGGAATTCTGACTGTTGAAGTCCATACATCTTAAACTTGCCAAGGTTGAGAAACACTGATCTAGAGCAATCTTCCCCATCCTAGTGTCCTTCAGTTGTGTTGGAACCACAATTTTGAGAATTTTCAGTCAGCACAGTATTGGCAGCCCCAAAATAACTCAGTGGCACCAGAGTGGGGATGAGAGTGTCAAAGTTCCAGTCAGAGTACCCAAGTCCTTTTGATCAGATTCTCAGTTTCCATGATCTAAATGATATGTTAGGATGCCATGCAAGGTACATCATATCATGAATCAAGTTTCATGTAAAACAATTTGATTTGTCTAACCCAAGGAGAGACTTACATTGGTAGAGCCAATAGATGAAGATGCTCGAACAATGTCAAAGCTGTAGGGGAAAAAAACGGTTGCATCCAATTAGGGGAAGACGCATGCTATGAATTGACTGAAAGTGGAGAAGAGAAGCAGCCCGGTAGCTGCACCAGTTCCCAGTATGATGTTGATAATTCTTTTATCTTGATCCCATCTGCTAAAAATAGGTGCATTGTTCTCCAGATTTTCAGAAATACAGTTCTCAGCATCTTTATCAAGGGAAGCTAGAAGTTACAATTCAGCAACATCTGGAGGAAAACCAGTTTTCTGCTACTACCTTAAAAGCCAATATACAGTGAAAGGGTGCATTTTTCCTCCTATCTAGTTATAGCTTCAGTGCTGGAAGTCTTTCTTATTTATTTATTTATTTATACAGCCCAACAAAGCAATGTATTTTGTATTTAATTTAATATTTATATTTTATATATATAATATTTTATACTTATCAATTATTATTATTTTATTATTATTATAAATTATTATAATACATAATCTATATTTAAGCAGCCCAATAAAACAATAAAAATATAAAACTAGGCAGCTGCAAGGCAGTCATTCAAAAACTAAAACAATATGAATTAAAATACAATTAAAACACAATTAAAAGCCAGTTAGAAATCCTGGGAAAATAGAAAGGTCTTCATATGTACCAAAATTGTGCTAGCGTTGAGCCTCTCTGGAGGAGGACCTCACTGAATAATCTTAAAGTCCAGGTTGGCACATGCTGGAGAAAGTTTGCTTCAGGTTACCTGGTCCTGAACCACTTAGGCCTTTAAAGGTAAAAGCCAGAAAAGGACCAGCAGCTAGTGTAGATGGTGAAGAAGTGACATAATATGTTTGAATCAGCCAGTCCCAGTGAGCAGTAGAGCTACTCCATTTTAATGAAGTTCCCAGACCATTCCAGGCTGTTTTTTTCTAGTCTGCTTCCGGACTATATTACATGTACCCTTCTACGTGTTTAGAAAATAAAAAGGGAGGGAGGACAGAAAGAACTCCAACCCAGACAAATTTGCATCATTTATGTGTGACAATATTGTGGTCTTGTACCATCTTCTTAATTGGAAATGGTACTCTAACCTTCCTTTTCAACTCCAGTGTGGAAGATCATAAGAAAAGCCATGATAATCAGATTCAAATCCTGCCTAGTCCAAGAATTCTGTGCACAGTGACTAATCAAGTGATCTATTCATGCAGACTCGAGTGGAAGTCTGCACCCTTCCATTCATTTTTTCCAGCAATTGCTATTGAGAGATATACTACTGCAGAAATTGGAGGTAATATATGTAATATATTTGTAATATTTGGATTTTATAAGCCTCCCAGAATCTAATGGACAGCCATAACAAATGTAATAAATTAAATTAATATATAAACCTGAAAGGTTTGTCTTTCACAAATGTTTTAGTCTGTTTCTAAAGGTCTAGAAAAAGATTAAAGCAATTTGGTTCCCTCATGTTTTGGATCAACTCCCATTAGATTAAGAATTAATTCAGCTTCTAAGCAGTCTTCCTATTTTAGATCTTTATTAACTCCCACATAATTAAATTGTACAACTGCTTACCCATGTAGTTTCCTACTTCTGACAAATGTATTGTTTACTTGGAGCTCTATTCTAACAGCTACCCTGACATTGTTAATAACGCTGCTGATGTTCTGGATTTTGTGGTAGCTATCCTAATCCTGGTTTTGAGCAACCTAAAAATTTCTGGAGAAATTGGCCCTCCCAACTTTCTTTTTCAACTTCAATTCCCTATTTTTTTTAAAAGTTCTTTCTGACCACTACTTAACTTCCGTTCAATGTCCACAAATATATACATTAAAGTTATTGGCACTATGGTACCTTCTAACTAATTCATAACATCTCTTGCAGTGTATACCACCTCAGTCCAGAGTCGCATATTCTCTGGTATAATGAGTACAATTACAGAAAGCAAGGCTAGATTCATGGCTGGAAATTGCAGACAGACACATGCTGGCAGATATTAGGAGAAAAACTGCTTTGGGAGGTGATGGGCTTTGCTTTACCAGAAGTATTTAAGCAGAAGCTGAGCAGCTTTCTATCAGAGATATTGCATTTGCATCCCACATTGTTGGTGATACACTGAGGAAGAGGAGGTTGTGCACTTCCAAATTCTCCTCAACTTTATAATCGGATATAGATTAATTCATGCTGCTCTCAGCGGGGATGAAGGAGAGCTGAAACTGGAAATCTCCTTTATATTCCAAAATAACATTAATGAATGCTTGAATTAACTCCCATTGATTCTAAATAACAAGCCATATTTTCTAGTTCTAATATTTACCACTGCTAGCTGTTTACAATACCTTATTGCTCCAAGATAGATTTCCCTGATATTTATAGAAGACAAAACTCGGAGAAATACCAGTACCTGTTTTGTGACAAAGAGATGAATAGCTTGCCATTAGAAGCTGAAAGCCTTGCTTGGAAGATGATGCTCTACAATGAAAAAGGGAAAATTATTTCAAGGATTTAAATGCTGTGATGTTAATGATGCCATTAGCTTTGTGGCACATCTTATAGTAAGATAGTACCATGGAAGAAAATCTAGAATCTGCTGCCACCATAGTGGCATAGATTAGTCTATGTTTTAGAAAAAAATCAGGCTATGATATGACGAAATCAGTGTCCAGGCACATGGAATCAAATAATACATAGAGACAGTCCTTTTTAACTGAGGTATTTCTACTCTAGTCAAGAACAATTAGCCAATGAATTATAGGCAATAATCTCAATAAGAAATTCAATGGTCTGTATCAAATTAATGTTTTCTGCTGCTGTAAAACTCCTGCATTCAGCAAAGGCTTTCATTAGCAGAATAAGGAAAAATCCTTGTAGCAGCTCCCCCAAAACTACTCTAGAGGTTTGAAAAATTGTTTTCAGGGAAAGGTAGCTCAGGGCCTGTAAGGAAGAAGAATTACCAAACATTGCCTTCATAAGAACAGAAGCCACCTGGTCAAGAGCCTATCTAGTCCATTCTGTGTCACACAGTGGCCAATCAATTGCATTTGGGAAGTACCCTCCTACCATGGATAGTAGGGGGATACTGTTGCTCCCCAGGAGCTGGTATGTAAGATATTGTAATGGATGGCATGAGCAGGGAAGATTCTGGAATGGAGGTTCAAGGTTATCAGGAGGGAGGGGAGACATTCCAGAGCAAGCGCCTCCTCAGCCCGCAACAAGAGTGTGGGAAGACAAAGAGGATGAGGACATCCCCTCCCTAGAGTCTCATGGGGTATATCCACTAGTTGCTTTAGCATAGGTTTAGTCGGGTGAGATTCTGTGTATTAGGTGCAAGCTAATAAAGAAGCTATTCTGGACTGGACTGTCTCTTTGCTGTTCTTGGGCTGGGCCTGACAGATATGCTGCCTATGACTGTGGAAGTCGTAAATATACATCAAGATTAGTAGCCACTTATTGCCTAGTTTTCCATAAGTGTCCAGTCCCCTTTAAAAATGCTCACCATCACCATATCTGATGGCAGCAAACTCCATAGTTTAGTTACTGGTTAACTTTCTCGTTCTTATCTCACTAGCTGAAATTCTACTGGATTAAACAGCTTTGGATCAGTAGACAGATATCTATTGGATACAGCCCAAAATATATGTTTATAAGTATATATACTTATATGTACGTGCATGTATCTGAGATGTGTGTTAGAAAGTTAATTAAGGTGAACATCTAAATTCATGCAAAAGTCAGCACTAACATACTGTAGGTATATGAATGCCATGCCAATTTTAAACACGATGAGAACTGATCATAACAGCCTAGTGGCTATTGTTTGTTTGTTTGTTTGTTTGTTTGTTTATTTAGTAATACTGTTTGAAGCAGGATCATTCAAACTAAAAATCTCCAGAAAAATAATAAACTTTGGTACTAAATTACTGCAGTGGACCAAGGAATGAACATGATGGGTCAAAATAATGTGCTGATGGCTTCACAAGTAATTGGGCCACTGGCAGAGATCATGACTAGTAGAGATCAACATTTGGTGTACTTACAACTTCCAAGTGTAGAACAGGCTGACCATGTACAAGCACATCAGTGAAAAGACCTTGTTTCACTTTAATATTCTGACTATCCATAGAAACAAGTGGAAATGTTGAGCCTCTTGTCTGAATTACAAGAGGCTGTGGAGCTGAAAAATGCTCAGACATCTGCAAACAAAACATGGGTCCACTTATAAAAAGGGTTTGCACTTTACCAGGATAACATAATAAATTTATTGTATTTTATTCTCTTGCAGCTAATGAGATACAGTTTTTATTTTGTGCATCTAGTGTCCTTACCATAACATAAGAATTTATGTGAAATGAATGAATAAATAAATAAATTCTGGACCTCCTACTTTGTTTTCTATAGATTCTATAATTTTGTATAGATTCTATAAAAAAGGCATTACATCAGGACTTGCTCAAGGATAAGTTAAGAAAGCATTACAATGGACTCAGAATCAGGTCACATAGTCACATAATCATATTTTGCCAATGGTGAATTGATTGCATTATCATAACTGCACACCATGTCATTCTATTGATGTTTTGAAGGTTTTGTAGTGGCGGTATGAATTTGTCCTTGAGAGTTAATTTCTTCATTCTACCTCCCTACAATTAAGCAAATTATTGAACTATATTTCTCCTTCTTACCTGTAGGAACAGAATCATATTTCTAGAAATATTAACCTAAAAATATTCTCATGGGATGAGGTTACGTGTGCAGGCTCAGAAATTGTCGGTGCTGATAAAAGGGCTGTGATTATGAATAATCTATATTCAACATTATTCAAATCTGACAAGTGAATTTGCAGGCATACAACATGTTAATGCAAGTCCAAATATGTCAGTGCATATAAGCAGCTAATTATTTAAAACTAATATGTAGCAACAGCCACTGGATGCTGACTTTATTCATGCAAATTTGTATCAGTTTTATTTTCTTGTAAGCAAACAAAACTCGGTTTACAAATGTTGGACTCAAAGGAGTTCAACTTTCCAATTTTAGGTATATTTATACAGTATAAGCCCCATCAAATTCAGTGGAATTTAACTACTGTATGTAGAAATGCACTATTACATAGTGAAGATAAAACAGTTGATTTAGACTGCATAATGGAATAGCATAAAAAGGAAATTCACTGACCTTCGGAATTGCACTTGTCAATGCAGTTGTCATGAGCTGTTTCTCCTGTCAAAGAGTATTAATAAGTGAAGTAACTTTGAACATCTGTAACTTGAATAATTTCTGAAATGCCTTCACTGATTTGTCTATATTTAATTTCTGTTTTAACTGCTGTTGATTTTAACTGTCTAGGCTGAACAGACAAGAATTGCCCTTGTGGCACCTACAGTATATCTTGATTATCTGGCAGTAAACATCCTATGTACATCAAGGGGAGAAGAAACATAGGATGTCTCTATGAAAGATAGTTAGAAGTCTTTTCCAGTGTCAGAAGCCTCCCAAACAAATGAGATCAATGGATCCAGAAGGGAGGTAAGAGTAATATTCAGCAAAACCAGATCCAAAATCCATGTGGTCTATCATCCTTTTTTCCAGAATGGCCAGTCAGATGACCTTAGGAAAATCATAAGCGATACATGAAATTCTTTTCCTATTGCTGATTCCTTACACTTTGTGCTAAGAAATTTACTGGTCCTGAAACTTGGAATTGCAAGATCAGGTGAATCACCAGCCTTGTGTCTTTGAACAACATGGAAGCTCAAATACTAGTTGCGATCATGACCTTACCCCTGCTTTTTTGTTAAGTGTGGTACTGCTTCCACCAGTCATAGCAGCAATCCCATTGCTGATAAAATCCTTGCTCAAGGCCAAGTGCAGGTTAGTTCCAGGATGTGGCAGTACATGGAATGGTGTGGTGGTGGGTGGTCTTCCTGGTAGAGAAAGCTTAAATGTTGCCTGATGAGAATTACATGGGAAAATACAGGAGTATTCATTAAACCTTAGAGGCAGGATCAGTGATGCTATCCTCTCCCAATGATTTTAATTAAGTCTGTTGACTGCTCTGAAAATTTTCAAACCTTTCCTTCCCATCTTTTGGCTTTTAACACTGAAACACTCAGCTCAGCTCTGTGCTTTTTGGTTGCTTTGAAATCAGTAAGCTTGTAGATGTTAAGGCATGATTTTAGCCATACATGTGGGCTTACATTTCAGAATGTTGAAACGGTTCATATTCAGGCAAAACACCACTGAAGGATAGGGAGAAAGCCAAGCTTTCCCTTGCAGGTCTCTGTTGACCCTGCTTTGCTTTGATGGAAAAAAGTGGGAGCACAGCAAAGCTCTGAGACATGCACCTTAGAGTAGTAGGAGCACTTTTGAGATGGTGGGTCTTGGGGAAAAGGATAAAGGGGAAAGTGCTATGGAGAAAGGGCCTTATTAAGGACAACAAAGATAAAGGGAAGCATGGAAGGCCAAGTATTCCATCTTTGAATATGTACTTATATATAAGCATATTATGTGAGATCTAATCTAAAATGTACGCTTCACCCTGCTCTGGCTGGTGCATACCATCTATGAACTGATGTATAGTCTAGTCACACAGAATGGGCAAAGACATTATAGCCAACTGTGTGAGATCAGTCTCACAGAGA